>NC_056709.1:20631611-21381611 GCF_018831695.1 Puntigrus tetrazona | reverse complement strand
CGGTTGCGTTGCTCAGTTAGTTTCGCCAAGCTGTTAATTACAGAATAAATAGCCGTAAAAACAACTTCAGAGAGACTCTCAGGAGACGTGTCTGTTTTGATCATTGCTGTATGGTTATGTAGAGATTCAGCCGTGCTAGTAAATAAACGGTCAAGATTTTTCTGTGGTTTCGCGCCTGAGATTTGGCTCCTGCATATTGTACTGCAGTGTGTCTGGCAGTTCATTTCCTGTGCCGTGACGCTGAGTGCTGTAGTCAGTGCTGTCATGTTCTATCTCGGCTCTAATCTGCCGGTCACTGGGCCTGGCTGAGCAGTTCTGCCGTTTAGAGTGGCAAGGCTGATTTCTGTCATTGTTGCTAATCTTGTGTCCGTCCGCTCGCACCGCAGTCATTTTCCTCTCCTCCCCCTTCAGGTGACGAATCATCCAGAGTCGGTGTCCCAGTCCATGAGCTTACAGCAGGCCCCTCAGGCCCAGTACAACATACCGGAACGCGACAAGCAGCTGCTCTTCTCCGACTTCGAAGATCTCAGTGCCTCCTTCCGCAGCCTTTACAAGACTGTGTTTGAGCAGTCCTACAACCAACAGGGTGAGTTGCACACTCGGACATCCCATCAGACAGCTAGTCTGCCTAGTAGTGGAGTTTCTGTGCGGCTTGTAGAGCTTAGAGTACTTCAGGCTTATTGGTAGCTAAAAGCATCAACATATCAGCCAAAATAATTTATAAACCAGCATGCCGAGACTGGACAATGTGTGGAACTGTTCAGTTTTGCAGAATTTGGAAGCGTGCAGATTCTGTGTTTGGTCTTGCAGGATAAATAAATAAATAACATTTTATTAAACTCCTGAAATGTATATATTAACGCTTTAATTTATCATATGTATCGGATGAATAGGCCTCTATTTTTGAAAAGGTTAATATAATATTTAACACATTAGTTATTTTGTGTATCAAGAGGAAGTACTTAATGGATTAAAGCTTAATTGTTAAATTCTGTTTTATTGTAAAATATTTAAATTAATTGTAAATTTAAAAATTATATATTTAACTATATTTACAATTGTTTATATAATTTCATATAAAATGTATGTAATTTTATATACTATCAAGTAATATTTCAGCTGGTTACTTAAAATGGATCTTTAACCTTACATCATAATTTGTTTTGCAATATATGGAATTATTTACTAAACCAAAATAAATACAATAGTAGCTTCTTTATAGCTGAAAGCATTATAGAGTGCTTTAAAAACAAATTAAGACAAGCTTATTGTGGTTCAGATTCTTTATTGTGCATTTTAAAACACAACGTCCTGTTTATTGGTTCTTTGAAGATTTATTAGGAAAAGAAAGTGTCAACATGATGTAAGGTATGTTTGTTTTTTTTCTTTAGATTATGTTTAGCAGTCATTTTTATGAATCACAATGAAGATACTGGCTCAGTGTACTCGAAGATTTTTTTCATTGGAAGAGATTTTTCCAGCTCAGATGGCAGCCCATGAAATGCACTTCTAGATTTAGTTCTCTGCGAGCTTGCCTGTCTTTTAGAAGTTAATTCCTATTGTTTGTAATCTGATTGACTGATGTACAAAAAGCACTTGACAAGCGGGTTGCACGCAACGCCAGACGAGCCCCCGCGTCTAACCTACTTTGCTCAAATCAGATGCTTTTCATGTTAATGTTTCCAAAGTGAACTTCTTTAATCTATCATCTATGTTTCATTAGCTGAACGTTGTTACCTTTTTATGTGCATAAAAGTGAAATCTCTTAGTCAGACAAGCTTGGGCAATTAAAATGAGCAAATAAAGCTGGCGAGAGGATTTCACACCCCACTGCTGGAGACACTGAGCTAATTCACTGGCTTTGATAATAGGTAATGAACTCGCATTATTATTCAGGGGGGCTGCTAGCTAATTGCTTTCTGTGCTCTCCCATGGTTGGACAATAGGCTTTCTCTGCTGATAAGAGATGCACCCCTGTCACCCCGCCGATGAGTGTTCTCTGGCGATTGCAGCGATGCAGGGCCCGCAGTCTGCTCTAAAAGCTCTCCACCGAAATAGGTTTACGGTGCCAGCTCCATGATGGACAGGGCCTCTTAAGACCGCGAGCCGCACGCTTCGCTGATTGCTATTGAGTGTGCAGATGTTGGAAGCTTGTCAGGCGTTTTCAGAAACTAGTTCAAAACAATTGCTGCACGAATGAAAAGTTGGAGAGAGAGAAATTCTGGTGCCATTTAAGAGACGACAACTTTGTGCTGAGTCACCATCTTGGCGCCCCGGTGCATTTTAAAAAGACAAAATCAAATGTGTTCAAAATGTTTTAGCCTTTTTTTTTTGATAGGATAAGGTATGATTATGGCGAGAGTAGGAAACGAGATCAGAAAAAGTTGCTAGTTGGAGTAACTTGTGCTGCCTACACAAGCACAGCGGCTCAGTCAAAGAATGCATGGAGGTTAGCCCTCCAGGCTACAGCTTCGACCGTCGGTTTTTATGTAACACTTTACTGTAAAGTTCTGTATATTACATTATAGGTATAGTGCTGTGAAATGGCAATGAACATGCATTTTTTTTTTTACATCATGTAGGAATTTTGTTTGATTTACATTTGCATTGTTGTTTTAATTACTTGTAACTGATGTAGAATGAATAATAGTTTTGACATTACATTTTAAATTAATAAAAATAAAATATTAAACCTCTGTTAGATGTTAACGTTTAAGATTAATAACAAGCAGATGAATAAAAGTAAATTAAATAAATGTTAATTAAATGAATTAAAATATTTTAACTACTAAAAATATAAATTAAACATTAATGTTGTTGTTAAATGTGAGTTGCGCAAACGTTTTATTAAAGCGTCACCTTTCAGTAACATGAAATAGAAAAATAAAAAATATTGTTATACAAATAAAAAACTATTGTTAATTTGTTTTTTAAAACTTTACACAATATAAAGCGCATGTAAGATTAATAACCAGATGGTAAATAAATGCCATAAGGTGATTGTGCCTATGTAACTATTACATATAATGTGTTGCTTGTATCAGTGTTAATTAGTAGTTTAGAAAAGCTTCTGATCAGACGAAGGCAGCTTATTTGAAACAATGCTGTCTGTTTGATCCTTGCAGGTCTGATGGGTATGCCCTCGGAGTCGTCCCAGCAGACCTCCTGCTCTTACCAACACTCCCCCAGCAGCACCATCAGCACCCACCCTCACAACAACCAGAACAGCATCACTAACTCTCACCCCAACAACATCCCCAACAGCGGTAGCCAGGTGCCTCTCTCCCACCCCCCTCACTCGGCCCACAACTCGCCCCACGGACAGCACCTCTCCCAGCATGGCCCTCACACCCAGCACAGCCAGCACCCACACACGGCACACAGCCAGCACAGCCAACATCCCCAGCACAGCCAACACAGCCAGCACGGGCAGCATCCCTCCCAGCACCAGGCCCACGGCCAGCACACACCGCAGCAGCAGCAGCAGCACCAGAATCTCTCTCACCAGCCTCATCCTGCCCAGCAACAGATGCAGTGCAACACCGGTAAGAGTCTGTGTGTGTCTGTGATAGTTCTTGCTATCTGATTGTCTCTGGTGCTTTCTGTCTCGAACCCTCAGCGTACTTCCTTTCACGTTGGCATTGCCCTGACAGGCCGATTTATTCAGGCCTCTTCTAACAGTCATTTATTTTAGATTAAGAAATTTATGGCAACTTTGGAGCAGTCAGCAGTAAATCATAGGGTGATTTATACAGCTCCTCTAATGAGAACAAAGCAAATGCAGCACACTTCAGAGAGCAGGCCTGTAGGAGAGGGTTATGGCTCCCCCTGCTGTCTCAAACAGGAAGTGCACAGCAGCTTTCCAACATTCAGAGCTCTGCTGTCTGCTGTGGCCTTCACTACCTTCTTGTTTTGTTTGCAGGTCTTCCCAGTGACTGGTACCCCAACCTGGATGCGCTAAAAGAAAGCTGCCGCATCGCCAGCAGCTACAACTGGGCTGATGTTGATCTGTCACCATTTCAAGGTATAATCAATATGTCTGTTAATATACTAATTTCACTGTTATTGTTGCTTTTATCTAGAGACTATATGCCAATGAGTTCATTTTTCTTTTTACTGTACACAAGATATACAGTGATGTATTGAGTTGCATTTGATGACTGTATTTTTTTTATTAAAGTAAATTTGATTCTGTTTGATTAGATGTTTTTGTTAATCAGTACAAATTAAATGTGCAATGAAATGTATTTAAGTAAAAATTAAATTTTAAATGATTACTATTTAAAATTTTAACCATAAGAATCTATGTATTTTATTAAAAACAAAGAACATAAAGAACATTAGTTTCATTACTTACTAAATTAAAAAAACTAAACTCTAAGCAGTTTTCTTTATTAATTGACACTCACTGGAAAATTGCTTATTAACTTGAACAGAGGACCTGTTGAGCTATTTCTCTGGTTTGTTTTGAATATTAACTGTGCATTTAACGGTAGCGTTTAGCAAGCAGTTTCATTTCAATTTAAAGAAATCACCTGGACAGACTGATTAGATAATCTGTCACTGTTTTTCTAAAGGTTTGAAAGAGAGCATGAGACAGGCGGAGCTGAATAATTGGTCTCTCGAGCCCACTCAGATGGCAGACCTCTGCTCCTCCATCAATCAATTCTTTGCTCGCACTGGAATCCATTCACAAGGGGCAGTGCAACCTCCAGTGTGCCACGGCTCCATGCATCCAAAGCCCAACCCACACATCAACACAGGTGAGCGGACTACGGTCCACAGCACCACGTATTAAGACTGCCACAATATAAACATAGTAACATCAGTATGTTTTTTAGGAAACATGTACATGGACTCGAGACAGAGCTTGAGTTCGATGATGGGTCCGCCGGGATATCCTCATATGCCGCCCATGAGCAGCGCTGGCCCCACTATGACAGGTCCTTTTCCTTTTCAGCTCTTATAAATGTGGCAGCAAACTCTAATTTGTTTAATACTATCATCACAGATATTACTATATCTCATGCTTGGGATTCGAGAACCCTTAATATAAAGAATGCATAATATAGTAAAATGTTTTCTAAAAAAAATAAAGTAACGTCAAAGCTAATTTTTCAGTCTTCAGGCTCGCATGATAATTCAGAAATCATTGTAATATAATGATTTCATGCTCAAGAAACTTTATTAATTTTGAAAATAGTTGTGCTGTAAATTGTGATAACTTTTAAGTGGAATTCTCTGATAAATAAAAAGATATAAATCTTTTGTAACATTTTAAATGTCTTTACTGTCACTTTTGGTCAATTTAATGCTCCCTTGCTGAATAAAAATCTTAATTTTACTCCCAACGTATCCCACATGTATGCTATAGGCATGAATGATGCCTTAAAGGGATAGTTCATCCCAAAATGTAAATTAAGCACATCATTCCAGACCTTAATTTATCTTTGAAACGCAAACATTTTTGATAAAATCCAAGGACTTGACCATCCATAGATAGCAAGGGTACTACCACAATCAAGGTGCAAAAATGTAGCAAAGACATTGTTAAAACACTCCATGTGACCCCAAAAACTAGGTTAATTCACTGTTAATAATGTCCTTACTACCTTTCTGGGCCTTAAATGTGGTAGTACCCTTGCTGTCAATGGAGACGCATCTCAAAGAGCACCCTAGGAACCACACAGAACTACACAGAAACAAGCATACACACCATTGTGTTTGTATCCCTTATTTTTACTATATGAGTCGATGAATCTCTGCATGTTAAAAATCATTGTACATCGTGACAGTCCCCCTCTCCTCTGTCCCCAGGCCATCACGCTCAGATGAACCAGCAGCATATGATGCCTGCTGGAAACTTCCAGATACGCCGCATGCCTGCCGACGACATCCAGGACGACTTCGACTGGGACTCCATCGTCTAACCCAGTCCCCGAGAGCGAAGAGCGGTGCAGACAAAACGAGAGCGGAGCGTATGGAGGCAGAGTGTTTGTGTTACAGAGCAAGAGGGCTGGACCTGAGGTGTCTGCATGCCCGTGACAGAAGGCAGATTGGAATGGGACACTTGAAAAATAGTGCAGGTGTTGTTCATTATGACCTGAAAGAGACTCCTGTGTTCCTGGTGTTTTTATGAAACAAAAACAAACAAAAAAAAGATATTACTTTGAAGACAATCACATTTACTAGGACATGTTTAAGTGATCGCTTTTATACTTGTCCAAGGGGCAAGTGGTTTGTTTAAGTCAAATGTCTCCCGACCCACAGCCTCTCTGCAAACTTGCCAAGCTCGCCCCTGCTCTTCAACTGTTGTTCTGTGATTTTTCGAGTGATTGCATCTGGCTTGTTCTCCCCTCTCATGGTGACAAAAACTCAGGCCTCGACCGCCTATCAGACAAGATTGGCTCCCTCATTTGTGTCGTGAAACTTCATCTGAGATGCAGGGCACTTTTCAGAAGAGGGCCGATGGTGCAGGTAACGTGACACTCCCAAGCACCTGCCGTCGTTCAGGCACAAATAACCCTTTTTTTTTTTTTCTTTTCTTTTCTTTTTTTTTTTTTTTTTTTGCTCCTCCGACCCTACACACTGTAATATGCCGACGTCGCCATGCATCCAAATCCGAATCCAGCAGATTTTACTGATTGTTAAGGCTCATAACGAATCGTGTAAACCACATTACCTGCAGTATTTGTACTTGTGTATCTTTGCTGTCTGAAGTGTGTCATGTTTTTTGTCACTAATAGTTTTAGGCTAGTCTGAACGTGTGCGTCAGAAAATGATATTGATCCAGACCTCACTATTATGGATTTCCTCATCGCTTTGCGTTTGCATGTACAATCCTCGTTCTGTTGACCATCGCCCCGTCAACCTGTAGTCTCCTGATCGGACTGCGTTGCTTTTCGAGTTCGTTTGAAGCCCTCAGGACCCGCCACAGCAAATTTCACACGTTGTTTAGGAGCGATCGCTTCCCTGACCGGAGATTTGTGGGATACCGGAGAGCTCTGTTCACGTTGAGAAATCAGCCTGCTGTGTGGCTCTTTACAGCAGCGTTGAGAAGGAGATGAAAATCGCGTCAAGGCACATTTGCTTAATGGTCCGCAATAAAAGAGTCCTCTTTATTTTAACCCTAGGACCAACTGACATGAAATCGCTTGCTCTTTGCTGCACTGACGAGGACTTTTTGCAGAGAGCGTACCTTAGCTTTTGAATGCTGGGTGTAGCGTAATACTGAGAGAAAGGAGATGACTAAAATACTTAGATACACTAATAGCCTTATTTTGGAGGAATGTTAACTGCTGCGTTTGAAATTCTACTACTAAGAGGTCGTGCAGAGGTTAAATTGCACACATTCAGACTGTCCTTCAAAAAGAACCAAAAAAACAACAACAACAACAAAAAAACATCAACCTGGATGCAGGAAATAGACAGTAACTACTCTATCAAGTGTCGCGCCCTTAAGCAACTGTTGCCGTAATTAGCATACTGCAGTCTATATTTTAAGACGTTTATTTGAAAGTGTCTTCTAACATTGCAAAACACAGTGTCAATGTGGAATGTTTTTGTGCAATATAGTTGATTTAGGGCTATCAGTGATTACAATCATCTCTTTTGAAGAGCACAAAACTAATGCACAAGATCTGGACTAGAATAGCGGAACCCAAATTAGAAATATGTCCGGTCTTTGACCTTTAGCAGGGTATTTCTCACTGAGAAGCAGCACTTCGATTAGACCAAATTTTAGAGTGCAGCGCTGGTTTAGAAAAAGCCATAAAATGCGGTTGAAAAGGGAAGGAGTGAATCCGTTTCTCATAGCTTGAACGTTTACGCACACCTTGGTCTCCAGTTGTTTTCAGTAATCTTTATGGGCTTTGTTTCGTTATTCATCACGGTGTAAGTGATAATAGACTTGGAAAAGTGAAATACTATTATGACAATCTTTTTTTTTTGTTTATATTTCAGTATTATGAACTCTCAAAGTATTTACACTAGTCATTGAGATGTATTGGCCTTTGATAAGGCCCTTAATATAATGGAACAGTTTGTCGTATGTCCTTCATGAAAACACGTACATTTAAACCTCAAAGTTAGAAAGGAAAAAAAATATGGTTTACATAAATTTTTTTAGCACCATTAATATTTGGAGTTCTGACATTTAATTACCATGAAACATTATCGCAGTTATAATGGCACACAAGTACATCTCCCTTCCAAAACTTTTTCAGACATTTTACATTATTCATTTTTCTTTTAGTAAGTCCTGTTATTCTCAGCAATGATTCATTGGTTATTTTCTCATTACTGTAAAACAGTATTTGCGTTATTTAATGAAAAAGATTTGCCTAAAGGCAGTAAAAATTATTTAGCTTTTTTTTAACAGCCTAACTATTTACTTGGGGAAGAAAAGGTTAAAAATAAAATATTTCTACCTTTTGATTTTGGGGACAAATATGAAGGAACCCAGTCAAACGTTCTTCATGTTCATGACATTTCAAGTCCTGTCCACTATCAGTTATGTAGTTTGTTACATATCCATGTGTCCCCTCATTACATAAGCAATTGTCAGATTCTCTAATGCTAATAGGGCTTACATTGGCAAAAGCGTATTACTGAAGCCTAACTTAACCTAGAAATCCAATTAAATTGGCCATGATGTTGATTTTGTGAGTCTGCTCACATTGCCAGATTCTACAAGGAAGGAAAAACGGTGACAGAACCGTTATCCACTTTACCCCAGACAGACTGTTCAGCGTCTGTGTGTTGTTTTTTTTTGTTTTGTTTGACTGCGACGCTGTGCACATTGTTCTTAAGCTAAGCTTCATTGCCCAAATCTGCTTTGGCTCCCTGCATCCTGTTCTTGCTCTTTCCCTTCCATCTCATGTTTTTGTTTGGATACCGTTGGAGTGCTCACAAGCCTTGCTCACCCAGCCTCGGTGTTTGTCACACAAAGAGCTTTGAAAGCTTTTATCTGGTCATTTGTGCACTTTGAAAAGAATTCAGAAGCACAAGCGCTCACGTCGTTCGTGAAGTCAAAGCGGGATCTCACCTCCAACATCTGCCATCGATCCACCCTCGGTGTGAGTTTAATACCATACTGTGCTGTTGGCCCTCGATCATGGTTTGTCTGGATGCCGACCGCAGAAGGAGGGTCAGTTTTCGGTTGGAAATATTTCGTATGTATTGCCAATCTGTTCGTGGTAGTGATGTGTTTGGATCTCTTGATTGCCAAAGAGAGAAAGTTTCATTTCGCAACATTTAAGGCAGCAGGTAATTGGCGTCCTTCCCAGGTGTAGGATAACGCAAGTGTGAAGGATCGGACCGAACAGAAAGCGTGAAGGGAGCGCTAGAGAATATGAGCTGGACAGGTGACGAGTTCTCTCTCTCTCTTTTCCTCTTTTTCTCAAAAAAGAACAAGGAAAAAACATTGCTCCTTTGATTTTGTGTTTGTGTTGTGTGAAAGTTTTAACTGTTTAAAGACAACTCGGTTTTCGTAAAACAAAAGAAAAAAAAAAAGAACTAAAAACAAGTGGGGATGCATCTGCCAGAGAGATTACTGTAATCAAGGAAAGAAGCCTTGTTACATTTACGGGAGAAAACTGCCAACAAGTTCTGGTATTTGGAGCCTATTTTATTCATTGTTGGTGTGTCGTTGTGCTTATTGTAAATATATGTCTTTTCGATTGTCCTTTTTTCCTCTGGGGTGGTGAGGGATCAAGGCAAGGGCTCGGGTTCACCTGCGAAAGAAAAGAGGGAGATGAATACAGAGTATTTTGTTATTGTCCAATCCAAGGGTGACACAGTATGTATATATCTATATTGTATATATGTGATGAAAATGCGTTGGCTTTTTGTGTGACACTACCTTTTACCTGTACTATGGTTCAACATTCAGTGTTTCAGTGTTTATATTCTATTTTAATCTTTGTTTTCTGTTTGATTTCGTCCTGGTCATTACTTGTATTTGTTGTTTCCTTTATTTTCCCCTTTTTGTCCATTTTGTTATTGCACGGTTTATTACTTTTGCTGTCCAATAAGATGACACGGCTTCTCTTTGTATTGGTTTTAGTGCTGTAAAATAACTCTGAAGTGTCATTAGGATTGTCAATACCACCCCTTCCCCGATATGCATGAATGGCACTTAAAGAAATAAAATATGTTAACTTCACTGTGGAATCTTTGCTGCTTTGTGATTATTTATTTCATATACATCAAGTACTTGCACAGAATGCTTTTATTTGACACATTTGATTTTTTTATTTTTTTTTCCCCAAGATTTATTTTTGCCTTTGTAGTGACAGGACAGTGTAGAGATGACAGGAAGCGAAGCGGGGAGAAAGAGAAGAGGCCCTCTTGCCGGGATTCCAACTCGGGATGGAAATTTTTTTTTTTTTTTTTACATTTTTAACCAACATTTAACATTTCAGGAATACTGACAGAAAATGAATCCTACGTACAGATTTCACTGTTGTCATCTTACATAATGTAAATGTCAGATTTCATCACGGTTTTTCCATGTAAACGCACAAGACGGACATGATGTTTGAGCTTTTGCAGCATCTCACTTCACAGTGCTCTCAAACTAAAAAAAAAAAAAAACATCTAGAGCTTTACTGACGGACGTCTATAAATGTTTTCATTACATGTGAATGAATTCAGTTAAATGTAAAAGACCTAATGCACACATTTGTTTCATAAACGGCCGTGTATGCTGTCAACTTGACCTTAAAATGAACTTTTAAGGTTGCAGTCTCGCATTAAAAATCGAAGCTGATTTATTTTTCATCAAAGCGTTCTGTACACGCTGTAGTCTGGTATGGTACACGTGCGGCTGAGCCTCGGCTGTCACAATGGGTTAGAACAATAAGCTTGTTAACTAGCCTGTTTTTGCTCAGCAGATCTAGGTTAGCCGTCTTGCTTTTTCAGTAAAAACCTGCTTCTGATGACAACACGGCCGTTGACTGGATGTTCTTAGCGTTGAGGAGCTCTCTCAAGATGCTGTAGCGTTTGAAGCCCCCTACGAGTTTGCGTTTCCTCACACTTGTGTATTTGGTGCACTCACCATGCTTCTTTGAAATCGCTTAAGTCTTTGTAATCCCAGTTTCCTCCTGAAGAGCACACGCAGTCCCTTGGTATTTTATCGACCTATTTTGAATTTGACGATCCGGTGCTGTCACTGACTTGGCGGTCTACTTCTAGTATCTGAAGCTTACGTTCAGAGCCACTTTAAAATAGATTTTGTTAGTAAATTCACACACGCTTCGACCCCCTCCGCCCCATCAGATCAATCTCTTCGGCTCAATGGCATCTTGGAAGATGTGTTGCGGGGAATTTTCTCTGTCGTGTCAAATTTATGGGCATGTGAACTTTGAGTAAGACTTTGGGAGGTTGTCAGTGCGGCAATGATCTGATCCAGATTGCTGCCAAAGAAAGCGATTACTCTGATCGCTCCCACTATATTTTGTGAAAGAAATACAGTAAAACGTAGCTATTTATTGGCAAAGAAACATTGCAAGTGATTATGATTATGATTATGAGAAGCCTGTGGATAATCTAGAAGAGCCTAGCAATCCGGTGGTGCCCAGGGTGCCACATACTTTCTGCGTTGCATGCACTCTAATGTGTTCAGCGTGCAGCCTCAACGCTGCCCTGTGCTTTTTAGAAGAGGTCAGCTGAGGTCTGCTTCTGGACACTGCATTCTTCTCTCTAATGATCCTGATCACCGTGGGCTCTGCAGGCAGACACGGATCAAGGAGAATGGGCTGAATTTTTATGAGTGTCGGCGCAGGATTAATGCAGCTATAGTCTGCAATCTACGTGATGATGCAACATGTACCTTCTTGTGAACAAAGTGGTCAAATTAAGGACTTTGAAAAGGTGAAAGACAGTCTCCTGAAAATGTTATCACCATTCAAAATGTAGTTGAGTGTACTGCACTTGCTCACTATTGGAACCTCTTCGGTGAATGGGTGCCGTCAGAATAAGAGTTCGGACAACTGATAAAAACATTACTACAGTCCATCGGTTAAGATGAAATTTGTAACAAGTTCTTTAAGATGTATTGAACTTCAAACCTTTGTTTTCAGAAAAATAGTGAAAAAGGAGAGAGTTATGCTCATATCAGCCACCAATTATAAATAAAAATATGCTATGAGAAGACTTTTGATTTTTTTTTACTGGAGGGGGCATTATTATGGACTACTGTATATTTTGTCCAGAAGAGTAGGTTTAAAGTTCTAACGTCCTGATGATTTTTATTAAAAACATGCAGTATTTTACTTCATGCAAAGTTTAATTGATGAACTGGAGATATGTGGATAACTTATGAATTGCTGTGATTTCTTTAACGTCTATTTAACGGCACCCATTTACTGCAGAGGAACCACTGCAATCTATATCTTGGATGACCTGAGAGTGAGTACTTTTTACGAAGTGTACCTTTTTGGGTGCACTGTTCCTTTAATAGAGTCAGATCAAACTAATTGTAACTTATAAACCTGTTCGTGCTAACGGAGTAATTAAACAAAAAGATTCACAAAGTATGCAAATGAATGCAGACACCTGGTAGACTTCCTGACCTAGCTGTGAGTGTCTCCGGGGACGTGTTTAGTTTATACACGTGTGTGCAGGATGTTCACTACGGATGGGTCGAGAAGAGAAAACCGCATCCATGTGTGCGACATGCATCACCCTGAGAAGCAGATGTCTCACTCCCTCCACATCATAACACACGAGACTTATTGGAAACGCTGGTCCTGGATTTCTTTGGGATGTGGACCAGACCCAGAAGGGCTTTAGCTCTGTCTCTTAGAACGGAGGAAGAGCTCTGTGCAAATGTATCGATCACTTTGTTACTATTAAATACCATTTTACAAAACAAAGTTTTCTCTCTGACCCAGTACATATTTAATGTACTGTTGAGGTTTAAAAGTAAGAATTTCGATGCCCGACTCAGTGTAAAGACATAAATTCACAGTGCCCCCCTGTGGTAGAAATTACTACAAGCCTGCAGACCGTTTATTTGTGATGGGGAAAAGTCTAATTAGAAATACCGTGCATTTAGTGGTCACACTTTAGATCAGTTATTTACCTTCTTCAGAAGTTATTCATCATGTTACACTTGCATATCCTTTTTTTTATGGCATTGTTCATTTTAGGCATTACTTGTCATGTTGCATTATTCTATAACACTTTTTTTTATTATTATATCCAGAGACAGTTGATGAAATCTGATGTTCAGCGCATTTGCTGCATTCTGAGAATATTGTCTTATTTTAAAATGCCGGAAAAGACGGGCCAGACATACGAGATGAAGGAAAAAGCAATAGTCTGTGAATGTCAATACGCGCCGTGTGAATTATTTTTATGATCTGATCATCTCCAATAGTAAAACTGTCATATGACAGGTTGAAATGTCTCTCTAATAATACTATATAAATGTGAAATGTATTTTAAAAATCTTGGGGAAGGTTAAGGTCAAAAGTCTTGGTTCAAATATCCCACATCCAAGTTTCTTTGCGATAAATTGAAAACAATCAACACAATTAAAAACGCAGTTAAATAAATTAAGAGCAAAACGACCGTAGTACAGAAAACAAGGACGGTTTTTTTAATAAATACCGGGACTGTTTATCAATGGGCCATGTTGTCACAAAAGGTCAGTGTGTAAATGTGAAAAGGTTTTTTGAGCCATGTCTTTTTTACAGAAACGAGCAGAAATAAACTCAAGCTCGATTTTCTCATTTTCACTGGAGGAAAAAAAGTGACAACTTGCCCCAGCCTCCCCAACGCGAACACGATAGTTAAAGCACGCTAAAGAGGCTTGTTTCGGCATCCCGGGTCCTCATAAACGAGCCGATTTGCGGTGGTCCAGGTTTCGCCGGCATTACTTTCACCAATGGCCCGTCGTGATGGTCGTGTGCCTCTCCCAAATCTGCGACCCGACCGACCAGTTACATTGGGGAAGCTCTATAAGCTCCAGTCTCCATCCGCCATTTTCAGCACATTGGAAAGCAGGTAGACCAAAAACTGCACAGTGCCGGTAAAAAAAAAAAAAAAAAACCAACAGGTAAGTGTTTGAGAAGACCATGCACACATTTTTTACATCAATCGAGCCTTTGCAACGCTGCACGAAATGGCTCGGAAAGCGGGAGGACACCTTGCTCGGAGTGAGTTGCGTCGGGTTTGTTCACTTCTGAGCGCTTGGATTGATGATAACAATAAAACCTGTTTGCCCTGCCAGTCCGAGAAGCGACTCGAGGGCTCTGGTGAAACATTTAGGAGAACTTTTTCCTCTCGTAGAAGGTTCCTCGAGCGAAATGCGACTATTTGAAGCGTGTTTGAAGCGCGGTGTGTGTTTGTTTGCCTGGAAGTCGGGATATACAAGCTGAGCGTCTTTGCGCGAGCTACTGGCTTAATTCACTATTTATCGCCGTCTGGTTTCCATGACAATATTTTAAGCGCGAGGATGCACTTTACATCTGTTTTTCAATACAGCCCGCACTTGTTTAGCGGTTTATTTTTATTCGGGGGTTTAGTACAATAACGCAGCGGGCGTGTGAGTATCGCGCGACGTCCACCCCTGCGTGTCGTGTCGTAAGTTTTTGCTGGCGTTTCTTTTTAAACGTGTAAACTTTTTCGCTGTTAGTTCGCCCGTCTTCGGCTGCGGGTGCTGAAACGCCTTCTTTCTTTGTCCCACAGCCACCGTCTGTTATTAACAAAGATGACACCACAGTGAAACACTTCTCATTCATCTCTGGAGTTTATTCATTCTCCTGCCTCTCAACGCATCTTTTTCGCGATCTTGCATGCAGTGTAGAGAAAATCTGTTAAAACGCAATAAACGCTGTAGGATAGTGGAGGGTGCACGCGTGAAATCACGCTGAGGTGAACTTAAAGGTGCATTTTTTTTCTGATTTTTTTTTTTTTTTTTTTTTTTAAAGTTGTGCATGTGAAGAAATAAACACACGTGAAAACGATAAACATTTAAATGGAGACTCAAATCCTGTCAATTTTGTATGTTTTTGGCGAAGACTTGGTCGCACCCTCATGGACGCTGCCATGTTGGAATATATTAAGAATAATACATTTCTAAGCCACATTAATGATAGTATCTTAGTATTTTGTCTTATTTATTCCTTTATTTGAGTGTGTGTGTGTGTGTGTGTAACTGTTTAGCTTTTAATCTTCTGTTGTTGTTTACATTTCTATAGGATTAAAAGGTTTACTCTATATGTATATAAATCTTATGTAGTGCTTTCAGTGCTCACTATGTGATTTGTAAAGCATAAATAACAACATAGAAAATGAATGAAATTAAATTAGGTGTAATAAAACACTATGGGTGTATGGACTTGGATGAAAAGGACCTCGACAAAACACCTTTCGCGGGATCAGTTAGTAAACAAACCCCATTCGTCCGAGCCGATAGGTGTCAGTATAGAGTTTAAAACAGTGTTACATTTACATTGACTTTTATGCATTTAACAGACAGGTCGTCGAGGAGCCAACAGTCTTTGTAATCTACAGTGTCAGGTTTATTTTAAAACTAGATCCAGTCCTGGGATGAAAAAAGCCGTCTTATCGTTAGAATGAAATTACTGATTGAGGTCAAATTGGGGAATAAAATACTCATGCCAAAAGGTATATAAAATTGGCAGTTAAAGGTTTTTATTATAAAGTTATTCCACACATTTATGAGACTATGACTTTCGAGCAGGTCACTGCTGCGGACTAATAATTTTTTACTGACGAGATAAAAGGAGGAATCCCTAATGACTGCGCTACATTTGCACGAAGACTACCACCGACTGAGAGAAAGAATCTTTTAGCGGCCGTGTGACCGCACATAGGCTTCTGCAAATTAGAAATCGCATCTATTTTTATTCACTACTGGGATTTGAGTGTAATGATGTCATGAATTATTCCTGAAAGCGTCCGTTCTGACAAAGCAATCCCGCATTTGATGCTTGAACTTGATTCCAGAAGTACGTTTCAACACATTTTCCGTTGTGTTGGGTTTGCATGCTCCCACCCATGTGAAAGTCGAAGGCAGCCGAAGCCGAGAATCTGTCTCCGACCTCCACGCTTACGTAACGGTGTCACATCAGAGAGGCCCCTTGTGTGTCATGCTGTTTTCTCAATTTCCCCTTATTCTCTGTAGCTGTCATCCAAACCTGATGACGATGTTCTACTTGCAGTCCCGTCGGCTCTGGTTATCGCTCTATTCCTATGCTATGAGAAGAATTCTCTGCAGAGCCACAACAAAATGGATCATCGTTGGTCTAAAACTGTGGGACACGCACCTGTATGCCTGATTAAGTCATATGTTTTTGAAGGTGTTTTTTCTCGTCTAATGTCAGTGAGGTCACTGGTAATAGTCTAACCACACCTGTTAGCTCACTATTTTAGGGAAGGTGACTCCTCTTCACTAAGAAAAGCAACTTGATCATTAGTTGTATTACCGTATGATTTAAAGACTACTCACTAATTTCTGGTCTGTAAGTTTTATTTATTTTTTTAAAAAGTGTCTTATGCTCATTAAGGCTCAAAAACACTGTTAAACCAGTAATATGTGACCCTGGAGCACAAAACCAATCATAAGTAAAGTGGGTGTATTTGTAGCAATAGCCAAAAATACATTGTATGGGTCAAAATTATATGCCAAAAAAACACTATATATTAAGTGAAGATTAATATTTTGTACTGTAAATATATCACAACTTTTTATAATTTTTTTAAGTAACAAGCATTGCTAAGGACTTTTTTTCTTCACCATCAGATTAAAGTTGTTTTTTTTTTTTTTAAATAAGCTAATTGTATTTCAGCCAAATATTGTTTTATCTCAACAAAATTACATCAATGCAATGTTTATTTATTTAGCATTGATGTATAAATCTGTTTTTCGAAAAATGCACCCTGGTTTTGTGGTCCATGGTTACATATTGCAATTTAAAACTGTTTTTAATTTGACTTTTAAAATGCTATTTATTGCTGTGATGGCGCAGCTGAATTTTAATTAGCATCAATACTCCAGTCTTCATGGTCACATGATATCTCAGAAATAATTCTAATATGCAGATTTGCTGTTCAAGAAACATTTCTTATTGAATACCTTTATGCTTTGAAAACAGTTGTGCTGCTTAATGTGTTCATAAAAAAACCGATTCATCTTTTACTAGTATTGCACAAAGTTTAAAAGAACATTTTAATTAAAATACAAAGCTTTTGAAACAATAGAAGTTTGCACTCTGTTTTGATCGAGATAATGAAAAAAACCCCAAAACACTACAGACGCCTTTCTTGCTTACTTTCAAACTTAGTGCAAATAAAAGAAAAGCAAATATTGGGTATTTTCAGTTTTAAGCACACTTTTAAATGGTCTGCCAGTCTTCAGGACTGCTTGAGAGCAAGTCCCATCTTGCATCAAAGGCATAGAGGATTATTTTGTTCTACATGGTAAAAATAATTGCTCCTTTTTTCTGTTTTACAGAATCCATGAAATAAGAAAGGTCTTAGGAGTCTCAAAGTTCAATCGAGTGTTAAATCCTCGGTGCAGGTAAAGTGAAACAATTTATTTTCTAATGGCATCTAGAAGCCATGAGTGAAGAAACGCACCGTAAAGCCCACCCTTTTCTTTCATGAGGCTGTAATGGCTGTGCCTCAAGGAACATATGAAACCTTGGATGACATCCCAGCCCATGTGTGGAAGGGGCTGCCAAACAGCATGAAGCTGGGACCATCAGCTGTCAACCCCAGTCGCATCGGTGAGTATTTGTGAATGATTCGGTTAACGAGAAATCACGTGTTCATTATCGTGTATTTTCTGCTTGATGAAATCCTATGGAATGTTCCAAATCTATGATTTTGAAAGCATTTAATGTTGAGATATTTACAAAGTCGACTCAATTATTTTCGATTGGACTCGTGCTTTTAGCTGGTCAGCATCATGAACCAAAGTGACTGGTGATGTTAAAGAGATGCAAACAACGTAACTGCAGTCTTATTTTGTCTGATGTTTGAATAAGATACGCACAGCACGCTGCGGTGGTGCCCTAGAAATCTACAGATAAATGATTAATATCGAATGCTTCAAAAAATGGCTCCGTGAGAGCGTCTCTGGAGATCTTACAGTGCCTCGTTCTGATTGAGGATTCATGCTCTGAAACCTGTCAGCTAGAAAAAGTTTTCAAAATATTTTTCCGATGTTTGGTCATGTAAGATTACATGGCACGCTGTCCTTGTCTCTCCGCAGGTGTCTGGGCGTCTAGATTAATACCGAAGGGCAAACGTTTCGGACCATTCGTAGGAGAACGAAAGAAGAGATCTCAAGTCACAAGCAATGTTTACATGTGGGAGGTGTGTATCTGATAAGAGGAAACTCTTGACTAGGAGTCTGAATATGCTGATGAACGCAAAGCTTATCTGGAACGATACACATTAGCATTCGAACGTTTGGGGTCTGTAAAATTAGTATCAAAAATTAAATAGGATTTCCTTATGTGCTGCTTTTTATTTGATTCAAAATATAGTAAAAATGTTGAGTTTTCAACAGCCATACTTCAACTTTTAAGTCACTTTTTGATCTTTTAGAAATTGTTCTAATATGCAGATTTTTTACTTAGAAAAGTTTCTTATTAGTGATTAAAGAGGTGTGCTGCTTAATATTTGTGGAGAAGCAGCGATGCTATTGATTTTTTTTTTTTTTTTTTTTTTTTTTAATAGATAAACTTGTGAATAGTAATGTAGGTTTTAGCAGAGGTCGTTTATTAAATGCTTTTTGTTCCACTATCCCTAGGTATATTTTCCAGCCTGGGGGTGGATGTGCATTGATGCTACAGATCCAATGAAAGGAAACTGGTTGCGGTATGTGAACTGGGCACGCTCTTCTCAAGAGCAAAACCTTTTTCCACTAGAGATCAACCGAGCTATTTACTACAAAGTGTTAAGGGTAAGTTAACCTTGTGACGAATCAACAGGTTTTCAACATGTTAGTTATGTTTGCAAAAAGCCTGGAGGAGATGCGTACAGGGAAATAGTACCTTAGTAAAGGGGTGTCATGCAGAGGAAATAAGTTTTTTCTGAAAATGCTACTGTTTAAAATTTGGGTAAGACATTTTTACAAAGGCATTCTGTGAACCGTTAAAAGTTAACACAGAAATATTAAACAATGCAACAGATAAAAAAAAATAGTTCTAGAGCACAAAAAAAATCAGTATGTTATATTAATTTCTGAAGGATTGTGACACTGATCATAACTGAATGGCTGCTGAAAAACTGACATCACAGGAATAAATAACATTTTGAAATATATTATAATAGAAAATATATTTTAAATTGTAATCATGTTTCACTATACCACTGTTTTACTGTATTTTTAATCAAATCAAATAACTGCAGCCGTAGTGAGTATTAGATGCATCAAAAACATGTGAAATTATTAAACAATAACCTTTAATATTATCAGTGTATGCAAGCAATGACATTATTTTATTTTTTTTTAGTTAGCTAGTATCAACTTAATGGCACAGTGTTATCTGTCACTGTTAATGTTAGATGTACTGTATAGAGCAAAGAGAGCTGTGTTGCATTTCCTTTATTTGTGCTCTGCACAGCAATTAAATATCAGTGAGAATGTTCCAGAACTGCCACTGAGCAAGAAGGCAGCTTGTACGCTGCTGGGACGGAAAAATGTACTTATAGTCTATAATTTTACATATGCTAATAATTAGAAATTATAATCTTATATAAATGTATAATATTAAAAAGACGCTCTTAATAGAATAAATCTTATGACTGCATTGTGATTTTTTTTTTTTTTTTTTTTTTATTCTTTTCACTGAAATTTCACAGCACTCCTTTGCGGCTTCCTTAGGGTCCCAGTTTGAAAGCTCCTGCACTTTTATATAAATGCCCTCAAAGATAATGGACTCAATACATGTTCATTTTATTAACCTTTTTGAAAAGTATTAATATGCATGGGAGTTATATAAAACGAGTGTTATAATAATCATCGATGTGCTTCTGCTTAAATTTATGCACATTTTAACTTTAGTTATGTCACCTGAATTTACCAGTACAAATAAAAATAGTTTATTTTTATACCCATCTTTTTCTACACAGTCAGCAGACAAACAAAACGTCTTTAAGGTCACGTAAAATGTTTTAAAGTGTTCATTCCCTTCAATTAGCTGATACTGCACCTTAGTTTGTTATGGGGGTCTGTTCCTAAATGCCTGACAGAGCGTCAAGGCCTAGATAGTATTTCATCCTATGGCATGCCAAAAAGCCCGACTCTGATTGGTCCTTATACTCCCCGTCAGCCAATCGGACCGGACGAAGAACTTCTCGTGTGGTACAATGGGGAAGACAATCCTGAGATAGCTGCTGCATTAGAGGAAGAAAGGACTAGCAACCTGAACAAGAAGAGTTCACCTAGAGCAAAGCGAGGTAAAATGAAAACGCTGCCTGTTATCGCTCAAACCTGGCGTTTTTTTCTGTAGAAATATATAACCGGGGTCTGAAAGCATATGTTTGTTGTATTTGGACGCGTTCGCAGTCGCTAGCTGGAACTAGCATGTTAGCCATCTCGCTATTCGCCCATTTCAAGCGAAGATAATTTAAAAACAGGAATTGTGGATTATGTTTTGTTCTAATCAACATTGTTAAAAAGAAAAACAGCCCTGGACAGAGGCAGGGTGTGGTGAAATGTAACGTACTCTTCCTCATGTTGATGAACGGGTCGGTTAGCCTCCTTGCAGACACAGACCTCATCTCAGAGTCTCAAAATCTAGTGAACTTCTTACCTACAGAGTATTTTGAGCATCACGGACACGTCCGAGTGTTCGATTTAAATCATTTGTTGTGCGCTTTGATGCCCAAGCATGCCATCTAGATAGACAGTTTCCTAGCTTTAGAGACACAACCCTTGTCTGACAGAGATGACCTTCCAAACCCTCCTCGCAGAGCATTTTGAATCAGACCTCAATGAGCCATGAAACAAACAGTTTTATCCTCTAAAAGCTCTGTGCAGGACAGTCCGATTAGTTTGTCCATTGTACATCATTTGTTAGGTATGTCACCCATCACTGTATTAAGTTTATAAGTGTACGTGATTTAATAAACGTTTTGGGAAATTAGTTAGCTGTAAAATGTTACACACATATGAATGCACGAAGTTGCAAGTCGGCTGGTGTCCAGTTTTTCTTTTTAAGTAATGTATTAGCAAAAGTAGTAATAGAAATATGACATGTTAATAACATACAGAAGTTTGCTGTCACATTGTAGAAAAACCATGAGGGATTTAGATAATAAAGCTAAAACATTTTACATTTAGGTTACAAAATCAAATAAAAATCATTTTAGACAGTTTGACCAGTAACATGTTAAACTTGTGTTAAAACGTTTTAACTATATATGCACACAAATCCTTTATCTTGTGAGAATAGATATGTGGGAAGGACTATTTGACAAGTATGGTCAGATGACCAAGTTGCATGTGTCTGTTTTATGAATTGGGTTTTGTATAAGATGCTCCCAGATGACCTTGTCACAAGGACAGCAGCTGATGGCTGGTATCTTTTCTTGGCTGTGACAATGTCTTTAAAACTGTGCAAATGTGTGTAAAAGTGTATACATTAAATCAGCAAACATTTATACACAATTAAAAGAAAAGATAATTCTGTTGTTTTCTCACCATCAAACCTGTATGGCTTTCTATCGTCTGTGGAGTACGAAAGTTGGTAGTTCTTCTGAAAGTCAGTGTTCTTCTGAATATCATCTTTAGTGTTTCACAGAAGTCATACAGCTTTGGAATACCACATGAGTTAGAAGATGATGGCAGAATTTTATTTTTGGCTAAATGATCCCTTTAAGTAAACCTGTAGTCAACTGCTGTTCAGTAACAATTAATTATCTCTGCAATAATCATGCAATAATTATGATGTAGATTTTAAATATGTGAAAAACATATTTTGCCTGTGTTATGCACAATGCTGTAGTTGCAGAGTAGTCAGTCTGGTTTTGTGGTGAGCTGCTCGTTCAGAAAAAAAGGCTGTGACATACTTGTTTTGTTTTGGTTCTTGCAGGTGGAGCTCTTTTTTAAGCTAATGTAACAGATGTTCTTCCTTTTGTGGTTTACATATTTCAGTTTATATTCATTTATTGCAACTTCTGTGAATTATCATTGGGTTCAATTATTGTAGGTTTTGATGGCTATGATAGGAAACTTAAACCTAATTGCTTTTTGCTGCCTTTAGTGGGTGTCGACAATTATTAAAAAATTTTTTTAAACTAAAAATAGAATTTTTTTTTTTCTCCCTAAAGCAAGGAGGAAGCTGTCGGAAAAAGCCAGACAGGCTGATTTGGGTGGATTCTGTGAACCGAATAAATCAAGTGCCGTTGAACCCTTAATCACAGAGATGCGGGACTCAGAGGAAGGTAAGTTATGCTCTTCACCAGCCTCTGGCAGGGATTTGTCGTTCACAAGTATGTTTAGCTCAGACATAATATTTTTGTTACAGTATGGCTGCAGCCATCAATTATTTTGATTATCACTTAATGTGTCATTTATATAAGTTTTGGATAAAATTCTTTTACTTAGTATGCGTTTAAATGAAAAATAGGTTATTCAACATCCTGCCCCAAGTTTAAAGAGTGTGCAAATGTAATGTTATGAGAACAGTGTGAAGGCTATTTTATGCAGAATTTGCAGAGGTTTAAAATGTAAATAATAATTTCAGCACAATTAATAACAATTGTTGAATTGCTGTTCATTAAAATAGCATTACCAAAATAAATATTATGTAGAATTTAACCCTTGATGTCCAGTAGTGATATTAGTCAGAATTACTGTGCTTTATTTTGCTTTTGTGGTCCGCTAAACTAAGGAAGTGCTTTAACTAGAGACTTTTTCTAAATGTATAGATAAAGATATAGCCTTTATATGTGTGTATATATGTGTATATTTATTATTTTTATTTTTTCTTTATTTCTTACTTTCAAAAAACAATTGTAAAGAGACATCATTAGTGGAGGCTTTTATGCACAGCACACAAACCTGACCAGACAATAATGAAATTAGTTTAAGATTTAACTACATAAGTTTATGGATTAGTTCCAGTCCTAGTTGCAGTATTATTGTAACAGAATTATGTCTTCAGATGAATGATTTTCAAAAGTGATTTAATTATATTTATCTTGTAATACAGGGCTTAATGGTGAGGAAAGGCCCTCTTCACCTTCCGAGTTGCAACAGGAGAACGCAGCCCAGTCGTCTTCTGCAGAAAATGAAAACCTTGTCCAGTCTCATATAACAGAGATAAACCAGAGGGAGGGACTGGATGAGGAAAATGCAGAGGTTGATGGACAACTGCAGCAGCCAGAGTTAAATCAGAGCCCACAGCACCCCTCTGAGGCAGAATCAGTTGATGGGAATGAAAAGTCTCTCCTGCCTTTACATTCGGGCAGCCCTGCAGACGAAAGCACTGAGAGTCCGCTTTGTGATACAGAGTGTATATCTTCTTTAGCAAATCCTGAGTTGGAGGCAGAGGGGGATTTCGAAGATGACCCCCAAGGAGGAACATACCCCTGTCAGCATTGCGAACGTCATTTCTCCACCAAACAGGGCCTGGAACGCCACACTCATATTCACACTACTTCAAACCATCAAACTCATACATTTAAGTGCCGGTACTGTGCCAAGCCCTTTGGCTCTCAGGTAGGCAGGCGCAGACATGAACGTAGACATGAAAATGGAAGTAAAACTTTAAATAGGCCCGGATCACTTAGTGGAACAGCCTTCCTCCATAGTCCTACAGCACCCAACGATTCTGCTACCTCTGGCAGTGCATCCTCTCCAAGCCACTCACTCGTTATGAACGCACAGAATGGTCCACTTCAGCAAACCTCTGATAGTTTGAAAACAGAGCCTGGTGCTGAATCTGACCGACCTTTTATATTGGATGAGAATGGGGAGTCAAAAGAGCTTCATCCTTGCAAGTACTGTAACAAGGCTTTTGGCACACACACCAACATGCGCAGACATCAGCGAAGAATCCATGAACGGCATCTAATGCCAAAAGGTGTTCGTCGGAAAGGTATGCTCCTGCAGGATGGCTCCTCCCAACAGCAGCAGCAGCATGAACAAGGGCAGTCTGTTTTGCTCCAGGAAGAGTCACCAAGTGCCAGTCCACCACCGATTTATGTGCCCAGTGTGGAGACCGAGGATGAGGGAGAGAGAGAGGAGTGTATGGTTGATATTTCTAACAACATTTCTGAAAATCTCAGCCATTACATTGATGGGAAGATCCCATCTACAAGCACAGTGAGCAACTGTGAGGTCATCGAGGTTGATTCTAGCACTGCAGCTTTGTTTGGCCTTGATGCTCTTATTCTAAGTCCCAAACAAATTAGTCATGCATTTAAAATTGAAACAAGGACTTGTCCAACGAAAGAAGTTTCATGTGTAGCTCAGACAACTTCTAAAAGACGAACTGCTACACCACCACTGCTGCCTGCTGTTAAAATGGAAACAGAAACGGTGTCCTCCTCTTCCTCGCTGTCCTCCCCCTCCTCTCAGTCCTCTTTGTTAGTAGGAAACATTTTCTCCCAGTCAACTGAAACGTTAGCTTTTCAGAAGGAGAAATCCGTTTATCTTTCTCCAAAACTTAAACAACTACTACAGGCCCCAGACGGTCAGAAACCAGCCATAGGTCTTATCCCAGATAGCCATAGATTAACCACCCCACTTTCAGTAACTTCACTGCCTGCTGTCCAAGGAAAGTTTAAAAGAAGAACTGCCTCCCCTCCCACAACTTCACAGTGTAGCCCAGCACAAAAAAATGACAACATAAGTTCTGCAACTGGGGTTTCATGTTCTCTGAAGGTGCCAAAGATTGAAAGCCATTGCATGACGCATTCCTGGAGTTTGTCCAGCAAAGATCATGGGGATGCAGTAAGCCTGACAGGAAAAGACTGGTCTCCTTCAAGTAGTGGGGGGAATTCTTGCAATCAGCAGCCACTTGACCTTTCGAATTCCTTCAGTAAAAAAGACAATAGTGTAAGCAAAGGCTCTGGAGAGGCTGTGCTTGACTTAAGTGTGAATCGTAAAAGTCCTGTTGATCATGAAGGAAAGACAAGCTCAGCCACACTAACACCACATGTGAAAAGAAAGAAACCCAATACCAGCATTTTAGAGAAAGTCTTAATGAATGAGTATGCTGGCCTAAACTCACCTGGAGACGAAGGATGCAATGCTCTCGGAAGCCCTGATGTTCTTTCGTCTTCTGAGAGTGCCACATGTGTCGGCCCTTCTAGTCCCGGATCAGGATCAGAGCGCCTTCCTTGTGAATCAGCATCTCCTCCCTCTCTGACCCCTATGACTATTAATCCGTCCTCTCCATCTTCATCTAGCATAGCATCATCTACACCCCCTCCTCCAGTCTTACCCACTATCCCATCACCTCCACCTTTATCATCGTCACATTTTCGGATGTCAGATGCCTCATCACCTGCCCCTTTTCCTGTGTTATCACCTAAAATGTCCCCCAGGGCAGGTGAAAGCTTAGAGGAAGTGTCGGATTCATGTGCTTTAACAGAAGCATGCCATGATACATTCAATTCCATTCTTAACGAATCAGACCAAACCGCTGAGCAGTTAGACCCTGCAATTTCTCCACTGCCTCAGGATGCAAAAAGACATTGTACAGCAGATTCAGCTTCAAAGTCGGAAACACTACTTGAGGGCTCAACCCTTGATTCTCAGTTTTTAAGAAATGCAGATCAAGCAGGTTCTTCTCACCTAGAGTGGGATACTGCTTCTAAAACCAGCCAAAGCCATTCCTGTGAAGGAACTCTCCCTCAAGACCTCAATAATAAAACAGAAGGCCGACACAAATCAAAGTCTTCTCTTTCTAAAGTACAATCAACTCTTAAAAAGGAACCATCCTCACCGTCCTTCCTTAGTGAATTGGATTGTTCCCAGAAGAGTTCAGTGGTTGATGATAACTCTTTTGTAGAGGATACAGGGAAAAGCGAGGGGCCGGTTGATATAACCACAAATGGGGGCAACACTTCACCTAGAACTACACCAAGAAGTTCTGATGAGGTTGAGACACTAGAGCGGGAGACTTTTGTCAAGAGTTTTGTGTGTAACGTCTGCAAAGAGCCATTTCGGTCCATCAAGGACCTCAGTGGCCATATTATAGAGCATGCATCAGAGTGGCCTTTTAAGTGTGAGTTCTGTGTGCAGTTATTTGGTAACGCGACTGCGCTCCTCGAGCACCGCTCCTCTCTCCATGGGGTGGGAAGAATTTATATTTGCTCTATTTGCTCAAAGGAGTTTGCCTTCCTCTGCAATCTCCAGCAACATCAAAGTGACCTACATCCAAGTCAGAGTTGCACTCACACTGCCGTTGAAAACGGGAAACTCAGACCTCAGAATTACACGGATCCTGCTTACGCAAATGTGGAGAAAGACACTGTTCTTGACTCAATTGCTGGAGCTACCTCTGAAAACTCTACAGAGGAGCGCAACAGTGACACTACGAAGGTAGAAGAAGAGGAAAATGGCAATGAGGACCCTACAGAAGAACTATACACTACAATAAAGATCATGGCATCTGAGGCTGGTAAACCGAAAGGTCCAGATGTACGGCTTGGCATTAATCAACACTACCCCAGCTATAAGCCTCCACCTTTCCCGTACCACAATCGAACGCCTGATGGCTCGGTTGCCTCCGCCACTAACTTCACCACACACAACATCCCCCAAACATTCAGCACTGCAATCCGGTGTACCAAATGTGGAAACAGCTTTGACAACATGCCTGAACTACATAAGCACATATTAGTTTGTGCTAATGCTAGTGATAAGAGACGCTACACCCCTAAGAAGAATCCCATTCCTCTAAAACAAGTTGTGAAACAGTCTCCAAATGGTCTTCTTACCACCACAGGAGCCTCCGCTGCCACTGCTGCTGCTGCTGGACAAAATGCTTTCCGCAGAATGGGTCAACCAAAAAGGCTCAATTTTAACCAAGATATAACATCGAAAGCAAAGTTGTCAGCCCTAAATAAGAAGAAAAACCAGCTTGTGCAGAAAGCCATATCTCAGAAGAATAAGTCAGTTGCCTCTATAAAGAAACCGACAACCCGGGTAAAAGAAGAGGAAACTCATAAGGCCCATGCATGCCCATACTGTAGCCGGGAGTTCACATACCCAGCCAGTCTCAGTAAGCACATTGCTTGCAGCTGTCCACAAAGACCTGTTGCCAAGAAGTTGAAAAAAGGAGCACTGATGCCTCAAGACAAAAACAGGAGTCTTCGAAGTCGAGCCACTGACTATGAAGTCAAACAGGAACCTGGTTCTGGGCCAACTGCAAAGCCCTTGGGAAAAACCAGAGCCCGTAGCTCTGAACCAGTGGAGAGCGAAGCTCCACCAGCAAATAAAGGCAAAGCACCTCAGGTACGTACAAAGAGGCTAGCCTCAAATGCAGATACCATGGCTCCACAAACTAAGAAAGGCAGAAAGAGCAACGAGCCACTAACTTCCATAACTCCTGCACTTACTGATGACTCTTCGACACTACCGCCATCTAAAATGCAACGATCGAAGGAGGTTGTCATCAAGAAGGAGCTTGTCATCAAAAAAGAGTCTGTTGTGAAACTGACACCATCTAAGAAGGAGGAACGTTTTTCGACAAGGGCGCGGGAGAGAAAAGGTGGGCCAGTCACACGCAGTGTACAGATGGCCAGTGCTTCAGCTCCTTTGGAAGTGAAGTCTGAAGACCTCTCAAACCACGAACCAGGACAGTCTGAGGTAAAGTAGAATTTCACTGTTAACATTATATTGTATACATGTTGAGTTGGGAGTGTTTTATTTATTTATTTTCTCTTATGTGTGTTTTTTTTCAGGAGTCTCTCTTGAAGCTAGCCAGGTAGAACACCACAGCCTCCAAAAGATCGCTTTAGTCAGTGACTGGAAGGGGAACTTCTTTCAACTAAATTGGATTAACCTGATCACAGCCTGAATGTTCAGGGGGACCAGGAGTTATCTCTCTGCTCATGTTTTGCGTTGGCTCATTGGAAGTATCTTCTCAGTGCACTTTTATAAATAAGCCTTTAAGCCCCTTTCCTCAAAATGGACTGATGAATATAATAAATAAATAAATCTCTATCAAGCATAATATTACTTGATTTATAAATCTTGACCTTCTGGTTTTGTTTAGGTTTTGCAAGAGGCAATCATTCAGCAGTTTATCTTTCTAAGACTAATTCACCCCTTTTAGTCTGTGAGGTTTTCAGATCCAGTGGTCTCCTAATGCATGTACTTCTGTATACAGTATGATTGGACTGATCCTCTCTTCATGACTGTACTCCATTTTGACCTGCTCCTCTTTTACTAAGAAAAATTATTTGAAGAGTATATATGTATATTTAAGTAAATGTAATCCTTCACAGGGAATGTTTATCATACTGAGGCTCTCGTCCGAGATGCTTTTTTTTGTTTTTACTTTGTTGTTGATGTTTTTGTTTATTTTGACGCAGCAAATTAATTGAGCTGTTTGATACAGTCAGAGTGAGCAGGAGAAAAAAAAGTTTGCTGTATGTTAAAGATATTTGACCTTCACCTAAACCAGCCAAAACCGTAAGCCATTTTTTCTTTTTCTTTTTTTTTTTCTCTGTACTTTTTGTAATCCACAGAATCTACAGCAGGGCTGCTGGCCATTAAAACTACACTAAAACTACAACTGAGAATGACAAACTTTCTTCTGCACTTGCATGAAAATGAATTAATATTTGTAAGTGCCATTATTACAACCCAAATTATGTAATTAGTGATCTGGTCAATCAGGTTACTTGTTTCTGAAGAAAAGCACTTTATTTAGGCTAATTTGCCTTTAATGGATATCTCAAAGTTTGAGGTGATTTTACAATATGTGATGACACCTGCTTGAAAACTGCATTAATACAGAATTAATTTTCACTGGTATATTATAAGCATGTATGTCATAGCCTGACGCAACCTCAGAAATTTGCTTCCAGTTTATTAAGACTTAGTTCATATTGTTGCATTATTAGTACAATTAGCCGTTATAGCTGTGATGCCACCGCAAGCACTCAGTTTCTTTGGTCACCAAGCATTACACAAATGTTTCGTTTTTATCGATTCTCATTTTTATAAAATGGATAAGGCCTCTGCTTTAATAGAACATCAACTGGACTTCAAATCCTTAGTGGTCTACCTCCTGGCAAGCTTTGAACTGATGCGTTTTCTGCCTTTGGACAACGTAATCCCTCTCACTCCTAAGCCTGTCTTTGCCGTGTCATTTCCACTTTACAACCTGGACAATGAGGACAGGGATCTGAACAAGATCTGAATGCTTGAAATGTTTTTTAAGCTAGGAACTTGAAACGATATTTCTTTTTCTTTACAGAACTTTCATCTTGCAGTATGTCTTTGCTGTCCTGCATTGATATATTTTTTGGGAATGAAATGTTGACCGTGTTTTGTGATTATGAATAATAACCTTCACAAATGTAAAATGCGTTGTTCTAATGGATATATTAAATTTTTTTCAGTGTATATTTGAATTTAGCTTTTAGTGTGACAGTAGAAAGTATCTACACATACAATATTGGTTGGTTTAATTTGTCACAGATGTAGTCAGTATTTAGGCTTGCATCACTATTTATTATCTCTATTGCTTTGTGACTAATCCAGGCTTTTGCCTACCTATTTTTTATAGTGCATTTAAGTTTTTTCTTTTTGTCCAGGTCCAATATAGGTATTTCTTTCTCTAAATCACCTGGCTTGTGAAATTGAACCCATTCTATTGAGAGTTTGATCTCTCCAGAAGGATTTGGTTTTATTGTAGCTGTCAGAATCTTGTATGTGACCATCAAAAAAGCCATTGGAGTGAAATACGGTTCTTTTCTATGCTAGCTAACCCTGACTGAATACTCGTATAGCCGAAAGAACTCTTCCAACTGTCTGGCTTGCCAATTTTCAAATGAAGAATTGAATATTGAGCGCAAGTTTGTTCCGTTATACAGGATAGATCTTTATGTAGCAGGGAAAGCACATCTTGTTTATGTTTCCCCCGTGCCATGGCACTGTATTTTATGGTTCCTCTATAGGCCGGTGCTGTGGTTTATGGTTCCTCCATGCTGTGCATGGGAGAGAAGAGGTGCATGATGCTGTATTCTGCTTGACAGGATGAAATATCGTCACACTTAATCCTGATTGCTGTGCAAGGTGGCATAGCCCTAGTCATAAAAATGCAGCTTTCGAGTTGGTCGATGCAGTACATTAAGAGGAAGGCAAGCTAAGATATGCATATGGATGTTACGCAAATTAAACATTTTCAAGAACAGTTTTTTATGAACATTTATTTAATATCAGGTTCCTTCTGAACTCAAAATGTTTGTCATTTACAATCCTTAAAGAATTAAAAAAAAAAAAAAAAAAAGTGTATTGATTTTATTACAATAACAGCAACGCACGTTGGCTAAAAAAACATGTAAAGTTTGGAATTTGATCGCCAAAAAAAAAAAAAAAAAAAGAATTTTGTTTAAGCTCTCTTCTTTGACTTATTATGCTCCAATAAATTGCATCGCGACCAGGAGCTTGTGTTAAACATGTAAAGGGTATTGGTTATTTCAGTTTTAACCTCAGACCTGCTACCGGTTTTATTGCTGTCTGTATTGCTGCAAATATTACTTTATCTCTATATTAAGAGACCATTAGAAATATTGTTGGCTTACGTAACTAGGTAGGCTAAGAATGTTTGTGTCTATGTACGTTATCAAATACCCTTCTGCTTCTCTGAAGGGAGCAGAAGAACAATGAGAAGGAGAGAGCACAATCGCTCCACGGCAGAGCGAAAGGGAGAAAGTGATCTCTTCTGGCAGGGGAGTGCATGGGAAGAACAGCTCTACCCTTCCCAGCTGACAGCTTACTATCTGCATGTCTCCTCAGTTCGCGTTCAAAAAGAATTTGATTTGAGTGAACCTTGAGTTAGACAGAGGGAATTAATTCCAGCGCGCTCCAGCCACTTGGCATCTGCCTTGTCTGTCAGTTGAAAGCTGTGAAACTCTCGGTGCCTCTTGTCACAACTATAAATTTCAGAGTTTTGCCGATATAAAAGGAAGAAAAAGAATACAGAATTACCTTTTCTTTCACCGCGCTGGCACTGCAGGCTGTCCTTGTGTAAACCAGTCACCTTTCAACTTCATGACTAGCTGATGTAGCTGCGTGTTGCATAATACCAGGTTGACCGTGTTTTCTTTTAAAACACGAGAATATGTCTACAATTGCAGATCTTCCATGTTCTTCAGGCAGAGAGCGGATTCGACGTCACGCTGACCTGACACAAATCTTCCATTGCACGGATCCATCTGATGAATGGGGAAACGGCTAAAAATGAATGCTGTTGGCTGAAGTGATTGCTGACTAAATTTCTGGAAGAATGAAACGGTCCTTTGTAGCAATCATTATTTCTTTATGCTGAAATACAACTAGATGGGGGTTTTAGCAGCTATCTTGGATGAATAATTTACCGCAAAGGAAACTGAAGGTCACACTTAATTGAGGTTATGTTACAGTGCATTTACACAAATAATTACTAAGCACTAGAGTTAAGCCTGTTTGCTTTAAGGATTGTTGCTTGTTACTGTTTTTTTTATCCACCTTTCTCTTCAATGCGGAACCACCAATTTTCAATATCAAGTAGCAAAACAAACTATGTACAGCTAAAAATATCAGGAATGCGGATGAGACCTGAAGCTAGACCCATAGAATTTACCAATGGCCACAGCCATTTTTACTTTAAGAAAAATGAATATAACTGCATAACGTTAAAACTTTCATGTTTGTATATGTGTGTGTATATTGTGTATGTGTGTGTGCGCATATATATATATATATATATATATATATATATATATATATATATATATATATATATATATATATAGGCCTACATATTTATATATGCATATAAAGAACCAAATTTAGATTTAGATAGACTGGTTGAATATTTGGAAAGTTGTGACAATGAAGTGACAGTGAAGACACCTAGACATGACAGTGTTGTTGCATCAGATATCAAACCGAGTTGCATCTGCAAAAAAATAATTCTATACTTTTTCCTCCAACCCAACTTTTCTTAGCTTTTTTTCCCCATGTATTGACTCAAACTACTAGTTTGTTTTTGTCAAGGTTGTTTTACTGGATGTATGATGTATTTCCACAATGCAGACATTTCATACATTTTTAAGTGTCCAAATACATTTTGGGGGTCACTATAGTTCAATAAATCCAGAGGTTCCCCTTATTAATATATCTCGTTGTGTGCTCCAAGTGATATTTTGCGATGAGTTACCCAAAATGAACTTTCCTTTTCAACCTCTCCTCTCTCCTCCACAGGGGGAGGAATTAAAAAGCAGAGCTGCAAGAGTTGCAAAAAAAATCTTTTCCCTGCAGCAGCGCTTCTTACGAAACGGATCGTCGAGTTGAAGGGAGAGAGAAGGCAATGAAAGGGAGGGGTAGAGCCGAGGCAGAGGGAGGAGAGAAGAGGGCACACGTACCCGATCAGAGCACAACAAACGCCAGTCCACCCTGAGCCTGGGGGAACCGAAGGCTTCTCACTCAGTCGGCGGGACAGAGTACGCTGGACCAGGAGCTTCAGACCGCCGCGCTCAGGCTGGAGAAACCTGCCAGCGAGGCACGACCTCAACACATGATCATAGAGCGGCAGGAAAAGGCAAGACATCATTGCTCTGATTCTCTCTCTCTTTCAAGCTCGCTCTCCGCACACACTCTCACTCATTCTCCTTGACGCACACACAGACACACTCCCTCATTATCTTGCATGTGAGTGAGGCTATTTCTCTCCATCCTGAGCAGAAACCTCTGTGCTATTCTTACCCAGCTGCAACGTTGCTCCAGCTGCTGTTCTCAGAGGGGACGGACGACAAACCGGTGCTTTTCTGCGTGGCGTGTCATTCAGAGACTTGCCCGTCAAGCCTAGTGGGACATCCCGACAATGGAGGACACTCTCACCTGTACTCCCACCACCTTTTCCCAGGTCTTCGGCCGCCAAGGACAGCTGATGCAAGCTAGTAAGTACCTTAGATCTGTCCGAAAAACATGCGCTTTGCAAGGTTATGTCAATTTGCAGGCCTTGGGGTGGTAAATATCAAATCTCGTCTGAGTGCTTGCTTATGGTCTGTGAAAGCTCTGCTGGTCCACTGCAAATCCTGATCTCTTGGTTTAGGCGCCCAGCATGCAGAGGGAAAACCAGCTTTTCTTCCCCGCTGCTTTCAGCCCGCTAATGAGCTGCACAGAGTCAAGAAATGTGTCTGCGGGTGTGTGCGTCTCATCTCGCTTATGAATGTAGTGATCTTAATAAGTCAGTCATGAGAGCCGGGGCTGAAAGAGGAACATGAAAGTTATGTTGAGCAACTAACTCAGATTTTTCAGGGTAGAGTGAACCTCTCCAGTGCAGTTCTGTAACAGTGCATTAATTCCTTGACAGCTTCATAAATATTGTACTCCTAAGCATTGATGAATTATGAATTTTGTCTTACAAAAAAAAAAAAAAAAAATCCCAGTGCTATAAATAGGTGCCGCTTCATAATTTCTGTCTCACAGGTTGTACTTCTGCATTTAACGACCTGATACGGGCTTGTAAAAGCTTACCAAAAATGTTCAATCCTTTTCTTAACAACCACAGATGGAAACTAGTGACAAATTAACTTGGAATTAAACATATTAATTATTATACAAATTATATAAAACCTTTAATTTATTTGCATAAAATATTTCAAACCTGAGATTTAATATGCACACATTGTAAGGTGTTATTTATGTGCCAAAATATAATGGACTACATGAAAATATGAACATTTTAAAATAATATCCACATATTGTAATGTGTTTTATTCATAAAGGAATGTGATCCAAAACTCTAGATTTATAGTACTTTTTATTTATTTTTAATAATTCAACAGTGCTTAGGACAGCAATATTTATAAAGCCGTCAAGGAATTATTGTACTGTTTTAAAATGACATTTAACATTCTGTTAGGTGATGATAGCCTTATGATGAAATGTACTTCTGCAATGCTTTCACAGACGTCTCAGGTCTGCATCAATATTTTATATTACTTTATTGCAGATTTTCACGTCAAAGTTACAGTTTAGATGTCGGTAGAGCAATTGAATTAAGGAGACTTGCAGCAGGACGCAATTACTCAAACAGCGGTTTGTAAACGACCGAGATATTAGCTGTAATGACAATCCAAACAGATTTTAATATGATGCTTAATTCCGTGTCTCTACACATTAACATGCCAATTAGCAGAGACATGCCATGCTGCCGAGTCGCCGTCGAAAAAAACACGTGATTACCCAGTTCCTCTGGGACGGAGTTTGAAAAAGCATGCATCTATAACAGCAGCCCTGGAGAGTATCAGATGGTGAAGGCGGTCAGTTCTGAGCTTGGATTAGATATATATTTGACTTTATGTTTTTGAGAAATGTCTTTCTTTCTAAAGCAGCTCACAGTATTGCTAAAATACAACCTAAAATGTTTGTGTCTAAAATGCAGTTTTTAATATTTCAAAATGGACATGGACAAAAAATGTTGTATAAGATGCCTTTTTTTATGGAAATGTCCTTAAATTACCTTCCTCTGCAGGAGGTCTTTGCACTTTAAACCTCTAGTCTAATTCCAAATTAATTTTTTACTTACATGAACTGCATCTTTCCTAGAAAATCCAGTCGATTTTGCAAAGAGTGGTAAAATGCTCATTATCTTGGTAGATTTTACGTTCTGAGATGTTTTGAGATCATTGTGGAGAACAGCAGCCGTGAAACAGGATGTTTGGGTGTTGGGTTTGCTCTCCGTCTGTTTGCTCTCCTGAAATAGAAGAAAACTTTTATAAATAATGCCCTTTGTTTGCTTTATTTCCGCAAACTCATTAGCTGTTTGCTATGCAGGGATGTATTAGTGTCTGCAGAGTGTGTGACATTGCCATGATTAATATTCTGCGTGTGGCTTCGGAGCGCTGAAAGCCTCTTTACTGAATTTGTGTTTCTGAAGTGCCTGAAGATGAGACTCCTCTGCAATATCTGAGCCTCTGCGGTGCCGAAATACTGTATGTATTACCATCAGCCACTTCTCTGTAGCTCTTTGCTTTGAATGTCTCACATTCTGGATCATCCATAATGATGAGATTTTGTAGTTTCGAAACATTCTGATGTGTTGTTCCCCGTGGACACACTGGACGTGGAATTTTCTGAAGTTTCTGCCTTTATAAACAATGAACTGATTTGAAACGTCTTTCATTTTTTCTTTTCTAATTTGCATGAAAGTCTTCCAACAGGAGGATATGGTGGTGCTTTTCGGTGCACTTTCGCCTCGAACAATTTTCTCTTTTAACATTGATCAAAGTGCCCTGTTTTTGCTCCATAAGTGTTTTGAAAGATCGTCTTCAAGCGACGCAAAATGATCCATGGCGTAGGTCACTGGCATGGGGCGCCAATGCTTTTATGTTCTGTGTTGGTGTTTAAATGGGTATGCATGAGCGTGGCTGAGATCCAAGTCTATGCACTCACCCGCCGGCACACAGACTGTTTTGGCTGACGTAACGGACATGGCTGGACGGGGCTGCAAGTGTGGGCTCATTTGTGTGTGTCTGCAGATGTTAGCGATGGTACAATATGCAGTGCCAGTGATTCTAATATAGGCATATGCCTGTATAAATTTTTCATGTTGCAATTAATTGCTAATGCATTTCTCAAGGTGTACGGCGTTGTCACAGCATTGAAATGTTTTTTGCAAAAAACTGTTGTCATATTACAGCTTTAATACCTTTTTTCTCATAACAAAAATATATGAACATTTCAGTACAATAAATGAATGCGCAAAAAGAGAAAAAAGCAGTTTATAATTACTTTGATTTTAACGTGTTCTTAGATTTTGAATTATCTAAGATGAATTCATATTTAGAATAATTTTTCACTGGGAGTTTATTTTAACTAATTTATTAACTAATGTGAAATAATGAAGAACGCAGAGTGTTACAGAATAATAAAGAGGCTGCTGTGAATACATAAATCTGAATGGATATTTAAATCATTTCGATTAGAATGTAGCGCAGCTGCTTTGTTTATGGGGTTTATGGGGTTTCCAGGGTAACGGCTGTTTCAGCTGTATATCTCCCTCTACTGTCAGAGAGTGAATGCGCGCTTTCGTTTAGCTCGTCTCTCACGTGTTCCGCCATGGGCTTCTCATCCCTGCTTGTTTGCATCAGAGTGCACACGTGTCTTCGACGCAGCTCACGGCGGAGTTGTGCGTGTTACTAGTTAATTGGAAAAGTGCTCTTAAAAAAAACCGATAACAATACCGTGCATATGATATATCGCATTACCGAATATCGAATATTCTAACAGGGGCCCGCAGAGCCAGACGGAGTTACACGGAGTCTCAGGATGTGCTGACCTCTTTTCCCCGCTGCGTATTTGATTAAGAAGTTCTTACCCTGGGAATAAGCCTTGACACTGCATAACAAGTGTGACCTCACACATGTGTATTTAATATGCTTAATTCTTATTGGTCAGTTGGAAAAATCTGCAGTCAAACATTTAACTGATAATTTGTATATTTAGTAGCAATTTCCTGTGTGCTAGTTTCATGCTGCATCACTCTGCACTCTCTTTTTCCCCCATTTCAACTCAGATCAATATTTCATACCCATTTCTGTGAAATAATTAGTGGATGACTATTGCCTACATCATTTTTTAATTGTCTCCATAAAGTATTTTAGTCAAATTTTGTAGAATGCAAATTACAGTTTGCTTAATAAATTCTAAAATTAGCTATTAAAGGATTAGTTCACTTCTAGAATAAAAATGTTCAGAAAAATGTTCTCACTATTACGTCATCCAAGATGTTCATGTCTTTCTTTTTTCAGTGGCAACAACGTTTTTTGAGGAACAATCTCACAATCCCAGCTGAAGAATAATGGTCTTATCTATTTGTCATTTTCTACAAAAAGAAGTACTTAACCACAAATGCTTGTCTTGCACTATATATGTGCCTTTAAGCTGTGGTTCCCCATTGAAGACCACTATATGAAGAAAAACCCTGTTGTTTTTCCTCAAAAACCTTAGTTTTTTTCTACTGAAGAAAGAAAGACACGAACACTTAGATGACATGGGTTTGAGTGAAAAATCAGTACATTTTCATTACTGAGTGAACTAATCCTTTAAGCCAGCATTCAAGCTAATGTATGAATTTAGGTTTATGTTACACTGTCTCTGTGTGCATCTTTTTGATTTGGGAGCACAGAATTCAGGTTTGTTTTGTCAAGTCTTCATTGAACCGAGCCCAAGAATAAGTCACCTTTCTGCATCATTGGCCCAGTGTGGAGGAGGCAATATAACAGTGGGAAAAGAATAGCATCAGCAGAATTGTCTAGAAGTTGGGACATCTTTTCTTCTGTCACCTCCACCAATAAATAGAGGGCTGATCTATGTCCCTCTCGAGGGAGGAAGCCATGTTCCTGTCCTAAAGCCCTATATTTGTGCAGACAGGGCACAATCAGAGCTCCTCTGTTACTACAGTGTAACACTGACATAGAAGACAAGTGTAATATGTAATATGTATTAAAAATATTGGTCACACTTTATATTAGGTGACCTAAACTCTATGTACTCGCATCAAAAAAGTAAGTACAATGTACTGTATTGCAAAATATTTTTTTTTTTGCTGCTGTTGAGGTTGGATACGGGTAAGGTTAGGCACAATAAGTGCATTGTACCATATTATTCATTTAAATGTTTGTACATAGTAGTCCACTTAAAATAAAGGGGGACCAAAATATATTTTTTGTTGGCAGGTATTTATTGGTAGATAACACTATTTATCTGTTAATCACTATTTAACAGTAGATTCACTTAATATAAAAAGCTATTTGTCAGTAGTTTCTGACACTAGCAAGTCGTTAGTTGCAATGTGACGACAAACACCAAAATGACACACTGCTACATTGCTTGCATAATAATCTATGACTACTTCTCCCATATGTTTTCAGGCATATTTTCACGGGACATTAGATGCTCACAGACTCATGCTTTAATATGTGCATATGTTGCTCACAACAGAATGTTATTCGCAACATTGTACTGTTGAGCGTTTCTGATGCACAAGATTGCAAAAATCAATTTCCCTGAACCACTTTCTTTGCAGTGGTTATATTGTAGGTTTACTGACAAATCTTTATCGACCCGGAGACATTAGGTGGTCCTCGCGAGGCCCGACAATCACTCCATCTGGGTCAATGGATGGATAATTTGAGAGCTTCTCTTTCTTAATCACCATTATTGAATGTCACAACCATCTGATCATTGGCTTGAGAAGCTGCTGAGACGGAAAGGCCTCGTGGTCATGCCATTTGATTTTTAATGTCTAATTAATGTCACGCAATGGTATAACAATAGGCCCGCCGGGTCTTGTAGGGAATACTTTTGTACCAGCGTGAATTTGCTGATCGAATGTCGCAAATATTAATTCCTAAAACTTTGGTGTTCACACAATTGGTCGCAAATCCATTTTTCTTCTAAGTCTATTTGAAAGAAACTGGTTTTAAGTGGCAACGCAGCCGTTAGTGCAGAAAAGGCTTAGCTTACAGGCAGCGCCGCGTTGATTAGAGCGTTCTCATGAATTTTAAGCAGGGGCCAGTTTTGTTTGAATTTAAGCTTTGGAGTTTGGAGATTTCTAAACTATTTCACTTGTAATAAGAAAAGTGATGTAACCCCCTCTAAACTGCACGAAGTACACACAACATTTCCCCTGGAGAGCTTCCGTGAGGAAGAAGTTGAAAAATGATGTAGCACATGAGCCTGATGCTGTTTACCGTGAGGTTAGGTGTGATTGTAGGCTAGCCTGCAACTTGGCATGCCGGTTTTATCCAATTGACGGGTTACTTTGGAGCCTAAAATTGCTTTGGATATCAGTCCCTACACATGATGATTCTGAACTGCTCTGAATAGTGTTTACATCTGAGGGAATATATTTTGACAGAGGCAGCTGGCAAGACTTGAGCAGCTAAAGAACTTCCTGCATGCAAATTTGTTTTCTTCTGAAACCACTTCAAAGGGATCTCGTAATGTGTCTGTGGCAAGTGCGTCGTGTTTTTAATTTATTTATTTAGAAAATTTGACACATCATCCGGAATGTGGGATTAAATCCACATATTTCGTTTTCATTATGTAACCCGAAGACTGCTTAATATTATCAGATCCTCCCCAGCCTCCTCCGTCAGTCTCTCTTATAGTCTTTGTGCTGTAGAACTTTTTACGCAAGGGTCAATTTCACACCTTTCTAAATTTACGCATTTGGGAAAAGCTGTAGCGCTCTCTCCTTGTCTTTATTGTACACGAAACCTTGTACTACAGTTTTATAGCAAAGAGCTTGTTTTGAGATTAGGTTTCTGTCATGCTTTAGTGGCCAAGCATCCGTTTTTAACATCTGCAGCAGCAGATTATGCTGCTCTCTCTCTCCATGGAGAGAATAATTTTAATCACTTGCTGCCTATTTGGTACCTCTTCCTTTATATAGGATTTGCCGTATATCCAACCTTCTTGCTGCTTTTATTTTTAACCTTATGCCTAGTCTTATCTAAAGTCTTCTGCTCCTCCAGATTGCATTTTTTTTGTGTCAAAATGTAATTTATTTCATGTGATTCGCTGCTCAGGAAACATTAATATTAATATTGTTATAAATTTTGTAACAGGTAATGTCTATTGTTTTTTTTTTTAAACCATGATAAATTATATGATGATTAAACAGTTTGAAATAGCAGCATTTATTTGAAATACAAATCTCTTGTGACATTATAATTGTCTTAAGCCGTCACTTTTGACAGTTTAAATGTTTAAACGTTTCATCGCTAAATTAAATGCTAAATTAAAGATAATAATAAAAAATACATTTACTTGAATTGTAATTCATACATAAACCAGTAATCACAAAGTTAGGGTTAGGGCTAGTCAATCCAAATTTGTGGACTCCATATTGTACATTTTTAAATTTTTGCAATGCAGATTTTTGTATTTACCTAAATCTTCACTGTAGCTTTAAATAAATATATGTTAAACTGCAATAAAAAATCTCAAATCTTGATGCCAGCCTACATGACTATTTCATTGTCGGCATGAAAATTTATGAGAAAATGGATGTCAGACCTTTAATAAATCATTTACCACCTCGTGAGTCAATCATAAAATGTCTTTTTGGTTGATGTAACCTTTAAGAGTGGCGCACTTGCTGGAATTTTTTTATCCAGTTGGGTTGTTTGTTGCTTGGAAAACCATGTGCATTTGCTAAATACACACATTATTACTCTTTTGTTTCGTGTGTTATCATGTAGAGAGGTTGCTCAGTTAACACTGTTATTATCTGTTTCAGCCTTAGACACACACCGCTCTCCCATCTGTGCGCAATACGTGACTTGAATATTAAACCAGTACATTTTACTGCTCAATAGTGATGAGTCTCCTGACATAGACTAGGGTAGACATGTTTTTTTTTTTTTCTCTTCGTTAGACGCCATTGGCTTAGCCTGTAGGATTGGGACATATTAAAGAACATGGGTGGAATATTCTGCCGGCTCTTCCTAGATGTATTATGAAAACTGTGTTGAATGTTATATGCTTTGACTTTCATTTGACTTAAGGCTCAAGCTTTATCTTTGCTCGTTCTGCCTCATCCTTTGCTCAAGGAGGAGTGCTGCTGTCATTTGCTTGCAAAATGGCAGATATTAGCAAACAATTCAGCTTGTGTTGACACACAGGGATTGAGAGGTGTGACAAAAGGGGTTTATTTTAAGCAAGATTAAGCAAAATGAGGACACCGCCATGAGTTCTGATGTCAGCAGCCACGTTGGCTTTGCTCGGTGACATGTAATAGACTAAAGCTTATTAGTGATCAGTCACACTTTGGGCTCCCTCCAGGCAACGCTTGATTTAGACATCTGAGGCAGAGCTGGGAAAAACTTTCTCGCTGATTTAAAATGATTAAAGGTATTACTGCGATGAGAGGTACATTCAGAAGCCTAAGGGTTAAAGTTGAAAGCTCAGCAGTGCCGGTGTTATGTAAAGTCCAGTGATTGCTCAGGTAAATGTCCTCCTTGTTCTTTATTCACTTGATCGAACATAATAGTTATTATGTATCTAAAGTATAATCATGTTCATTTTATGTTAAATAAGTAGTATTATCTAGTTGTTTAAATGTACATTTTTATTTACATATACATAAAATCTTACAATAACACATTGATTTTCAGTATTGTTAAAAACTGATGTATTGATTTTTGAAAGTATATGTCTCAATGTAGCGTTTATATCACTTTACACAGAATAGACACATTTTAACACGCATGCGCTGTTTGGCGCTCAAGTAACTATTTTTAACATTATTATTATAATAAAAAATTCTTATTCTAATAATAATGTTAAAAATGGTTGCTTTCCATTTAGTGGAATCGGTACTACAATTTCTTCTGTATTGTTTGATTAACTTAAAGTTCAAAAGAAAACAGCATTTATTTGAAACACATGCAACATTATAAATGTATTTAATTTAACTTTTAATCAGTTTAATGCATCCTCAGAAATCAAAAGTATATATATATATATATATATATGTTGCTTGTATGATAAATATATTAATATAAAATATAATTTTTCATTCAGTTTATTCTGGCTTTTGTAATTCACCTGCTTCCCAGCATGCCTTTCAGCATGAATAATTGATATGATGCATTTCAGACTGTTTGCCAGTTTTATGTAGACTGTTGTTGATTCTGTTGTCACATTTAGTCGCTTATTGTCTTGTGATGTCAAGATGTGTTTGTTTTTCTGCTTAAAAGGATGTTAGCTGACGTTAGCCTTGTTGTGCTTGTTGAGGTCTGTGTGGAAAGTTATTTTTCATAAATCAAAGTAATCATGTGATAATCATGCTTTTAACCACGAGATGGAACAGTTTAAAATGTAGTAGAGTAAGCTCCTGTAGTAGAGTAACTTCCTGTAAATAGGTCATTGTTACAAAGATGGCAGGTTTTATGTCATGACAATTTGACATTTTAAGTTCAGTCAGGAGTTTTACTCATAATTGAAATTTTTTTTTATGTTCCACGAGCACCTTTTTTTGAATGCATGACGAGTCTGTCAGTTTTTGACATCTGAGGTGCACCGCTGAAGAGAGTTCATTGTGTGCATCCCACTGAAGGCACATGATTGACTCAACGTGGCAGTAACATTTTGATTTTGACATAACCTAGCTATGGGCAACAGACATGTCTTGAGCGAGCTAAAGGCTTCTTGTGCTCTCAAATGCCTAGATCAGCATTGCTCAGCTATGGATGGAAGTAAACAATCACAATCCATAGAGTAGGTGCTCTATAATTCAGATTTATGGAGGGGAAAAGCCACCCTCTGCACTCTTCATAACTGTCTTTTGTCTTCTCTCCCCATCAGACTGACTAACGGCAGGATGAGGTCATATTCGGCAGTGGCAGACGGAGAGGAAATGAGACAGGGGTGAAGAGATTAATTCATGCAGGTCTTGGTCTTGTGCGGGATGAGTGAGCCATCTATCATGGAACCAAGAGCCTGCTCTTCTTGCACTTTGAGCAGAGATGTCTGGATTATGGGCTGAAATGGCTGGAGTGAGGCTGCATTTAGTGAGCACAGCATCTTCTGCAAACCCCTTTAAATATTTTATAGGTTCTAGTTCAAGTAGATGCTACAAAAAGCTCGGCCTGATACATTGTTTCTTTCATATAGCTCCTCAGTTCAAACCAAATATTGCTTGTCAGCTTAGGTAGTATATCATAAGATAAATAATTAATGAGATTTTATTAGTGGTTGAGTGCTCATCCATGTGTAGGAACGAGAACTTTGAATAATTTCGAAGGCGATTATGTTTTAAAATGTTTCATCTTATGTTTTAACTCGCATACAATTTAAATGAAAAAGGTTATATTATAATTTATATTTTGTTTTATTCACATGTATATAATAACAGAAATATGGAAGTTAATGTCTGCTTTGATGTAGTACAATTAGCATATGAAGTCATTATGAGATATTATGAGAAGTAAAAATAATAAATGAACAACGTGAGAAAAAAAGATAATCAAAAAATGTAAATGTTATTTTTGCTTTATATTTTTAACTTGCATTTAAAATACTGAAAAAATACTAATAATGTTTATAAAAAAAATTGTTTTATTCACAAATAATATTTAAAAATAAGGTTAAATACCTGTGTTATTCTATATGGAAGTAACACACAAATAAAGTTGTATTATGAAAACTATTAAATTAAAATATTAATATATTAAGTATATTATTATTAACTGGTGTTACTAATATTAACTGGTGCATTCACACCAGTATTGAAAAGATTACTGCCATATAAGTGGTTTATATAAACTGTATATGTATAAAGAATATAGGAATATAGCTTTTTTCCCCCAAATATTGCATTATTTTATTTCAACATGTTAAAAAAAACAAGCGTTAAAATCTTAACAACGTGGCCTGCTGTGAAGACAATGAGCTTGTTGCCACAGGGTGTATTGATGCTGGTTTGAAAAGCTATTGCGTTTTTGCAGCGTTTTGTGTTTTCTTTCCATCATTAAACCAGATCCTCATGCGGCGGGATGCTCGATTAACAACAGCCAGATATACCAGCAAGCATCAATGTCACACCTGAAGGTGGACATTACCTCCACATCCCAACCACAGCGCCAATTTTTTGGTTGGTCAAGACGGCTACTTTGCAAACTTTGGTAAAACTCACAATTAACTAGTTGCTTATTAGCATGCCTTTTATTAACAAATTGGCTGTTTATGAGTGTTTAGAAAGTATATATACTGCATGACAACAGTACGCGTTGCTAATCCTACCCTAAACAGCTACCTTACCAACATTTGCAGGCAGAGAGTGTTTTGGATTGGCTAAAAAGCATAGAAGTGGTGTAATCTCTGTGAAACCTGTTTCAGTGTAGTTGTGCATGTGCTATGACACGAATAATTCGGTGCAAAATGATGTTTGCATAACAATGCGGTGTTCGCGAATTATACACTTAGCGCCCTAAACAAATCCTCGTTGCTCCGCGAGGTCTCCTTTTTTTGTGTCGGAAAAGTTTCAGCGCTTGCGTTCTCTTTTTTAGAGGTGTTGAGGAGTGCTGACCCACTTTCCTCCTCTGAATATGACAGGCGCTGGCATTCACACACAAACACCCTTAATTGGCTCAAGCCTTGTCACAGGTTCTCCCTGTAGTCCTTGCTTTGCAAAGGCACATCATCGAGGCATTAAAAATCGACGTGCGCTGTGTCAGTGCTAATCTGCCTCAGGGACGCCTCTACCTAGTCATATTTATCTTTGCTTCGCATGTAAAAACTTTCCTTTGACTGTTTTCTCAAGCCGAGTCTCAGCAGGGAGAGTAGGCATATATAGGCCTACTTACATTTGCATTTATATTTCATTTAGCAGACGCCCCGTACAATACTTCTTCCCTTTGTATGTGGTCAGGTGGTTCTTAATTTCCCCAGTCTGAATGTAAAAAAGCCAGCAGCGGCTTGCATCTCATGAATACATTTTGCATGTGGAATATTCCACAGTATAAGCTAATTTGATTTCACAGTGGCATGTTGATATGAACCCAATGTCAGTTGGCTGTTAGAGTCTTTATTATCGTGGCGTGGCATTTTATATCCAGAAATGCCTTCGGCAGGACCTGTCTGAACTTCGTTTGCTTCCTTTCGCATTGCGTAAAAATGCAAATGCAAATGCGATCTGACCTCTTGTTTAGTGGGATCAATATGGACAATTAGGCAAGCACCCTGTCCCACACAACTGCTTATCTACCCTATTGTTACATGCTTCATTACAAGTGTAATTGATGCTTTGTGCTTTTTGTAGCTCTAATGTCAATTTAATTCTCTCTCGCTTTTTCTCCCTAAAAGGCCTGACTAGCATTAAGAGGAAAAAGGGAGAAAACGTGTAATGCAATTCAAAGGCATCCAAGCTAGTCCACTGTAAGCCCTGGGCTGGTTATCAAAGGGTCAGAAGAGGCTTTTATCTTCAAAAGCTTTGTCAGAGCTTGTATTGGAATCTGTTTTTCCAGAGGCTTAAATTCAGCGAGAAGGCGTCCAAAGCATAGCGAGCTGTACTGCAGGATGTCTCACTAGGTGGCGGACTGATCAAAGATTTCACCTGAGGAGGGCAGCCGCTCCGCTTCTAGCGTGACACGGCTGGATCACGACAGCGTGCAAACTGTGATGCCTAGAAGTATTTGCTCGGCTCTATGTACCAACTTGACCTCAGTTTCCCCCTTCTGTGAGTAACGGAAGCCCTGGTGTCGGAGAAACCGCTTTGATTGTAGAGATCACTCATTTGGGTTGGGTTACTATACTCTCATACTGCTTCTATAGAAAGCCTTTAGTGTGCACACTACTTTTTCAAAAGTTTGAGGCCTCAGCTGTTATATTTCAAATAAATGCTGCCCTTTTGAACTTTCCACTTATCCAAGAATCATGAAAAAATGTATATTAGTTCCTACAAAAATATTAAGCAGCACAGATATTTTTATCATTGATAATAGAACTTTTCTTGGGTGCCAGATTAGCATATTAGAATCATTTATTCATGATGCTGAAAGCTTTGCATCACAGGAATAAATTGCATTTTAAATCAGAAAGCAGTTCTTTTATGTTGTAATGATATTTTGAAATATTACTGCTTTTTCTGTATTTTTTATCAAGTAGTCTTAATAGGTATAAGCATAAGAGATGAGGAACCTTTGAAATGTAGACTATATTGTGCAGTAGAATTAGAAATTCTGTGTACTACATTCAGAATTCTGCTCAATTCACTATTTTTATGGTGAGTATTAGGCTGTGTATATTGTGCACAGTATGCAGATTTGAATCATACCGTTAACATTTATGAAATGGAATGTCTACAGTGTGTAGAATATGCATATTTTATGCTATATTCACAAAGACATAGTTACAATGATATGCAGTAGGTATTATGCAGCTCTGTATGATATGTTCAGAATTGCCTTTATACATATTTTTATAAGCAATTAGAATTTATTTAAAAAATAAAATCTATATTATCTTGTTTTTTTTTTTTTTTTTTTTGCATTACTGTATGTATATTGTCCACAGTATGCACATTTGAAAGGAATAGTTCATGAATATAGATTAAAATGTTCTCACCCTCAGACTATTCAAAATGTAGATGAGTTGGCTTTTTGATTGGAACAGATTTGGTGGAATTTAGCATTACTTCACTTGCGCACCAATGGATTCTCTGCAGTGGATGGGTGCCGTCAAAACAAGAGTTGATAAAAATGTCACAATGATCCACAAATAATCCACACGACACCAGCCCATCAGTTAATGACTTGTGAAGTGAAAAGCTGTGTGTTTGTATGAAACAAATCCATCAAGATGTTTTTAACCTGAAACGGTTGCTTTCGTTGCTTCCACAATGTCTTTTATCTCTTATTTCTCTCTCCTTCTGCTTATTGCTAATCAGTCCAAAAAGTGAACATGATTTTCAATAAACTTGGATTAAAAATTATTTTGGGGGAAATGTAACATACAGCCATTTAAAATATAAATTTTTGCAGTTTTGCATGCTTTTTTTTAAAAAGTATTATGCAGTAAGCAGTATACAAGTATTCCATTCCTCACATAGTTACGCTCATTATTTCTCATTATTGTTAAAACAAAATGTGTTATCAGCATACAGTGTGTCTGAACCTGAAATTCATATAATTTAGTCTTTTTTTTTTCAGAGAAATCAGATTTATTCATGTGTTTAATGTAATTGAAATCATTTCTCATCAGATTCCCATTCATTGCTTGAGTTGCTATATCTTTTAGAAACCATATGGGGGCAATATTGTCTCTTTAGAAAGTCAAATGTACCAAATATACCTGTCTGGTTCATCCTAATGTGATTTAACGCTTGACTCTAACATTATAATCACTTGAATAACCTCTAAATGCTAAATAATTAAAAAGGTGCCAAGACACCTTCAATAAAGTGATTTTTTAAACAGTATAGCAATCAAGACTCAACGTAAGGGAGATGTTGTTTTCCGTAATCTTATTGTTGATTTGGTAACACTTTTAGTGCTAATTGCAGCTGCTGAGATGTAATGAATTTGACAGAGTACAAAACGCAATATAATAGGGATGCAGAAAAATATAAAGATCGTTTTGCCTGGGATTTTGAAATCTGAATGTATCGTATGATAATAGTTCAGCTGTGTGTGATGGAAAGCATTTCCTGTCGTTGGGATTCTAGCATAGCAGACATTCTTCCCTTGAAGAATCACAGATTGCTGCGAGAATATGATCCGCAGCGTTTTTTGGCGATACTGTTGAAATAAACCTAAGAATGAGCTCTGACTACAATTGCTTTAACAAAATGCATTGTTTGCCTGAGATCCAAGCAAATCGGTAGGCAATTGCACACCTCGATCGCGAAGAAAAATGTTCAAAAAAAAGAAAAGTTCAGAATGATATCACTGAGAATGTACTTAGCCCACCGGCTTTTGTGTGAACTGCTACAATCGCTGTAGACAAATTCAAATTGCGCTGTGGGGTTAATCTTCTGTGAAGAGCGGGTCAGTGAGAAAACTCTGAGCAACTTTGCCATGGTCTAGGTGCAGCCATGATTAAGTGTGACAGGTAAAGAGTAGTTCTCTGAGAGCCTGATAAGAATGTTTTAGTCTCTTGCTGAAATATACCCTGGCTGCGGTCTACAAAGGTGATTGGTTGACATTTGCTAAATGTTACTTCATTACAGAAACACACTCCACCCGCTGACTTGTTAGCAGTTCTCTTTCCTCTACGATTTAATGCTAATTTATTCACTGTGAACGTTATTGTGTTTGTAACTGAGACAGTTGAGTAGCCTACATAAGCAACCCCTGTTAATATGTTATATATGCTTCAGCTGCATCTACGCTGAATTTAGTCAGAAATTGTCTTTTTTCTTAATGCATTCATAAATGGTAATATAATTCAATATAACATTAATAGGGCACATTTATTATATATAATGTTACGTATTTAACTATTGTTAGTATTTTACTGATAATCGTACTTGTTTGTGTAATAAAAAAATCAATAAAAATATTAAATGTAATGCACATTTGAAAATAAATATACGAGAGCCTTTGTGCTGCAACTATTTAATAAAAACAATTGAATATTTTAAACACTAGGTTATATATAACAGATCTGACATTTCATGTTCATTATAAAATTTGTGAAATATTTTAGGATACAAGAAAGCAGGCCTATCTTAAAACCACTCTAATTGGCTTTATATAAAAGCATCCGTCAGAGACATAAATGAAAATCAACCAAGAATTTGTAGGTAATGGAAGCACAGAATTTTGTCAAATGTGCCTAATCATACACAATGATTTATTTGTTTATAAAACACCCCAGTGTCCCTTCCAACAACATGATGTTCAATAAAGTTCTCAGTGTAAAGCAGTCAAGCAATCTTTGGAGGACAGCCATGGGAAAAAGCTCTCTGACTGATAAGAGCAAAGCCTCGCGGCATGTGTGACATTAACATTGATCTGAGAGCAAAGGAGGGCTGCTTTGTCACCATGGAAACGGGCGCTGAGACGGTCTTAAGTTAAACTTTCATTTATTGATGTAGGGAGTTTTCCCCATCCTCATTTGAATTTTGATTACAGCGGCTGTCGAAATACTTTGAATTTTGTTGAGAAGAAAAATGAAGTTCACTCTATCTGCCTTTTTATTGTCAGTAGAGGAACCTTAGCAGGTCCTTTTGGCACTCTTATCAGAGAAGGGCTTTTTTATACTTCAGTAAATATTAATGCAATTACTGGCAGTCACAAGCGCAGCACTACAGTCGTGTGCGGTGAAAAAAATTCAAAGCTGTAATGTCCCCGTAAGCCGGGAAGTTCGGACCGCGTATGTTCCGTCATCAAAGAGAATCTCCTTTTGTGACCGCTTCGTACCGAATGTTTCAGAGGGATTAAGAGCAAGCATGCGGGAATTTTTGAGTTTTCTTTGGTAATTTGAATTTTGATCAAATGTGTGGTCATTGCCGTGTAATGCCGTTGACGGAATAATTCAGCTCATGGAAACAATTCACCTACGGGGGTTAAACGGAAGACAGAACGGATGAACGTTTCTGGGGGGGGCTAAATGCGAAATGAGGAACGTAAAAAAAAAAATTCAATTTAAAGTTGGTTGCATGAATCTTAAAGGCTGTGCAACTTTTCCTAAGACTCAGCAGAACTCCTAATGTATCCTAACTGATAAGGGCACATTTATAAAAGCCCAGGTTCAGCCTATGAAAATGTTTCCTTTTATCATTTTTATGCCTGTGTCACACTGACGGTTTTGCACCACGGACGTTATTCAAGATTATTGAAATCAGATGTAGCTCTCCTCGTAATTTGTTTGCTTTTCGGAGAATATTATTATTGAGTTCTGCTGTGCTTCTGGTTGCGTTTTATCGTGCGTGACTGCTGACGCACAAACTTTTAAATGCTTATTCCCTCGCTCTCTTCTTTAATTCCACCTCTGCCTAGTAAACGTCTCTGACAGTGCGGTTGCATTGAGGCAAGCCGGTTCTGTAGTTTGGAAGGGCTTGAGGGCTCGGGGGACTGCAGTTTGTGTATGCCACTGATTAGAGGCTTTGTGGAGGTGCTTACCAGCAGCGTGTTCCTCTCAAAGCCAAAGAAGCCTGTTGCACAATGAAAGTCAAGGTGGTTGAGGAGGCCTCGGGGGAGCTGGTTGGCAGGCTGGGAAAATGGCAGTGGATGGATGTAATGTAAGCTGAGGGAACAGCATAGCGGTGCGGTAACTGCTGACCTGCTTCAGTGTTTGTTTTGGAGATGCCTGAAGTTATGGCTTGTGATGAGTCTCTCTGCTATATATAGTCCTTAAAGTCCAAACCTGTTTCTGGAGGGCCGCAGTGTGTGGATCTAGCACTAATTAAGCCCAACTGAACCAGCTAGTCAAGGTCTTCACACTCGGTAGACTCTAAACTTCAAGGCTCTTCAGGTTAGTGGCCCTCCTCGAGCAGATTTTTAGATAGCCTTGCCTTAAAGCAATAGTTCACCCCAAATGTACACATTTAAATGCCATCACAAGTGAGGTGATTTTAGTTTCTTTGTCATGGACTTTTAGTTTGTATCACTTTTTCATGGACGCTCATTAATCATCACAGCTGTTTGATTTTTAGCTTCATCATCTCTGTGTAATTTTTCTCTTGGTTTTCTGTTCCTTGTCAGTTTTTGGCTGTGTTTTGGTCCACACTGTTATGTATTTGGAAGTTGTTCATTAAAGGTGTTCCTTAAATATCTGCAAACATTTATGGTATATTGGTATTCTTATGCTTTAGTAGAGTCAGAAAACTTACATGCAGCACCTTTAAATTATCTCTGTTTTGAAATTTTTGCCTTGACAGTAAAGTTCCTTAAAGAAACACTAGAAAAGTGTACTATTTTATTTTTAGTTTATTGGTTTTATTATATCATGGTTATAATTATTTTCTAGCTTCAGTTTACAGGCTGGCTTCTATATGTGTTATTAATTTGTTTATATTTAATTTGTATATATATATATATATATATATATATATATATATATATATATATATATCATATTTGTACATTTTAGAGAACATTTTATTTTAGTTTATATTTTATAATATTACTAGTTTTATTTAATGCATGGGGTCTGTAACAATTGCAAGATTTATTTTATAATATTAGTGTAATATATAGCCAATTCTAAAATGTAAAAAATTAGCTAATATTTTAGCAAATTATTTAAATAATCCAACAAAAGCTTAAATTTTTTTTTTTTTTTTTTTTTTTTTTTTTTTATTATTTTAGTTTTAATTTTAACAAAAAAAAGTTGTCATTTAGTGTGCGACAAAACACTGCATCAGTGATGCCAAAAGACATTGTTATTATTATCTCATAACTGCATGATGTAGAAAATTTGAATATGTGCATATTAAAAACAAAGGACTATCCATTTAACTGTTCAGACCAAGTTTTCGGGAATCACCCCATTTACATTTTTTGCCTTGTACAACATTTTAACAAGCCTCCCTCTCTGCCTTTCACTCTCGCTTGAAGCAAATTGCAGAGGTGCAAAGGTCTAAATGTTCACAGATGGCTAACACATGGTAAAAATCCCCGGCTGATGAACACAATCGTTCAGTGAAAACAGTCATATGTGTGTTTAAACTGTGGCACTTATTTTTTTTTTTCCTTGTCCTGTTGAGCCAAATCATCATGTCCAAAATTGCAAATGCATCAGCTGTCTTTGTATCAGGAATGCAGGTGCGGCTCACAGTCTGCCTCTCAGGAGACCGTACAATCAAAGGCACTCAGGGAATGGATTGCACACTGTCAAAGATAGCCGTGTATTACGGTGATGTAAACAACAAAATTGCAGGTTCCTGAGCGAGTGATGCAAATGGTGTGGAATTCTGTTATAATATGCAAAACAAAGGCTGGGAAAACTATAATAAAACTGTCAGAAATATCTAAGCTTCCTCTGCCTTGCCTGGCAATTAGCATGACTATTGCATATGCCAAATTCTGGAATCTGATTTCACCCTTGCTAGAATGGGAACATGCTCCCTCCTTGAAGGCAGTTTCAGCCATTTCTAGTATCTTTTCTGTTTCGTCTCATTTTTGATTTGGTTGTGTTTTTCCTTGGTAATGGGGTGATGCCGAATGCATTCCCTCGAGCCCCTGGAAACCTGCGAGGGACCAAACATCCATTCATCTCACTTTTGAAGTGTGAAGCCATTGGAAAGTCCTCAAATTGCCTTGGCAGTCAGTGCCCCATAGTGACTCCTTTTGCTCCCAGCAACTACAGAGGAATCAAAGAGCTCATCACATCCCCCTTGAACAAAATAGTACTCCAAATCTGTTTCTTTCTTGCTTTCTTGTTGTCATCTTGTGTTGCTTTTGTTCTGAATGCATCAGAAATGCCTTCGCAGACTTAAACCTAATTGTAGTGGAGGTTAAACCATTTTTTTATGATATGATTTTGCAATGCACCTTAATCCATTTGATCCATTATAAAAATGTATAACTAATGAGATACTTAGAGCGGCATTTAGATGTTGTTTTGCATTGAATAAAACAAAGATCATATCATTTATTGACATTGTAAAGCACTTTCTGTCCTTTATTTTAACTCGATTACTTTTTCAGATATACAGCAGAGGCCTTTCACATATTTATTAGTTTATTTTTAAAGCGACTTTCGTCTTTTGACCATTCAGCTTTTTTCAGGATCTTACGCATGACGAAAACATGCTTAAAAAATCATTTTTTTCTCCCCATGCGCGATGGCCATCTGCGTCTTGCATTTTTTAAATGTGCTGAAACTTCATCGATTGTATCTCTCTTCTTGTCAGCATCAGAACATCACGCTTACAGACAACAGCCTGAAGGTCTGGCTGCGTATCTTAGTATTACAGACCATAACTAATAATTATTTTCATTTTTATCACACATACTTATGCCAGTAGTTACTGTCTTCATGAGTTAGTCATTGAACTAATTAAGTCAAACACACTGAATTTATCAAGAAACACCACAACACTGTGAATCAACGTTTTGGAAGTACTAAGCGAAAAATTATTTTGCTGAGGATGTGAATGATTTATTATTAACTCCCTGGTTATTAAACGTACAGTTATGTAATTCAGTAGTCCTACAACCGCACACTTACTCATGTGACTGCTCTAATTTTATGACAGTAAATGAAACATTCTCAAGTGATGACTATTTCAGCACGATCATAAATATGAGGGACAGCCAATATGTTTTACAACATAATCCTTAATCTCACAAATCCCGGGTTTATCGAATTCACCTCCATCCAAAATGAACTCTTTTGTCTAAAAGTGGCGAGTATCGTTCGTGTCCGAGCTTGGTCTGAAATGCGTAACAGATTACAGATGTGTGCGATTCATCCTATCATCTTGTCTTTGGCTCATAAAGAACTGATCTCTTTCGATCCGTAAAACCCCAGCTTGGCTTATGACTCTTGAAATCATTTTCCACTCGTTCTCAGAAAGTTTTCATATTTTATCTTCTGTCGGAACGTTTAATGTGTCGTTTCTCTCTCTGAGAGAGGAGTGCGTGTAGTCATTTGCATGGTAATGTGTTGCAGGGCCACGCTGGCAGTGTGAATGAGTGGGCGGCCCTGTGTTAGCTTCGGCATAGGGCTCTTCTCATCTCCTGTCAGGCAGGGAGAGAGAAAGAGGACACCAGCCATCAGTTGTCATCATCTGAGAGCAAGATTAGAGATCAGATGGCCACAGGCTTGGTTCAGCGATGTTTTTTTTCTTTCTTTCATGTCTCCACGGGGAATCTGCAGTCTGTTGTGACGACACATGGTTCTTTGATGTAATTATGAAACTGTCACTTTGAACAGTTTGAACTTCATTCCATTCATCTCCCAGATCAGATTGTAACGAAAGTGACATACCGACAAGGCATAGAAGAGAAAGGTTTAACAGAACTTGATGAACAATCAACCGATCTTGATATTCCTTCTTTTGTCGATGACTTTCAAAAGGGAAATCTTGAAAGACACATTGTGTTGCTGTGACCAGGAACTGCCATTATGAAATCTTACCCCAAGCAAGTAGGTTGATGATATGTTATGTCTTTAAATACAGTATTTAGTTGCTCTTTCATAGCTCGGGATCTTAATACCCTACAACACATTTTTGAGACAAAATGGCTCCTCTCAATATTAAAAATAAAGCTTGATTATATTGTTGTCAATGATGTGCAACACTGTTAACAAAATATTGTTGGGTTTCATATTGGGTTTTCTGAAATTCTAGATGAACTGTCAGTCTGTGAATTAAAGAGCCAATCGTAATTATTGCATTTTCATTATTATTGCATTTTTTCCCCACATTTTTTAACCCTTTTTGGTAGGTTATTACCCAATAGGTAATGGTTTCTTTAAAAACAGGGATTTATTAAATAAACAAACCCTAAGTAAAAATAGTAATATATTTAAAATACATTTACTTCATGCTAAGTATAGTTTAAATCTTTTAACATACTTGCTGGCACATTACTTTTGCACAATGCACATTTCTTATTATTAAGCTTAAAACATTTTTAATGTCACTGTTGATGAGGATTGCATAATCTTTCAGTAATAAGTTTTTAGATGCAAGATATTTAAAGTGTACCTGAGGTATTGCAATAGTTCCACTTTAGCACAATCAAATATACTTCAACAATAATACTAATAATTCAATACTTCAATACTTAAATTTTCAATTGGACCTCATCGCTACTTCAACACATTTAAAGTGTAATAAGTACAAAATGAGCTGTTCTGATTCATAAGCCTTTAAGTATACCAGTTTAGTATAGTAAAACTACATAAATAAGTGTATTTTTACATTCTATATGAATGAGTCAGTTCAATGACACTAAACAGATCTTAAAAAGAGCTTCATTCTTCAGCTGACCCATCACAATCTGTCAAAGTTTCTATAAATGATCAGTATGAAACATAAACTCTGTTCTTTAGCCGTTGCTGTGAAGGCAGATTGCTCTCTGTCATTACACAGGCATTGAGACTCAGTCTATTGATTCTCTCTTGGAAAAAGTCTCTTGCTTGTCGCATTGAACCTCAAACTCCATGACAGACAGCACTGCTGAAAAAATTGAAACGGTGTATTGCACTGCATTTCGGTATGAGATGCCGTGTCACTTTCAATGTCGTGGTTTCATTATCCTCTGTCACATCTTAAGGTATCCTCTTCAGACGCGCACCTCGTAAACTGCTGAATGTGAAATTAGACTCCATTCGTCAGTTGGCACCATAAACATTTTATTTAGCTTTGGCTTTGATTCCAAGATGCGGTGCAGCGCACAGAGACGAGGTCTGCTCATAAATCTGCTCGACGCATATGCTCTGCACGCTGCAACTGCATTTTATGGCAAGCCTGCCTCACAATATCAATATTTTCTGAGAATGACCTTATTGGTCAATAGTAATCCCACACAGGCTACGACCTTCTTCCAACTGACCTCTTTATCCCTGTGAGGGCTTTCTTTGCTCGGTTATGACCACACTGTTACTGCTGGTGTTTTTGAGTCTATATTGTTCCTTTAATATGCGACTCTGAGCATTCGCTTGTGAGTAAAGCTGAATGGCTTCAAATGAGCAATTGTGTGCTGTACTTAGAAGCTGTTACAACCATTTAGATGTTTGTTTGTTTTTACTGAATTATTTACAGATTATTAAGGGATAATATGCGGTCTGTTCAACTGGCCTAGCAGGGTTTCAATTATTTTATTATCTTTCAAGTACATTTGTACTTGTCCATAACATTATAAAAATATCAGTTCTACAGTTTTATTGATTTATATTATTCTTTTTTTTTTCTGCGTTCCAGTTTACTTTTTTTTTTTTTTACTTATTTTAGCTTTTTGGGTCTTCTACCAGTTGGTAGTTCTTGTTTTTTTGTGAATTTTTAATTGGGTTTTTAACTTGAGCTTTTAGTCATCTATCAAAGTTTTTTTTTTTTTTACCGCAGTTCCACTGCCAAAAAGAGTATTTCACGCTTGGTTTGTAGTCTTATTCACTGTGGATAAAGTGTCTACTAAATGAATAAATTTAAATGTATTTTTCATAATGAGTTTTTTGTTTTGTCAGTTAAATACTTAAAACAAGATGCATTTACTTGAGAAGCAGCATTAATAATACTGACACCTGTTTTCAAACATCTATTTTCAGAGAGTATATCTTTTACAAGTATGACTTTTATGGCAAGTATGAGATTTTTGTTTCATAAGTTAAAAACACGAAAAAAATGTCTGCCAGTGCAGTAAGACAAAATGCAACTGTATTCACCTTACGTTCTCCAGAAAAACATTTTAGTTTAATTTATGCTCAAACATTTCTAAATATCTTTGCTGGGAAAACAAGTGCAGTGCTGAGACTCATATAGTGAGATACTTTAACTTGCTTTGAAATGAAAGAATAGCTGGTGAATGAATGCTAAAGACACAAAAGCAGCACCAGTATGTTGTACGTGTAGAAATATAATTTAGCAGTCCAAAAAAATGTGTTTGAGCTCTCGTTTATGGGAACCACCAATCAGAATCAAGTATTCTAGAGCGTCGTTGTGCAAGGTTAAAATGTGTACTGCCATCTGTGATGTTATTGCACAATTCAGAAACTTCTACTAAACTTGCAATTCAGCAATGCTGTTTCTAAGCAACTTCTCCCAATTTTGGTGAATGGATTCAGTGTTTATAAAAACAAGATTCCTCACTTTTATCTCCAGAGTGGTTGAGGATAATAAGGAAACAATGTGATTCCGTTCCAGCATTGTGTTATGCCACAGTCAGCAATAGCAGAGATATTGTGGTATTTCCTGAAATGCGATTTGAGCATCTCCGATCACACAAAAAACAATCCACCCATGGAAAATGGAAGTAATACTGGTTGGAAAACTCTCTCTGAGAGGAGACAGTAGTATTTACTTGCTGTCTCTATGTGAAGGTATCTTTCTCAAATCTTAAATGACCCCTGCAATGCTGTAGCTGACTGCACCAGATTTTAAATCCATTCCTCAGTGCGAAAGGAAGATAGCAAAGGCTTTTTCATGCCCTTGTGCTTCTGTTTTTGCTGCTAAGGGCCTTTGGATCTGCTGAGTCACATCCTCCCAAAGTTAATTAAGTTTTCATTAACTGTGTATTATGAGATCAAACTGGTGCTTTTTTTCATCATTCCATATTCTCTCACTTGTTCAATGGACGGTTATGGCGTAGTGGATAAATACGGGGGGCTGGTAACTCAAAGGTCCTAGGTTCAGATCCTGAAAATTAACCGTTAGTAGGTAGGTGTATATATAATATATTGCTTTAGATTAGATGCATATATTAAAGTCGGGAATGTTTGTAGTGGACAGAACAGATGGGGGAAGTAGAATTGACTATTTTCTTGAGGTTTTAAACATAGTGAAGCATATCAGCCAGGGCTGCTTTTCCACATGATGCATTGAGCACTAACAGGCTCCCTCGATGAATGACAGCTGCAGGATGTGGGAGCTCTCTAGCCAGACTCTTAAAGGGGCAGTTCATCCAAAAATGAAAAATATGTCTTTTTTTTTTACTTACAGCTCATGTTGATCCAAACCTCTAAGACTTCCTTTCTTCTGGGGAAGACAAAAAGAGAAATTTAAAAAAATGCCTTTTCTCTGTAGTGAATGTGGACGAGCTGTTAGCACACAAAGATGTTTAAAATCATAAATATACAAATGTACATTTCACACGATATTTCACCAAATGTCAAGATTTTCTGGTAACGCTTTACAATAAGGTTTCATATGCTGTTTGTAATGGTAATTTCTAGGCCTGTTACTAGCAATAATATGAACAATTCTTCTACTAATTATTCAAGTAATTGATAATTATAATAATTTTTTGTGGTAATACAAATAGACCCAATTTAACAATAGCCTTTAAAATTACTTGGAAATATAATAGCAATGAGACAATAATAAGTAGTTAAAATAAATAATCAGAAGTAAGTGATCATATGGTTTTATTGAATAAAACTGTTAAAATAAAGTATTAAGAGAGTATAAAGTAAGAGCTAATGTACTGTGTTACACATTATAAATCTGAAGAGAACTGGTTTCCTGTTCGTGGAATGCACCACTCGATCCTGGCACATTACATAAATTACAAAGAGTTGTTGATAAATCAGTTTAAGATGAGAAATACAAAAAATGTCAGTTAATGTTGTAGTTTTAGAGTTTAATGAAAACTGTTACCAGTTTTCTTTACAAGAAGTAGGCAGTATAGGCATACAAATTCAATAGTTATTTTAATTACACAGAAAAATTAATCAACTTTAGGTAGAAAACTGATCATATGAAACTCTCATTACGGGTCAGTTTTAATGGTGAGCCCAAAGTAGATTTTTCAGCAAAGGCTGTGTTCCTCTGAAGAAAAAAGCATCATACAGGTTTGATTGGTTTCGGACTGACTAATTCTCACTTCTCTTGATTGGCCCAACAGCAGCGGCTTGTTTGCCACCAGAGCTGATGAGTCGCACCAAAACTGTAATTATTGGATGTGTATGTCAGCATTAGTTCCCAGCCAGCTGAGGTCAGTGCCACACTGAATACTCTTCAGTGTGATGTTGTTGTGGGGAAAAAGACTGATGTGCCTCTTTTAATTTGTTGGATACGCTGATGCACTGATTGATAGAGGCAAACAAGGGTCAGGCGTGATTGCCGGGGACTATGAATAAATGCATTAAAATGGGCATGGATGTGAGATTTCTACAGTGGTAATGGACTTACAATAATTCTGGCAGCCTTCGCTAAGTGAGAGGGATTAATGGTAAATGGAAGCTTGCGGGGGGAGCCGCTGAGCCCATGGGAGAAGGATTAGAGAAGGGCAGACTGCATGCCAATGAGCCGAATCATCTGGAGGGTTGCAGCAAAGCTTGATGAACTAACCAAGCCAGACACATACCAGCTGAGATCACGCACATGGGCACACCTATGCCAATGAAGGCAAATGGGGGCTATTAACTGTGATGACATTTTGGAATTAGATGGTGAAACGTTTCCACTTATGTCATTTCAAAGTGACACATACAGTAGTCACGTATTTTACATATATAGGTGCACAAGTAGAAAACATTGACAGTACACTATAAACGTAAAGCGCGATCCTTTGTTATGTAAGCTTTTTTATAAAGCAGCAAGAAATAATCAAGCTATAACCACTCACCCGGTTTGCATGGAAAATATTCAAGAAATCTAAGTAACTTGTACTTTGGGTTTGAGTTCTGTTCTTTATAGGATATTTGCTGTTTGCGTTGTATGTAAAAGTATCCTTCAAATTTTAAGGCCTGTAAGGTTTTTGAAAGAAGTTTTTGGCACGAATCCTCTGATCAGAAATACAGCAGTAATACTGTGAAATATGATTATTGCAATTTAAAATAACAGTTTTCTTTTTAATATATTTTAAAATATAATTCTTTCCTGTAATGGCAAAACACCCATTACTTCAGGGTCACATGATCCTCCAGAAATCATTCTAATATGTCAAGAAACATTTTATTTATGTGCTAAAATGAAAACTATTGTGCTGATTAATGTTTTGTGTGGAAAGCTTGACAGCTATTTTTTTGATAAACAGATTTTTCAGAAGGACAGTATTTATTGTAAATATATATATATATATATATATATATATATATATATATATATATATATATATATATATATATATATATATATATATATATATATATATATATATATATATATATTTTTTTTAAGAGCAGTTTACTGTCCATTTTGATAAACTCTATGCAAGCTGAAAATGTTTTTTTTTTTTTATTAAACACATACTGATTCCTGAATGGTTGTCTAAATGCAGTCCTGCTTTTCATGTGAATTACATTTCGTACTAATTAAATTTCTAATCCTTTTTAACAACACACAATAACAGAATACATTTTAGAATTTATGGCTATTATCACTGAAAATACTCTGTAAGAGCAACAGAAACGCTATCAGTGTGAGCCCAATGAGGGCATGCAGACGCAGTTTGTGTGAAAAAAGGTCTTTGATTGCTATCCTATGGTTGACACTTGTTCCAAATGGAGTGCCAGCGCTGGCTTTATTTTTTATGGGCTGTGTTCTTTTTGCCCAGAGCAATTCAAGAAAAGCAATAACGGCTCGGAGAGTCTCATGGACTCATGTTATCTGATATAAATGACAGGGCAATTATTTCATCAGTGAAGTTATAACTGTGCTTTATGTATGGGCGGTTGTTGGTGTACAATGTAAACATGTCCGTAATAAAATATCAAACACATATAGGCTGGGATGGTAGCGGTGTGTGCACTGTTTCTGATCCATCTTTCATTTGTTCTTTCCAGCTGTGCAATCTCTGAACAGCCTGAACGACCAGATCGCTCACTTCATGGTTAACAGACCCAACGCCATGAGCCATGAAGAGGACACCTTTCTGCCCACTGAGAGGGATACTTTGAGCCAATCCATGGCTCTAATGAGACACCTGCTCATGGACGCACAGGTAAAAAAAAACCAAACAACACCTTATATCATTTAAGTTTATGTGCCGTTAAAAACTGAGCCAAGATTGTCTTTTAAATTTCATTGCTATTGCAGAATTTTGTTTCGGAACTGACTAAACTAACTGCAGTATTTAATATAGTAATAATAATATATTTGGTCTTTTCTTGGTTTTGATTGCTTCTATTGTCTGCATATGTAAGTCACTTTTAATAAAATTGTCTGATAAATAACTATATGTAAATGTAAACATAATGTTGTAGATTATTATTACATCTATCTGTTGGTTACAATATAAATACATTGATTATACAGTATGTATATATATATATATATATATATATATATATATATATATATATATATATATATATTTGTTTAACTTTAACTATAATATAACTTTAGTAAATATGTCTAGTGGATTGGGAAACGTTATTCAGCATTCTAAGTATTGTACATATCAAGGAATATTTAAAATAAAAGTTGCAGTAATCCATTATGACTAAATCACAAAAAAAAGTGTTTGAGTAATTAAATTTGTTCAATTCAGATTTCAGTTCAACATCCTGTGTGGCCAGTTCCATTGCAGTGAACACCTAATAAACTGCCAGGGAGGCAATATTATGTTATGTTTATATATTATTATCATCATTTGTCATATAAGGATAGTAATAATCATTTTATAACAGCAATTTAACCAAAAACTGCAATCAATTAGCGCTGAGGAATTAATTATATACCTGTTTGATGTCTCTTCAACCAACTCGATTCTGAAGGAGCTAAAAAATGATTGTTATTCATGAGAAGACGAGACTCAGAGGGAACATCAGCGGTTGAGCTGGTGATGACTCATTCCTAATTATTTTCAATGGGGACATCATGAAGAAATTTCAACACATTAATCAAGGAGCTTTGGCCTTAGGCAGACCTCTGTGGCATGACACTTAACTCCTGATTGCATCTATGTCGCACAGGCTTCTGTGTCTCTACACCCCCGGATCCATTAATGGCTCTGTCCGTAGAGACGCTGTCCACAGTCCCACTAAAAACACAATCTGTAATCACTGAAAGATTTCAGCTCAAACCTGGTGTACGCCCAGAGGCTAAAACACATGTGACTGCAATATTTTTAGTGATGTTCCTCCATCATCTAAGAGAAAAACATCTCTTGTGAACCGACCTGCTGTTGTTTTCTTTCCCTCATGTATACCGTTGCTCAATACTTTGGGCTATGTAAGATTTATCTTTTCTTTTCGAAAGAAATTCAGACTTTTATTTAGCTAGGATGTGTCAAATCAGTCAAAACTGACAGATCTTTTGTAAGATGTCTTTTTTAACGTTTCAAATAAATTCTGTTTTGCTATTTTGAACTTTCTGTTCATCAAAGAATCTGTGTGATGATCAGAATGATATCTGAATCAAATTTAGCTTTGCTATAACATGAAAAAAAGCCGATTTAATTTAAAATAAGGATAAATGTATAGGTGAGATAGGATAAATGAACAGGTAAAATTACTAATTAAAATCATAACATTTATTATGTAATCATATTTTAAAATATGAATGTTTTATTGTATTTTTTAGTATGTAATTTATTCTCAAACAAACGGACTGTACTTCCGTTTAGTGCCACTAGTGGTTCAGAATTCTCTAGTAATCTGTTTAAGTGCTTCCCTTATCTGTATTCATTTTGCATAGTGCTGAAGATGTTTTGCCAGTGCTTTTGGGGTCACATAGAAGTTCATGCATACAGGGTCAAGGGAAGTCAATGTCGAGGAGAATCAAAGCATTTTTAAATGTCGCAATTTGAATAACTGAATGTCACTTTGTTGAAAGAGGCGCATAAATAATTTACTGTGCCCCGTTTTTTCTCACACCCGAGATTCAAATGCACCATTTAGAAATCATTAGCTCCTTCTTTGACAATGGATATTGCGTTGAACTGGAATCGCTCTTTCCGACCTGGAAAACAGTGTAAAGAATAATCAAAGGAAGCGTTCGCTTGTGTGGCCAGTCTGGGACAAAACATTTTATGTGCCTCAGGATGTTGGATAAAAAGTATCCACTACCTGGTTTCGCTGTTGTTGTTGAGGGAAACTAGTCTCCCTGTTCTGATCCACTTAATTGTTTCCTACTTCCATCCCCAGGATGCGCGTCGAGGGAATGTTTGTCCGCAGTACAATGCCTGTCAAAGGCTTTTTAAAAACCTCTTTCCTGAACATTGCGATCTTTCCTTCTCATCTAACGCAGTTGTTTACATACACACCATAAACACCACTCTGACTACAAACTGTAAATGCTAAAGTTTAAAAAGCGTACACTAAGTTCCGAACAAGTAACCCGCTGGGCTCTAGATTAGGCAGCTGCATTGAGTTTGATCTGTGGGTTTTACAGTTGATTTTCCCTGTGCACGTTCTCACAACTCTCTCGCTCATCCTTGTTAAATGATGAATGTTCACGGTGACCAGACGTAGTGATGTATTTGGCTAATCAATTAGACACAACGCAGATATGCTTGATTGATAACACGACTTGTCCCCATTTTTCAGAATAAATTTCTTACTCGCAGTGTCATTGATTAAGGAGAAAGTAATTCAGCAAAAGGCCATCGCCTTCAATTGTGGATGGCTACGTGCCAACTGTGGAGAGAGATTGTTAGCCCCAAGTTGCTTTCTCTTTCGGAACTGGAGTAGCGAGACTTTATGATGGATGAGAGTGAACGCATGAATAGATACTGGGACTCAAGTGCGATTAATACGTAGGGCTGCAAGATTTGGAAAAAATAATATAATTGCAATTATAAAAAAATTGCAATTGTTATTATTATTAATTTTAAATATATTTAAATATATTGTGTAATGTATGTATGTATATATATATATATATATATATATATATATATATATATATATATATATATATATATATATATATAAATCAATAATTTAACAAGGTAAGAAATACTGATTAATCTTAGACAAATATTTTGGATTATTTCACTGTAAAAAAACAAATCACTATTTAAGAAAACCGTAAAAATGAATACTAATACTAATATTTGCGCTTTTATATTTTAATTTTGACAAATGTAAAATCTGCAGGGGAAATGTTTTTTTGCCCTTGAGTAAAATTTCTCATAGCAATGGTAAACCTCAAAGATATAAAAAATATTATTCTGAAAAATGCTGTTTGCCATTTCACACTCTTGTGAAAATGACTCTCACTGAAAAAGATTAGATAGTCGAGGGTTTATGCTGTTTTGTTATGGATTTTGTGCCGGGTTGAATCTGCTTAATAGTTCATAGCAGAAATTTGCATTCTCACTGTATTGCAATATTAGAAAAACAATGCTATTATCTGTAGATCTTTAGCTTTATGATAGTAATCCTTCAGTATCCAACTGCAGTTTCAGACATTATAGAGAAAATAAAAATCACTCAAGGCAATCAAAGCAGCAATTCCCTCATTTTATTTGTAGAATGCTCTATAGCTTTTTAGATAATCAGCCATGATTTCTTTGCTCTGACAACATGAGCCTAGGAGCTTGTGCTTGCAAATGTTAATCCTACATATAAGTCCAGAGCTAAAGAGAAATCCCAGATAAATAATGCATCACAGAAACTTCCATCTGCCTCTTTTTACTACACCGGCAGTGCAGTTGAAGCTGGCTACATAAACATACAAATGTCTATAGGTTAAGAGTCTAAATCAGTGACAGCATCAGTCCTGACTGAAAATGCGCTTACTTCCATTTTTTTTTCTCTTCACGAGTTTGGCTGGGAAGCTCTCTACACATTTTGCAGAACCTAGTGCGCATTAACTGCTAAGACTGCCCTTGAACACCATTACAGTTCAATTCAAGGCGATAATGGACAGGCACTCTGGTGCAAGACTATATAGACAGGCTCATAATCGTGGCTGAAAGTCAGGCACATTTCCAGTACACTTGGAGGAGATGTGTGACGGAAAAATGCGCCAAGGTCTTCAGTCAACATCAGCACAACACTAAAGCTGAATCCAAAATAAATTGCTCGTTGTCAGACCTCTCTCTCGGCTGTCAGGTAATTTAGGCATCATAGTCCCAGAGTCTCCGTTCAAGCACATTTTAACTTTATACTGCACACAGTAAGCCTAATTGTTCTCTTGAAAGCCGTGATTGTGTTTTGACCTCAGGAGCTACAAAATGACTCGGTCAGGATCCACTCCAGAACCTTCTGCTACTGTAAATTTTTCAGTAAATTGGGGCACAATGCAGGTGCCATGCTCTTCATTATTAATTGCACTTATCAACACCGCTGACAGCCTCTTAGGAAATGAGAAGTGTTATTTTTTTACACAAGCACTTGATTTTTGACACTACCCCCATCTGTGCACAAGAAAATTAGAGCCATTTTCTATAAGTGCTAAGCATTAATCATAGTTAATGTTATTTCAGCATTTATTAATACAATATTAACAACAAAAGTTCTTTCTGTTAATATTATTTAGTGCATCTTGGCTAACATGAACTAACGATAAAGTTATTTTTAGTTGCTTTCGCCCTCGAAAAATTTTCAATAACCTGCTCAGTTTAAAAAGAAGATTTTCCATACTATTACTGTTTTGTATTTCAGGCTTTAATGGCTCGCTAACTTTGTGAATAAGTAATTTCATATTACAGTGTTACTTTGCATGCAGCCTCTGTGTGATTGTCTGTGTATTTTAATCAGATTTGTTAGTAATCCAGCCCACTTTTCCTGTAATTTGTCGTCTCTTTTTGTTTATTTGTTACACGCCGTTGAGGCCTCCGTTCCATTGTGAAAGATCATCTGGAGAAGTTTTAGCATATTGAATATCGTTGGGCAGATTGTGATAGGTAGAAAATTAATTTGGATAGAATTTCCAATGTTTCTCTTTGAACGTGCTCCAGGAATTGATTGCTTCATTTGTCATTTGCACAGATGAATTATGTATGTGTTGCTTGCTAGAGGGGAAGGATTAATCAAATGCGTTTTGATAGGTTGTGTATGTGCATGTGTGTGTGTGTGTGATGCGGCAGAACGTGGCCTGTTTACATGCAGGGGCAGCGTGATTTTAAAGTGTAAACCAATGCGGGAGTATTGATTGGCTGATAGGCTGTGGAAGCTCATATTGTCCCACTCTTTTACAGTCAATGATGTTTCCTGTTTGGAACTGATGGCTAAATATAATGATGTCATATATATATTTTTTTCTTTATATATCTCCAGAGTATTTTGGTCTAGGCCAGAGGTCTGTATGAGGTAACAGTAGGATAACAATCGAGATACACATCTTAAGAGTATAGACAGAACTGGCTATATAAATTGATCTTGACCAGAATGTAAACAGTCTAGAGAAAAACCAATCTGATAACATGATGAAAGGCATGATCTCGCTTTTAAGATGAAATAAGAGATGATGGCTATTAGGGTAGATGCTTTTAACTGCCTGGAAATATGATCGCATATGCTGTAATCTGTGAAGGGGCTCATTTATTCCATTATAATACAGACTTTTGGCAGAATCGCGTCTTTAATTACTTATTGAGCAATCAAAGTTGAGCGGTGTGAATGCAGACTGAGGCGACGTGATTAAATGGTTTCAATAGCTGAGGTATTGATCAGTGTGGTTTGACTTGCACCCGCTGGACTGATTCTTGGCTTAAGCGTGTAAAATATACAGTATTCTTTACTGCTTAATAGAATCTGTGAGGCAAACCATTGTGAGAAAATGACTCAACAATTCCCAGGCATGTTATACAAGTCTTTGCAATTTTTCACTCTCACATACACTGCCTTTTAAAAGTTTGTTGGTACGATTATTAAAGGGCTCTTATTCTCACAAAGGCTGCATTAATTTGATCAGAAATGCAGTAAAAACGCTTTTTCAATTTAAAAGATCTCTTTTCATTTTAAAATGCAGTTTATTTCTTTGATGACATTTAAAAATTTTCTGCATCATTACTCTAGTCTTCAGCTTTACATGATTTTTTAGAAATCCTTTTAATATGATGATTTGCTGCTCAAAAAACATTTCTTATTATCAATGTTGAAAAGTGTTGCGGTTGTTTAATATTTTTTGTGGAAACTTTTTAGGATTCAAAGTTTAAAAGAACTGTATTTATCTGAATAAATCTTATTAATGTCTTTGCTGTCAGTTTAGTTTAATTGAATGCATGCTGAATTAAAAGTATTCATTTCTGTTAAAAATCTTATTGGCCTCAAACATTATTTTTGTTGCCATTATTGTACAATAAACCCATGGTAGTATGCTATACAGTACAGTATTTCCTATAATTATGAACTATTACTAGACAGAAAAAATATGTACAGATACTTTGACAATTCATTTAAGTATAGCCGCAAATAGGTATCACAGTACTGGTGGGCTGGTGTGAAACATTGAGATAAAGACTCTCTCGAGTTTTCTTTACATCTTAACTCTCTTCTAGACCTCAATGGATTTCAAGAGCTCTCAAGTGAATTCTCAAGATTTTTCTGAATAAAAGGTTCAGTAGAAAAACAAATAGATCTAACATAGAATCAAAGATAAGAGCAGTTTTAGTGGAGGGTGTTTGGAGAGAATTTTTTTTTTTTAGACCACTTGTATTTAATTTTAATTAATGCGTTTGAGATTTATGCAAGGCAGCAGGGGAACTAAGAACCAGAAACAACAACAACAAATCTTATTGAACCATATGGACCTATCTGCAAATGATAATGTAATACATTAAGTCATGAAATAAATGTCTCAATAGATAAACTGCAGACTGTTTAAAGTTTATTAATGTGAGTTTATTTATTCTGAAACGCTGCAATAATTAACAATAGACACAAATCTTTGCGAATACGTACTATTTGTGGTGATTAAGACATATTTAGTTATGTTAAGCAATTTTATCACTAACAAAAGTTAAATGTTGAATGTTTTTTGAGGCCAATACCCTGAAATAAAGGAGATGATTTAAAACAAGAAGATAAATAGCAAAAGCTTGATTTTTTTTTCAGAGACAGTTTTTAAATAAGAAATAAGGTAGCTGAAATCATTGAAATCTGTGCTTTGATATTCAGCAGACCTGCTTTGTTTGCGGTCAGATTTCATCTTATTAAATGTCAGGTGTTCACAGCCATTACCATGAAACAGACGGGCTGCTAGAGGCCTGTATGGATTGTGCCGTTGTTTGAAGTGTAAAAAAGCAAATTACATCGTGATGTGGGAATAGAGCAGAGATCTGGAGATCAGCCCATATACAGAAATGATTGGAAGGCTTTCATCCAATGTCAGTCTATTCCAAAAATAGACAGACTTGCCTTTATTGCTAATTCTGTCAATTGTGGCACTCTCAACTGATAGCAGAGGCTATCATTAACTGACTTTTAGGGAGACAAAATATGTTACTGTTGCTGATGTTTTACTTTTTTGGCTATATAAAAGACATTTTGCTGTAGCGTTCATCACCTGGGTGTTTAAATTTGATATTAAGTAAAGAAAGACATATGTTCACATTTTAGACATATGTTACATTTTACAATGATAAATGAAGTTGTCAAACAGTGAAATAACACAATTGGAGGTTTGGAAATTAAGGGCCAAAACAAATGATCTCATCTCAAGTTAAGTAAAAACTTTGTGACATTGTTACATAAATGCTGTTGGTGGCAGCAATTGACTGCCAAACGCTGCTTTAGTGAGTGTCTGAATCATTCACTGTTTTTGGAAATAGACTCATTCATCAATTCTCCCAGTTAATTAGTTGAGTTTTACCATTTTGGAATCTATTCAGCCGATCTCTGGGTCTTGCGATAGAACTTTTAGAATAGCTTAGCGTAGATGAATAGATTTCATGATGACATATTCATTAAGAAACGAAACAAATGATTTGTTGATTCATTCAGGAATCAGACACCGCTGTGTTGCTCAGAGATGTGCAGCTTTTCTGCTGTGGATTTGTTTGGAACTACTTTGTTCGGGTCAAAAAAGACAAAGTACTGGCAATGCTGCCTCTAAAATGTAAGTTACTCAGTATGAACCTGTTTATTTATTGAAGTGACTTTGTTTTTTGAATCAGCTCGACTTATTCAACTTTAAGAACGAGGCCTCCTCAGATCTAAAAAAACAACAGCTGTGTTCTTATATTTACATTGTTTTCAGATTAGCCTTACTGCAGTTGTTCTGTTATTAAGCGAGCATTGCTTATCTGTAAGGTTTGATTGTTTTGCTCGGCTTATCTACATTTTGCAAACAATACCCTATTCTCTCTCTTTGAAACAATTAATCTGTTGAACACTCAATATCAGATCGAATGCAGTGAGGCTTGGGCATTCTATAATAAAGTATGTGCTGTGGAATATGTGACATTTTGATACACCTCATGTGGCAGTTGTGACAGCTCCATCAGTTAAAAAGATATTTCCACTGAGACTTGCAAAAATGACTCTATTTTTTAGTACGCTTTAACCATGCCTACTGAGCTGGAAATGCTAAAGAACATTTGAGATCAGAACCATTATTCCTGTCGAGTGCTTTTAACATTACTTTATTTGGTCATCTCAAAGACTGCGTTAACCCAAGAACATCCTGATACTTTCCATGTACATTCAGAAATATGCATATGGGTTGCATTAAGTGGGCTTATTAAGCTCTGGGCCTGCTTTGTATTCAAAAGCTAGTCTCTTTCTGTTATAATTGCTTTTAGTGTGCTATAGATAACGGGCTTCGGCTTCAGCAATTTCCGGCCATTTGACAAATGCTTTTCATCTGTTTGTTCCTCCACAATGTTCCTGTGGTGTTGCATCCATGAAGATTTTGAGCTGTGAATAATTTATAAGAGGCATCTTCTGCACTCAGCTTGTGCTCTTTGCCCAGAAATGGTGGCAAACAATACAAGTCTCTTGTTTATTCGCTCTGGCCCTTGTTAGGTTCCATCTGATCCTTCTCTCTTCTTTAGGCTTTTTGTCACGTGCCATTCCTATGCTCCTCATCCTGAATTTCTTTGCCAGCTGGGTTTTAAATTCAGAGTGATGGCAAGAAAGACTACATCTGAATTTAAATCCCCAGTCAAAGCAGCTGTTTTCTTCCGTGAACCTCTGCGGAATTCAAAATCGACATGTTGTCTATGTTTTTTGTGCCTCGGGAGAAGCAGTGCCGGAATTACGTTCCCTGCCGAATGATTTCTGCCAGTCACAATCTGTTTGAGGCACCCATTCAGGCAGGCCCGGGGCACCGCGACACATGGCGAGCCACTTTATCTCAGAGTGATTCTGTGAAGGGCTTCACATTGATAAAACTTTCTTGTGAAAACTGCTTTTTCAATGGCTATCAGATGCTTGCTGAGTTTGTCAGATGGCACTTGGCTTTGTCTGATTGCGCTGAATCTTTTTATGTATGAAGAATGTGTCATTTGAAAAAAAAAAGTAGCACTGCATCATTGCATGAAGTCCAGTAGGATTCTATGCAGCATTAACGTCACTGAGGGAGAAAGTGTTTTACCTGCAGGAAAGTACCTTGCAAAAAAAGTACAGTGGTCAGATATTTTATGTATAGATTACTGTTCAAAGGTTTTAGGTCAGAAAGAATTGCAAAAAAAAAAAAAAAAACGTCTTATGGTAAACAAGGATTGATTCATGTGGTTAAAAGAACAGTAAAATTATGAAATATTATTATATTTTATTTATAATATATGTTAAAATGTAATTTATTCCTGTGATGTCAAAGCTGTTTTTTTAGCATTATTACTCTTCAGTTTTCACATGATTCTTCAGCAATAATGTGCTCAAGAAGCATTGTTCTTATTATCAGTGTTAAGCTGCATAATATTTTTTGGAACCCACAAACCCTTTGATGAAAAAAAGCAGTATTTATTTGCAATCTAACTATTTAGTAACAATGTAAATGTCTTTACTGTCGTATTTGATCAATTTAATGCATTTTTGCTACAAAACTTTAAATAAATGTTTTTTTTTCTGTAACGCATCAAGTGCAAAGATAACTGCCGGAGCATATGATTTAATTGGTGTGCTGCTCCATGACTGTCCAGAGTCCTTTCTCAATGTTATAGTAAAATACTAAAATCTTTTAATGGTCTCATATGTCCTAGCTCATTAAAAAGAGGTCGACAAGGGCCGGACAGTCGGCTTATCCTGTTAATGCATATAATCAGGACCATTTCAGCAATGATATCAAATCTTCAGGCTTGTTTGGGGACATTTTAACTTTTGTGTTGCTTGTGGGCAAATCCGTTTTGAAAGTTTGAAATACCACCTGTCCTCCAAACCACGGTCCCTCATTGGTTTCCATACAAGTGATGAATCTGCACCTGCTGTGATAGTGGGTGGAAGGGGAGCAGGGTGGAATGTAATGGGCAATCGCAGCAGGTATGAAATCCCTTCAGGCTTGATTCTCACGAAAGCGTTTTAGAGCTGATAGGATGAGCAGTATGTGCATGCTTGCACGCTTTGGTAATTTTATTTTCAGCCGCTGCATACTTCAGGATGTGTTATGACTGTTTCGGTTAGCCTCGCTGTTATTCTTGCAGCCCGTGGGGTACTGAATGTCTCACACACAATTTCTCCTTCAGCCACACATTTCAGGCGGTGTGACATTTGTCCCGGGGGACCAATCTCCGTAAATTAGAGCTTATGAAATGTCTATGCAGAGAAGCAACACAAAACAAACACAAAACACAAGGAATATTAAAGGACAAGCAATTTTTTTAATAATAAATGTGGCAGAATCTAATGCATTAAACTGAATTTACACCTTTATGTTGATTAATGCATGTACCACACCATATGGAGATGTTAGCCTCCGCTTAAAGGCTTTATCTGACGCTTTTTTTCTTTTTTTTAAAGCTTAATTATTAGTCTGTGGTTAAAATGTCCTATATGTTTTGGAAGCTGTTGCCTGATGCTCCAGCAACGGGACAACAAGTCTTTTGCATGCAATACAAGTTGTTTTGGTCTCCGAGTAATTACACAGTTTTTTTGGGAATACTTGAAAGCGGTTTCTGTTTGATTCAATCTGATTCAGGAGCAGAAGTAATCAACTTGGCAAGCCTGTTTACTGTAGCTTTGGAAAAGTGCACAGTAATCCCCGCGCTCTAAATCAACGTAGCAAACATAACCATTTTCCCAAAATACACCTTTTGCCCAATATATTTTTTTTACCCTAATGTTATTAAATTACACTTTCCTCGGTGGACGGTCGCACTGGTCCAAGAAATTGAGTTGTTTATATTCTGATGCAGATGGCCTGTGTTGCAGAGCAGATGTTGATTTGTAAACTGCTCTGGTGTTAAAATCAGATCAACAGTTTTTCTGGGTAGAGCATGTGATTGTTAATGTGAAGGATGGCATTGGCTCACCACCCAGGCTGTATTGTGTAATGCGGTCTGTTATCTAGCCACAACAAACTTTAACAAGGTTCCTTTTACGATATAGCGCATTACACAAAGCTAATACCTGCCAGAGTGGCTTGTCTCCAGACAGCATCTTATTAAATGAAAATATTATGTTAGTCATGTTAGTCTAAAGTCAATTAACCTCACTGGGTCTGGGCTTAATTAATATGGGGAAAAAATGAAATGCCAAGGTCACAGATTGTACAAGCATGATATTACTTTAAACGAATTCATTTCAAATGTTTCTGAGCCTATTGATTTTCCAACTAGGTTATGTAATCCCACTGTACTTGACCTTTTGTCCAATAATCTAATGTCTCAGAAGAAAAGAAATCAATTCCAGGCTTACCTTGATGCTGTCTGTAGATAAACATTAAAGCGGAAGGACTAAAATACTAGGGCCCAAAGACACAGCTCAGGTCTGCTGTTATGTGAGGCAAGAGTGTTCGCCATCTTAGTTACATTTGTTGTTGTTTAGTTACATTTTCTGTGATATAACGTCTATATACGTTTTATTATTTGTATTGATAGTATATGGAAAATAAATGTATGAGCAATATCAGTTTACAGTTTAACAGCTGAGCCTATGTGACTAATTCAAAAATGTTGCTTAAAAACAAGTAATGTAGGAAAGTTGAGTAAGACTGCTTGATTATGGCAAAGATCATAATCATGAATATTTTGGTCATTATTGTAATCATGATTATTTAACGCGCATATTTTCATTCTCACATGATTATGTTCACTTAAGACAATACTGATGTGGGATACGTGAATAATTACCAAACGCCACATTTTGACGCTAAAATCCGAGGACCAGAAAGAACCGTTGAATATATTAGGACATTTATAAGAACATTTAGATAATAGGAAACCATAAAATAATAATGCAAAGCTTAAACTAGCAAAGTGGTTCTTACATTTATAGATTTTCATGCCGTATTGTATTAAATTATTAATGTAAAACTTTTTGCATTCAGAACAGATTTATTTGTAATGGAGTTGAGCAGGAAGAATTGGCAATGACAAGTGGGAGGAAAAAAAATACATTTGTACTCAATTTATATCAAGAATTAGTATGGGTGGTTTACTCCTTTTCTGACTAACTAGATATAAAAAAAAAACCTCAGGCAAGTTGAAACTTTTTTTAAAAAATGTATATTTCATTGCAACATCAGTTTGTAAATCAGACCTACATCTTTCAGTTGATTGTATAACTAGAAAGTTGAAATAATAAGATCAGTGTCAGCACAACTTCCACCCACACAGGTGTGCTGCTCTGTCTGCTCTATGTCATTATATTGGATTGACAGCGACAAGCTTGATACTATAATTCACACACAGGCTCAGCGTTTCTCCTATTGATTCAACTGATCAGCCCTCGCTTTCCACCTCTCCATTCTGCACAGTCTGTCAGCTGTCAAACCGAGAGGGGAATCAGTGAATGGGTCCAAAGAATGACGATGTGTTGGTGCATGGTTCCCACTTGCTGGTAAAAGTGATAGGATGTGCTTAACGGCCTATTTTAATTAAAGCCTTTGGCTTTATCTCCCCATGAATGTAAATGCAAACTCTTCGGGCTGCTTTGTTGGGTGAATTTCATTCAACCAGAATTCAAATCTACAAAACCTGCTTTGAAAAATATGCCAGAGCCAGGCTGGTTTGATGATCAGATGTTTTGATATTTGCATTATCGCCGTGACCAGCATGATAACCCTGATCTCAAACTTTCTCGACTGTTCCTCAGAGGCTGTGACATTTTCAGGAAGACTAGTTACTTTTTGGTTTTCTTGACTTTCAAAGAAAGGCCATTGCAAATGAAACCTTTAATCTATATGCCGACATTCTACAGTCTAAATTCTGTTTTTGCATTTGTCTTGTCAAGCAATTCAATCAATTTGCTTGAAGTTACGGGAGATCTTTGCGCCAGAAGCTTGGCATATAAATTCGTGTTGGTTCTTGCTGCTTCTGTTTATTAGCTCCCATAATCATTTGGGGTTGAGTGACATACAGTAATGCTGAGATATAAAATGTTTTGGGGATGTTTCTGTCATAAATGACACATCAGTAATTTTCCCTCCCGCTGCAGTCTCCTCACAAGGTGTTTCCAGAATGTGAGTTGATCATGCAATAAATAAGGCGTAAAACGCTATAAATCATGTAACACGCTAACATTTTTGGTGGCCCAAGATTGATCACTTTTGGGAGCAGGGAGGTTGCACTGAATCAGTCTTACATGAAGCAGAACTGAAGGGAGGGTGATCATTGCAAATATCCCCTGAGATACACACATAGCAATTGACATTTATCATTAGCGACCGGCCCTGACAAGAGCAATAAATGGTCTTCACATCGATATATTCTACATAAGCTGCTTTTGATAAATGATACAGCATGGGACAAAAAGGCTAGATGTAGAACATCTTGGTGCATTGTTATACAGACTGACATTTATATTGTAGCTTATGCTCTCAGGTTAGCAGAGGCATGGAGGTGGCTAATTTCTGAGTTAGGGTGAGGAAAGCAAGTGCCAGACCTGCAGAGCTGCTCAGCATTTTTTTTTTTTTGCTGTGCCCTCAGGGTCTGATTAGAATGCTGAGCCATACAAAGTCTGCAGACAGAGGGGAGCAAGGTGACTAAGACCGCTGGCAGTGACTCCCTCATAGTTTCTAGAGGAAATGGAAAGGGTTTTAAAGGTGCTGTGAGCGCTTTTAGCCATTTGGCTAATTCCCGCCCTAGTGCAACCATCTATCCTTTATCTAAAACCCCAGAGTTTAAGCTGTCTCAGGTTTGTTTTTTCCACTTAGAAATTAGTTAGAAAGCCAGTTTTCGCCACAGAACACATAAAAAATGTAAAATTGGAAAAAATGAAACATTTATAATTGTTACAATATATATATATATATATATATATATATATATATATATATATATATATATATATATATATATATATTGTAAGAATTATAAATGTTTCATTTTTCCAATTTTATTTTGAATGAATATGAATATGAATGAAACCAAATGTCTGAAACAAAAAACAACAAACAAAACAAATAAAAACAACAAAACTCCCACCCACAACCCACCCCAAGGGCCAAAAAAAACCCCAACACAATACAAATAAGTTCTACTATAATGGGCCCCATGACCCAATGAGAAGGTTCTGATATTAGATTCTTAATGATACTTAATAAAGAATCTGATTGGAAGAGTGACAGATTTTTTCAAGGTGGATACCTCTCGTATCCAATCCTCATGTGATGGGGAGAGGCATGTTTCTATGACGCAGGGCACTGTGGATAATACAATTAAATCTGGAAGAAGGCCAAACAGAACAGTCAGTGCATTAAGTGCAATGGTGGTGTTAAGAGACTGTCAAAGTGTTCTAAAAATGTCAGACTAGTCCTCTATCCTAAATATATATATATGTATATATATATATATATATATATATATATATATATATATATATATATATATATATATATATATATATATATATATATATATATATATACTTCCCGTCCCAAAAAAAGTCACCACTTTTAGCTTTGATTATGGCATGCATTGGCCATGGTATCATTCCAGTAAGCTTCTAGTTGCATTAAAGATTTTGTATTATTGATTGGAGAGTTTGACCACTACGCAAAATCTACTCGATGGGGTTAAGGTCTGGACTCTGTGGTAGCCAATCCGTGTGTGAAAATGATGTCTCATGCTCCCTGAACTACTCTTTCACAGTTTGAGCCAGATGAATCCTGGCATTGTCATCTTGGAATATACCTTTGCCATCAGGGAAGAAAAAATCCATTGATGGAATAACTTGGTCATTCAATATATTCAGCTGACCTCATTCTTATAATCGCTGACCTCATTCACATAATATTGCTAAACCAAGAACTGACCAATTGCAGCAATCTCAGATCATAGCAGCTATTTGCTTAGATAAATTCAGGCAGTGACTTTTTTTTTTTTTTTTTGGACGGGCAGTGTATTTTGACATTTTTGTATAGTTTAATTAGTGGACTTTTAAAGATGACGATTTGTTAATGGTGCTATTTCTATGTACAGTATGCATGTGTGTGTGTGTGTGTGTGTGTGTGTGTGTGTGTGTATATGTATATCATAAATGAAAATATTGTGGACATAATGAACATATAATGGAAATATACGCCTGTTGTTATAATTTAAAAATTGTATTCTTCAAATGGAACAGTGGTGGTCCTTAGCATTTAGGAAACTTTGAAAAACCCCTGTAATGCAGCTCATTTGAGATACAAGCAGGGTATTACATAGAGATGGACGCAATTGACCAGAGTCGGGGAAAGAGTCAGAAGCATTCATGTGAAAATTTGTTTGGCTCTAAACAATTGAAAAAGTAATAAATTGACCTCAGGGAAAACAAATGTAATAAATAAAATGAAAAATGTATGCTCTGTCAGACAACTTGATGCACTTGACTTAATGACTTCACTAGAAGTGACACCGTGAGGTGAATATCCTTGCTCAAGAGTCATTCAGATTGCTTGAATGGAAATGTTTTTTTTTTCCTTTTGAGGCTCAGGTTGTAGTCTGTAGACATTCTACTGACCATTGACACCAGCGTTTCTTTAGACATGCCTTGCAGTATTATGTAAGTAATAAAGCCTTCAGCAGCCCTCTCCCTTGCCTGTGTGTTAGAGCACGCTGAGCCAGTCTCTTTGAGCGAGGGCTGTAATTGCATCCGCTCAAAGAGTGAGGAAATCAATTAGACATCACAGGCGGTGCTAAGGGGGCAGCGCTGACATACACCGTCTGTGTCAACACCGTCGCATTCTCCCTCCACGCCTCGCGCCGCCATGTGCCACACATCACTCGCTGTCTGTGTTAAACGGCAGCGTCCGTGGGGCTTCCAGCCAGTGATTGGTGGGAGGAAGCCACAACAAAGACACCAAAACACAATCCTGATCCACAGAGTTATGACAACGTGTCCTCCCTCCAGGGCCTGGCAAGGGTATAATGAGAGCAGAAGGCCAGTAGGGGGCAGGGGAGAGAGAGGCAGTGTGATGTCGAAGAGGAGAGAATATGGCAAAAAGAATTAAGGCTGCAGCACTGGGCTACTCCCCCAGTTTCACTCACAGCTGCAGGTCCACATTAGCTTTAGCTGCATTGCAGCCTTTTCCAGGTACACATGAATTACCTCATTGTGCTCCTAGTGCAAAAGCTGCAGGGAGTTTTTATGTGCTACTGAGCATATAAAAGCTGTTGTTAGAGTCAGTATAGAGAACAATATTATAAGAATGATAAATAGACATTTTTATAGTGGATTGATGTTTCTCAAGCATTCTATCTATCTATCTATCTATCTATCTATCTATCTATCATTCTAGCTTTATGTTGTTATATTGTTCTGTAATTATATTTATCTGTATTTATTATACAGTATCCATTCAATTCATCCATCCATCACATCGTTCCGTTAAATTTCTTCCGTAAAACTTCTTATTTTTAACTGGCGCACAACTCTGATATTACATTTTCTATTTTGGGCATGATGTTATTTTTGTGAAATGAATACTGGTTGATCTCCTGTCGCACATCTGTTTGCGACTGTGATATTTTCTACATCTTTTTAAGCTTAGTTTGTCGTGTGTTGATTTTCTACTGAGTGTCATGACAAAAGAATCTAATGCAGCATTTCATTTACACAGAATCGAAGCCTCAAGCCCAAGTTACCTAAAATTATAACACAATTTCTTGCTGCCCTGCCGGCAACGACATTTCCTCCAGGAAATGCAAATCTAGTTCAACTGCATCAAACTCAATTTTCCTTTCCTATGAACTCTGTCCTAATGTGCTCGCAATAGTCACATGTCATGCACTCCAGCCCTTTCAACTCATTGATCTTTTCGCACGCGCCGTTTGCTGTGAGCACAAGTGAGTGGTAATGGGGCTATTTATTCACATGCCTAAATCGGAAAAGCAATACTTTTCAGAGGTAATGATTAGATCATCATTGCAATGGGGGACATGAGCGTTCTCATTTCTCTAAATCATTACCCTCAAACCCCCTCGAACACGCACATTCCATTCATGCCCTGTTCGCCACCGCTGCTTGCAAAACAATCTCATCGTTTCATAATCAAAATCACATTATTCAAATTTCTCAATGTCGCAGCGGCCACAGGGCAAACAAGAAATCAAACAGATTTTGAACCATAAATGAGTTTTATTCATGCTCGCACTGCCCGCAAGCAACAGCATTAAAAGTTTTGAAAGCCCATTCTTTTCAATCCATTTGTTCTTTTTAAAAAAATAACTTTTCATGTGTTAAGAACGAACAAAATAAAAAGTGTTGAGACCTGCTTGTGTAAGTGTCTGTCAGAAAAGGGCAATTACTCACAGCAGTGGCAGTAATAGCCGTCTCGTCTTGTTTGGACCTGACAGTGAGAGAATAATGCCGACGAGTCCATCATCTTTAAATCTCCCTGTGGCCACCATAGCATCATTACACTGTACCAGTCACCTGCATCTCATCTTCAGCTAAAACCCAGCCGTCGTCTGATTATATTTAAGTGGCGTGCCACAAATCCAAGCTAGACAGAAATTTCTTGCCTATGTTTTCAAACATTTTAGCATTTTGACATGGATTTGCTTTTGATTTAATGGCTTGGCCCCTTCAAAGTCAATCTAGCCAACAGGTTCAAGGTAGAGAAAACATTTCTTTCTTGTCACTCCTTTCCAAACCTCCCAGCCAAGTCTTATCGTAATCCTCATCTGAGACTTGGAGCGTGTGTTATCGGGGATGGAGGAATCACGCCGCTGTGTGAGGGTATTAGGCCGCTATCTAGAACGCTGGTGGAAGTGGGAACTTGCACTGGAGTTGAATGTGGGAGCGGATGGTTCTATTGGATGGGCTTTGGGGAGGTATGGATTGTTATCTTGCTGTCAGAATCCCAGTTCTTATCTAAGTCAACATTGCCTGGCTTCATTTACGCTGGATTTATCTGCGTTTGAGCCGAAGTTCCCTTGCTAGGACATAGGGGCTACATTCAATGCGTCAATGGGTTTGTGATGTTGTTTGCTTGTGATATGGATCAGCTCCCTGCTGAAAAGGGCAGAACTGATCACCAGTGTATGCTGTAGTTTGGTTGCTGGTGTGTTGAATCCCTGCCATATTATTGCCTAGCCATATTTGTATTTTTTTTTTTTTTTTTTTTTTTTGCAGATTTTTTCCTGTGTTACGATAGGAGAGTGTAGAGCTGAGAGGAAGTGGGAGAGGGGATCAGGAAAGGTCTTTGAGATGGGATTCATACTCAGGATGCCCGTAGTGCAATGAAGCTGTATGTCAGCGAAACTATCGGTGCTGACCCTAGCCAGACTTTTGACGTTTTGCTTAATATCTAATTGTTCCAGCTTTTCTTGGCTTAGAATTACTCACATAGACAGAAGAGAATGGAAAAAGGCACAGCAGTGTCCATCCACAACTTGCTAGAGAGAATGCATCAGTAAAAATAGCATGAATATGTGTAGACTTTCTAATAAAATGTTATGTTGTCAGAAAGCTTTTAAAAGTTTGTGATATATATATATATATATATATATATATATATATATATATATATATATATATATATATATATATATATATATATATATATATATAAAAAAGAAGTCCTCATAGTCTTACATCAAAAATATAGTAAAAACTGTAACATGAAAGGATTAGATGACAGGACAGTGCAGAAGAGACAGAAAGTGAAGTGGGACTAATTAATTATGTTTTAAAATGTAATTTATTCCAGTAATGAATTTTCAACAGCTACTGTATTTCTCCACTCTTCAGTGTCACATAATTCTTCAGAAATCATTCTAAAATGTTATTCTGCTGCACAAGAAACATCATTTATTGCTATGATGAAAAAAAAAAATTCTCGTTATTATTGCTTTTTGGTGAAAACTACAATATTGTTGTTTTTCCAAACTATCTGATGAATAGAATGTAAATAAAATCTATATATCTGTCTATCCATCATCATGTAAGATTTGTTGGTAAACGTCTGTTAGTAAATCTGGTGAACTCTGAGGTTGCGTAAGGCTTGGAACTGGCAGTTTTCTGCTATCGCTTGCCAGTTTGTTTGCAGTTTGTATATGTTATTCTGGCCCGGTCTAATAACTAACTTAAGTAGCATGACCTTGTTAGATCATGTCAGTTTAGTCAACTGATTTTGCTGGTGAACATCTCTGCTGTTAAAGAACCTGCCCAGACCAAGAAAATTGATATACATTTGACTTCATTGCAAAGACCCTTGTTCTCAATGTTCGCAAATTGCACATATTATACTAGTTAATATGTTTCTCTTTTCGTTGCCTGGGAGATGAACTTGTTTATTTCCATGGCAATGTGGAGTGTTAACAGTTATACCAGCAGCAGAGCAGCAGCAGTTTAATGAGAAACAGCATGTTTCTTTCCCTGTGAGGCTACGCACGTGGTGTGGGAGGTGTACGCTTGACTGGGTTTTGAGCCTAATTATTTGCACCTTAACTCTCTGACATTGTAGTTTTATAATTTACACATCTTTGCAGCTTTCACGGGAGTTCTTCTGAGACCAGATCCTGCCCTGTTGCTGCCTATTAATAATGATGGATGTAGCAAATAATTTGACTGATAAGTGGCAGGAAAAGGGGGACTGCGACAGGGCTGTGCCAGGCCCTCGGGCTCTGTCATTGTTCTATATTTGTTATTTTAGGAGTCAGCGCATTCATTCAGCCCAATAAGAGATGAAGAATGAGGGGCTGGCTTCCGTCTGCCGCCCCTGGCGCTGCTCTGCGTCAATGCCCCTCTGTCCCTCACAGTGCTTGGGCCACGAAAAAACCAAAGGCCAACCGCAGCGTTCTGCCAGTCACACACAAACACACGCACACACACACACAGTAATATGCACTCTCATCTGCCCAGTTATGACATTTACTCTCCCAGAATCCACTAGCTTTATTATTCAGAAGTTGCTGCTCATTTTACTAAATGAGCTGAGCAAAGAACACAGCGTTTCTTCTGCATGAGCAGGGAATGTGTCTCTGTAATTACAGTTTAAGTGACTGCCATTCTTATATGAGTGATTTGCTGCACAACTTGCAATTTCAGAAACTTTTTAGATGCTTTAGAGACCTAGTTGCCAGAAACTGTTTTGAAAGCGCATATGTTTCAATACAAATGTGTTGGTGCATTCTTCTAATGATTACTGTGGAATATGTGTAGATGAAACTTTTGCAATGAGCTGAATTTACAGACTCCGCTCACATTTTTGTTCAAACCTAAGCGTAAAATGCACTCTCTTTTTTGCCCATTTTCACTAAGGTAATTCTAAGATAATGTAAAATAAGGAAATAGAAATTAAAAGATACAGAGACAAGGAGATACGAAGATATGAACTCACAGTTTACTTTTTTTTTTTTTTATAAAGTGTATGTCCTGTGAAATGAGGTTCTGTACTACATCAACTTGTCTTAAACAGCATTATGTATATCCTTTAATACTACTTGGCCATTTTGAACATTGTAACTCTGCAGACTCTTAAAATGAAGATAAAAAAATGTTTTTTTTTTTTTAAAAAGAATGTTGGGAGAAAAGCTTTCATGTCAACTACCCATCAGCATATTGTATATCAGCTCTTATATTGTCATTGATATTGTTCATTCACATAATTTCCTCTGTCTTCCAAAACCAACAAATCTTCATCATCCGGACATCCACCCTGTAGGAAAGAATGAGGAAAGTACATAAGCTTAGCCTGTTCTTCTTCAACAAGCTCTCAGGAAATGATATTGCTCTTTCCTGTGGTTTTAGACACCCTGCTAGTACATAAATTCAGTTTTGTAAGAGTAGTCTGTGGGAAGAGCCCTTGACCTCACACATGCCCATGATCTCTCTCTACTCGGCCCTCTCACGCCCCCTCACACACACATTGACTCATGTGAGGAAACAGAGTTGGCAGTCGAAGGATTTTCACACAGCACCCTGATAAGAGCCTCATAAAAAGTTGGCTGCGCTCACCAAACTCTCCTGCTCTCTTTGAGAACAAAAACAGCAAATATTCCAGTTTACCTGGCATGAGTCGATATTCAATTAACCAGACCAGCCTCTTGTCATGGCTGTTTATCAATACCTTGTTTTAAGTGCACTTGCTTAATCACACGCTATTTATGGCTGCAACCAAACAAACGAACGAATAACAACTATTTGGAAAGTTTTTCAATAGAAGCAGACATCCCAGGAGAGGAAATGCAGTTGGGTCCACTCCTGCCAGCACTGAATAATGCTGAATAATGACCTGATGCCAGGTTATTATAGTTTTTTAATTAGTTAGGTTAGTCTGTCCTTACAACTTAACCTTCATTGTGTAATAGGCTTTTATATATTCTTCAGTTGTATTATTAAATCTTCTCAGATTATTAGGGCTTTCAGTGTTGACATGCAGTCTAAGGCCTCGTTTACAATAGTGCTTTTTCGTGGTAAAATGGCGTTTTAGAATGAAAATGATACAAGTCTACACTGCGGTGTTTCAGAAATGATTCTACACAATTAAAAATGGTGCTAATGTTTACACTTTCGAATTACCTACTTTTGTTTTTGTTAAACACCAAAGTGGTGGTAATTTAAGTTTACAGTGAGTGAATCAATGGAAAATTAATTGTTTCATGCTATATAAAGGGGGAAAAAAATTACGTTTTCAAGAGTGTATGATTTTGCGTTCCCCTTTTTTTTCGCATATGCATACAGTATTCGTATCCTATAATAGAACTCCTCATTCTGGATAACTTTTCCTCTTGAACCTCTACTAAAATAGTTTGTTAAATAATTGAGAAAATGTGACATTTACCGTTTTGGAAGTTAAAACATGGTCATTTAGAAAAGGGGCCTGACCAAATGTTGCGCATATACAACAGGTAATTCTAAACATTCATGCAAAGTTGTAGAGGATTGTACCATAGCTTATGTAATTACAGCTATAACATATTTCCATAATAAATTATCAGGTTTTGCCAGAAATGCTTTTTTTGATCATTGATTAAGCTAAATAATATGTAGCTAATGTATTTTCCCTTGTATGCTCAAATGCCTTAAGCACTTGAACCCCAGTAATCGCTGCTTGCAGCTATATTTTGCATGCATAGTTATTGCTGAAATGCTAGAAAGTACAAGAACATTATTTTTCCAACTGCTTCACCACAGCAAGTGGGAGCTTTTAGGAACAATAAGAAGAAACAGAAGAAAGGCACATAAATATAGCAGCAATGGGTATGCAACCCAACTTTTAAATATGTACTAGAAAGGCCTATAATTATGCACGTAAAAATAAGAGGTTGTAAATAAGAGGTTGTATTAAATTATTTCTGCTGGGAATATAGTCTTATTTTCAAGCATATGGCATTTTATTTACAGCGGACAATTATGTAACTGTCGACGCGAGCGGTGAGTTCCCGGGTTTGTAGGATCACAGAACACGCTTCATACCGTGAATAAATTGGAAGGCAAATAAGTTTTATCACTGAGGTGCCACGTAAATGTATTTTTATAGACATCCACATAAGAAACAATTACCATGCGAATTACCATACCATCTTTTTACATCGTTAATAAGCAAATGTAGCGCTAGTTTTCTGAACGCATCCAAAAATACCCAGTTTGAAGCTCACACACGGCGTCTAGCCTGAGTCCAGTTGAACTGCTGCGCTAATGACTCTCAGAGCCGTGTGGATATTCCTGTGAACATTTTCTCCTTTATGATACTCGTGGGTGTCAATTCCTCAGGAGTCTAATCTCATAAAAATGTTTGGAAATGGTGATTAAAACTGTATCTCTGTACTGAGACTTTCACATGGCTTTTTCTCTATGTCCCTCTGGACTTTTTATGTCTGATGCTGCTGTGTATGGACTTTTTGTGTTTAATTTATAGGTTTAGTGAATGAAAGCAACGTTTGTACATTTTTTTACATTTAATTGGTGAACATTATTTGCTTTGTTTATTTTTTTCATCCGCATTTTGTTTTTTGAGACAGGATGCATATGTACACATACTACTGTTTGTATACATCTATATACGTATTTACAGTTGAATTTGGTACGTTTTTTTCTTTTTAATGTTTGTGGCAGGTTATGTGCATAAAGGCTGCATTTATTTGATAAAAACTTTGATACTGTGAAATATTATTACAAAAATGAAACAACTGTTTGGTACTTTAATATATTTTACAATAAAATATACAGTATTCCAGTGATGACAACGATGCTGCTTTTGTGCTCAAGAAACAGTTCTTATTTTTTTGGAAAACAAATGTGCTGCCTTCTAATTTTGTCTATTTTTTTTCTATTCTAATTAAGTCTATTTACCTTGCACAGCTGACTGGTTTCTTTTCACATCACCAGCCAGTGAGCTTGCTGTTCAACATTTGAATACTTGGCTAGCGTTTGCTATAGCAGTTGCATTCACCTTCCCCAGCTCCACCTGTGTAGCTACAGTACAAGGTAACTCATGTGATATAGCCTATATTGGATTTATATATGTGACATGCAGTAGCCGTATTTTTTACATGCTCACAGCAGCGTGTCTGTTGATATATGTGCAGTTTATGATGTACTTTACACCAACTGAACATATAATATTAACCATCATAAAAAATCCTGACACAAAAGTGTGTAAAATATTTGTAAATCAAACCGCTTAACATTAGCAGTTCTGAGAGTTTTCTTACAGAATTTAAGCAGCATGAAGACACTCTTGACTGCAGAGCTGACTCTGTTTGGCAAGCGGCCTATGCATATTCTTGGCAAAAGGCAGGTGAGAACAGCAAAGCCTGGGGAAAGGCCTTGTTGTAAAAGCCATGGAACAACTGTTAGCTGTCCAGTTCCTGCCCTTTGTCTTTTCCCACTGACATTCAGCATTGTTCACTCCGGGTCCTTTTGTGCGGCCTGGCGTGTTCCAGTCAATGGAGGTGACTTTTCATATGACTGAGATCTTTTCTCTGTCTTCTGCGGAATGGAAAAGCCACAGAATATGAAACGCACCAGACTAGATTTTTTCGAACATGTTTCTTTTTCTTTCTCTCACCACCACTCCTTCTCGTTCTATTTTCTAACTCTCTCTCTCTCTCTCTCTCTCTCTCTCTCTCTCTCTCTCTCTCTCTCTCTCTCTCTCTCTTTCTCTCTTTCTCTCTCTCTTCTTTTGAGCGACTATAGTGGTTTCGGGGCTGGGATTTGAAAACAAAGCACTGCCTTTTTCAGCTGCAGTCTGAATCTCAGCATGAACTGTGTTAGCACAGTAGATGTGGTGCTCTTTCCAGCTCATTTCTGATGGAAATCAATCAGTTTGGAAGCTGCTAAAAAACTTTGTGACTTTCGCTGTTTTTATAGCTTTACATCTGAGCCATCTCTCCATAATGAGAGAGATGATGATTAAAAAAAAACTTAGCTTGTTGTCATAATCTGTTGCGTTTTATGCTTGTTTTTAGTGTTGGTTCCTCTGTTGTACCCCATCGCTTCCCGTGAATACCAATGAGGATGTTTTTCAGTCAGAGCCGTGAAATGATAGGTGTTCACAATTTTAGGTGTGATGGCTCACCAGATTTGCTTCTTTCACTCACACCCCATCAATTTGCTCTAGGAATTGAGTGATTTTGCTTATTTTCAGCAAATGGTTTGCTTTGGGAATGTAAAAAACACTCTGATAAGAGCTGGCGTTGATTATAGTCATAAACAGGGGTCAAGTTCACCGGGAATCATGTTCTGCCACCTTTGATTCAAAATAGATGATTGGCAGTCAAACCAATTCACTTTGCATGAGCATATATCAGGCAGGTTTCTGTTTGTTTCAGCACGTGTTTGGTCTTAATTTAGTGAGTATACTCTCGAATAAAGCTTTGATATCGCTTCATTACGTTTCACTTTAGTAGGTGATACACGCGTTCATCTGTTGGCAAATATAAGCATAGCCAATGCTTTTAGTTCATGAATCAGTCCTGCTATTGCAAATCAAAGTTTGGCATTTTATTGGACAGAAATTTTGTTAGACACCCCTAAAAGCTAAAGATCGCCACAGTTGCTGAAGACCCAAATATGTAGTAATGATTGACAAAACATTTGTGTGTTTAAAAGTGTAATGCATGAATCAATAAAATGTTTACCTTGAATACAGTGTTTTGGATAAAAGGAAAGCATTTTCCAAAATTCTTAAATACATTTCATTGGCATTGTTATTATTTTTAATTAATTATTACTTTTATTATTATCTTACTCCAGTTTATACATGAATTGATATAATGTAGACAATGAACATCATTTTAAATAATAGCGCAGATTTTCTTTATTGCATCATATTCATATTTTTTTAAAACAATCAGTTCTTTCTTCCTTTATTTTATTCATCAATGCATAAATTGATTTGAATCGAACATTTCAATGATCTGCTAAATGCATATATATATATATAAAAACCCTAAATATTCCTGTTTAAAATGCTAAATATTTGGATACATGCTTCATTTAAGGCTATGGATGACTGCTAGGTTTGTCAAAAAGTAATAGACCAGCTTCTCACTGAACAGTGTAAGATCTTTGATTCCCATACCTAAAGGACATAAGACTTTTCAATCTGTTGCATAAGACTTCTGGGAAAGGGTAAACCATTTTGGGTCCACTTCTGAAGACCAGAGGGCTTTTCAAAATCAGCCCCAAACTTTTGACCCGGCCAGGAGATTGATTGCTTTCAGTGTAATTCTCTTCACTTCCTGCGTGCAGGGGGCCGGACTAATAGCTGTCCCTCGTGTCCAGTGCCGAGGTCTGCCTGGTTCCTCTCCCTCTGAGTTGAGTCGACCCACCCCCATCCGCAATCTCAAGTGTGGGGGAGCGTTTCCCAGGGACAAAAGAATGAATATGTAATGAAAAGACGGGGAAAGGGGTGAGAGCCTGTTTGTCCGAGAGAATAGATGTATCCAGCTTGACAAGTGTATGTCGAGGGATCAATGAAAATCAAAGAAGTCTTGTTTATTTTCTATCTCGGTCACATAAGAACAGTTACTTTCTCACTGCAAACTGCTCCGATCGAGGAGGCTGTCCAAGGCAAAGCCTGCAGTTCACAGAGTTACAGAAACAACGCACTTTAGCTCCCTCCCTCTCTCCCCCAGAAATCTGGCGCACATGGTACGTTCCGTTTAAAACAGAGCATGTCATCTCTCAATGCACTGTGTTCTCTCTGGAAGCAGCTGCTGGGAGCGCGGTTTTTCAGCGGGAACTCTCTCTCACTCCTCTACCTGCTGTTTCGTTCGTCCGTTACGTTCTTTTCACACTCTCTCTCTCTCTCTCTCTCAATCCACCCCACACTCAGCTGTCTTTCACACACTAACAGAAGACAGGTAGTGATTAGGTCTTTTCTGCTGGGATAAGAAGGAGGGGAGTCAGACTTGGGATTCTTTTTTTTTTTTCTCTTCCCCAGCGCGTGTTTTGTATGTATGGTCTAAACTGTGGCAGCCGAGGAGGGATAAAGGGGGACCGGGGACCCGTGGCTTGTTCTACCCCCTGACAGAGCCGTTGACACCATGCACCTCTGTGTGGATTTGCTTCTCAGGGCAAAATCCTGAAAATGATGGAAGACAACAAGCAGCTGGCTCAGAGGATCGATGGGGCCATCCAGTCGGCCAGCCAGGAGGTGACCAACCTGCGCTCCGAGCTCTCCGCCACCAGCCGCAGACTGGCCGAGTTGGGGGCGTGCAACCCTGTCGGCCTGGAGAACAACCAGCAGAACCACCACCATCACCACCTCCACGGTAAGACGTGTGTCAAGTTTTGCCTCAGTGTTTGGTGTGTCTAACTTTGTGTTACTGTGGAGACTGGCAAATAGTTATTTTTAAGGGGTTTGTGGGTGGGAATGAGCTTTTGTTGAGAGAAGAAAGTAAAGAGGGGAGGACGGGGGCAGCTGATCCCGTTCTTCACTGCCTCGTCCCGTTTCCCGGGTAGCCGGTGGGACGGGTTTCCAGTGCAGCTGTGACATATCAGGCGGAGAGAGGCCAGAGAGAGAGAAGAAAAATGAAAGCTGGCATCGGGCTCGGTTGTCGTCATAACTCTGACTGACTGATTCACAGGGAATAACATGAAACACGTGGTTCAGTGATACTGAAAGTTAGTTAAAGGTAAAGTGTGTCTTTTTTATGACATTAAAAACTTTTTATCCTATTTTCTATAGCTTTAAGACAACTATTAAGACAGACTTTTTGTAAAATGATTTATCCAAAAAATGTTGGTTTTTGAGCATCCTGACAAGCCAAACATAACAATATTGAACTAACCAATGGCATGAGTCTGAGACGAATCTCCCTGTTTGTCGACCAGTGGCAATCAGGATAGTGTTTAACAATACTATTGTTTGCAGTTTAATTACCACAGAAAATGTACTTTTAGCTATCTCTTTATGTTGAGACGACTATTGTAGCTGATGACTTTGAAGCAGCTCAGTTTAACTCATTTTAAGATTTAAGTTTTAGCAAAGTTTTTACACACCAGGTTATCTAAATCACAATACATTTTTGAAAGTCTCTTACGCTCAACAAGGCTGCATTACATTAAAAACAGTAATATTGTGAAGTAATGTTACAATTTAAACTTACTGTTCAAATGTAACATATTCCTGACAAAAGCTGAATTGCCAACATTCATTACTTCAGTGTCACATGATCCTTCAGAAATCAAGAAACATTTCTTCTAATTATCAATGTTAAAAACAGTTGTGCTAATTAATATTTTTGTAAAACCTGCGATGCTGATTTTTTTTCTGGATTCTTTGATAAATATATAGTTCAGAAGAACAGCTTTTAAAATAGAAATAGATATATTTTGTAACACTTTAAAAGACTTCATAAATCTGTCACTTTTGATAAAAGTTAATGCATCATTGCTGAATAAAGGTATTCATTTATTGCAGGCTTTTCACTAAAAGGATTTTGTAACGAACAATAGTATATTCATAACATTAACCTAGATTAATAATTCACTATCGTTGAATGTCGCCAAACGCAATAGTTAATTGAACCTTATTTTAAAGTGTTATTGTAAAGTGTCATATATCATTGTATGTTGTGACTCATCTTTTTTTTTTTTTTTTTTTTTTTTTTTTTTTTTGCTTGTCATCTCAACTTTCACTCTATGTTCTCTCTGAAACGGAAGTTAGGTGTGGTGAGATCCGTCTGGTTCTGTTGCAGAGATTCTATAGCCCAAGGCAGTTTTTTTATTTTTTTATTCAGGCTAGAGGTCATGTTAAGCAGTTTGGACAGTGTCTGGGTGTGCGGGGCGAGGACTAACGTATTGATATTGTGTCATGTTGATGATGTTATAGGGCTTATAGCATGCAGGGCAGCCCAGCGGTGGTCTTCTGCAGGCTGAGACTCATTCAGACGGAGAAAGCGAGAGTGATAGACACTGTGTTTGAACAGGTGTCATTAGCAGGACCCTTCTAAGTGTATGAGCGGGTATGAAGCACTCAGCTCCCCCTCTATCTGTCTTTTCACATGGGTTTAAGGCATCTCACTGCAGTGAACCCACATTCTGCACTGATGTAATGCTTCTCCCTCTCTCTTGGCCCCCCTCAGTCTCTCTCTCTCTCTCAGTCAGGTGACTGTTTACATGGGAGAGCCGGAGGCTGAGCAGGCAGAATGTAATCAGATACACATTCCTCTGTCCTGCTGTATGTGGGAGTTGCTCTCATAGTTTAAACACAAAGCCGCCCCCCTCCCGTTTCAAAAAACAGCATTCCTCTAATCAGGGCTCCGGGTTCATTTGTGTTCTGCTCACATCCTTCCGTCGTTATCGAGCCAAGGGCTAAGGCCACGAAAAGTCATGTTTGGTGTTGGGCTGGATTTGGATTGGGTTCAATTTCATTTTGCTATTTTTTTTCCCCCTGCATTTTTCCACTATCCTGACCTTTTTAAAAGTCACACAGCCATTTATTGCCACTAATAACTTTTTTCACTTGGTTACAAACACACAAAATGTTTACCCCATGTTGCAGACGGACTCGCTTGGAATATAAACTTGAAAGCAGGCCGGGGTTTAATGAGCTATGACAGCCTAATGGAATGATGTGGCATCCAGTTGTGCTCTGGCTCTCCTCCATCTTCAGATGACAAGTAAAGTTTGTGTGATGACAGCATCTGAAGGCGAAAACTAGATTGATCTGAAGAATATGCCGGTTTGCCACCACAATGTTGTGGGTGTAGTATTATTATGAGTATGCATCATATGTATTATTGGTTTTACTTCATTTTGATGGTTGCTTCAACACATTCTGTTGACTAAAAGTAACGTTGCACCTACATATCTACTAACTCTCAGTAAAGTGTTAGTAGAGTAGGGTTAGGGTTAGAATAAGTTGACATGTACTTGCAAAGTTACTTATAGTCAGTAGAATGTCTGTTGGGAGACTATCACAATAAAGAGTTAGCAGATATTAATCGTACAGTGTACTAATATTCTACTGAGAGTTAGTTGACTTATCAATAGATTGTTCAAAAGGGACGATCAAAATAAAATGTTACCTTGTTATTTTAGTAGTATTGTATTAGTCCAGATGTTTTATTAAAACGTAGTATTTTGTAGCTAATTAATAATAATTGATCATCCAGTTGAATTGTTTACAAATCCAACTGGATAATCAATTAGACATGTTTAAATCCTTAACCCACAGTATGAGTGATTGTAACAATGATAGTTTTCTTTTACTTTAGTGTGAGCCACCAACAAGGCAAAAATTAAATCAGTAAAGTGCTTTTTTAGTACAGGGATGTGATTAGGCTCTTTAGATGAGATTGAAGTTCAGACTCATCTGCAACCAATTATCTTAAGAACTTGAACAGATAAAAGCATTTAGAAGGAATTTCATTTGTGAATATGTCATGTAGCCCAAAATGTATAGTCACCCATTAAAAATAGATGGAGAATTGCCTTAATGGTGCATTTACCCAAACATGTTATTTTTGCATTTCTTAATTTAATTTTTAATTATTTAGTTTATTTATTTATTTACAAATGACCGTAACATAACATTACAATTTGTATAAAACTGAAAAACATCAGCGTGTCTGTGGTTTTAGCAGAACTTAATTTGAGATGATTCCAGATTCCAGATGATCCAAGATGCTTCAGTAAAAGAACATCTGATCTTTTTCAAAAGGAATTCACATGCACATTCTCACAATGCACAATTTTAATCATTTCTTATTTATTTAGTCTTAACATCAACAGATTTCAGCGTTCTATTAAGCGCCACTACAGTTTAAATACTCAGGCTGAAGTCAGGTGGATTGTAATCAGGCAGCAATATTGTTTTATCGTTCATCAGCTAAAAGTGATGTTTCTCATTGCAGGGGTCAGTATATATGAGGTGTGGACTAGTACTTGAATGGTTGTTCAAACTCTATGGTTATACAGTAGTTAACATTTTTGGTGTGAATGGCCCTTAAGATAAACCACTGTTCTGAAGTGAAGAGTTTTCATCTTATCTGCATTGCCTTCTGCATATTATAAATATTTTCTCCCTAGTCAAGGGCAGATATGTCAATCATATCAGGCTTTGCATAATTCAGAGCCATATGCATGCTGTCTTTGCATTTTCATGCAGTTTTTATAAAAATGTGCTTGTTCCGACAGTTTATTGCCTCTAGTATGTTAAACTTTGGTTCATAAGTGAATGGACTGTATTACTATAATCAGATTAAGCCTCAGGAGAGAAAAATAAATGCACACACAATATAAATTTGCTGATCTTTTAAAATGGAAACCGTTCTCTAAAAATCAATACAGCCTACGCACAACACATTATTCACAATTCCACCTGGTTGGTGCACAGGTGTCAAATCTACGTGAAAAAGTGAGGTATCACACTACAAAGTTCACTTCCCTGCTTCTTGAGATCAAACAGATTATGCCTCTAAATGCAAGTGATTGAATGAGAAAAGTGGGCCTAGCAGAGCTCGCGCTCATGTCTCATGCTGAGAAAGTCGAGCTTCTGCGTCCCTAGAGATGAACACTTACACGACAAATGAGAAAAAGTCTAATGCAGTGACATCTGCACACTCTTGACTGCCTGATGGGAAGTCTGAGGTTGCAAATCGGTCAAGTCACCTTAAAAATTAAGTAATGCTTGAAAGGTGCGATTTCAATGTCACATCATGCCAGACGAGCAGAATCACACTTCGCTTCCGAGAAAGAATGATGATGGGAGGTAGTGAAAGCATGTAAAAATATCATATTAGAGGTCCATTCTTAAACAGCTTGGTGTCAGTTTAAGTTTACTACAGACTTCCGTGTCGGCAAATGCAACCATAGTGAACCTTTAAGACAGAGTAAACTGTGAAAGATACTTAAAAGAAGCTAAGTAAGATGGAGAGTGGGGGGAGATGGGGTTAAAGCTGATGTGTTTGCAGAAGAGAAAACATGCTAGCAAATCGATGGGCCATTTCTCTGTGACTGACAGACATAATAGTGTGAATGGGCCCCTGGCATTACTTCTGGCATGAGAGAGCTGCATGCCTTGTTGGCAGCTATGGCTGTGAAGTCTGATGGTCCGTAGACCAGAACAAGCAGTAAACAAGATCATCTGAGAAGTCAAGCCAAACAAATCCAACAATGTGGTCTTAATCAGACATATTCACTGGCACATTGTTTATTTATGGCTTATTGACGGATAGAAATTGCATTTTGTGTCTTTAAAGCTTTTTATACAATCTGATTTTGTGTGCATATAAAATATATTTTTAATATTTTATTACAAACTCAGATTATACACTACTACTGAGAAGTTAGGAAATACTTTTATTCAGCAAGAATATATTAAATTGCTAAAAAGTGATAATGAAGATATACACCCTAACCATGGCTATTCATCAAAGAATCTTGCAAAAATGTATCGCTGTTTTCACCAAATAATAAGCCCAACAGTTTTCAACATAATAATAAAAAATGCTTTTTGAGCACCAGATTGTTTTCATCCTATCTGGGCAGTTTTTTGGCCTGAATCAGCAGCTATGTGAACCAAACCTTATGCTGTTTAGTCAAAAGTCTGGCTAGGTGATGTTAACTTCACTTAAACTAGACCAAACGAACTGTAAGTAGATCTATAAACATTTGTTACCTACAAAACAATAAGTTTTCCCTTCCTGAGCTATGCCGAGGAGAGTAACGCACGTAATTGTAATTCCTCTGCCAGGCCGACACAACAGCAATGTTACATGATAAGACTAAATTTAAACTAATAAAAAAGATTGTGACAAGCTATTACGAGTAAAATTAGATGAGGCCATTGCTAGCATCAGCAGCAGTAGGCAGAGTGTTAAGTAGCCTGCGGTGGAGCTTATGGCTTTGCAGTGCCCTTGTGATTTATGCCAACACCAGTGGGACTCGTGCAAGCCAGCATGCTAAACCCCCCACGACCCTGAGAAAGTGATAAGCAGAGAGAAATGCGACGGAGTGAACTCAATAAAGCGCCTGCAGACGGAGGTGATGTTTTAAATTGCTTTTAAATCAGCCGTTGGGAGGTGTTGCGCCTCACTGATTTTGTGGGATTTTATTTTGTCTGAAACGTGGATGAATTTTTGAGGATTTGTTGGAAAGGTTAAGTAACGCTTGCTGGGTGTTTGGAACCCATGGTGTGTTTTTTTTTTTTTTTACCTGTAGTTATCTTCTCAGCTTTCTCTTGTAAGAACCTAGGATTGTTCTGTGTGCTTCTTACTCTAAAAAAAGTGGTTCTGGGTCAGTGCTGCACCCAAGTCTGTTTCCACATGTTTGGACAAATGCGTCTTTTTCTGTCATTTGTAAAAGCTGAATAAAGATGTTTAGAGAGAGAGAAAGATTTGCATCACAGCAAGCATTTGCCTGCCAAAAAATCTTTTTAGAGGATATCTAGGATAAAAGTTGATGTTTTTGAGTAAATGAAGACATTTTTTTTATTCGTGAACTTTCGTTTTTAAGTTTTAATAGATTCCATGACTTCTCAATGCCATTCAAAATTCGGCAAGGATGCCTTAAATTGATAAAAAGTAAGTAAGCGAAAGTAAGGACATGCTACAAAAGATTTTTAATTTTTAAATAAATGCTGTGAATGTTCTATTCATCAAAAAAAAAATCTATCATAAATCTTTCAAAAATATTAAGCAGCGTTGTTTGCAAAAATGTAGAAATTAGAGATGTTACTTGAGCACAAAATGAGCACATTAGTATGATTTTTGAACTATCATGTGACACCGAAGACTGGTGTAATGATAATAAAATCACATTTTGCCATCACAGAAAAAAATATATTAAAATAAAAAAACACATATTTTACTATCTTACTGTTTTACTGTGTTTCTGGTCAAATAAATTAGTTTGGAATAGCAAACCTTTTTTATGGACCCAACACTTTTAGCGGGTCTCTCAAAAGACATACATCTAGTGCATATTTACACAGAAAACAATTAAAAACATCTGTGCAAACTGGCCCCTTAGTTCTCCACTCTCAAGTCACGTGAAATGATGGTTCTGCGAGAGCGTCACTGATCTCCAGAGATGAGAACCAGCATCATCCACAGAAAAAGAGGTAATACTAGTGTGATATCGCTCTGGTTAGCTGCACCAGTGCACTTGAGACAGATTACAGTACAGCTTTGTTTACAAAGAAGAGGGAGTATCTTTTTCTCCTTATTCCTCCCATGGGATCTCCCAGTTTTCCTGTCAGCTCCCAGAGAGTGGGGAAAGCGTTCAGAGAGCCCTCCCGTCTTTTCCTTCCCCTCCCGCCTCCCTGAACCACACCCTGTCTGTGACCAATGCAGCGTGAGGTGAACTGTGTCCAAACAATAGCCTCGAGGCAGGCCCTCACCGCAGGGGATGGGCAAATAACCCAGAAAACACGCACACACATTCTTCCCTGGAGACTTTATTACCCGCCATGAGTTTAGGCACATTCTGAGAAGACAAAATTCAGTTTGCTCTTTCAGGCGAGTTGTTATAGATCACTTCCCCAAATATCTCCTCAATCTACACACACTTCTCCCAGAAGCAAAACCATTCCAGGAATTACTAATTGACCATTTCAGTGGTTAAATTGGTCTAGGATAAACCATTCCTTCTGGGGACGCGACCTTGATTAACCTTAGCTGTTCAAAGGAATTTAAAAATAAAGCTTTTTGCTAGTCACTGGTAGGTTTTTTTTTTTTCGGCAGGTTGTCGCCAAGATTGACAATGAGTTCAATTTTACATTAACCTTTTATGAACAATCGCAGAAAACTAGGGGTCATGCTACAATGAATCATTATTTGTCACTGTGACGGACAGGACTGTAAAATGTTCTTCGGGGTCTGTTTTTGCCCATCATATTTTGTCTAAATTTATTTGATATTGTACAGTACTATGCTAATCCATTTGCTTACAGATTAGCTACAGTCTTGAAATAGAATGTTTCCCAAAAGGTAAAGAGCTGACAGAAAGTCTGTGTACTCTCAAAAAACCCAACATTTTTAATTTTTAATTTTTAGATTTAGGTATGGAAGGTATGGGCAACATTTTCAAGTTAGTTACAATTTGTAGATAATGCTTTTGCTGTCAAAATTGTCCTGTACAGCTGGCTTGCCAAGATTTATTTCTTATTTCTTATTATTCTTATTCTTATTTAATTATTTCTTAATTGTTCCCTTTCATCTTGGATTTGAAGCACTTTGTGACACTATATAAAATGTGCTATTGAAATAAAGTACTTATTTTTTATTTTATTATTTAATAAATGCTTTACATAACTAGAAATGTTTTTATTGATTAAAAACAAGTTACAGACGAAATGTGAAAGTTCTATGGCTTTAGCATCATCCAATCTAATCTATTTAAAATATAATGGTTGTAATGTAAGTAGGATCGGTTGGAATGCCTAAACAGCTCTAAGTTTACACTTTGCAAATCGTCAGGCTACAAATGACTTTTAACTGTCAAATTAAACATTTAATAAATGTCAATAAATGACACACATAAATGTCACACATCGCCTTTAAATGATGAACATGTCCAGTTAACGTTGGTAACACAGTGCAAATCCCATCACGTTTTGATAGTCTGCAGAGATTTCCCCGACTTTCACACTGGAAGCAATAGCCGCAGCAGGTGTTAATGCAGACAGCTCTGTCAATCATCCGAAGACTCTCCATCCTTCTTTGGGAGATTGCCCGTCTCTGCAGCAGGTGACAACGTCGCTGCTGGACTCGGCAGCAGATGGCCTGTCCTCCACACTAGTCAAATTCAGAGTACACTGGCCACAAATTTGCTCCCTTGTGTTGGATGCTTGACAGCGTTGGCCAAAGTGAAAAGAATACTAAAGAAATGATGATTTTTACCCGGCCTGAATGGTCTCATATTTTCCGTATATATACAGCAGAGACAAGATTTCGCTTAAACGGAGAGCGAGGAGGAGTAGGCGACGAATGCCATTTCACAAAATATCTCTTTGCCTTGATGTGACCTGTCTCTCGGTTTATTCTTCAGTTTGGTCATCTCTCAGCCACGGGTGTCTTGTGAGAGACATAATTCTTTATCTAAAGAGTGAATGATTGGCGAGGCAGAGCGCAGGGCCCTGTTTCATGCTCCAGTGCAGCGCTGGCTGTAGGCTCTTCCCTTCTCCTCTCCGCATCTCTTCTCTTTCCTCCTTCCCCGGTTCCTTTTCTTCACAGCCCACTGCGCGCTGTCTGTCTCCCAGCCTCCCTCGCTAGGCCCTCTCATCATAACACAATAAGCTGTGACACGCCACATATTTTCTCAGCAGACCGTAGTTACAGGGCTGGGGCTCAGGAAATGAGACATTATGCATCCTTCAAGTCGTTTATATCGCTATGAGGGAACCCGAGGGTTATGAAGACCATATGTTAGCCACTGTACGTTTCGTCCTATGTGCTGGCAAGTGAAATAGTACTTCCTGCGCCCGCTTCGGACGGATACGTTGGATGTCTCATCCGTCCTGATGCACATCTGGAGGGAATCAGAAGGAGAGCTGGGAGTGAGATTTCCCACCGGGAACGCAGACTGGGAAGTGCTCAAGTGTGCAGGCGGGAGTAATGAAGAGATAAGAGAGCGTTAACATAGTTGTTGACTAGTGTGGGTCTGTTTGGGGCTTTTGACAGCAGTATTATTTTAAAATGTAGTGAAAATTTGTACATTTTACTTAACATGACAAATTAACACAAATATTCAACCTTTTTTTCTGATGTCCTGACTAGCACGTTACAAGTTCACTGGTGCGTTCGCATAATTTTGTCCATAACCAAGGTGATTTATGATTTTTGAGATCTCATGCTATTGACTGATTAAATTATTTAAACCACTAAAATTTGTCTTTTTCCAAAAAGTTTGCTTCTCATTTTTTCTTCATTTTTTCATTACCAATAAGTTTTAATAAAAAAAAAAATTCTGTAAGTATTATCCCTAGTACAAAAGTAATATATTTCTTGCTGAGTGTCCACCTTTTTCCTCAGCCCGGGAAGAAAGCCTATGTGTGAGCCTTCCGGTTTGTTAGATGCTGTAGGTAAATAACAACGTGCAGTATACAGTAAAACTGTTTGCACTTCAAATCAGTGTTTTCATAATTAAGTTAATACATTAAAATGACACGATAAGACACACCAGTTTTAAGTATCAAGCGGCAAAACAAACTGTTTTATACAACTAAAAACAGCTGGATGTAGACGAGACAGGAAGCTATACCCACAGAATTTACAAATGGTGCCGCCAATTTTTACGTCAGGAAAAAGGTGGATAGTTCAAAACTGTTCATTTATTTACTGAGATATCGCGCAAGACATGCTGATATAAAAAGTATAATTAAACGTATTTAATAAACCTTTACGCTTTTATTTAGTACTACTTGTGTACAGTGCACATCTCTTAATTTTAAGCCTAAAATGTGTTTTAATGTCACTATCGATGAGGGCTGTATGACCTTTGAATGATATCGGCTTTATTTAAAGTGTACCTGAAGAATACTTGCAATAATTTCACTTTAGCACAATCAGATATACTTCAGCGTATATTTAGTTGGACTTCTTCACTACTTCAGAAAATTGCTTTTGTTGAAAATAGTTGTTCCTAAGTATGCCAGTTTAATATAGTAAAAGTGCAAGTTTTTGTATTTATTTTCTACTAGGGTATGCACATTTATAGTAAATGTTGCAGTTTAATTTTGGTTAGCGGACATTTCAAAGTCGCAATGTAATGAAATTAGCAGAGATCGTTTTTTCTTATTGTGAAGTATATCTGAGCAAAAGGGTTTAAGTGGCAGAGAGATTGAAATTCAGCATTCACCACCAAGAGTAGACAGTTCAAGTTGACATTTTGAGTAAGTATTACAAGGTCACAAAATAAAGGATGTATGAATGAGTTATTCACAATAAAATCACTGACATTCATTTAGATTTCATTCTGACTTTAATCAGTAATTTGTAATGCTGTGGAAGGCTCGATATGTCCTTTCTTTGTCTGACGTCACCTCTAAGCCATCATCAGTGATGTTGAAACATCTGGCCAGGGTTTGACCAAGAACTACTCGTGGGAAGGAATGTTATTGCTTCTTCTTGAAATGAACAGGGAGTAGCAAAGGGTTTCTAGTTCCACCAGAGCACCATTTGGCTGTATAAGCACATAAATATTGAATACTTTTTTCCTCACCACTCCCTTTCTCTTTTCTTGTATAGGAGGTGGAGATAATGATTCGAGTTTAAGAATCAATCTCCCATTTCATTTTTCTTCCTGCACAAATCCAGCAACGAGTTTTCACTTTCAATCAACCGAATCTTGCTCAGGTCCAGACTTCAAATGACTCTAACTTTGCGAGGAAGTTGAAGAATGCTTGAGCACTCATTTGAAAAGTCCCAGCTCATCCCATTAAACCGCCCCATTGCTTTAGCTGCGAGCAGAGACCTTCCTCTGGCAGTATGTATGCATTCAGTGACAGGCTCTGACAGATTGAAATGAAAAACTGGTGCACAGAGCTAGTTCGTTTACTAGACACAAACTGTAAAGTGTAAACTGTAATACCTGGAGAGAGCTATCCATTAGAATTCCCATTCATCTCAATGGCAGTTGTGCAGCTTGTGCAGGATCTCATAGAAGAGAGCGTTTGCGAATCAGTCATTGCTCAGGTGACCACGAAAGTTGCTTCTTTTGTAGTCAGGAAGCAACATTTACCTGAAAGGGCATAATAACCAGCCAAACTATATAATTGCTAATTAAAACCATATTTCTTTATGGGAGATTGTTTCAGCTCTCCAAGAAGAGACGCTTCCCCCCTCATTAATGGGGTAAAAATGCACTCTATATGAAATGTGATGGACATTTTACAGATATAATTTGTTTCCAAAAGATGTTCCGAGCATATTTGAGACAATCACTGCAAATAGTGTCTGTCTCTTCCTCTCTCAGAGGAAGATAATGTTCAAATTAAGGTCCTCAGTTTGATCAGCTGTCACATAATTTCTATTGCTCTGAGGCACGGCTGCATGATAACCAGCAAAAAATAAATAGCCTGAGTAAGATATTAAAACCAGACCCGATTTTGGATTTATCACATTATCATACTCTACTGTTTATTTTCACCTTGTTTCAGTGGACATCTTGATTAGATAATTGCTAGTATTATATTGTTCTCCAGGCTGCCACATGCTTACCATATGCTATACGATGAGACCTTCTGGCACTGACAGTCATACAAAAAAACATCTCTGAACTTTATTTTAGGTTTAGCGGTCTTGTGCTCAGCTCCATAATGAAGGTCTTGTTCACATGTTGCCATTTCGGCCCTTAATAAATTACTCTGCCTTAATCTCCAGCCAAAGTTAAGCCTGCCCTCCAGATAGCAGTTCCTTCTCTTGAGCCCACCATTTAATTTTCCCTCACCATCTAGTCTTAATAAATTGGCTTTCCTCGCCATATATTGTGCCTCTTCAGAAACGGTGAGATCCTTCTCCTTTATTCTTGGAAAGGAAACAATGAAATTCATTCATTCACCATTTTGACTGGCTTTCATTTGAAACATTTTTCCATGAGCTTCATAATTAACCACGGCTAGTCTGTCAGCTGTGGGATGCTGTCCGAAACCCAACTCTTTTTCGCTCCACCTCAAGAGCCCTGCTCAATACCTCCGCCAGTAGAAGTGTTGTGGGCGTCCAACTATAACTGGTGGTTGAGGGATCTGGAAAGCTTGTGCTTCAGCAGAATGTGAGGATGAAGAATTACCTTTTGCGGTAGGAGTAAAGAATGATCAGTTACTTTTAGCTCAGAGCTACAGTAAAGAATCACACAAGGTAGTCTTTCAAACGTGCGTTTATTTTAGCGCATTAACTTTTCTTAGTGAGAAAACAAACAATGCAGAAATAAAACCGTCCGCCAGATGAGCACTGCAATGTGAGGAGCACTTTCAGTTGGAAAGAGATAGTTATATTTACCTTAAAAGACCAACTGCAGTAGAGAAAAAAGGCCTTTTTCCTGTTTATATGCCATGCTGGCAACTTGCAGCCTTGAGGCAGAGAAAGACTCATGTGAGATGTTGTAGTCAACTGGCCTGGAAACATTACTGTAGCTGACATTGAGTGGTTAGTGGTTAGAGTCTGTGTACATGCACATAGTCTGATAATGGCTAAACTCTTTAGTCCTTTTTATGCGCTGCTTCCCCTTTTAATTTTGTTTATTTTCTCAGAAACATAGCCATTTTGCCTCCATTTTCCACCAATACCGTTGCTTTTGTACTCCAAGCCAATGCTGTTTTCATTTGGCTTCTTCAAAAGCAAAATGTTTAGTTCTAGGGTCTCTGACTCGCTTGGTTTTCTTGAATATGTGGCTATAATATTTCCACTTTGGTTTATCTGATTATCAATAATTGCATGATGTCTAAGTTACATGTATAACTCTAAAAGCAGCTTCTGTTTTCTGAGCTTGCATGAGCAAAAAATAAAATCTTTTAAATAGCAATAATATTTTACAATATTACAGTTTTTACTGTTTTGCTCAAATAAGTGCACTGCACTGTGTAATAACTGTATAGTTCAATTAAATTCGGCAATACTCCACATATTTTACTGCAATTACGGATACTGTAATTAGGAGCATAAATAATATTACCATAATCACAGTTTTCTGTTTACATGTGCTCTAATGTTTTTATAGTGCAACCTTAATCTTATAAAATGTAGCCAATACAGTATCAAATTAGCATTTAGGTCAATGATAAGAAATACAATAGCTAGCGGAATATATTTGCATAATCGTGATTATTTCTAATGCTTGAGCTTCACAATGGCCCTAAACTTGTTGCGTGTATGTACTGTATGTCTGTAGTTCTTTCTCTGAAAGGATTGATGTCGCTCTTGACTCTCTATCAGCTGTGAATACACAATACACCGATCTACAGAGCCTGCTGACAGGTAGAAGCATTGCTTGCACACTGACGGTGAGGTGAAAAGCAGGGGACTTCACACATTTGAAACGAGTGTGAAATGGAGTGCGGCACCTCTCACAGTTGTCTTTTTCAACTCTTCCCACCAGGTAGCTGGCGGGGCAGGCGCATGCCTCTTTGTTTCAGACCACAATGGAAACAAACTCAGCCCTCATGTCAATCTGCAAACCCTGACTCAAACCTTCATGAATACTAAGTCTCTGTACAGACTTCAGGCGCTGCTGGCGTTAAACCTCTGCCAACTTGGAGCTCTGAGCTGGACGGCCCTTTCCAGCCAGCAAATATGGCTGCTTTACAAACCTTCTGCTTGACCTTTTCCAGTTGATCAGTCCAGTCCCCACATCCTGCAGGTTCACCTTAATTCACCGCCTCGGTCCAGATGGGGAAACACAGGTTTATGCCGCTTTCCATATTGGCAGTCTAGATAAAAGAAAACAACCACCATCTGGACACTAAACAGATTGTAATTGCCAGTTACTGTGTCCTGTTTCATTTCATAAATGCTCTTTTCAATCTGCGATGCTTCTCTTGCTAGCAGAATTTGTTGCAGTCCTTGATTAGAGAGTTATTTTGACATCCGGTATTGTTGTAGCCATTTAAGAATTTTTTTTTTTTTTTTAATTTGTTTGAATATAATTTGTAAGTGTTTTGCAAACATCATAAAGGATGTGGTAATGAATTGGATGGCATTACGTTGTGGGGGACATATGGAGTGGGTCAGAAAATTTTTAGATACATTTTTTTTGTTGATCAACTATCAAATCAAGTAAATAAGAATGAAGAGAAATTGTGTGGTGGAGTGAAGAGTGTAACAAGACCCATCTGCCCACCACCATGCCCTGAAGAAAAGACCAAAACAAGCGTAAAGCTTAAAGGTAAAGTTCACCTAAAAATCTGTCATTAATTGCTCACACTCATGTTATTCCAGAGACCTTTGTTCATCTTCAGAACACAAATTAGGATATTTTTTAAGAAATCTGAGAACTTCCTGAACCTGTATAAACAGAAACACAACGTTCAAGGCCCAGAAGGATAGTAAGGACAGTAAAGGTACATTTACACAAAAATTTCAATTTGTATAATTTTGCAATGTCTAATGGCATTTTCAAGTGGACATTTGTATTTTAATTTAGTTCATTTAGGAGTTTTCACAATTATTTTATTATTATTTAGTGGAATAGAGTATATTATGGCTTTTTAAATATTTTTTGGAGCTTATCGGACAATACTTGTTTAGCAAGAGCTTCATAATGCACACAGCACATAGGTTTGGAATGATATGAGGTTGACTCAACAATGACGGTTTTCATTTTTTGCTGAACTCTCCCTTTAAAGAAATATTCGTAGTGTGTATTAATTAGATTATGATCAGTGGCCATTGTGACATTAGAATAGCAAGCCGTTCATTTTCATGTTGACATGTTGATTCTGAAGTACACACAGTATATACATTTAAAGTGCATTTTACGGACAAAACATGTAACAGATTGCAAGACTTCTCAGTCCCCATATGGTTGTGTTAGGAAGAGGTAAGACAAGGCGGTCTTTCGCTGCCACTGCAGTGGGATTTCACTGGATATTTTTAGCAAGCCTCCACTCTTCTTTAAACGTGCAAGGGATAATTTATATAGGGTCTTGTCTCATTTAACCCTGTAGTGCAGTATTTACACAGTGTGAGAGAGACAATCTATACATTCTCTACAAGTGTCTATTTTAAAATTACTAAGCAACGCTGTTCTACACTCTTGCTCTTTGGATTCTGTCACTATGGGCCTTACTTACAAGCCCCATGAGGAACAGAATTACTGTTCGTGGAAATCTCTGCATTATTGGCTGTTGAAAGCAAACTGGCACGCCGCTGATGATGGCTGAGTTATTACACATTGAAAGCAATCCAGGATTGAACAACAGGGGCTTTTGGAAAGTAAATTCTCAGTTTATCAGCACAAATGTGCAATTACAGGTCTTGTTTAAATATGTTAGTTCCTTATGTTATTTTATTTTATTTTTTATTTTTTTGTTGTTGTTTCTTTATTTCCATTTTCGCCTTGAAGAGGCCAGCCAAGTTATTTCCAAAGTTATTTTGAGCCACAGATGGTATTTGTTCTGTTTGATGGGAAAATATTCTTGGCTGTGGGCCATCTTCCTTTCTGGCAACATGGAGGGAAGCAGGTATATGGTATTGTCAGAACAGGAAGGAGTGGATGTGAAAGGCCAAGAATATCCAGGAAGTTAATTATCGGTTGCACTGGACAGTCTCACTAGAAGTTAAATGAGTTTATGGCTTGCAAAAATTCAGTTAATGTCTTCCATTTTAAAAAACAAGATTAAATGTTAACTCGGCAAAATAGTTGTTTATATCGATTTTTTTTGCTGACTTGTTCCGCTGTCTAAGGTGTAATATGAAGCACTGTACTGTATTTTGTTATGAATGAAATGCTAAGTCATTTAAGCTTGCAAATGAACTCCAAATGCTTGTCTTGTAAGCATATTTCCGCCTGTGTGCGCTGGAAAGGAAAAGTTATGAACGGAAGGATCACTCCAACTGGATCCAGCACACATGCTTCACACATGATGAATTGGGAAGAGAGAAGTCTTTAATTGTCAGAGGCAGGGAATGAGCCCATGGTAATACGCTGTTAGGCTTTAATTGCTTTGAAGCTGCAGACTGACAGGGGACTCTCCATCATGATGTATTAGAATGAAGAGCCAGGTGGCAGGTGCTCGCAGGGACAGTTAATTACTTTCTTATTGTTCTTGCACTTGAGTTGTATTTTCCATGAACTTGAGATTAAGTTTGCTAACTTTTTGGATTTAGCTATTATAGTTACAGCAGCTTTGAAACACTTGATCTTTCACTCGCTCTAATTGTATGTTTTGCAGTCTAAACACCCACCAAACTTTTAATATCAAGCCAGTTATTAACTGTGTGCTCTGTTTCTGGTACCATACTTAAGTATTATATAATAGGTATACAGTAGTCTACATTTGAAGTGAATCAAAACCCTTAATCAAAATTGTCCAATTTGATGAACTTCAAAGATTGACTACTATATTATTCATGAATATTTCGAATGAGCTTTTATTTTTAATAAAAAAGCATTTTCTTTTAGATTTTTCATTTAATATTTGTATTTTATGTTAAACTTTATTTCAAATAGTAAGCTATTTTCAATAGCTGTAGTTATGCAGAATATGTGTTTTACAAGTACTAATAAACAGCTAATATGTTAATTAATAGACATACTAATAAGCAACTAGTTATTGGGGAGAATTGGTGCCTATACTAAAGTGTTAAATTTTTTATATATATTTCTGTATTTATTCATTTTACTACTACAACTTAATTTCTATTAGTTGCCAAGGCAACATTTCTAAGTTTAAACCTAATATTTATATATTTTTTAATGACCATTATTTCAGTTACCAAAAACATTGGCACCTTTAGTGGCATGCTTCTGCATCTTTATGAAATACCCCTTTCTTGTATGAAGAGACTGAGCAGACAGTTGCATTGTAGAATTCTGTGGCTCAAAGAACCCATTAGTCCTGTCTCCCTCACGGACTCATAGTATCCCAAGCCATGCCTGCTGGAGCCCCGAGGCAGCTCCTGACAGGTGACTCAGGACAGGTCCAGGGCGTGGAAGGCCAGCGGCTAAAGACAAACAGTGAAGGCCGAAGACTGGGGAGAATCACTGGAAATTTTACTGCTTTATTTGACATCATCTCAGCGACCCGAGTGAGGAGAAGCCCATCTGGACTCCATTAAGCCCTACTGCAGTGGAATGACACGGACACACTGTGCCAGACTGAGAGTTTTATGTGTGCCCTTGAATTACTAAGTCTCTCACTTCTTTTACACCTCTCTTTGCTCTCTTATTCTGTCACTGAAACTTACAGCACATTTTTATGAACACGCATAGCTGAGCTAGCATTTAGTACGGGCTAGCATAAAATGTTATGCGTCTCAGCGACTAATGACTGACAGTCCCAATAATATTGCTGACACTGTGACAGGCGCCATTGACTGTCCTCTGCGGTCAGCAGTGCCAGCCACTTCCTAGTAGTTTTTTTGTTTGTTTTTTTCAAGATACCTCTTCTGCAAGCATTTAATTTATCCATAGCCATTAAGGTACTTTCTTATCTAAAAGAATATTTGTTAAAGTGAGTTAAAGAGCTGTGCTCAAACCAGAACATGACTTAAAATAAATTCATATATATATATATATATATATATATATATATATATATATATATATAAAGTGTGCTTTCCAGACCTGGAAAGGTCATCTGAAATAATAAAATGAATATACATTTATTTTTTATTATGTTAATTAATATTAATGCTTATAATTAATTAATGCTTATAAATCCTTTATTAATCCTTCAAAATAAGATTTGTCTGCTAATACTGTTGGCTACAGTATAATAAATTGCTTAATTTTTCTTATTTGTAATTCACTTTGTGGCCTAATTGATCAAATGTAATTGTCCTTATTACTCCAGATGTCAGTGGACCTCCAGACCAGGGCCAAAATCATACTTAAAAGATTAGTTCACTTTCAGAATTAAAATATCCTGTTATTTTGTCATCCTATATGTTCATGTCTTTCCTTCTTCAGTTAACTGTAATAAAAAAATTAAAAAAAACATTGCATTTTTTACCTCAAATACTCATTTTGCACTAGTTCAATCTCACGCATAACATAATCACGTCATAATCAAACGTGACAGGTGGAAAGTGTTGACCAAGAGTTTACAAAACAAAACACCATTTGCAAAAAAGGTAAAATGACAATGTTGAATGACTTTGAAGAGGAGAAAATGAGATGGAGTTTTTCACATTACCTTACCTTTTTTGAACCAATGTACATGTGTAACATTATTACACAGTGCATGAAGATGCGCATGCTTATTGCAAAAAAAAGTGTATAAATTTTATTTACATTTTTTTATTGTTTCACAAGATAAGACCATTATTCCTCCTCTGGTATTGTGCAGACCCCTTTGAAGCTGCATTGAAACTGCAATTTGCATCTTCAACTCGTTGCCCACCATTAAAGTGAAAAAATGTAAGTTTCTTTTCAACTAAAGAAAGAAATACATAAACATCTTGGACATTTTTATTCTGCTAGTAAACTTAGTTCATGCACAGTAAGGTCTACTATTATGTATTCTCTTGTAATCCACAGAAACACAAATATTGAAGCTTTGTCACTGAGCCCGCTAATTGCGGAGATGTTTGGATGTGGTGTTCGTGTAGATTGAGTTTTCTCTAATCCATCCTGTCAAGGCAAATATTTGATCGGTCACGCTTTAGCTATGGCATTTCAAAGCTATTACTTGCATATATATCACATATTTGTGACGTTGCTGCATAGTAAGTGGTTGTGATTAAAGTATAATGGGAGGGTTCAGTACGACAAAGACAGTGATAAAGAAACTAACCATCTGCTGTGCAGCCCATTTCCTGGGCAGGGCGAAAAAGTGTTACAGTGACGAAAGGGGGATGGGGAGGGCTGCACCAGCTGCTGGAGAAGCACTGGATGGGTCAATAAGACTGAGAGTGTGCCACAACGACCGGCAGTCCTAGTTAGGTTAGGTAAACTTACACCGGGATGGAGAGGGCGAATTTGGCATCTCCTTGGTTCTGGATGGAAGACAGCGTGCGCTGGTCTGGCTGTGTTTCCTGGGATGTGGGTGAGGAGGATCTAGTGCAAGGTAAACTGTATTAATATGCTCCCGTCGTTCAGAGAGTCCTTTAAGAACAGCAAAGAATGTTAGCATTAGCATCAAGTAGAGACTGTAATCCACAGGCTTTCATCCACCAGATGTGCATTGTTCCACTTACCATACTGTGGAATATGTCTGCGATTAAATGTTTTAGCCAGTGCAGGATCTGTTCTGTATGTCAAGAGACGGTGCTGTGGTTTTATAGAAGCCTGCTTTTTCTACGTCTTTGGTTGTGCCCTCACAGATTTCAGGTTTCAGGACATCATTTGAAACTGAGCTCAGCAGAATCAGGGCATCTGACACCAGCCCTTCTCGCATACTAGTGCTGGTGAAAAGACCAACACAGGCTCATAGGAAATAAGTGCCTCTACATACGTTCGTGCAACCCCGTAATTATGTACCTTGCTGCACGTTTTTCAGAAGTTTCAAAGTAAAATGTCTAGAGAGTTGCGCTAAAACACATGTTTATTATGTGATTGTGACAAGTTTTTATTAAGTTGGTACAGGTACGTATTGCATAGTTTTTATTATACTGCATGAGGTACGTTTTGCAGCTATGCAGAATTCAAATATCCAGTGAGTGTTACTAAAGATTGATGATTAAGCATGTTGGAAATATCCCCTATACCAAACCCAAACCTAAACCTACCCGGTAGTGTTAACAAATGCAAACGTAATGTAAAAGCTAGTGCAGATAATTTTAACTTATTCGGATTTAAGAGGTTTTTTTGGTTGAACTGTAGTTTCACAAACTTTGAATCGGAGCTTTTCATCGGTTCGATACGTTGGCTTTTCAGTGCAATGCTGTATTATGTGAACCACCGAGTAAACCTACTATTAGACAATTCATACAAATGACGCTGCACATGTGACTACAACGTTCAAAAGTATCTGTTTTCAAATTGTGCAGGATGTTCAAATTGTTTTAAAGCCATAACATAACATTCTGCAACTCATTGTGAGAAAATTTGCCTTTATTAATCAAAAGTGTACCTGTAAATCATATTTTTGTGTGAAAAGAAATAAAAAGTTGTTTTACTGCTTCTGTTGTTCATTTCAACTGGAAACTGCAGTGATTCGTATGTATAGGTACGTTTTTTCAGTTTTGAAGAAATGTATAAAGAGGTACATATTTCCAATGATCCTAGGTTGGAAAAGACAGAATCGCTTTGGAAGTTACTTTCACAAAACTTAGACTAAACTATTACTTCTTCATTCTTTAACTTCACTTTTTTTTATTTAGTTATGTGCTACATGAGAAGGCAAATATAAACCTTCAATATGTGTCAAACTCAGCACGAACATCACCTAAAATTTCATCATGAAGGCAAGAGATGCCCTCTTTTTATCATTCAAAGAGATACTGTACAAAAGACATGACAACTAAAATGCAAAGAAACAGTGAAAATAGTAAACAATAAGGCGGTAATTTACATGATTTATGCACGCTTATTCTTATTGTGATGCAGAAATCACAAAATGCATATTGTTGTGTTGACTATATTGGATGAGGTATATGTGTATGCCAGGTTAAAGAGTTTGATTCATTATGCATGATTAGCAATAGGTAAAAGTGATTCAGATAATTAACTCTGATTAAAACCTCTGCTCTACTGCTCAAGTAATGTTCTATTGTGATGTCTGACCTTTAAATACTGTTCGCTTGTAAAACTCCACAAATGTGTCTGATATGATTCCCTAACCTTTACCATTCAAAAAGGGTTCTTTAAAAAAATGTCTCTTACTGTATTTGTTCATACAGTGATACACAATCTTTAAAGACTGACTGTGTGAATGAGAAGTTAAAAAAGTTTACAAAAACACAAAATAGCACATCTGAGACTTAGTTACAACTTAGTTACACCTGCATTTAGTTCAGCCTGAATTAATTGCAAACATTTGTGGATAAGAAAGAGGAAAATGTAGGTTTGAGGACTATCGGTACTGTGATGCTTCGCAAGCAGTGTAATTACGCGAGTTTCTCTCACCTATAATTAATTGTCTTTTGTCTTCATCTTCATTCCATCTTTTTAAGAGCTGAGGAATACTCCCCCACTTTATCCCCAGACACTTTCATGTGCAAAGGGGATTCAGATTTAAGCTTGTGTTTTTTTTATGTAACCGTTGCTTAGCAACTAAGACAGTATTCTCTGAGCGAGTAAAATGCCATTAGACACAACGCAGTCCCTCATGTGGATATGCTATATTATAAGAAAATATTTATCTTCAAGGCGTGTGTTATGACATCAGACTCATTCCTATCATTTTTTGCTGCGTGCCTGCATCCCTCTAGTTTATCTCGTTCATCCCACAGCCTTCCTCGCATATCAGCGCTGTTCATTCTTTCCTAAATAGGGCTAATTATTTCTGTTTTCTTTTGAGTTCAGTTTGAGAAATTTAATGTAGCTTAATGGGCATATTTTGACTATAAAATAATGGAAAAGCCATGTGAAGTTATGCTAGAAATGTAAAGCAAGGCCAAAACTGTTACACTAAATGTTCCTTTTAACAGAGACACCTAATAGGCCGCTTAACTCATTTTACAGAGTTTCCAAAGGTTTCATCTGAGTTGGAATGACATTTCATTTTACACTTGGTTTAGATGAAATAAGAGAAGTTTGGTGAAGAACTTTTCAGTTACGAAATTAGAAGTTTTCTGTGCTTACTTCTAACAAATTTGCATTTGACCTTTTGAGAAACTATTTACATAATGCATTGTGGACATAGAGCGAATGTATTTTTGATGGTGCATTTTAGAGGGCACATTGATTATAAGCCTTTAATGAGCGGTATTTTCGGCCACTTGCAAGGATATTCGTCTTCCATTCGAGCCTAGCCAGCTGCTCTGAAAGTCTCTTGAGGCTGTTTTTGGTTAAATCTTGCTTAAATATAATCAATGCTGAGGTCTCCATAATTAGGATTCCTGGGTTGTTAATTAAATACAGCTCAAGAGGAGAGTGTGTGTTGGAACGCCTCTCAAACTTCCCATCGGGGACATGGAGGTGCCGCCAGGGACATCCTGATGTGTTTTAGATACTCCTCTGCCCTAAATACATAGCAAAACTTGCCTCTTTTCACTTGCATTCTAAGTGATTTTTATTTCATTAAAATTCTTTTACAAGAGCAAGGACATTTTAGTGAATTTCTCTGAGTATATATTAATTGATCTGTCCTTTTGTTAAAGGATATGTTCACCCCCATTGAAAAAGAAATTCTGAATGCTTGAAGCACCACAAAACTATTTTGTGTGGAAAAAGTGAGTCACTTTTTCACTTGTAATCTCCAGTCAGGTGTTAACCATCGCAACCAGATTAGAGTTGACTTGGCTTGAGTCCGAATCGTGAGGGGAAATCCTGCATGAATTTATTGAGAAGATTTGACCCAAAACGATGGCTTTCTTTTATAATCAGGCATCGCCACTCTCCTAAACAACGATGAACTTGCAGAGGGTTTTCTTGTAATCTGTTCTCTTTTTAAATTAAACTCTGTAGTGCTTCATTCATCCCCGTGCCAAGAACTGACAAAATTTCCAGCAATCTTTCACAGTAAGCTCCATCTACTCCTCAGCAATCTTCTCTTTACTCTTACTTTCTTGCTCATAGTGACTCATATGGTTGTATGTCACACAGTAGCATCGTTCTCTTTTCCATTATGGTGAATCACATCACTTTGTTGGCTCTGGTGAACCTGACATTGATCCACACTGGCCTATTTCATTGCTTGCAGTCTTGCTGGCTTTTATTTAGCCAGAACCCTGTGCAATGCCATCCACATCACTGGAAATCTTTCCAGAGTTCCTCCTTCTAAGGAAATCCTAGTCGTCAACCAAAGAGCTTGTTAATTAGAGCCTGACCGGAGCTTCATGAAGAGGAAGTGTAAAATCAGGTAGAACAGAGTCCGATAAGAAACACCTACTTTTTTCACAGCTTTAGTTGCATAAGTAGTTTTCCCATTCATTTTCTCCATAAAGTATACATATATTTATTACTTTCATGAACTACACCAAGCATGAATTACAACTCTATACTAAAATGATTTTGAATCAGTGAATTGCTAATATCATAAAGCATTCTAAAGGTAATCTATATAAATTATTATTTTAAGTTATTATTGTTTGAGTATATAGCAATTTGAGATTAATCACAACATTACAAACATTGATTTAAGGCAAAAAATATGATTTTGAATCATTATCATGTCATCATTTTTCCATCATTCCAACCTATATTTTTTTCTGTTGAGCACAAAAGAAGGTATTTTGAAGAATATGAGTAACCAAACAGTTGATGTTCCCCATAGATTTCCATAGAATAAAAGGTACTATGGATGTCAATGGGGTACCATCAAAATCTTTTGCTTAATTTTTCCTCACGAGAATATCTTGTTTAGTGTTTAAGAGAAGAAATAAACTTATACAGGGTTGAAACAACGTGAGTAAATTAAGATAGATTTCAATTTTGTTTTAATTAAATCCCTTTAAAATATGTAAAAACAGAAGTAGGTAAGAGGTAGGAGTGTTTGCTAGGACATAGATGCTGACACACAGTAAGCTCTTCCTCGTCTACAGCTGGTAATGAGGACAGATCAATCACGCTGTCGACCACTAAGCCAGTCGGCTATTGTCTGTACTTAACATTAATCACATAGAGGTCAAGTGTGGGCATGCATTATTGAAACGGTTGGTTTGTTAGTTCGTTTATTTTAGGCATTAATTTTGAACGAGACTTTCAAATATGTCTACGAAGACACCTACACTGATAGCCAGTCTCAGTCTTCAGGCTAATGAGATGCCCATTTATCATTGTAATTGCTCCGATTTTTCTAGCGTTGTCTGTGGAATCAGGGCACAAATTAGACTTGTGTCTGAGGGGCAGATAACCCCAGCAACTCGTTACCACTAGTTGGAAATCTGAATCAAACGCAACTCGGATTAGCAAATTGTTTATACTGCAAGACTAGCGTTAATTGAGCGATTTATTATAATCGTGCCGCAGTTGGGGTCAGAAAGCCAGTCATAGACGGACCCCTAATTGCTCAGACTGTGAGCGTGCAAAAAAGATGAATAGCCTGTCTGCTCTGTGTCCTCATCCGGGGTCAGAGTGGTCAGAGCGTGTGCCTGGAATTTAGTGCTCCTCACACACATTTTTTCTCGACTCGAACATGACCTTGTGATTTTGTCTAAAATTAGCGTAACTGCGTATTTGGTGATCCTTGTACAGTTTTTGCACATGAAAGGGAACGTCCCCTGCTTTAATTGACTTGAACATGCATATTAATCTCAGAATTTCTAATGCGTGGAAAGGCTGCCATTAACTAAAAATAATTCAGCTTCTCCTTTGGTGACAGTTGGTCCTCCTACCTGTCTGATGCGTAAGTAGAGGCCAAAGGCCCTGTGGATGCAAACTTCATAGGCTTCGTAACTTTGATGCTAATTAATGTCACCACATAGCAGGCCGTTAATTACAGGCTTCATCAGAACAGTGGGAGTGAATTCTCTGTGGGCTATTTTGTATGCCTGACATACGTGCCATTTGGTTTCACTTGGCTGTTTTATCAGTGGTTTCACATTCTTATATGTGTTACCCTACAAGAAATATCACCTTAATCTTGTTTTTCTGTAAAAATATTCAAACTTGTGAACAGGATGCATTTACTTTAGAAACACTAGCCATTCAAAATGTTTCTAGAGCTCCAAATTAGCAAATCATAATATTTTTTAAGGAAAAAATACAATTTTATCATTTACTCACCCACTTGAGCACAACATAATATTTTTTTTCCATATAATGGACATCAGTGGAGTCCAAAACAACAACAAAACATTTGCAAAATAGAGGTTTGGAACAACATGAAGGAGTAAACAATGATTGATTATTCATTTTTGTCTAAACTTTCCTTTTTTTAAAAGATGTTTTTACTGGAAAACACGACCAAAAATACTGATTAGGAAAATAATTTTCTACTATGCTGCTGAAGTCATGTAATGCCACACACTGTGTGAAATTTGTGTGTAGTCTTGAAAAAATAATTGAAAGCATTACTTCAATGGCCAATATCCCTTAGAGTCTGCCAGTAGTTCTGATTCATAAGCAACTTTGTCGTAGTATAGTTTCCTTCCTGCTGTAAATTTATGTATTGCTGCTGGCTTGTTTTGTGGCAGACAGAGTGGTATAAGCATCTGTGTGAGTTATTTGTTTGCGCTCCATTTTTTGGTCACAAGAAAAAGGCTGACTTATGAAACAAAAAAAAAGTCCTTCTATTTTTTTTCCTTGTCACTCTGAATAATTTGACAAGTTTGCAGTACTGAATGAATCACATTGGGTAGCATAAAATGATTGAATTAATTATCATCCATAAATTAATTTGCAGTTCTCGCGTACGCTCAAAAATTCATCACATAGCTGACACTCAAAAAAGCCTTAAGACTTAATATGGAATGACACTAATAATATAAAGTGTGACAGCCTCTCAGAATTAGTTCTAGAGATATTAATAACATTACATATAATCTATCTATCTCAGCCATAATTATTTGTTTACATGCCCTATTATAATAACCCTTGAGTCTATTAGCATAGGAATTGCTCTGGAGATCCAGGTCTAAATGCTGAAGACCTCTGCGAGCATGATTTATTCATTAGGAATCTTTCCAGGGTCTCGACAGCATCGATCGTCACTTTCATCGCTTCGCCCTAAACACATTCTCATCGTCTCCTCATGCTGCAGCGATGACGCAGTCTCGATATGCTGCTGCTGTATTCCCCCCACGTCTCCTATCTAGATATCGATCAGGGGCCAATATGTTACTTTCATTTCCCCCTACGCGTGTTGCAGCCGGAGGAAATGCCTAATGTCATCAAAGCACTCCATTAACTTGAAAAGAGAAGGAGGAGCTGGAGAGACCCCATCCCGGCAGACGGCTATCAACACAAGGCCTGAAGCCAACACTTCCGCTCATACCGCAGATGCCATCGGCACGCTTTCTAATGAGACACTGGAGGAAAAAGTGTGGAGTCTTTCTGTTTTTTACAATAGCTAACTAGATGCAATGTGTGAGTGTACTTAAAGGAATAGTGCAATCCAAAATTTAAAAAAAAAAATAAAAAATTTCACTCTCAGGACGTCCAAGATGTAGATGAGATGTCTTTTCATAAGATATTTTGCATTGCATCCATTGATCCTCTGCGGTGAATAAGTGCCATCAGAATTAATTGAAATAGCTGATAAAAACATCACAAAAATCCACAAGTAATCCGCACAAATCTATCAGTTAATATCTGAACTGTGTGTCTGATGTTTTTCACTTCCATCTGAAATATCCTCCATCCATAATATTGCTTTTAGGTGAAAAAGTCACCTCATCTGAATCAGGAGAGAAATATGATGAAGCACCGTTTACAAAAGGGAAACCTGTTTAAAACAGTTCTAAACAAATATATTAGTGAATATTGATGTGAAAGGACAACAGGGGAAGGACTTTTTCACTGGAGGAAGTATTGTAATGGATTATAGATCTGTATTTTGGCTAGAAGATTTAAAGGTAAAACATCCAATGGCGGACTAAAGTCATGTGGATTATTGTGAAGTTAAAATTTTCTTTTATTTTTAGAACTTTTCGAATGAAAAAAAAAAAGCTCTTCCACATCTTTTATTTGCCAAGGGTGAGAGATTTTTCATTTTGTTTGAACAATTCCTTTAAAAGAATACACATTGTATGTTGACAAAGAGTAGTTTTAGACGTTTTCTGCCTTTTGCAATGGTCAGTCAAATGGCCAGACAACAGGTTAGGCATTTAAACGATACATCACTAACAAAACAAGCTGACATTAGTGCTGACATTTTAGCGGACAAGCACACTGGTGTCCAGTATTTGACAGCCCTATTATCTGACAAAACTAGTACAACTTAAGTATGTAACACAATTGAGCCATTTATGTTACACTTATTTGTCTTTGCTGACAGGCGTTGTTGTGAAAAGATATATATATATAGCGCTATATATTTTTCTGTAATCACCTTTATTTGCCATACCACAGCAATGGACAGACCAGTTTTAATGTATAATTCAGAAAGATAGCCTGTTCTAGGCATGGATCAGTAGCACTGTGTAAACCTGACCGGATAAGTCACTAACGGTTCTCAAACCTGTGAGGCTTTTCTCATATGTACAGCTGTCAGCAGGGGCTCTGATCAATAATTCAAATGTAGTGAATCAGACGTCTCTCTGGAGAGCTGCTGCGTCCTCCTAGGTGTGCTTTAATTTTTCATACTATTGTTTTTGGTCCCGCTTTTTATGCTCTGGTCGATTTGAGCCTCCACTCTCCGGGGATTGATGTATGGAGAAGATACAGTACATTCCGTTTTCCATAAGTTGCAGGCGGTTCAAATTACTCTGGTTTCTAATGAAGCGTCAGTGCTTTTGTGGCAAGACATATTGCTTTAGAAGCAAATTTTAGCACTTTTATTGCAAATGTCTGTGCTAGCATATTCAGTCAGCATATTTCAAGTACTCAAAAATGATTGATCATGGTAACATTAATTGTGTGACTCATTTTTTTAACTAGGTGTTGTTGTTTTTTAACAAGTATTACAAGATTTGTCTGTCAGTTGTCTGTAATTTGATCGTACCATATTTCTTTCATTTTCCTTTTCTGCAAAGCTTTCAATATCTCAAACAAGGCTTTGTCAAGGCAGCAATTGGAATATATACATACAAATGAACAAAATACACATCCTTCACTGGCAGCTTGCTCAGACTATCAAGTACAGCCAATGGGGACCCGTCATTGTGAAGCCTGGATCCCAAACTCGGTCCCTTACCACCCGGTCAGCTGGACTGGAAGTCTGTGGCAGAGCTGGTTATAAGCCAGCATGTGTGACAAGGAAACAAATCTGATGTACGGACCTGAGGGAGACAGGTCACCTAAGCAGCTGCCATTCTCCAAATGTCCCTTCACTCCACAAGAATATTAAAAAGCATCTGAATGACCAAGGGATCATTTCCTCCTTTTCTTTTCCCATTACTATTTTTGAACCATTTATAGAGGTCTCAGTTGCTGAAAGTGCCTCTGCACCGGTTGTGTTTGAAAAGCTTCTTCTTGTGACATTGTGTCTGTTGGATTTCTTTCAAACAGATTTTGTAGCTTTAATCTTTGATGTAAATCCAACCTTATCTCATCGGCGTGCTCAGCAAAGCTACCAAAGTCAAAGAGATGAGGGCCTGGTACATCTGTGATTGGAAGTCTCCATCAGATGAACATCTCTTAAACCTGGTATTAAGGTTTGTCTCTGATGATCTGAACTGATCTGAAGTGCTAAGGCAGGATGGATCACTATTCTCCCATGATCCTCACTTGAGAATGGATCTAGTTTTAGTGTAATATTTATAATATGTTTGGACTCCTTTAGACCATTTACATTTAAGAATTTGGCAGATGGTATTTAATGCATTCCATGGGAACTAAACCCATGACCTTGACATTATTCTACTGTTTGAGATACAGTGCTGCTAGGAATAGTAAGTTGGACTTTCACCCTCATTGAGTAGTTTCAAGTGATTTCATGGCACTCTCAATAATAAATGTAGGAAGGACCATTGTTGGGTTAACGAGAAGTTGTCGATCAAAGCAGATTAAGGCACATCTGCTGTCTTTGCTGTATTTTGTGACTAACAAACCCTAATCATTGAACAGTGGACCGCAGCACTGATAATTGCCCAGATTTACTGCACTTGACATTCAGTGAAAGTGGATTCGGTTTGGCCTTGAGTGCAAATGACTTGAATGTAAAAGGCCGTCCTCACAGGCATAGGGACTTACAAAGATGCATCTCGAGCGCACTGAGATAAATCTGTGAGCATCAGTGCAAAAGAAGATGAGAAGACAGTCTATTTAGGAATAATAATGAAATGCAAAGCAAGAAGCAACCAAATGGGAAGAGTAAGGCGATTCATCAGATGTTGGCTATCTCACATTTCATTACCGAGATGCCAGTCATTCCCTCTCTGCTAATGCACATACTGACAGCTGTAAGCTTTGGATACCCAAAGGGCAGAGTAGGCACTTTTCTTTTTTCTCAAAGAGAGGAGCTTGTGCTGAATAACATTAATAAATCACTCTCAGTCACCGCCAGCTGATACCTACTGCATAAAATTTGGTCGACAGATGCAGAAAAGCCTGTTTTGCTCAATTAAACACAAAGGACAAAGGTCACCAATTAGCAAACTAGCAGTCCAGATAGAGACCCATGAGTGGTTCCAGTGGGCTAGGAATCATTTATCATAAATTAATAGAATTTAATTCACGTGGAGAAACAGCATCTGAAGTGCAATGTATGTTTGATGTCATTTGCTTTTGTTTGTTCATTTGCCATACAACTAGTCTAATTGAAAGTTGAACGTCACTATTTTATTGTCGATAAAGCTGGAAAATAGCTATGTTTGAATAAAATGTATTATTTCAAATTCTGTAATACACAAAATATTTTTTGCAGTATTTGTGATGAACATTATTTCCTGAACATTAAATGAATCTGACTGAAATTCACTTATTCACTTAATTTTTTAGCTCTACGACATATTGACTCTTGAGAGTGTTGTTATTTTTGGGCCTTTATTAATCAAACCTTTGCTGCCAGTGAAATTTAGACTCCAGGCATCTTTGACTTATTGAATACCGCCGACTGAGTCCTTATGAAAAAAAGCTGATCTTTCACATCTGTAGCAACAGTGAAGTTGAGCATGTTTTGGTTGTGAAAAACACTCAGTTTCAAGCTTAATTTTAACCGCTGATGTCAGTAGGCACTTGAGAAATCAAACTCAATTTGGAGGATTATGTCCCAAATCTAGCTGCTAGCTGTATAAGGTGAACCTAGTATTTGTTTTGACGCCTATTTCTACAACACGCTCGTCTATCCTTCAGTGGCAGGTGGAATTGAAATGTCAAACCCCTGTGACCTTTCCTCAAGATCCCCTGTGTGGGTTTCTGACCCTTAAAGAGCAGCTTGGATCATTAGTATCCAGCTAAGCCCTCTGTAACATTTAGATTGCCCTGCACACCCAGTCAATCCCTTCTGAGTAAGCAATCATTCAGATCTGCAGGAAAATCTACCCTGCGCTGTGTATTGGACTGTAAATGCCTGAGAAGCACTTAACTAGATAAATCTATCCTTAGGAACCTGCAACAAATCCTTGCTGTTGCTTTTAAAATGTTTTCATGTGAAAACATCACTTCAAAGAACACTATTTTTTAGTTTACCTCAGGCTTTATTGGCTTTCACCAGTGGACTGTGATTTCTTATTTCTGTGTGTTACTTATATTTACACCTAACATCTCACACGTCCTGATTTGGCGGAGTTAGACATATTTTGTTGACCCTTAAACAACATTTTAATATATCTCTACACCTGAACCTAACCTTAACCATGAGTAATCCCTAAAATCGGAGGAAATGATAGATGAATGACGCTGATCTGCAGGCCCCAAACGCTGATTGTAAGCCTAAAATTCACAAAAACTATTAACCTCATTCTTTCAACCTGACTGGTTAATCACAATGTTGATCCAGGAAAATGTCACACTAGTTTTGAGGGTACTGTGCTGTAGACCCTTTTCTGACTCTGGACAAATAGTTTCTTATCCAAAAGTCTCTTCTGAGTGCTTAGATGTCTGTGCAGTATGTTTTAGGTTAAAAAATTTGCCAGTTTTCCGGTTTACATTGTGGGATGACCCACCAGTTTTTAGAATGTTGTCCTGGGCCCCTCATCTGTGAGCGTTCTGCTGGATGTCTGTAGAAAATATGAAAGGTGACTGTTTAATTTAACTTGATTCATTTGTGTTGAATTCCAGTGCCACAAGTCTTCTTTATTTTGTTTACTGGGGTTTGTGAGACACTAAAACAGTATACAAATCTGCAGAGCGTTACACAAATGCACAATACATTTTAATATCTATATTAAATAATGTATTAATTATTCTTTATTACTTTTTAAATTTTGAGGTAGTTAAAAAAAAAAATTTTATATCTTATTTTTTATCATCAAATGTTATTACAAATGTTTGGAAACTGTAATCCATTCTACAGAATTTTTTTTTATAAAGATTTTTATCATTGGATTACATAGATTAGTACCTTTAATAACATTATAGATGCATTTACTTTTAGCTTTTGTTAAAAGTGATGTATTTGCTGTATAAACATATTATTTCAAACAATAAAGTTACAGAACCCAAGCTTTTGAACATTAATATATTTATGTATGACTATTTAATGTGTTTAATATATTTTTGCTGTTAGAACCATGAGTCATTCATGTGGTTTTGCAAAAAAATTACTGTATTTATAATATAATTTTTTCCAACACAGTACTAAATGTCTTAAACTGCTTTTAATATTTTCAGGAGTCAAGCACTCTGTAGTAAGTTTATTTTATTATTAAAATGTCTAAAGGTTTGTCAGTTCCCGTCTCCTTCTTCCCGTTCTATCAACTTTGTTACAGACTCCTAGGCATTAAAAGTTTGAAACTATTGGACTAAAGCAAAGAAAGCAAAGAAAACCACATAATGGTCTCAGATCATTTTAAAAATCCATTTATTCATTCTTTTTTGTATTCTTTGTCAGTCTTAGTTCTTAGTGAATGGAGGCCCTCGATAGAGCTGTGTGGAACATGGTGGAGGTATAGAGATGTAGGAGGTCATTTTCAGAAGTCTAATATCATGAAAACCTCTGAAGGAATACGGCATCTTGTGTTGTTTTTGACTAGTTCTATGTCTCCCACTGCTTATAAAAGACTCATATTTCAGCGTTTCCAGAGGATATTACAGAAAGCAGTCTATTGAAATATTTATCGTCACAGCTGACCTCACATGAAGAGATCTCATGTTCAAAGAGATTTTTTTCTCAAATTATTCCGACACGCCTCGTCACTCCTAGCATTCCTCACGGAATTGTCTGTTTGCTCCTTATTGTGTTCATCAGGAATTAAAGGTATTCTCTTGAAAGAGACAATCAGAAATAAGCTTGCATTTAAACCCTATGAGAAAAATCGAGTTCTCCAGTCCTACCAAACCCACTTGACTGATAGAGTAATGCTATATCATTATTGCATATTCGCCACAAGGCAGTTGTTGCGAGAAATTCAATTTGCTTAAACTCATGAAGGCAACTATTTATCAGATATTATGATGATTCACTCAGGCCCCGAGTACCACTGACTTCTAAACTGCCTACAAAGCATTTTTTCCCCATACCAGTCATGAATAGAACTGCAATGGCCTTCTGCAGAGAAGTGGCTCTTTGAATCATCGCCCGAAGCATTGTCTTTTGACATCCATTGTCATTCAAATGGATTGTGCACTTCATTTAGTGATACTTTGGCACCTTTGATAGTGAGCTATCAGTTCATTATCATGATAATGCTTCTTTAATACAATTTATTTGACTGATCCATCATCACCTACACCAAAGAATAGGAGTGAGTAATGAGTTTCCAAGACTTTAGCAATAGTGTATGGGATGAATAGAGTGCAGGGTGAGTCCCCCTTCATTCCTTTGAATTTTTTTCTTTTAATAAAATTTTTGGAATAGATACAGTATCTTGGCATCTAATAATTTCTTTTCATCCTCACTATAATGTTTATCATAGTCAGCCTTGGATTTGGGAAGGGGAAACTGATCACTGACCAGCAGTTAATGCTGTATACTGTATAAGATTGCTGCATATTCTGTAAACAGCTCTGATATGCAGTAATCTTCTTCTGCTTATTGCTTTTGGGATTCTTCCCACCCCCTGCTTCGTCTGTCTATGCCTGTTTCATGCTGCTTAATTGCTGACCTTTGTATTCCATCTGCCCCTTGTGTGCATCGCATCATGGTGCTGTTTAATGATCTGAGAACAGACACTGGCCTTTCACTCTGATCCAGAGCTGATTCCCACCCGAATCCTAATCTCGGCTGTCGTTAAAGAAACTGGCAAATCATGTCTCCTCTCTGCTGACAATACTCAATTTCCATTAGTGTTCCAATTCATCACAAAACAACAGTTCCTTACACTGTCATTTTACACACTAGTGTTCAACATTGGTAACTGGTGAACCTACTAAAACTTTCCTGGTGAAGTACAGTTTTTCCGATTAATGGAAGTTACTGAATTCCTTCCGCAGCATTGTATCCATCTATGATGGAAGTGGCAGGTTTCTTATGAGGCGGAGAGCGTGTCTTGTGAAAGCCTCTGCTCTGGGCAGTGGATTGTTTCGGGCTGACAGTATCCACACACACACACACACACACACACACACAGTGGCAGTCAATCACACAGGCCTTGAAGCATCGTCTCAGGCTTAATGTGCAGTGAATGCAGTGCCTATTGATTTCCTCTGTTGTCTGTGACTATAAATACAGATTAATAAACAACATTTTTCCAGCCATTGGCAACATCCTGTCCACTGGGACAGAACTCAGACTGAATTTCTGAGGGTTGAGGGAAATGATGGAGGCTTGGCTTGAGCTTTTGATCACTTGTACCCATCAGGACACTGAACACCGGCCTAAATGGACTCATGTCTCATATATATGGTAATCCAGTCAGTCAAAAACCAGGCAGGAAGTAGACTGGTCAGAGCTCCAGAATATTTTAAAGTCAAAACATATGTATGGATATGTAATTAAAGTAATAAAAATGATTAAATACTGATATTTAGAAAGAGGGCATATAATTGATAATTGATATAAGTGACAGTAAGGATGTTTATAATGTTTCATAAATATTTAAAATGTTGCTTTTTAACTCAATATTGAACATTGATAACAGAAAGAAATTCATTGGCATATTGGAATTATTTCAGAAGAATCATGTGACACTGAAGACTAGATTAACGGCTTCTGGAAATGAAGAAAAATAAAATGCATTAGCAGTTGTTTTAAAATGTAATAATAGTTTATAAATATTATTTGATCAAATAAATGCACTCTTGGTGAAATTTCAAAAACAATTTAAAATACTTACCAGCCCTAAACTTTGAAATGGTGCTGTATATTTATTTTCAGTTTCTTAATTTGTAATGTCTATATATTTATGTGTCACACTCATAGCCCTTGTAGAGCTGCTGTGTTCAATTAAGTAATTGCATGGTCACACTTGGGACATTTTTTTTAGACTAGATTTAATTTTTTTTTCCGCTTGGGGAAAAGTATATCACCTGTGCATTTTTTTTCCACTTTTGCAGTTTTCAGCTCGAAATTACATTTGCCCACTTTGTTTCTCTAAGGATTAGCTTATCATGCACAGGTAACGCTCATTCGCCCATTCACACACTAAAATTAGATTTATAATATTAACTCTAAATTTACTCTTAGCGAAATTAAATTCCTTAAATCTAGCCTTAAGGATTTCACTGTTGCAGACCAAACATAAAGACTCTCTAAAATGGTAGCATGAAGGATTTTTAAGCTTCTGAACCCACACAATATCCTTCTGTACTCCGTCAATGCCAAAAAACAAAACTCTCTCCATTGGAGGGCCCAGCTTTCAGGCTGCCTTAAGCTTTTCTCTTTCCACAAGTTTTTCCGACCCCTCTCGCTTTTACCACAACTCCTAATCACAGAGAAGATTGTTTCGATTCATCAATGCCATCTATGACATAGCTGTACTAATGATACTCTGTAACTGCTGGGTAATGCATCTAAGTGAGAAAAGCTTTTTTTGTACTGTCAGCAATCCTCCTCACTGAATTTGGATGAAGTCTACTTGTTCGTGTTTGTGTCTGAGACACACGAGGTGGGCATGTTCTTAGAGTACAGCAACTACTGCAATGGTTCATTCATATATTCTTTAATGAGAAACAGCGCTTTGATTTTTAAATAAAGGTCAGAAACGGATCATTTGAACAGGAAATTTGCTTTACAGTATTGATTTATAATATCGACAATATTGATATTTTCTGTAGCCTCAAGGATCTACGCCTCTGATCATGAAATGTTAGTTCAATTACAGGCCCTTAGTTTAAATTTACAAATGCAGACAGGAATGCAAAACCCAAAATATTTTTATGTATTTATTGTGGAAAAGTTGGTCTTCAGCATTTGTAAATTTTAAACCACACTGGCACTAATGCACATTTAATTGGATTTCTCCAAATGAAATGTTCACAAGTGCCAGCGTGTGGATATGCTGTGGTGAATGCTTAATGTAGTAAGAAGTAGTAAAAATTAAGAACAATTGCTAATTTCTTTGCTTTCAATAATAGTTTATGTGAGTTTTAAACCATCAACCAGTGTACAGTATTTGCATAAACCTTGCATGAAGCATTTTAAAAGGATTTTTTTTAATGATACTGCTGTTTGCTTGTTTTAATGGTACAATGGATTGACTCGAATAGGTGCATAATAATCTACTAATTTCTTATATATTAAAGCATCTAGACCCATCTTTATGTAAGAACTGTTTTTAGATTTATTCTTTTGTTATGACTTTTATCATGGTCCTATTTGCTCTTCAATCCGCTTACCGATGATTAATAATGCAGTGTGTTTTCTCGATAACTAGCGGCTTTAACAAAGAAGCAAGGACTGTCACATCCGTAATGGAATGCAAAAGGAGTTTAGCATCAGCAAACAGCTGAAGAAGGGGATAATTGCGGCTTTAGTTTTATCCAAACAAACTAGGCCTGAACAATTAATTCATCTTCTTTCACACGAGTACCTTAAAGTTCATTTAAATGCGCAACGAGAAACGTGACGTCATCAGGCACAAGCCCCTCCCCCTCCACAGAGATATTTTGAGCTAGGTCAGCATGTAACTGGTTACGATGTCTTGAGTGATGGGTTGTGTTGACAGGTATTGCATTAATAAGGAAGTGCTGGGGCTCCTGGAGACACACTGATTGACAGTATGCTGCCTCCAAGTCTGGCCAAGTTGACCTCTTGCCCACCTAGGAAAAATCAACCTCTCTGTAGTGTGTTTGTGTGGGTTTTGGCTGTCGTCAAAGATATAGAAGTCAGCAGAATTCATAGCAGTGTTCCCAGCAGACATAGCATTTGTCTGTAATTGTCTATTACTTGCATATAGATTAATTCCTGCTAGAAAAGAAACGCTGAAACCAACTTAAGATGGTCTCTCAGGCTGCCTATGTATTTAACTAGTTTAGCTGGGCTAATAAATGCCCAGAACCCTTGTGGTATGTCTTATTTCCATAACCTTTGACTTGATAAAGTTTATATCTAGAATGGAGGAGGCCAGCATGCTGCTGCGGATGATCCTCTTAACACTCCAGACTGTATTATTTCGCTTTAGCTGATATGTTTGTTATATTTGGCTGTTTTTGTGGCACTAATGTGATAGGAAAGGGCAGAAAAATAGTTTTTAGCTTAATGATCCTGTATTCAAACAGAATTATAGCTGGGGTAAGCAGTCGTGATATTCAAAAATGTCTGGAATGTGTTAAAGTTTAATGATAATGATTCTCTAAATTGTCCAAAGGCGATGTGAGGATGGCACTTTGGTGGTATAAAAGGGAAAAATGAACTCTATAAAACCTCATTCTAAATAGTCCTTTTATTTGGTCTTAGCTACAGAAATATTACAGAAATGAACTATCTCAGCAGGGTTGGGTGCAGAGTGCTTCCAATAGATTCATTAAAAATCTCTCAAATGAGTCAGTACTGAGGGGCTTAGCGAGTTGATTCTGAATAAATAGACTTTAATCAGGGTGGACACCATGAAGTGAAAGAAATCTGAGATTTTCGTTTCCACATACAGCCTATCAGTTTATCAATGGGTTGTCTTTATATGCCATGAAACACTTATATGTTATAATATGCCATGAAACACAAAAAGCCTATTTAACAGTATAACGTTAACAATGTAATTTCATATATATGTGTGTGTGTGTGTGTGTGTGTGTGTATCCATAGACCTTCATTGTTAGTAGTAATTTCCAAAAGTGTGACACTTGAGGGAGGATCTATAATGTTACTCAAGATGATGAAACACAAAGTAATTCAGTCTGACCACTGTTCCATAAAGTAGTTCAGTCAATACAGAGACACATTATATACTAATAGAATAGCATTAGGTTAGTGGTCAGTAAATCTAGTTTGGTCTTTATTTAAACAGGTGGCTATTATGGTAATGATTGGTTCATTCTCTCCATTTATTTAACAGCCTCTGTGCACCAAAAAAGAATTAAGCCTTGAATAATGTGCTTCGCTTTACAGCTGCATCTTATTATGTGCAATTATTCATGCACAAATACCATTATTTGATTTTGTAACTTGTAAAGTTTTTCAACAAACTGCCTATTTCGGTGTAATTAATATGCATTAAGTCTTTCATCTGGCTTTGTCATGCCATTAGTAACCCAGCAAAGCACAGATTTGTGAAGGGCCCTCTTAGATGCGGGGCATTTTCAATCCATAATGAAGGTTTTAAATCAATACCTTGTAACCAAAAGCCTCTGCAGAATTGGGCAGACATAAAAAGTAGAAATAGTCATTCATCACCATTGACCCACTCCTAAAAATGATGCCATGACACAACAGGGATATTATTGACTCAGCCGGGCTGAAAACATATTTCTTTATGAACCCCTCTTAGCTATGGGGTTCCCACATTTTTAGAACAATGGATCCATGGCTTTAAAGTCTTTTTTTATTATTTTCTTTTTTGTTGTTCTATTATATTTACTCTTTTTAAAAGTATTTTTAAAGTAAACAGTATTTTTCCCCTTTGCATTGTAAATCAATTTTCCAGATATTTTCAGGTTTTCCAAGCTTGTAGGGACCCTTAAACTCAGGGGTCTTTAACGGTGAGTCTGCAATCACAAAAGGGGGTCTGTAAGGGGTGCCACAATTTTTGTTAGATCATTAAAAAAATGTGGGGGAAACATATATTTATAATAATAATAATAATAATAATAATAAATTTGTAACCATAATAACAACTAATTCATTTCAATTCAATCCTTTTTAAATTCTTGTTCATTTTGTTTTGTTGTTTGTTCTTTTCATTTCTGTTTTGTTGTTCTGTTTTGCAAATATAAACACTAATATAAATGAATAATAATATATATGTGTGTGTGTGTGTGTGTGTGTGAGAGAAATTTTCATTGTAACACATCCAAGAACAGAATAAGTCACATTAGGTGCTGTGTAAGTGTAAGCAGGTAACACGATCAGATACAGAGATAGAGTGGAAAAGGGCACTTGAAGAGACTTCAATTAGCAGCATCAGATCAGGTGTGCAGCCGGCCATGAAGCCTGAGCCACGGGAGAGAGGGGAAGAAAGAACAGCCAGTGCTGAGGTGGTATCCGTTAAAGGGAACTGCGAAGGATGAACGCTGTCTGACATAATGATGTGGAAAATGACAAGCAACATTTCATATCTCCTGCCAAAAGCTGTGGTAATTGACACGCAATGCACACAATTCCTCACGGAAGTGACACACCGGCACACTTCACGTCAGCGTCAGGTGATGCAAGGAGCGTGATATGACAAAAGAGCCATTTATTTATGATGCTCATGCTGAAAGATCGGTATGCCGCCCCGGTTCCATTTTCACAGGTACACGGAAATCCCTCGTGGCTTCAGAGAAACTCACTAGGCCCACGTTACCGCGCAGAGGAAGATGATTGATGGTGGTTGTAAATCTCAGCACTCTCTCGTTCTCATCAAACCAACATTGTTAGCTTTCCTCTTCCCTTTCAGATCCGAGGGAAAATCATGATTCAGTGTGTTGTTCCTTGCACTGTACATGAAATTGCTACCTGTCACTTTCAATGCACGCTGATTACGGCAGCAGCGTGGGCCGCGCACGGAGGGTGATTATTTGTCTTTAAAAGCCATTCAGTGGATGTGGCTCTTTTTGCGTGGTGCGTGTCACTGTTTCAGAGTTAATTACAGATGAGCAGTAATAGCTGCGAGATGTTCAATGAGTCACGAGCCAGAGACGCGGCAACGCTTTTGTCATTGGAGGCCTGCACTTCGCCACCCTCGGCCACTTACAAAGGCGAAAATGTCAAACCTCGCCGTTCGCTCGGACCTGATGAAACTGAAAAGCTCTGAGAATCATAGCGATCAAATCTTTGGTGTTTGTGTCTTGCAGATCCTTCGCTCCACCACCGGCAGAAGGCAGTGGTTTCTGATCTCACTTTCCAGACAGGCATGTCGAGCTTGATGGACTTTGGAACTCCAGATTCTTCACTTGACAAAGGTAAGATCTCCGAAGTTGACTGATCTCCAACAAGACTGATGTTTCAGTGCTTATTTTCCTCAGGTTATTTATCACAACGCCGAGAGGCAAATAAAACAAAACCATTGTCCTTTAGATTTTCAGCTCCCCGCTTATGCGGTTGCGAGGAGAAACATGTATACGACTAAAGAACTGCACTTCTACAAATTGCGAGAGAGTCATTTTCCAAGAAAACAAAAAAGCTTTGTCTGATTCGTGTAATGTCACTCGCTGCGGGGAGGCGTCATTATGAAGTGTATTGATCAAAGTGGGAATTGAACAGAATCTCTAAGTCTTATTCTAGACATCCCATTTTCCACACATAATGACGCCTGTTACTCTCTGTTGCCTTTCTCCAGAGTGCTGTCCTCCTAAATCATAATCTTTATGTCTTTATCAAAGCCAACATCACAAAGAAGCCAAACTACCCTCGTAGGATGATAGAGGGTCTTCATTTTAACCAGTACCGGGAATAATTTTCGACTTCACTCAGGCTGATGATGAACACTGCATGCTAATGCACTGACGGCACCCATGGCATGTGCTTTATACTAGTATACACACACTAGTATATACACTCATTTGTATTAGTTTGTGCAGTCTGTTCTACAGTTCCATTTATCTCTGTTTTATCCTGTCTTCTCATCCTCTCTATCCCCTTTTTTCTTAATTTCTGTTCTTTTAGTTTCTGTTCTGTTTGTTTTGTTCATTTTGACAGTTGTTTTAACTCTTCTGACTCACTCTGTTCAGTTCTGTGTTCATTTGTATTGTTTTGTTCTGTTCATTTCTGTTCTATGTTCATTTAAGACCACCTCTGTCCTTTAAGTTTTCTTCTGTTTTGTTGTGTTATTCTCTTAAATATTTTTAATTTCTATTTCATGTTGTCATAAAATAGAAATTATGTTGTCATTTTTATTTATTTTCTGTTCATGTCTGTTTTGTTCTTTATTTGGTTTTATTATTTTCGTTTTTGGTTTGCTTTGTTCCTTTTTTCATTATGTTATGTTTTGTTTTATTCTATTCAGTGTTTTATTGTGTTGTGTTTAATTTCTATTCTATTCTATTCTGTTCTATTCTATTCTACCAAAAATACCAGAACGTACCTTGCTATTACTGCATAACTGCTATTAGACATGTAGCATAGTAATACTGTGTTTTCTTTGTAGTGATATTTTTGATTTGCAGTGATTTATATACGAGCCAGTCTGATTAATCAGCACGCATTTAGATTTTTGTTTATGTCTCATTTGACAATATTTTACCGGTTCTATCTGTTCTTTCTCTTTCTCTCCTGTTTTTAAAATCTTTTTGTTTCCTCCCCTCTATTCTGTTTCCTTACATTGTTCGTTTCACCCTTCGTGGAAGGCATTATTGATGTTGTGCTTGCTGTCAGTACTTCATTATTCCCAGCCGAGCCTTAAATTGTTTCGAAAGATAACACTCGGTCTGCCAGGCAACTGTATCTATGCAGTTGAGAAATAAAAGGAAGCAGGCAGCCGCATTAGAGATGCTTTAATGTACTAAATTCAATACTTTCAGCCTCATGTGCCTGTACAAGCTCGCTTATGTGCAGCACCCCTTAGAAAACAACAAATGCTCTCCAGCTGAGCTTTCCCTGCCGAACACGTGTACATTTAATCAACACACAAGAGCTCTTGGGCCCATCCTGTCTGATATCAAGGCGGTCTCTAATTCATTACGCAAACAGCATATGCTTCGCAGTATCACATCGAGTTGTTTGTGTGTGAACTGGTCATTTTTTTCCCCAGCAGGCACTCTGAACTCAACACCAGCATCCTGGACTTTAAGAGAGAGTGATAAAAGGAGAGATGAGTCAGTGTTAAGACCCTGAGAGCCCTTGAGTCTTTCTGCCTGGCTGTGTTTGAGACTGCCACTCGCTGTAGGTTGAAGCTGGTGCACTGTGACAGAGAGTGGGCCCCTATCTGCCGGTGGCTCCATTAGTTCCATGAGAAAGAGGATACTCATCCAACCCTTTGTCTGACAATACGTCCCACAGATCCCTACTGCAAAGAATTATGGGATGTGGAGGGAGAAACGTTCGTGGGGTTTATAAGGGTCACAGTGATTGACATGCCTTAAAAAGATAGTTCAGTCAAAAATGACAGTTCACTCATCGTTTACTCTCCCTCAGGTCATTCCAAATTAGTTTGGGTTTCCTTCTTAAAGGAAATGTACACATTGAAAGCTTTTTCATACACTATAGAAGTGAATAGCTAAAAAAAACTTTCATACATACATGCATACATATATACATACACATATGGTCCATTTTTACTAAATTTGACAGGAGTTTGACACCCCTGTTGTATTTCATATACATCATCAGTTTAATCTATTAATAGTTTTGTTATTCATCATCATGTTATTTTATATTCTATATTTTGTCCATTTTATGAACTAATCAATATATTTTTAGCAAATAATAGCTGATAATAGATATATTTTTAGCAAATGTCTTAGTTTGTACTTTAAATTGCAACATGTAGCAAATTTTAAATAAGTGAATAACACCAAAAATGACAAAAAACTAAAAGAAAACAATAAAACTATGTGCATACTATATGATAATTTGTGTAAATTCAAGTGGTATGAACTACTTTCATGGTCCTTTTAAAACCTTTAGATTCTCAACAGCACCAAATTAGCATGTCCTCATTACCTCATTTATTATACGACAGATAATGCAGTTAATATAAGTTTGAGTAACCAAATGATGACAGAATGTTCATTTTTGGGGGAACTGTTCCTTTAACATTAGGAGAACAGTCAGTATGTGTCTTGTTTCCACCATTAGATGGAGCTGATGCCTCTTAAGAGAGACTCACCTGCCCTCTCACCTGATCCGAAAAAGCTGTTTGTCTCCTCCTCCTGTTCTATGAATGCGCCTGTTCAAACATGGCTGGGAAAAGCAGTGCCATTTCCTTTTTGAACTTCCTTGAACTTTTTAGGCCAGGAGGAGTCAGTGTGTGTGTGTGTGTGTGTGTGTGTGTGTGTGTGTGTGTGTGTGTGTGTGTGTGTGTGTGTGTGTGTGTGTGTGTGTGTGTGTGTGTGTGTGTGTGTGTGTGTGTGTGTGTGTGTGTGTGTGTGTTTGTACAATAGAGAGCAAGAAGAGATAGGAAGGCAATAGAGGGGGTGGGGAACTTTAGAAAACGCCCAAGAGAAACTCCCAGAACAGGTATACGGGCTCAGGGAAAACTTGTTTATACTCACACGGCAACACCTACCTAGTAACCTGTCAGGGAGGAGCGCAGTGGTACCTGTGTGTGTGTGTGGGAGGTTTAGTTGAATTTTCTTGCTATGAGAAGAAGCACCGGCGCTGACAGTGGAGCCCGCCGGAGCCGGCACTGTGGGTGGCATGAGATCTGAAAAAGAGGAGGGCAGACCAGGTGAGTGTTTGTGTGTACGTGAGTCCAAGATGGAAACTACAGGCGTAACGCACCCTGAATCATATAACCAACTGACAAAGCATGTAAATCTGTATGTGTGATGACGCACAGAGGCTCTTCACGAGAACGGAAGGTGTTGGGTGACCTATATCACTGATTCCCAACCAGAAGCTCCTTTGCTTTCTTAAACCTTTTGATATTCAGTTTCTTTTAGAGGAAATCCAGTAAAATGAAAAAGATCACATTTCAGGTTTCGTGCAAATGGTTGGGAAACACTGACCTATATCCCGTACTGCCCTGTACACGACCAACTTTTAGACTATTCGATGAGTCAAGCGCACACAAGGCATGTACTTGTCTTTAATGTCATATAATCTTGAGTAATGCTATGATTTAGCACGTGTGACGTGTAGCTCTTACCCAGTAATCAGCTGTAATTGGGTAAGTGACACACATGTTTGTGAAATCATATGAGATGTCTGTTTATGTGAGGGACATTGCGCATCCCTTAATCTGACCAATAATCCGTCACAATAACCTGCTTTGAATGTCTGAAAATGTATGAGTGATCGAGGGAAGTGGACGTATGAGCCGTGAAATTAAAAGTAACATTTTTAAGTTGCGTTCACCTTTTATTATAAAAGTGGAAACATTTCGCGGGCATTTCTCAAGCTTGCTGTTAATCCCTTGTTTCGGTCTGTTGTGACATTTAAAAATCTTTACAATCCTCTCTCATTGGTTTACCTGCGAAACAATTAAAGCTGATCCTGAATCAGCCCCGTTTGTTCGTCTGTAGTGGCTAGTGATAATCCCTGCTTCTTTCCACACCCCGCTAAATCAACACTGTCAGACTGATCTTTACACTCTTTATTCAAAGTCTAACAACAGACCGAGCAGGAACTTATGGATCATATTTAAGCACTTTGATAGTTGCCATCGGCAAAACAGGAGGAATGTGAATCACGCGTACAGTAGTTTACTTAACGTTACACTGCACATAGTGTGAATGCACTCCCTTGAAGATAATTATACAGGTGATTCGTGAAGCTGCTCGGCTTGTGGGCTCTCGAATGCTTGGTTTATTGTGAACAAACTTCCTGAAACGCTCGTTTGATTCATTGGAATTTAAGTGTTTGATCTCGTTGGTATGACAGCGCAGCTTCTGCCTTTGAAAGTTTGTTGGGTAGGGTAGGATTGTTTTTGACTGACTGAATGATTGAATGTTGTTATTGCGTTCTTCCTTAACCTTGCCTCAGGACACTTCCACCGTTGGTCTTTGAGGTCAGTTAACAAGGATGTTGCTGCTGGTCTGTTGTTAAGAACGGTTTCTAACATGTTGGTATTCACAATTACTGTTGCTTGTGTATGGTTTTTGTAACTATGGTAGGGCTGGTGATATTCATATCTGTGTATCTGTGTGTTAGATTTATATTGCATTTATTTACGTAACTAACTTTACAGTTATAAATAGCAGTGTTTACCTATATACCTAGCATTCAAACGTTGGGGGTTGTAAGTGTCTCATGCCCAACATGGATGCAAATATTTAATAAAATATATTTTAGTTAAAATCTGTTTTAATGTTTTAAAATACAAAGCTTTTCAGCATCATTACTCCAGCCTTCAGCGTCAAATGGTCCTTCAGAATTAATGTTTCTTAATGATGTTGAAAACAGTATTGATTTTTGTGGATTTTCTTGGATTCTTTGATCAAGTAAAAAAAAAAAAAAACTGCATTTATTTAAAATAGAAATCTTTTTTAACATTATGAATGTCTTTACGGTCAGCTTTGATCAATTTATGCATCCTTGCTCAAGAAGTCTTTCATTTCTTTCAAAACTCCTAGACTTTTAAAACTTTCGTAGAGTATTTCTTAAAGCATTTTAATGTTTTTTGCATGATAATGATGCAAATACGCGATTATTTAAATGGGAAAATTGAACTGATTCCCAGAAATGTATCAACTCTAATGGCATTTTTAAGTTGAAATCAATTAATGTTAACTATGTTAACTATACTAACTTTAAGTATAAGGATTTTTTTTATCTAATGGCCAAATAAAAAGTGCATTACAATACATAGTTGAATTTATTATTATTGTTACTGGGTTATTAATAATTTATATTTATCTGCACGTTACATTTCACCCAGAAGTGCATCTGTGTGTCTGTTTATTTCATTATTTACAAACAGACATGCAGGTGCACCTGATCATAGTCTAATGGTATTTTGAGAATAGTGTGCCACCGGCGCCAACAGGGCTTGGCATAACCTCTGCGGCTCACTGATGTACTCGGTGCCAGTGGTTACGCTCCAAATAGATGAAGATAATGAGTTTGACCCTCCGAGCCCCTGCTGCCAGATGGTTCTGTCAAGCTCTGCCCTTCTCTCCCACCCCAAAGTACAAACTGCAAGTTCACACTACGGCTCACGGACAAGTTTCGTGCTGCCAAAACCCTGTCTGGAGCACCCACGCTGACATCTACTACAATATGTTGCGTTCCGTCACCCCAGCCAAATCCACAGGGATTTTGAAGCGAGACACTTCCCTTAAGTGTTTGCGTTACGTAACCGAGAAAATGATACGTCCCGAAAAAAAAAGAAATTAGCGCAGTCGGAGACAACTGTCCAACAGGATTTGCTGCTGTCAAGCTAAATGACAGAACAAAGTGGTTTTATTCCAGTATCAGAGGGAAGCACATGCCTGAGTAGGAGGTGAACAAAAACAACAAAGTAACAGAGTTTTGAATATTTGAATTCGAGCCCTTATTACTTCACCGTCGCTGGCGGGCCGTTTCCAAACACGAATTGGGCATGTAAATGTGTGCAGGCACATGTAAATATATATTATCGGAAAGTTCAGAACAAGCTGTTTATTTGGAGCCAGCCCAAAAATGAATTACAATTAATTCATTTGTTTATTACCTTTACCATTTGCTAAAATGCTATTTTGCATTGTGAAAGGTAAAGGAAAATGTTTCATTTTATAATGCTTATAATAATCATTTTAATGATCAAAAAAATCATAACACAGTTCATTAGTAATTGGTTTATTTTGTGTGTGAGTTTCTTCTTTTTCTTCTTATTGTTTATACGTATAGTGAAATCATATTTTACTAATATCTCTATTTTTAAAAAGTCTCTTATATTGAATTTTATATAAATGTATAAACTATATACATTTTCCAAAATTTTCCCTTTTTTAGCACTATTACTCCAAACCTCAGTGTCACATGCTCCTTCAGAGATCAGTCTAACATGCTGATCTGGTGCTCAAGAAACCATATAAATATGTTTATAAAGACCTAAATGTTATTAATAGTAGTACTAGTAATATAAATGAGTTATGTGTGTGCGTGCTTTGGCCAGTCACTTCTGCTGCCCATCCGCTGGCTTGGCCTAATCTGTCCTTAATGAAAGTGTGAATCAATTACCACTATCTCCAGTTGGCATGGGCTGAACTTGCTTGCAATTTAAACACAGAGCAATTAATTCAGCACAGCTGTTGCCCTCAGATATCCCTACACAGAGGACTGAAACACGCACGCGCGCACACTCGCAGGTTTTCTCACTTTTTGCCATAATACAAGCAAAATTTAATGTGATTTTTCACAGATGCCATGCGACACGTGCTTTAAATCGTCTCTTCATCTCAAAAGTGTGCTACACACAAGCCACATTTTCTCAACAAAAGGCACACGTGTGTCGCCCGCAATCTCTCTGCATAGCTTGAGACTTGTAATGCAGTTTCATGCATGTATTTTGTTGCTGGCTCAAGTGGCTTTTATCGTAGTACAGCAGCCCACACCTCCTACTGTACCTTATAATAATACTTCTATCACAGCTCTGATTTCGAAAAAAAAAAGAAAAAAAAAAAGTCATTTGACGTGGGTGCTATTTTTGATATAAGCTCTTGTGTAGGTCTTAAAAGAAATGCTGATGTTGATTTTCTTCGCCTATATGGGGCAGCATATTTGGGTCAGGCTGGGGTTTTATGTGGAGTACGCAAATATTTCATCCGGATTAATAAAACTGTCTTGGAATTATTCATTTCACTTGATGTATTAGTAACTGGCTCATTTAGCATTTTTGGCAGTTGTTCCAAGGAGCAATCCAATCCAAATCCAAAATCGAGCTGATATTTAGTGTTTCTGACAGGCTTCTCTTCAGAGACTGTGCTTTGCAGTTATGGCTTGGCTCACTGTTTACAATTCCATTTACATTTATTCATTTAGTAGATGCTATTATTCAAAACAACTTACAAATGAGGAGTTTCACAATTTGCTCTGGAAAAGAACAAAAGTGAGAACTAGTACTGAGGAACAGGTGAGATCCTGCGGGAAAAAAAAAAAACGTATTAATAGTGTGCTTTGTTTTAAGAGTAAAGTTTTCAGGAATATATGTGCTTTAGTAGTAAATATCAAGATTAGTGCTTGGTGTTGCTGCCATGATATTTTGGCTTTTTGAAACTAATATTTAGTTTGATATTAATGAGATATTTGGCAGTCACAATTTGTCAGATTGAGAAATGATGTAACTGAATACTATGAGTTATAATTTATGATAAATGCATCCTGTGTAAATTATTAGTATTCATATTCACTTTTTAATTACTGTTGTAAAAAAGAAATTATGATGTGCATGGATAACTCATTAATCATAAAATACATACGATATCCCAAAAATAAGATGAAAAGTGTTCGTTTTGATTTCAAGTGTAAGCTAGCTAATAAGCCCAGTTGGAACACCAGCATCAAAAATACAACAAAAGCTGCAGCTGTTTCTTAATCTGATGTAAAATGTTATTTTAATGAACCTTTCAAATGCATTTAGTGTTTTTGCATGCAGCTCTGTGATTGACGAGGGGGGGGGTCAGAGAGACTGCATGGCTGGATTCACCGCTATCAAAGCAGCATGAGAGTATCACTCCCTGCCTCTCTCGACCTCTGCTCTCCTCTCAAGCCACAAACGAGAGCCGTGATTTGTGCTTCTGTAATTTGGTTCTCAGCGTAAGAGGCATTAGCAGCATGATCCATCAGATGAAGAGTGGCCCTTATCATCAAGGCACCAACCTCTGAGGTCTCCCGCTGCAACCCACGGAATCACGTTCTTTGCCTGTGAATTATATCCATAATCATCCGAGTCGAACGGCTCACTCGGAAGCCAGTTATCGGTCTGCAGGGATGCATACGTGCCCGTAGCTGCCCTGCTCCGATCTATTGCGTGAAGACCATTAAGCTTCGCATCTCCATAGATCGACTCTTTGCACCATGTTCATGTTTTTTAGTATTTAAACATACATTTACTTGGAAACACTAAATTGCAGAGTGTATCGTATTGTGCTTCTTTATCTTATTCATTTCTTGATGTGTGCATAAATCTAACCTAATTGAGTGCGATTTGCGCTTATTAAGAAAACGAGTAAATTTTTTCTGAAAACAAGACTTGCTGTCTTCTACAATTTTGCTGCAATCTTGTTTTAAGGATATTTACATATTTTACTAAACAAGATCCTGATTAAAGAAATATTCCCATGAAATAAAATCAGTGAACAGGTTTTTAAAAAAAAACGTCCCTCATTTTCTGTAGAAAAGAGAAAAAGCAAAGAGGTTTAAATTGTTTTGCAGGCATTTTAGGATTTTAGGTTACTGTATGTTGTCATAGCAACAAAGCTGTAATATTTGGTATGACTGTTTCAATTTTTAGACTAAAATCAAACACATGTTGTTTTAAAGCAGTAGTATTAAATCATTTTCAGATAGGCCCATTCACTTTCACTATAAGAGCAGCACTATAATCCTTATTTTCATTCTTTATATATATATATATATATATATATATATATATATATATATATATGTATATTATTTTGGTAATTAACATTTATGCCACAAGTGCTGTAAATTACTCTTAACCTGCACTGAGCCCAGAATATTTATAAAAAAAAAAAAGAATGTAATTTGTCTAACTACAATGAACAAAGACCTTACAGACTGACCTGTAACATCTAAAGCCAGATTTGGTATTAAAGCATGTAATATCCTCAAAAAGATTTACACTCAAACCTCCCCGAGGACTGCTTCTCATACATGTGTGGGATGCTTACCACACAGCTTCTGTATTTGCTGTGAACTTATGCTCCTAAGGATAAAATGTAAAAAATAAGTGGTGAAAAAGAAAGTATATGATGAAACATTCCTTTGCATTGATCATAATATCTCAAAGGAAAAAGCTGAAATCAAAGAGAGCCTTAAGAACGAGATAGAATAGTCTGGAATCGGAATAATCCACTTTAATGATATTCTCTTTTGTGTTTTATCGGTTCACCTTCTTTGACTCACACAGGCTCGGAGCGAGAGGTTTTTTGAACTCTTCACAGCATGCCGCTCGCTCATGTTAATCAATGATTAAAACCACTGCGGCTCACAGTGAAATCCCCTGCTGCTTCATGGTCATGGACTCTCCCCAAAAAACTCCCAAAATGGACTCCCAGAATGTAACCTCTTAGACGGTCATATCAGAGCCAGCATCAAAGCTGCTTTGGGAAATCATTGTGGGAAAATAGCACTGACAGTGTGCCCATGTCCAGAGGAAATGCTTTACATTTTTAATAAAAGATGAATTGGTCACAGCAAATCCTTAGTTGATTGATGTTTAATCCGTGGTATTAAATGTTTCTGTAGTACATTGTTTAATTAGTAAAACCTTTGTTTTTGACACAAACTGTGAATCTCTTTTTTATTCAGTAGGCTATTGCTTGCAAAATGCATTGTGTGAAGAATGGCCCTTTTAATATCTGGATCATTCCGTGAATCCAGCCGTCTCTTGAGATTTGGAAAGTGTGCCAGAGCCTGGAGACACCTGCAACCGCTCCATCATTGACCTTATGTGGTCTAATCTGGGTTAGAAGTCTTTTAGGGCCATCGGGACCCCAGAACTTCATGTAAAGATGCAATGCTTAGTTTTTCCTCTTCTGCTATATGTTCTATGAACTCCTTTTTAAGGACATTTGTTTTTAGAGTTGCCTAAGGACCCAGTTACGGTTACAGGTTGTTTGGGAGTTTCATGGAGGTGGTTATACATCAGAACTTGTCTACAGATCCGTTGAAACATGCGTTCTGGAGTCCAGCCCTTTACGGAATGCTTTATCACAAAACTGTGGAACCGCAGGCCAAAAACTGTCAGATAAAGACAATCTATGCAGTAGAAAATATTGCTGCCGCTGCAAAGTTTATATAGCTGGTTATTGTCATCATTTTATGTGGCACCAGGCAGCTGCATCAGTGTGATTGAGATTTTACTGGCCTGTTAAATTAAATCATTTTCCATTTTATGAGTGGGGTGGAATCAAAGTTAAACAAGTATTTGGTGCTTCGCATCGACCTACTTGATTTTAGTTTGAACAGCAGACTTGCTGAAAAATGAAATCTAGAAAATAAAGTTCTGTAGTTTTATTGTACTGTCTACTGACTCATCCATAACTACTTTTTGACTTAGATGGCTTAGTTTTTCTTCGATTTATCTTCACACTGAGGCTGCAAAGCAAAGTGCACGGTTAGTTTGGCTCTTGAGATGATAAGTGAGAAGGAGACATGACGCCAGTGAGAATCGATTGAACACTGCATTTTGGGGAATAAGGGGCCTGATTGCTTTTGTGTATATCAGCCTCGGTTCTTACAGCATAAAGACTCAAAGACACTTTCTCCTTTCATGAAGTTGTGATGAGATTTCTCACAATCCAGCGAGTACAGACTCATCAGCTTCTTCAAACAGAGACTATGAACTCATATTTCAACTTGGTTCTGACTAAAGGCTGACTTTTGGATGCCTGATAATACTTGAAATGGTTATTAATTTATTTTATCACACAAATACTCTCTGAGATATTTCATTCTTACTGATCGATTCAGCAGTCTTCCTAATACTCTTTATCATTCACGTCAGTGCAGTACATCAGTCCGTTACTGCAACTGCTACTTTTAGGCTATTTGGCATCGTAAGCCCCGGCCAGAATTACATTTTTTTTTTTTTTGAGAAACACCAAGGTTGTGTGCTTTCGTTGCCAGCTGAATTCAATGTTTAAAGTCTTTTGGACCACTCCCGAATACCGTAATGTGACGTTGTACTTTGGTGTAATTTGCATACATATTTTTTTTAACAAATGGGTCTTTATTATGGCAGCAGCAGGTATCCAATACGATTTACGCAATTATAAGTATTTTTAAATACATCTTACACAATAATAAGAATAAATTTGTAACTAAAATGTATTTTATTTACAGCAGTCAATCATGTGACTAGCCATGTGAGCAGCTCATTTTAGGATCACAGAACTCGCTCCTCCACTTAATAAATCGTTAAATTAAATCAATAAATCACTATCCAGATCCGTGAGTTTCATCGCTAATATTTAAATGTATTTTTACAGACACCCGTACAAGAAACAACTATCGTCCAAATAAGGCTTTAGTAATCATAGTGAAAAATAACTCCGATCTATGTAACTTTTTTCTGTTTTGGTGATTCTAATACTTAAATGTACTTATTTTTAATATTTTATTTTAATTTAGGATTTTTAGTTTTTCATCTCATATTTATTTTTTCTATTTAATAACCAAAGACAATTTTTAATAGTTATAGTTTTGGTTCAATGATTAGTGGACATTTAGCTAACACACTGATACTGTAAAGTCATTTCACTCAAAACAGTGTTTGGGTTATCTTGCACAGGTTTTATCGAGTTTTATTGAATTGTATTGTTTGATTCGGTTGTAACGCGCTTGTATTTCTGTTTGCAAATGTCCATTCCTTGTCAAGACGTGCAGTTTCCCAGCTCGCAGTAGCAAACGTTGTTTTGTTTTTGATTCTGGCATTTGCCTCTGATGCAACCTTTGACTTCTGTCTCAACCTCTTTAACATCCTCAAGAAGTGTTGTGGTCTACTGATTTGTTTGTATCTTGGGAACCCTAAGAGTAAATAAAACTGAACAGAATTGTATATTTCTGCATGTCAGAGATGTTGTTTGCTGTTGAGAGCGCCCTTTTTTATCCCAATATTTTTCAGTGTTCAGAGACCGACGCTGTGTTTGCTGCAAAATGTGTGGTTTAACGTGAAGGATTTTTATGATTCATACATGTGTAATTTTATGATTCATACTGTTTGCATTCTCAGCCCAAGAGTTTGGCACACACCAGCAGAACCTCTGTTACAGAGCGCAGAAGCTACTTAGTTCTCGTACAAATACTGGTAGCGAGCCAAAGCTCTGTGGATGTGCTGAGGCTCAAAGCAGGACAACAGCTGGACCCAGTGCCCCAAATAAGTCTCGACAGAGTTAAACAAATGAATAAGTGGCTTTGGTCTCCAACGCGACAACATGAAAGATGACACTTACCAGGAAAAGGAGCTTTCTGTGCCATGTTGAAACCCGGTTGCTTGCCTCTCCCTGGTAGTGGGCACTGACCAATGGGCTGTCCCTGTCTCTGTCTTATCAGCGGCGCTGCAGACGCTCACCTTGTCAGCGGCTCGCTGAAGAAATGCCTCAAGCACCTGGTGCTATCTCTGCTCGTGGCCCGGCCCCCTCTCTGTCTCGCACGTTAAGAGTGGGATCGCTTCCAAACATCCGCTATCGAATTGCGACACTAGTGGTTTAAGTGATTTAATTGTCAGTTTTATCTGGAAGAGCTTTCATTGAGTGTTCTCATGTCACATTAAAGTGGAGGTGAGGTACCAGCGGTTACCGAATGCACAGAGTCAGCTGACACATGCACCCTGCCATTAAACACAACTTCTAAATAATTACATCTTTCATTAATAAAGTGCTCTGTTAAATTGCATAAGAAAAAGTGCACACCATCAAAATATTTAAGGGCTGTTGATTTTACACATCTATTTATTTGGTGTGATTTTAATTATGGAAATAATAGCATATTTTTTTCATTAATTTGATTAATTGTATAATATTAATTTATTAATACATTTAACACACCCTAAGAGTTATTGAGCCCATTCTATTTTTATATATAATTTTTTTATTTTATATTATATTATATTATATTAAACTGCTTTGTTCAATGACATAAAATTCTAAAAATATATACACTATATACAAAATATTTAAGGGTTGTTGATACACATTAGTTTGGTGTGATTATGGAAAAAATAATGGTTTTTTTTATTAATTTTTAGAATGTTTTAATGTTTTATTAATGCATTTAACATTTGATTAATATTTATGTATTTGTACTAATATCCAATCATTTAATATCAGAAATAAAAACATGTATATTATGTTTTTGAGCAGAGGAATAAAAATCTTAAAGGTATAGTTCACCCCAAAAAATTACATTATTTTTATTAATTATTTAAAATATCTTGTGTTTTAAAGGTGAACAACGTTCTTACGGTTTTGTGTTCAACGTGTTTTTAATAAAAAAAAAAAAGTTTATATAATTAACCGCTGCTTTGTTAAGAAATGTTTTTTGTTGTGTCTTATGCACACAGGACTGCAACTGCCACTCAAAAGCAAAAAGAAAAAAACATGCCTGGTAAAATGAATTCTACATTACCGTGTTGCACTCCAAGCAAAATACCTCATTAATTGTATTGATTGCTCTTGATAAGTGCTGTGGATTTATTTTATCCCAGCCAGGCCGTCATTGTCCAAGCTGCAGCGTGGGTGCATTATAGTTTACAGTTAATTGAATTCTATTACTTGATAAGCTCCCTCGTTTCCCTTGAAAAAGATGGATGTTGCAGCTGTTGCCTGGTAATGCAGAGTAGCTTGAGCGAAGGCCTCGGTTTAATTTATTCACTTACTGAGCGTATATCAGCAGAGGCAGAGCGCACCTGACTGGCAGCTCGGCTAATTCGGTTTACTTTCACAACTCGATGATGTTCTGGGAATTTCCGCCACATTAGAGGGACAAGACTTGAAATGAAATGTTGACAACAGAAAGTCGCCACATGAGCTTTTGAAAGACCTTCAGTCAGCTTTGCTCTGTCGTCTCTGTGCAGGGTTGAGATATGGGCTGCTTTTTTTTGTTTGTTTGTCATTCAAAGCAAAGTAGGCAACACTCTTCCGCTCATTAAAAAAGGCTCTGGAACATTTTTTTGTCCTCTCAGCCTCCCGTCTCTCAGTGCCTTAACAATTTTGCTTGTGTATTTGTTGATATATTGCCAATTACCGCTGTTTTGCTTTAAGTGGGCCTGTGTCCCGCTCTTGTTGCTGTGGTTTCGCTCTCATTCCTAATGTGTCTGTTCTCCAACTCCCTTGACTCTATGAAAGAGCCTTGAAAATGGCATAGAAATTGTCTCTCACCCCCTCCAGATCTGAATGATGCTTTTTTATTATGTGATCTGCTTCTCTGTGATTAAAAAGGGATGAAAGATAGCATTGTTTAAGAGTGAGAAAATAAAAAATGAAGTATCTTAACAGCCACTCTTTGTTTGTCATAATTATGCTGTTTCCTCTTAGCCTGCTGGCCAACATGTAGCATCAAAACAGAAGACTTGCTGAGAGCTACTTGTTAATAAGTGATTTCTTTATCTCCGTCTCTCTGGATTTCTCCTGCAGTGTTGCTGAGGGAGGAGGTGGCTCAGTTGCAGGAGGAGGTGCACCTCCTCAGGCAGATGAAGGACATGTTGAGTAAAGACCTGGAGGATTCGCACGGCGGCTGCTCGGCCGATACGCTCTCCGCCGCCGAGCTCAAGGTGCAGCTGGGGGAGAAGGAGCAGGAGCTGGAACGTGCCAAGGAGGCCTTACAAGGTCTGAACCCCAATCACAAAGCCAATATTGCAGGATTACCAGAGAAATCCCCCCTGTGTGCTGTTCGGGCGCTTCGCCCTCCCTGGACACATCAATACTGCCCAAGTCATTGTTTTGGTAATAGAGATGGGTCACCGTGGGCATCCAGCTAGTTGATAAGTGAGGTTGACTAGTTTACAGTAAAGAAAGAATTTACAAAAGCTTTTATTTACAAAAATGATTCTAGTCACAATTACACAGACTCAAGCAGCAAGCGTCAAGTTGCAATTCAATACAAATTCGGTATAAAGTGCAAAAATGTCTTTGAAAATACTTGGTGTGATAATGATGGTCTGTGTTCCATTTTCGAAGAGAGAGAGAGAGAGAGAGAGAGAGAGAGAGAGACAGAGAGAGAGAAAGAAAGGAAAGGAAAGAGGTAATAAAGAGAGAAAATAGGACTGGACAATCTCACCTAAAATAAAAAACTCAACATATAACCTTGATTACAGTTAGTGAAAAAATATTGTATTTATGTATTTACTCGCTCTCATAAATATTTTAAGCTGTGGGATAATTTTCCTAATGAAAGTGTGCATTTTTTATCTTTTGTGATTTTAAAGTAACTGTAGGAAACAAACAATTTATGGTTATTTAATGAATATTTTGGACAGTTTAAATCAAGCACATGTTTCTTAAAACCAAAACGTCTTAGGCACGGCAAGTTTATTTATATTGCACATTTCATACACAATGGTAATTGAAAGTGCTTTATATAAAAGGAAATAATCAGAAATAAAGAAACAATCACAGCAATAAAACAAAGTTAACTTTTAAAATGATTTAAAAGAGTTAAAAATAGAAATTGTTTATACATAAAATGCTGTGCAGTCAGTTTGAATGCAGTTCTCATTCAATAAATGCACAGTGTTTTGAGTCTGAATTTAAATATGGCTAATGTTTTAGCACATCTGATCTCTTCTGGACGCTGGTTTGGCATAATAGCTAAAAGCCCACTCCCCTTGTTTTGTCTGAACCCTTGGTATTTCTAACTGACTCGATCCTAATGATCTAAATGCTCTGTTTTATACTCTAGTTTATATTCAGTGAGCATATCTGCAATATATTTAGGTCCTAGGCCATTAAGTGATTTATTTTCAAATTAATCCTAAATGTCATAAGAAGCCAGAATAGGGACCTGAGGACTGGTGTGATATGCTTCTAGTGAGAATCCTGACAGCAGTGTTTTGGACGAGCTGCAGCTGTCTAATGGTCTTCTTGGGAAGGCCGGTGAGGAGACCATTACAATAATCCACCCTGCTGGTGATAAAGGCATAAACAAGTTTCTCCAAGTCTTGATTGGAAACAAAACTTTGAGATAATAATATGCTGATTTGTTACTGCTTAAGCCACATTACATTAAAAACATGTAAAAAGCAGTTCTGGACAGTCATGTGACTACACACGCCATAGTATGTTTCGAAGGGAAAAGTCAGGGTTGCTAATTTGGCCTGCTGTCGCAGTGTGGTTTTTAATCTGTTTTTATAACTACTTTCGTCCAGCCCTAATATAAAATGTGATATATATTTTTAAATCTTTTAATAATCACACACATTACTATTAAACCCAAAATGAAAATGTTGTCATTAATTACTCGCCCTCATGTCGCTCCAAACCCATAAGGCCTTCGATCATCTTCGGGAAAATACAAATTCGAATTTTTTATAAGCTGTTTTACTGATGTATTTACTACATTTCTGGACCTAGATTATTTCAGTTGTGTTGCTGTCTATGGAGGGTCAGAACAATCTAAATTTGATCAAAAGTATCCTAAATTTGTGTTCTGAAGATGAACGAAGGTCTTGTGATTTGGAACGACATGAGGGCGAATTATTAAAGACCGAATTCTCCTTTTGGGGTGAACTAACCCTTAAATAAACTAATCAATAATAATACTACTAATAATAAATTACATAGTATGATTTATTTTATATTTCTGTATAAAGCACAGTATAAAACTGAGGTTGTTTGTCAAGAGGATGGAAAACAGTTTGAAGATGAAAGAAATGCCATCAAAAGACCTTTCAAGTATGTGTGAGGTGTGTATTTCAGTTGAGGGAGTAATAGATGCCTTTTCTACCTGTCACCAGATATTTTAATGTGTGTGTATGTGTGTAGCTTATCTTATCTGCTATCTGTTTATCTGGTGTCTAATGCTTTTTTAGTGTGTTTGAGAGACTTGTATAAACAGAGGACATAAGCACTGAAGGAAAGCGTTGGGTTTTGATATATATAACGTCATTCGTTCAGAAGTGTGTCTTATCAGTGCGTTCCTGCAGTGTGAGCTGGAGGTGCTTTCAGAATGAAGTGTGAAGGGAGGGTTTTTGAAATGTGCTTTATGACAGCAGTAAACTCAAGTGCTGCTGACATATAAAAGTGCCATGGCAACTATTTTGTTTTAGCCGTAAAGTGATGATCAGTTCATACGCACTCAAAAGTTTGGAGCGAAATGTTTATTTTTAATTCAACAGGGATGTATAAAAAAAAAAAAAAGTTTATACTTCTTATTCAGTATGCTAGTACGATTTCTACAGGATTGTTGAAATACAGTAAAAATAAAAGAGTTATAAAATGAATGCAGAAGCATAACACTCCATATTGAGTTATTGATAATGTTCATATTAAAATAATCCCAGACTTTTGGTATAATGACAGTACTAAGCACAGTTTAAGACATTGTTGAGCTCTTCTGAATCACATGAGATGATACCCTAGACATCCTAGTAATCTAGATAACCTGCATTTTTCTCAGGAGAACAATCTGAGAAGAAAGTCTACATTATCCGTCCATTTAATCTCCTTTTGTAAAATGTTTCACTTGAAAAGTGTTGGTGCTGTCTTAAAAATAAGCGTTGTTTTGTTTAAGATTATTGTTATCTAATGGATCGACATTATATTAAGTGTTCAATATGTTTTAAATGGATAACTTCAGCCAGTCAAACAGTTAATTCGTTGGTGTCTCGAGGCTACAGTTACAGTAACAGGACAGCAGCTGTCAATATCTACAGCAAACCACGACGCCATGTTTTTGTCTATACATGTCTCGGTTATCAAAGTGTTGATCAAAATATCTTAAAGGAATCACATCAAAATATTCTCTAATGGTTCTTCCACACTACAGGGATCACCTGTTCATTGCACACCCTGCGCTCAGTTCTGACACACTTTACACTAGGTCAACTGTGTTACTTGACACTTAGTCGTTTAGTCTGTAATGCAACACCTGTTGTACCTAAAAAGGAACCTGCCAGTCAATAAAAAATATTCCACACACGACAGACAGCGTCAAACACAGTTTTCAGCTAATTAAAGCAGATCTGGCTCGTTTTGGCCCTGGTGGAGTAAAGAGACGGTGGGTTAGTGATGGGTGGAAGGGTGCATGTGTGCTCATGAATGTCAACGCTCTCAAATGATAGTGGAAAAACGGGTTTGACTGTGGAATGAGGAGCCTTCTTCAGTTTAGGGGGAAAGAGGCAGTTGCCTCAAGTAAAATAAATGATTTACTTTGTACAAGCTGCAAGAAAACAGACCTGAACACTCCTAAATGAAACGTTAATAAAAGATACCGAATTGTTATGAGGTGTTACGCCTCACACTTCCTCTCAAATTAAACCCTTGAAACTGAATGCATTTGTGTTTGCTGTTAATTATTTTGTAACAAACAACGCAAATGTTTTTTTTTTTCTGTGTGGGATGTTTATAGTGGAGCATGGTGCCCCCTGGAGTCCATTTGGAGCAGTGCACTGCACTACTTTTAATTACTATGCAGTTTTTATTAATGCTAGCGATAATAATAAAACAAAAGACACACACTCACAGGGTAATCCATCAGTTTATATTTCTACAGCTCTTCTCTTGACAGATAGGGGTACAAAGAGCACAAAGCCTGTATTTGTGTTGCAGCCACAAATTATGAAATATAAATGTTATGATTTAGGAATGTTATGATTATTTTTTTTTAAACTTGCTGAAAGAGACTATTATTATTGCACTATGAAACTGATTGTTTGTGTTTCTGTTTAGCTATGAAGGGTGATCGGAAGCGATTGAAGGCAGAAAAGGCTGACCTGGTGAACCAGATGCAGCAGCTGTACACTACACTGGAGAGCCGAGAAGAGCAGCTCAGAGACTTCATCAGAAACTATGACCAGCACAGAAAGGTGATGTGCATTACCCGTGAATCAAATTTCACCACCAACATATAATCAAGAGTGTCACTCTTAATTAAAAGTAAGGTAAAAGCTATGATCATCAACTATTTGTGTTTTTATATTGTGGTAACACCCACAGACATAAAAAAAAATTGTATCTTCTTCATGTAAATGATAAAAAAAAAAAAAACTTGTTTTGTTTTTCAAATATACAACTTATTATGTCTTTGCTTTTATTATTTACATCGCTTTTAAGTGAAGATCCTTAAAATGTTTTTTAATCAACTTTTTGGCATTTAGTTGTATGTGCAAGATACAGGTTCAACATTATGTTTATAGATTCGCATAGAAATGGATCGTCAGTTTCTTGAGCACATGTATATAATTGCCCATCGCTGGCTGTGTGCTGTCCCTACAGGAGAGTGAGGACGCGGTAAAAGCTCTGGCTAAAGAGAAGGACATGCTGGAGAGAGAGAAGTGGGACTTGCGCCGACAGACCAAAGAGGCCACAGAACAAGCCAGCGTCCTGCGCTCCCAGATAGACATGAAGGAGAACAGAATCAAAGAGCTGGAGGCAGAGCTCACTATGGTGAGATAGCATCTCTCTTCATCTGTCTCTCTCACAGACGTACGCTTTCACTTCCCACAATGCCATAAACACTTACACCTCTTATAGTCTCAACTCATTCTCTATTGGGGTTTTGTGTCTCTTATCATTTGAGGCTCTCAAATTATGTCTCAGGGGCACAGACTGCAGATATATCAGACTCTAAATCCATCAGTTAAGATCCATAGATGGATCATGAAACCCTAGCTGCATTGCGCAATTTTACATTTTGCTGGATTGGCAGTATGATGTGTAAACAGCCGTATGGACTCGTGCAGTCATACAAAAATCCCCATGAAGAGGCACATGGCTGTCAACAGTGCAGTAATAGCATCATTACTCACTTCGTCTGCGTAATCTGTTGTGCCCCGCCACACACACACACACACACACACACACACACACGCACTACTAATGATTTCACTCCCACTGAGATTGTGAGATTCCCCCCCTGAGCGATCTGAGGGGTTAGATGTTTTATAAGCTTTAACATCTAGATGCCGAAAGATGGTAAAAATATATTTCTTTCTTTTTCCAAATGAACATAGAATTAATCAAAATGAATGTTTTGTTATAATTTTGTATAATTAGGAAATGCTTTTTATCAATCTAGAAAACAACTTTCAATAAATAGAAAATACATTTATTAGAATACATTTACTTTACTTTTATGCATGGTTAATGGAAAAACAAACATTTTTGATTCAATTTAAATGTGAATTTTTTTATATCGTGGTCTCACAGTTTTTGACCCAACTTTGACCGGTTCTTGTTATTATGCCTATGATACGATGTGTTTATGCTTGTTTTTGTACCCCAGGCAAAGCAGTCTCTGGCCACCCTCACTAAAGACGTGCCAAAGCGTCACTCTCTGGCGATGCCGTCGGAGCCGGTGGTGAACGGCAGTCAGGAGTGGGTGATGCAAGCAGACCTTCCCCTGACTGCAGCAATCAGACAGAGTCAACAGACCCTGTACCATTCGCACCCCGCGGACAGGCAAGGTACAGGCCAACACGACTGCATGCTCAGATACACCAAATGTCTTCCTTTAGTCCACTCACACACCCGTCTCCTGCCACCCCAGCTGCTTTGAGGATCAGCCCCTGTCACTCCCGCCAGCCCTCCATCATCTCTGACGCCTCGGCTGCCGACGGCGACCGCTCATCCACCCCGAGCGACATCAACTCGCCCCGCCACAGGACTCACTCCCTCTGCAATGTAAGAGCTGCCTGGCACCCCCGACCAAGTAATCAGCCTTCCCAACTTGTTTTTATCTCCACCTTCACTCTTCTCAAATATTCAGTCCCTGTGCTGCTCATTAGCATGGCTTCAGGGGCCCGTTTTGTCTTGATGCTAGTTACTGCAGATAAATCAAAAGAGAGAATTTGTACCTGTGAGAATTAGCTGTGCTCTACAAGCCTGAACAGAGCACGTTTTGCACATTTGGCATGTAGAAGCCAATGTTAATTAAGTATGAAATATGTTAATTTATATACTATTATATATACATTTTCTATTTAGCTTTAATTTGGTTTCCATTTTTAGTTTTTGTCATTTTAGTGATTCAACTTAAACTTATTTCAGGTAGCAAGAACAAAATATCTGCTTAATATTTATTTTTTTCAGCTTTATTTCAATTTATGTTTTTAAATAGCTTAATTGTTTACCTTTAATTTACGTTTTTAAAAAGTTTTTGGATCGAAATGTTTTAAAGGAACATGCCTCTTTTTTAAAAAAAAGGCACATTTTCCACTGGTCTTCCTGACTGGTTGGTGTGGTCTGATTTTGGATATTTAGCAACTATAGAAAGACCAAGATCTATAAAAGTGTTTGTCAAGATTGCATTTTAATAGCATAATTTAAGTCAATGATGAAATCTCAAAACATTGGTATCATAATGTGCTGCCAAACCAAAAATGTGAATGGAAAAAACAAGATGTAGCATGATAAGTGTAAAATCTCCTAATCCAGGATAAAAGAGCGCGAATAAACCAAATTTGGAATGTGTGGCCCCCTAAAGCGGTGCTGATGAGAGAGTGCAGATATTCCTGAGATTCCTGATGAAACCACATGACTGACCTCCCCCATATGTCCACCATTACTTCTCTATTCTCTCTTCTCCTTCCTCTCTCGCTGTCTCTGTTTCTGCCTTTTCTTGTTCTTGCTACAGTCCATGGAGGACCTCGAGGACCAGAAGCGTAAGAAGAAGAAGGAGAAGATGAGTCTCGGCTCACTTTCTCGAGTGTTTGCCCGGGGAAAATCGCAACGCAAGTCCTTGGATCCTGGCCTGTTTGATGGTACTTCCACCCCTGATTACTATATAGAGGAGGATGCTGACTGGTGATAGTGCTATTGTGTGAGCGTTTAGAGGTGTGTGTGCGGAGCGTACGCCTGGATTTGTATGAGTTAACGTATGTGTGTGTGCGAGCGTGCGTAAGCGTTTGTGTGTGCCTTCAAATGTATTCCCCATGAAAAATACAGGAAAGAGGAAGAACTGCTGCCTCCTTGAAATGTACATAACGACACTTAAAAACATCTATGTAAATGAAATATATATTTATATATGTATGCATATGTACATATGTTTACATTCATATAAATATATACATGGGATCATTGGCGTGTGAATATGTTTATGCTGTTATTATGCTTTATTTGTGGTAATATATGTCTCTTTTTTATAAACTGGAAACTTGAATTACTGCTGAGCATTTGTAAATAGGAACTCTTGTGCACCTTGTGTTTGCTGATGTCTTCATGTGGAATGCTTCTTTTTCATGACTGCTACTACCATGAACCCAGAGCTCCGGGCTGTCTTCATACACCATAGCATGAGGCCCGTCCAAAAGATTTAAATGTGCACTCAGTCGTTTTTTGCCCTAATCAAAAGATTTGAAACAAAGAGATGAGAGAAACCGTTAACATGAGCTGATCACATTAGATGTGAGCCTATTTAATTACAGCTATTTAATTGTACATGGAGCAGGTCACTCTTATTTAGGTACTCTATACCTATTACCACTAAACTTCACACTATTCTGACTGGAAATGACAATTCTGCATAACCTGAAAACAATGTGTGATGCTGCTTCCGCGCCACTAGAGGGCCTCCAATGCAACATTACCAAAAAAAATTACTGAGTGCACTTTTAACGTTTGACGTTACGATTTACTCGGCTACATCCAGATACAATGGGGTTTTTTTTCTAAATGTTTGCCTTAGCTGTTCACCTCAGTAATCTAATCACAGAGGAAAATCTGCATAAATGTGGGGTCACATTAGCGAAATTCGACAAGATTTTGTTGGCAAAAAGAGCCACCGTCAAGCGTCTCTTCTGGTCAACATGTTAAATTTGCATCACCGGATATTACTATTGAAATAAACTGCTATTGAAATAACTTGATCTTCCCAGCAAAACTGCTTTGAGCAGTGATAAATGTGACCCCCATCTTAGCAGGTGAATTTTGTGCATTTACCTCAGAGTTGCATTCAGACAGATGCCAAACCAGGATAATGATCATTTGAAAGCAAATGTTTTATTATGTATTATGTCTTCTTGCAAGGCTGCACCAAGGATCTTTTTAATCTTGACACATGCGAATTGAAAACCTCCCCAAATCTATACTTTGTTTCAAATGAAAACATACTTTAGGCAGCTTTGGTTCAATTATGATGACATAGTAGTTCAGTTATAATTGGACTGAAGATACAGTACGTCTCAGACAGGCCTTGTCCTTGTCTTATTTTTTTCTGTGGTCCAATGTGACTGCCCCTTTTTGCTAAAAGATATGTAGCATTATTTATTAGATTGTTTCCATTTAAAAAAAAAACACATTTTCTAACCTGTAAGGAATAAAGCTAGATTTTGAAGTGATACTAGGGAAGCTTGTTTCCACGTAATGTAGATTATTTACACACAAATCTGGACTATACTTTAACCGGGTGCTGACCTTACATCAGTAAAGTGCCAAAGGGTTATAGTGCAGCTTGCAGTACGTAAGAAAATACATAGAAATATTTTTCCTGCTTTTCTCAAGTGTGCAAATAGAATGTCTGTAAGAACTCATAACACACCCTGCTTCCATAACATTATTTTCCATTAATGTTAAACCCAATGATGTCATGACTCTTGTCTCGCTGACATATCACATATTTTTTTCTGTTTCAAGCTTTCCTTTGCATCTTGGTGGCACTGATTTTTATTTTTATTTTCATCTCTTAAATTAAACTGAACTTCATTCCTCATGTCATTTTAATGAGTTTATGTTGTAAGGTTTGTAAAGTAGATTATGTCAGATATAAGATTAAGTCTATTAAAGAACTTTATTTAAAGATTAGAAAAGAGGTCATTTCAATGAAACCAGACTATCTTTGAATTTACAGACTTGACGAGGAGGTTTTAACATTCTGGAGATTTAAAGAGAAAAAAACAACAATTAAAATAAAACTTATTTTAAAATAAAAACACATAACCCAACATTCATGTGCCTTTCTTCTTGACCCTGTGTGTGTGTTTGTGTGCGAGTTGTCATGTAATGGTTTCCTCTTAACCCTCTTGTTCAGGGGTTGCCGTGGTTTGGGGTGACCCCACTCTACTCTTCATTTGTAATTACCCGCCATCTGTGTTAACACGTGTCCTAACATTGTCTGACCTCAGTGGATGAGAATGCCCCAAACTCACTACATTCATAACTCATACGAATATGTCAACTGGAACAAGTCTATCATGTACACCCTTATCCAAAACATGAGCACGGTCATGTGCACCTCTACCCGAAACATCATCTCATGACCAACTGATGTTGATTTCATTTAATTTAAGGGTCTATTTAAAAATGCTACACGAGTGATATATATTAAAATATCATAAAACGTAGGCTTTCTTGATGAGGGTTTTCTATTTACAGCCTCATGAAGGATGCTGGAGACCTTTGCTAAAGTAAACTCAGAGCAACTGGGTGTTTCCTTCTCATTACTTGAAATGGAAACAGATTGCGATCTCCATTAAAATCCATTTTTCCATAAAGCCAGCGGATGCTCCCAGATGTCTCAAACAAGGTCAAGGCTCTGTATTTGCTTAAACGAGTACCTATTTCCTCTAAAAGTTAGAAATAGGCGTCCTCTGCCCTGATGCCCATCAGATAATGAGTTTTATAGAGGTAATTTTTTCAGCTAATTAAAATCTGATGAAGCCTAAAAAGAAGGATGATTCAGTCTGACCCTCAGGGTGACTTCAATCTTGATTTTTACCTGCCAGGACACATTTTAGCATTACCTGGGCTATATTAGACACCAAATAATCTAAATAATTAGCTATTCATGTAATTTATACAGATTCGACTGAAAGTCAAGCATCTTAAGAATGACACCACTGCAACAGCATTAGCTTAGTTTATAGGGCGCCGCCTGCTGGTATAAACAAGAAACTACATGCGTGGGTTATACAAGTTTCATCAAATGCAGTGATTTTGTTGTTGTGTTTAAACAGAATGTGTAAAATGTAATAAATGACAACATATTATAGGGAACGTCTGTAATAATATGTATGTGTATGATTTTAGGGTAAATTACAGTTTTGAAAAACATACTACAATCATTTTTACTTAAAATTTGTTTTTACAGTGTAGTCAATGCACTATATATCACAAAAAGACTGTGATAGAAAACAATGCTGTAAAATGTTTTAGCTAGTAGAGTATAGTATCATACAAAGTAAGTCAATTGAGTTTTAGCTTCACACAGTAAGAGGGAGAAGGTCAAGTGGTTTTGTTACGAAAGTCTGAGGTAGTAAATGGAGAAGTGGTTTTGCTTCAGAGGGTGTCTGGGTTATATGAAAATAGATAAGGCCTCTCGAAGTTGACCACAGGCCTTATCACATCCGCTGGTTCTTGCTTGCAAGCAATGATTCATTTAAAAAGCATTTTAAGAGCAGAAAATACTAAAATGAAACAGGAGTATATGGAGGTGGGTGCTATTCCTGGCAGCAATAAACAAGCTTTCATGTGCAGAATGGATAAGGCAATTTTGTTTTGCTCTCAACCCCTCTGAACCCCTTAAACTTGCCCCCCCCTCCTATTCCTGCCCCTCCTGACCAATCCAGACTCAGACAGCCTCTCCAGCCAGAACCATCCCAGCCTATCAGATGGCGAGGAGCAGCTGGAGCGGCTACAGCAGGCGGAGCTTACACGCAGCAAGCCCATGTCTCTGTGGAAGGCGGTCACTGTGCAGGCCTGGCTGGAGGTTGTCATGGCAATGCCCATGTACATGCGTGCCTGTTCAGAGAATGTCAAGAGTGGAAAGGTAAATGCTTTTTTTTGGCGTATTCTTTAATTTCAGCCCTTTTTAAAGCAAGGTGCTATCTTTTTTTTCATGCACTGCTCAATTTTGTGATTGCAAAAAAGCCATAAAATACATATTTAAGAGTTTATTTCATTACACTTTTTTCTATTTGGGTCTGCAGATTTCCATTTCAATAGTTTTCAGCCTGTTAACATTATTTTCTAGTTTCCAGAGCATTAAAATCAGTTATCCAAAACATTTTCGAAACTCTAATATGCATAATGAAAGTGTTTTTTAATCTGGCTTTATTCAGTGTTCAGATTTCGTTTCTGGAAATGTATGCAAATCAGTGCTAATATAATTAGATAAAGCATTATTTGAATATTTAAACAGCACAAATACAAAGGAACTGCCTTAACGTACTGTGATTAACGTACTGTGATTAATCTGTAGTGATTCACCTGTAGTGTCTAAACACAACTAACAAGCCATTTTACTAATAAGCCATTTATCTCTCTGATAAAGTTACATTCTAAGATAACATTTTCAGTTCTGTGGCTGCTAATTAGTACTTGATCTTAATGTCCAACAAATATTTAATTACTTGATGCTTCCAACAAGCCCTGACATTAACCTAGTTACCGATTACTCACCTTGCAACATTTACTCGACGTTGATGTCACGGCGAGCTGCTTCCTGTTGCAGGTGTTGCTGGGGCTGACAGATGAGGATCTGGAGCTGGGTTTGGGCATTAACAGCCCAATGCACCGCAGGAAGCTCCGTCTGGCTATTGAGGACTACAGAGAAGCAGAGAATGGCCGGGGGTGAGCAGGCATACCTTCGTACAAGAATAAAATAAGTACAAATAAGAATGCACTGGCACTGATTTTGTTGCATTTGTGTCCCTCAGACTTTCCAAAGCCGCTGATATGGATCATCACTGGGTGTCTAAGACCTGGCTGGGCGATGTGGGGCTTCCCCAGTACTCACAGGTCTTCAACAACCAGTTGGTGGATGGCAGAGTACTGAACTCTATCACCAGGAGAGACCTGGAGACCATCTTTAACGTCACCAACAAGTTCCATGTTACCAGCATTCTGTCAGCCATTCAGCTTCTGCAAATGCTCAACTTTGACAAAGAGGCAAGAATTTTTACAGTCGCAAGCACACAGTATTAGGGCTGCCCTCGACTAAATACGTTTACTAATAACCTGTATAAATCACAATAATGAGCCGTTACTTACATATGCGCACGCATAAAGCTTGCCACAGGCAGCACACCGGCAAAAGTAATGACTAAATGACTGTGTCAGGGAAAAACAGCAATGAAGATGTATTAATGTTTTAATAATCTGTTGATAAATTAGTGCTTTCTTTGTTTTCGCCATTTCATCGCAGCTTTACATCTCAGCAGTAGCGATGCGCTTTTACATAATCTTAGTATTTGTATTACATTTGAATCGGATCACTCAGACATTTCACTCTCTTTAAAAAATGTTGTTGATGATATTGTAAAATATCATGACTCCTCTGCAGACTATACAGGCACGTCGTGCTCAGTGTGAAAATCGAGATCTGGATCCGGTGGTCTGGACCAGCCACCGTGTCATTAAATGGATCAGAGACATTGATCTTAAGGTAATACAAAGTTATAGGCCTACAATGCACACCGCCGTTCAAAAGTTCGGGATCGGTAAGATTTTTTTTCTTTTTAAAATAAGTCTCTACGATTAACAAAGGTAGCATTTATTTGATCAAAAATATTCTAAATAATATGCATTGAATGATTTTTCACCAGCCGTTACGACAAACTGTGTCTGAGGAATATCAGTTTCCCATGACATATTTGGATACTTACACTTTTAACTATGTATAATTGTCTAAATGTGTCTGATGAAATGTCCAACCTGTTGAAATAATTATTTTATGCAGGAATATGCTGACAGCCTTCAGAACAGTGGCATTCACGGTGCAGTGATGGTTCTAGATCCGACCTTCAGTGCAGACACCATGGCCAAGGCTCTAGACATCCCCAGCAATAAACACATGATCCATCGCCATCTATACGAGGAAATGAAAGTACTTCTCAACCCGGCAAGGCGTGTGAAGCTTCTTTTCAATAGTCAAAGGGACTATTTAATAGTCTAGCTGTATATAACAATATAAATTGCAAGTGATAGCCGTCATCATACCTAAAACTTAAGCTGTATCCGAAATCGCCCCCTATACCCTCATTCCACATTCAGTTCACTTGTGAAGGGAAACAAGTCAGTGAATTCGGACAGACTTCCGCTAGTTTGCATAGTTTGCTTGCTGCTTCATGATCATTTGAAACGGGTTGCTCTAGTAATAAGATTAAAGGATTTATCTGAATTCTGTCACGGAAATTATGAATAAACCAGTTAAGCAATTTAATAATCATTGTACACTGTATTTTCACCTGTGCTGTTGTGTTACGCCGTATTAAGCCACGGAGGAGGAGCGCTTTGTAAACGAATGAATGGAGGATTCAGCCGCCGGCGCCATCTTCTGGCAAAACGCGGGAATTCATTGGGCGCGCGACACTCACACTGCATTATGGGGATTCTCTAGCCTTTGTAAATCGGTTGTACGCTCGTTTTTGCGGTGCATTGTGGGATTGAATGAGTGCACGCTAGAAGGGTGGGTGGGTAGGATACAGCCTGACTATCCAAAAACCTTACCGCTCGTTTCAAAGAGTACTATATATATCAGTCCGCTTTGTCAAAAAAGACCGGCGCTACTTTCAAATCACTGGTGAACATCTTTGCTACAGTTGTAATATTTTAATGGCTTTTGGGTCAAAGAGAATATTTGAGAATATTTTTGAACGTCACATTTTTAAGTCTTTTCATGCAAAACAGAGTGGTTGAGTTTTTGTGTAATAATTCCTTAATCTAATATATGTAACTAATATATAAATATATCATTACACTTCAGCTTAGATAATTATTTCATATGCTTATATTTATTTAGTGAGTTATAATCACTTTGTTAAGCAGTAACTGCATTAATTAGCTGCAATAAGTGTGACTGAGTGGTATTTCTGTGCAGAACTAACCAGGCTCAGGACTACAGGAAAGAGGGGACTCCTACACATTCTCCTGTCTCAAACTGCCGCAAAACCGAGGAAGGATTTTCTCCCAGGCAAAAAGTTGGCAAGGTATCGGCTGTCTTGTTACTGACACAAAGCGATATAAAGACAAACGATGTTTGTCCGTGCGCCTACCTTTATTGTTAATGAGCTGTAGAAAGATAAATAACCTTTCTATCGTTCCTCAGAGCCCTTTGCGATTCAATCCACTGGTCGCTGTTGGGAGAGAATTGACTTTTCAAGGTGGCTGTGGATCACCACCCAGAGAAGATCGCATCAAGATCCTGCAGAGGACCAAGGGCAGTCCAATGCATGGTTACTCGAGCATAGAGATCACTAATGTCTGAAGGCAACAGTCTGTGCCTCGGATGAACTAGGAAAGATGAGCCTCCCGGAACCACTAAATGGACCAAAAGCTCAATTATTTGTAAAAGTGATTTGAGAATTGACCATTTGCACTTTAGAGAATTTTGTATTGGCAATAAATCATAACGAAGCACTTAATGAAAATTTTATAGACACGCTGCATTAAAAAGCTAATATTTTGTTACTAATATAGATGAACTTGATTCCCATAAATACCAGTCAGAACTGTAGGTATGCAGCTAAAATCAATACCACATGTTCAGATGTCCATTCCCTACATTAAGGTCATCACAACACTGTGCTTGCTTAAAGTTACAGGAAATGCTGTAACAAGGAATAGAGCTGTGAATTAATTGTGAAAACACTTTGAATGCCACAGTGAAGTCTTTTCTTTGTTTTAATACATCTGTTGACATCTGCTAAAGATGTTTGTGTTTTCAGAGTCTCATTTGCATATACAATTAAAAGCAACCTCCACTTTAGTAGCAATGTAGTGTGGGTAATAGATTAGTCTCATAAGGATCACTCCAGTTTAATTGAAATGAGTTTTCCCATAATATATATATATATATATATATATATATATATATATATATATATATATATATATATATATATATATATATATATATATATATATATATATATATATATATATATAAAAGACTTTAGGGGAATGAAAAAAAAAAACTTTTTTTTTTCTCTGTTTAATTTCTTATTTGTGATTTTTAACATTTCTGTCTTACCATGCATGCGGTTCAATGGAATATATTTGTATATAAATGCATTGTATAGTGACTATCAATCACAATAAGGAAACGAAAGTGTGACCTAGTTGCAAAGCCTTTATCTTTATCATAAGCAGGGTGCCTGGGAGAGCGTATGGAAAGGTAAAAATGCAGTATACGCAATCTACAAGCCAGCGCAGCATACGCAGTGCATATTCTACAGCTGTGTTATCCTACTTGAAGCCACGGGGCTAGGAGAGCAAAACAAGTTCAGCAGCTCGGTGTGCAGCAGCATTGGCTTTTTATGCAAACCGCCTCTGTCATTGCTTTCACACAGATTAGATGACACAAATCGATTAATGACTGTGTTTCAGAAATTCTAATACATTCTAATTCAGCATTTTCAGATCTTCTCGAGATCTGGTTAGGAATGGCAACTATGAATCACAGATTTCCTGCTGGGTTTGACTCAGATTGTCTATTGATAGACAGTTTGACGTCAGCTGCACAGCACACCAGCTCTAGGAGATGCACAGCTCAAGAATCTAGCCGTTTTTTTGTGCATTTTTAAGGTGGGTTTTGCAATCACTAATCATTTTATATCACTGTATCTTGTGGCATTAGTGAAATTGTACTTTTGAGAAACATTTGTATATAGATTCACACCACGTGTCTTTGACACAATGTGTATAGAAAAATAAAGCTCTACATACACGTATTCGGGTGTCGCTGTGTGTTTGTGTATCAGGTTTTTTAGGCTGTTCGTAGGTTTGAGGTCAGTCACATTTGTAGAAATTAATACTTTATTTTAATGGATTAGCCAAGAAAAGGATGCATTAACTTCATCAGAGGAAAAAATAAAACCCAGAAAACTTAAATCAAGGAATCCTAAAAAAAAAAAAAAAATAAGTAGCCTTTCACCAAAAAATACTAAGGAGCAAATTAATGACATTAGAAAGCAGTTATTTGAAATCGTAAAAATGCTGTATTTCACAATATTACTATATATTTTTTTTCTAATTCTATATTAGACATATATTACAATTTCATATATTATTTTCTAATACTATATCAAATAAAAAAAGTGAGCCTCAGGCACTTCTTTAAAAAAATAAACTAAATAAAATCTCACTAACTGCAAGCTGCCCTGCATCCCAATGCGCGTGCTATCCGCCCTAAATAGTAGCCTGTTGAAAATGACTTTCATCTAGAATTTAAGATGGATAGTATGCGCATTGGGACGCAGGTATGGTGTTAGTTACACTGCTAAAACCTTGTTTCGGGTTTCAATTTAAGTTGGGACAGTTATTTAATTCTGAGAGGTATCTCCGGAAAAAAAAAACAACTTTATAGCGTTTCACACAGAACGAAATTTGGAAGTAAGCTATTTACCTGCGGATCGTAATTTACTGATAAATCGAAACTGCTATTGTTAAATACTTGTAGGTATTTCCCAAGGAAACCCATAATTTTCCGGGTTGTAGGACCATGAACAGCTGTTTTATGTCTGTACCGAACGCTGCTCCCTTTAGGACCGAGCGTCGTACTTAACTCTTACAAACTGCGGGATAGCAGTCGACTTGATTTTGAACAAAGTTCCTGTCTCTGTTTAAGCCCATAAATTGTCGAAACAGACTGAGTGGGGCTGGAGTTAGAGCATCCATACAGTTTTTCCTTTCTTTAAACGAATGAAAGGATCCTGAGGACGCTCGTTTGACCTGCGGCCGGGAGCGACACCTGCCTCAGGTACTTTCATGTCACAAGGTGCGAAGGGCGTCGATCCGCCGCGGAACTTCGCTTAACTTAACGTAGGCCGTGCACTTCAGCTTCGCCTTTATTTGGTCGCGTTTGTCGTTATTCGGCATCGTTGAGATTTGCCCCCGCTCAGGGAACACCGCAGGGTCTTCAGGGTGTCACGGGTAAAACCAGCCTATTGTTTGAGATAGTTTAAACACACAGTGGATGACAGACAGAAGCTTCCTAGTAATATTAGTTTCGTGTCAGCAAGACATTCATACATCAGTCATTTATATCGTGTGCTGTTATAGTGCATGTTTGTAAAATTGTCCCTGAGTATTCACATATGACATCGTTTTTGTTTTGTTTTGAGTGTAACTACAGAATATTGTATCGACTCGTCCTACTTCTAATTATTTAGTAATTTTTCCGTCTTTAAATACAAATCTTTAAGCAAAATGATGAAGGTCATTCATTTTCTCAGGGTGTTTTGTAATGTAAACAATGACGTTGAAAAACTGTAGAAACACGATATGCTAGGGTTGCCCTTGTACAGCTTTTCCATGGAAACCAGCGCATTGCCTAGGTTACTACTTATTGTTAAATCTGAATTACCATAACTTTTAAGTCATCTCGTACGAACTAAGAAACTTATGCAATTTGTGTAATTTATGTCGTTTTAAAAATACACTAATTCCGTAGTACTGTGGTGGTAACTACAGGTATAGTTAATGTCTGCTTGTGTCAGTATTAAAGCTGTCATATTATTTTAGTCTGTGTGTGTGTGTTTGTGTGTTTGTGTGTGTGTGTTCATCTTATTTTACACGGAAACAATCTAATATAATTCAAACATACAAATGAAAATGGAATTTTAAATACCAATAAACATCATTTTAAATAATGAAACGGCACCATAGCTCATTAATGTTAAAAAATACATAAAAAAACTGCTAAAAGATTGATTTTTAACTTTATGTGTCACTTGCTCCATTGGTTTCCTAATTGTTTTTGAGTGTTTAGAGATCTCATCTTTGTAATTCACTTCAATGCCACAAACCTAATTTCCCTAAAATAGATCGTTAAGTTGAATCGTTGGATATAGAGGGAGTTTATCAATAATTAAGGCTCTCAGGACATACTTCAATCACAGTTAAATGATAAGTCTCTCTAATCACTTCCATTTATTTATTATTATTGTTATTATTATACCTATTATAGTGATTGGTATGAATATGAGTATATATCAGAGTGACTCGATTGCAGCAGTTAATCCAATTGGATTACAATCATTTTAATGAGTGATTGTGTGACGATTCTGCTTTGTATTCTGTAAGAAAGAGCTCAGATAAGGTCACGGGGTGCATGTTTAGATGGAGCATTTAGTGACCTGTGGTCTGTGTCTGTTTACTTCAGGACACAGACTCTTGTGTATTTGGACAGGCCTTCCTGGTCTTTTGTCGTATTTCCCTATTTTATGTTTCTGTTGTTTTGAACACAATTTAATGTTCTTTGCTCTCATGGACTTTCGTAGACCGATCACATACCAAAATTATGTCATTAATATATTGCATTCTTTTAAGACAAAAATAAGACATCTCTTTATATGTGGATAAATTGTATTGATCTAAAACAAATCAATCAGAACAAGACTCCTCATGCCAGTCTTGAGAAACAAATCAGGCTTTTAGAATTAGTGTGCACTTTTGGCATTGCTTGTCATGTCTTGTTCTGTGAAAAACCTGTTTTATTAGTGCCCCTAAATATGTAAGACTGCCTTGACTAAGCTAACTTTACACAGACAATTGCTCCATTTCTTTGTCTTTTTTTTCTATCTCTTCATTGCTCATTCCTCTCAAAATATGAATAACAGGATTCCTTCTATTTCTTTTTTACTTCAAGCCACTTGTTGTAAATAGAAACGTGAACATTGTAAAACACATTTGACCATTCGCTCTCGCCCCTCAAATAAATGACACCCACAGGCGGATGAGTCATGCTGAAAGGTCCCACGAAGCCTGCAATCGTGATTTTTTTTTTTTTTTTTTTTTTTGCTCTACCTGAACACATGAAGTAAAACGTTCATAAAAACCACTCAGAATGTCACCTTACAGTAAATGTGCATATCCACGGCCATTGCGCACTGACAAAAACATTTACAGAAGTATTTACATGTTGCGACAGCCCGATATTTTAAGAGAACGTCGTTGTATAAATATACTACGAATTGTGAGCGGTTTGCGAGGATAAAACGGGGAATTTGGTTGTGCTAATAGATGAGGCTGTTTGCCCTGTTGTAATGTGAATTTAAAGTAGCTTTTACCTAAAATGACACCCCTTCCCCATTTTCATTCTGAGCACAGTGAAGTGCTCGCATTCGCCAGTGAACAATGCTGTGTTGTTATGGAAACAGTTAGTGTACAGCAGCAGCCTAACCTCTGTGCACTGGACCTTTTTAAGGTGTTTTTTAGTGCGTGTAACCAGAGTCTTAACCTTTATATTAATGACACTCATTGAATGATTTTGTTGATGTTATGGAGTGCGTATGAACGTGGGATATTATCTACGTGTAAATATTATCTTTAATGCTCTCATTTTATCACATTGAAACTGTCCCTATATTTAATAATGATGCTGTCATCTGAGGAGTTCAGAAATCATAATTTTGATGTTTTGGCTTTAATTTCATATGTCCATTTCTCTTTTATCACATCATGACCGAAACAATCATTGAAAATCAACAAATGTCGACCAGGTGTGTAATTGATGCCTTATCTGCGTGTTTTATTATTTTCATACCGCCACATGTACAGAATGATGGAAAACATCTTGTTGCACAAGCCTTGTTGACTCATGAACCTGCTAAATGAGTTGCACTGTATTTTCAGCCTGGTTTTATAGTTTTTCATCAGCAATGCGCAAAAATTGCTATACTTCTATTTCCATTTTTATCATATTCCTCATGCCATTTTCAGTATAGTTTTTTTTATAGTACAAAACATTCTCAGTAAGATGATTAACTTTTGTAATTGTAATTACGTTTAATAGGGTCGTTAAATGGAGACTCACTTATGGAATAAAACAATAAAACTGTGAGTTTAAAAACTCTGAACTAATTCCCCAGTTTCAAATATGAATTTTTCTTTACCCAAAATGCCCAAATTTGACATCGGGTGAATTGCGACGTGATGATTTTCCATTCGACAGCACTCTACTTGAATCATCATTTTTGGTGCAAAACTATTTTCTAAGTTAACCTTGAGAAACAAAAAAAAAAAAAATCTGAAATTGCGCTTCATGACCTGTGATCATTGTAATATGTGAGAGCTCATGTACAGATAAAAAGAGCAGGGTTTTAGTAGACAAAATTTGAAATGACGGGGTAAATATTAGTCTGATATCAAAAACAATGCAGAATTTTTATTAAAGGTTTAGTTCACCCAAAAATGGCTTTCTTCTTTCAGATAAATCCAATCGGAGTTCTAAAACTGTCCAGACCCCTCTAAGTCTTTCCATGGGACTAAGCTGGTGTTTTCTGTATATAATTGGGTTGGGAGGGATGGGAATAAAGTCCATCTGTAGTAAATCCATGTTTTTTGTAAAAATCCATATTTTAAATGTAATAAACCATTTTTTTCACTTTCGCTGACTGTGGCATGCCGTACGTAACACGCATTTTGTTGCGTGACTAGCTCTGAGCGCAGAGAGAGAACGGCAGTCATGAATTAGAAACACAAACCTGGTTTGAAAAGACTGGTTTGGCTTTTGCTTTGCTCCTCCTTTTCCCAGAGGCGTGTGCGACGTGATTTCTTTCCGCTTTCCACAGTCAGAGTTTATTATGTTTGAAAAATGGATAGTTTTCTTGCAAAAATGTTTCGATTCGCTACAGGAGGCCTTTATCCCCGCCCCACAGAGCTGTGTGAAGGAAGTTTTATTACAGTTGTGCACACTTTATTTCATGTCTTCCGAACTGTATCCAGCAAAAACCCGTTTATCTCCACTGAAAGGCTTGGAGTGGCCAGGACAATTTTAATATAACTCTGATTGGATTCGTCTGAAAAACGAAAGTTATATACATACAGGATGCTTTGAAGGTGAGTAAAACAAAGGCACATTTTCACATTCGGGTAAACCTAAGAGATTTACTAAGTTTTATAATGTCCTTACATGGCAATCCTTTCAATGACATGCTAAATGCTTCTATTTGACCTCAAGAGTGGCATTGTGCCAAAACGATTGTTTTTTTTGCTGTGGATTCTGTCTCCAATGAGCTGAAACAGAGAAACCCTTTTCTTATTATAGTTGGGCCCCATTCCCAGTCATTTCCAGGATGTATTTCCTCCTCATTGAGATGTTTATAACATTTGTCTCTCTCTCTCTTTTTCTTTTTTTTTTTTGTTGTTACAGTGCTACTCTCACCCTCCACATTTGGACCACCCTTTCGGGGTAAGTGTGTTTTTGTGAGTAGTGAAGAGGAGCATTTACAGCCATGTGCTACAGTGGGCAGCCTCTGTGTTCAGGAAACAGGCGTTCACCCACCAATAGAGAAGCCACCAGCTCAGGCTCCCAGTATGCTCTCTGTGCGCTGGGGGTGGGCCTGGTGGCACTCGGTGTTGTCATGATCGTGTGGAGCATAGTTCCTTCTGAAACGCAGTTGAACAACGCTACAACCACCAATGATGGAAGTGACATCATTGACGGAGGGAAGACATCATCTGTTGCGTTTGTGCTGGTCGGATCTGGTGTTGCCATGTTGCTCCTTGCTGTATGTCTCGGTGTGAGGAACAGGAAGCGAAGGAGACAACAGCAAACTACTGGTGTAGGCGGCGCTGATTATGTGGATCGTGTCCGTAGAGATCAGGATGAGGAGTGAGTACTGCTCTATGTTCATTAAAGTTTTTTTCTTAACTTTAATTTCAAATAAATGATTTAGCTTTAGCAACAAAGAATCGTGGAAAGAAAATATCAGGATCATAGAAATATCAAGCAACAGTTGATGATAACATCTTTGCCATCACAGAAACAGATACTTTTTTAAATATACTAAAATACAAAATAAATAAATGCAGGACTTAATTAGATTCTAAAAATATTTAAAAATGTACTGATTACAAAATTATTATTAAATAAAGCTTGAGGCGAAAACCTGTAAACCTCATAATTCCACCCCCTTGAATGAATGAATGAATGAATGAATGAAATGAAGCGCCACAGAAGTGTTGCCAGACCTTAATAATGTGATGTTGATCCCCTGGAATGTGAATTTACTAAGGGAAGCCTTCACAAAACATACTTTCTGTGTAAATGTTAGGTCAACTGATGAACCAGTGCCCAACTATGATGTTCCCACCTATGAGGAGGCAGTCACCAGCGGACAGTACCCTGTTCGGCAGAGCAACTTACGACAGAGCTACCAGCTGCCCTCGTACGAGGATCTCATTGGTGCCGTTGAAAATGAAGGCCAGCAGCCTAGAGATGGTCCTGGCCAAGAGGCCAGTCAGCCGGCCCCCGGCCCCGGACCTCAGCCTGCAGCACCCGCCCGCAGCAGCAGCAGAGCCAGTCGCATCCTCAGACCTCTCAGAGTGCGCAGGATTAAGTCAGAGAAGCTCCACATGAAGGATATTCGTTTGAATATCCAAAATCCTGGACATAGTGGGGTGGTGACCATCGAACCACTGACCCCACCACCACAGTATGAGGACAAGCCCCCTCAGCTACCCGCTGAAGCAGTCTAATGAGTTTGTTGAGCGTTTGCATCTATGGGTTGTTTGAAAAATGTTGACTTATCTGTGCAGAAGCGGAAAGTTTTAGTGGAAGCTATAAAGGTGTCTCAAAATATGCCAAATAATGAAATAGGATACGTTCATGTGTGCTGTCAGTTCTTGGACAAAACACTAAAGCCTACTTGAATGTTTTTTAACAAACTTTTTTTATATTTGAAGAATGGATTACAGTAGTGTATTGTTTTTTTCATTTAAAACTGTTAAAGAATATGAATGCCGCTGCGCCTGAGGGAATTACTTCAGTTTACTTCCAAAGAACTACTTTGTACACTGCAAAAAATAAAAACAAAACCGTTTTTATTAGAGATTAACATAGAGCTGAATAATCCTGTCACACTTTTGTTGCCAGTTGCTAATTACTGTTTTTGAAAATAAGATTGTGTGGGGTTTACATTGTCACTTTTTTTTTATATTATTCTTAATTTGAATGTCCAGTTTTTCAGCTCATTATTTTTATTCTGAATATGTAATTGAACCAGATATTGTGCTGATGCAGCCAGAAAATGGAGGGATTCAAAATTAACTTATAGGGTAGATTTAATTCGCATTAATTTACTAATTTATTCGTGCCATTCCAAATAATCCAGTTGATAATGAAATTAATATTTGTTTGTTAACAATGTGTTGCTGTTCAGTTTGCAGTTAACTTTTGTAAAAAACAATTTATGTATTCTTGTTGTATTTTAAGGGTGCAAAATTTAAATGTATTGAAATAGAATGCAATTACAATTATTATTGAAACTCATAGGGAACTTTAGTGATATGTTATAACAAATTCTGCATTTATACAAAACTCTAATAAGTGATATAAAAAAAAAGGTTCGGGATAGCAAACAAAGATGCACCTTGGGGGACTTTGGTTTCTTTGGCCACTCAACACTTAATTAAGTGCAAAAGAAAATGTATTAACTATACCACCTGCAGTTTGACTGAACAATCAAGCTGATTGAAATAACCAAACTGTCAAGGTCCTGTTGATGTCATTTTGTATGTGAGCTAAATAGGTTGAAGTTGAAAAGCTTTTTAATTCAGTTTATTTCATTGAGGTGTAAAATCTTGGAGAAAGAATGGCTTTGTTGTAGACTTGCTTTTGAAAAAAAGAATAAGATTGTGCATTGTTTCAAGCTCTCTACGTCTATTTATTTCTTGCGGGACATAATAAAATCGTTCAAATCTATGTTTTGTTCATCTTTACCTTTCAACCGAAACGTCTGCTGATTTGTAGTGCCACCCAGTGGCTCAGAGTCGAAAACAACTTTGAGTTGCTGTCAGCGATGACATTTTGAACACTTTTCCAATCTAACATTTAACAGACCGTACTGAATAATCACTCAGGCCTTTCAATAAGAGTCTCATCAATCAATCAAAAAGAGAGGATGGGGTGCGAAGTACATGAAGGTGAGACGATAATAAACATCATAGCACGGAATACCATTAAAACAACAGAAGACAATCGTTTATCTTTTCCGAGCTGAAAATGAAGCCTTAATCTCCCAGCCAAACGAAACCGCGTTCACGAGTCGCCCCCAAGAGCCATTACATGAACCGCGATTTCACAAAACGCTGATTGGGCTAAAGTGGTGATTTTGCGGCAACCCCGCTTTATAGGTTTACGTGCCGAAACGAACCATTAGACAAACGCTTGCGATTTTCAAAGTTCCATGAAAAACAAATGAAGCTGTTACGATAACACTCGGTCCAAACAGGTCGGTATGAGTTATGGCTTAACTAAAGCACGCTTTTGCATTTTAAGAACATTGCTCGTAATGACACCTTGAGATAAAAATGACATACATTTTTTTTTGTTGAGTCAAGTCTGTCATAGCTTGGCTTTGCACTGAAAATGGGTCCAAATGAAGCACTGGATGTTGTTACAAGTAACAGATTACAATTGCAATAGCATGTATTTTATATTAATTTTAACTCCTGTAATGGCAGATATACATTTGCAGCATCATTACCCCTTCCTTTAGTGTCACGTGGTCCGTCGGGAATCGTTCTAATATGCTGATTAGCTGCTTGAGAAACATTTTTTAAGCAACGATTTAATTGTGCTGCTTAATATTTTGGGGGAAACTGTTAGGCCTATGCATTTTCTTCATATATAAAAATATAAATATATTAAAAGTATTATATTTTTAGCATCATAAATAGCTAAATGTACTTATGTCTTATTTCTGAATCACAACTGACCATTCTCTAAATTTCAGACAAAATATACCTTGTACGTTTCTATTTTGCTATATATATATATATATATATATATATATATATATATATATATATATATATATATATATATATATATATATATATATATATATATATTTAATTTGCGTAACACTTTATATAACCCTGCTTAAATCATTCTTATTAGCTGTAGCCTATTTTTTAAGTGTCAATCTGTAATGTTTTCATTCTCATTAGTCCTAATAATGGCATTTTAATAAGAGTGTAGTGTAATGTTTGTCTATTGTTTTAATTCGTTCTTAGTAGAAACCTTTGGCCATGTCCGTGTTTATTTGTCTATTGTTAAATAAACTTGCGGTAAACGTATCCTACAAGATTTAGTAAACTTGGTTATTAATCTCGCGATAATTTTCGCTACTTTAAATCGCATGCTTTCATATTCAGATATATTCAGCGTAGACGAATGCTCTCGCCGTTAATGACCTTTAAAGTTTGTTAATGAAAGTTACTATAGCCGCTATAAGTAAACTCCTCCTCTCTCTGCTCCGCTGCATCGGTTCTACGTGTAGTCTGTGTTCCCGCTTTTGCAGCTGCTCCGGCTGAAGGGGGAGGGAGAACTTTTCATAGAACAGCCAGCCCAGGGAGTCAGTCACATTCTTGGCTGGGATTCAATGACTGAACCAGACACAAACAAACACTGAGAGAGAGAGAGAGAGAGAGAGAGAGAGAGAGAGAGAGAGAGAGAGAGAGAGAGAGAGAGAGAGAGAGAGAGAGAGAGAGAGAGAGAGAGAGAGAGACGCTCACACTCTCATAGTAAAGCGGAGGCAACTGCGCCGACGAGCTTTACACAAGGCACACATTTTGTGCTTGAGTTGCACGGGCTTCTGTGATACAGCCGGATTGAGAATTACATTTCGTTCAAAACTTTACACTTTGCGGAGGATTTTCCCGTCGCTCGGAACTCTGGTTCTTTCTGGTACGACTTAAGATTTTAACATGAAGCAGCTGAATGGATTACGAGGCGGCGTTTCACGCTTTCCGAAGTGACATGGACTGTAGCGACTCTTTCCGTTCCCGTTCACCGAATCTGTAGTGATCAGACCGCCCGGGTTTAAACATGGAGGCTCCCTCCAGCTTTCAGCCGCATCCAGGACTTCAGCAAACTCTCAAGCAGTTTCACTTGAGCTCCATGAGCTCCCTCGGCGGACCGGCAGCCTTCTCGGCCCGGTGGCAGCAGGACATGCTGTTTAAGAAGGACGGTAAGGGCGCCGAGGTGATGGTGAACCTCCCCGCGCAGACGCCCCCGGTCATGCCGGGGCCCCTCTTCATCCCGTCGGACCGCTCCACCGAGAGGTGCGAGACGGTCCTGGAGCGGGAGACGATTTCGTGCTTTGTGGTGGGCGGCGAGAAGCGCCTATGCCTGCCGCAGATCCTCAACAGCGTCCTGCGAGACTTTTCCCTCCAGCAGATCAACTTGGTGTGCGACGACCTCCACATCTACTGCTCCCGGTGCACGGCGGACCAGCTGGAGATCCTCAAAGTTATGGGCATCCTGCCCTTCTCGGCCCCCTCGTGCGGACTGATCACCCAGACCGACGCCGAGCGCCTCTGCAATGCCCTCATCTACGGCGGCACGTTCCCTCCGCACGCCGACAAAGAGCTGTCGTGCTCCATCGAGCTGGAGAGAACGGAGAAGAGCTTTAAAGTTTATCACGAATGCTTTGGGAAGTGCAAGGGCCTGTTCGTGCCAGAGCTCTACTCGAGCCCCAACGCGGCGTGCATACAGTGCTTGGACTGCAGGCTCATGTTCCCGACGCACAAGTTCGTGGTGCACAGTCATAAAAGGCTGGAGAACAGAACCTGTCACTGGGGCTTCGACTCGTCCAACTGGAGGGCTTATATTCTTTTGGATCAAGACTATAGTGATAAAGAGGAGAGCAGCACGCTGCAGCAGCTCCTCAATGAGTTAAAGGGAAAATTCGACCTGGGGAACAAGCACAAGACATCTTACAAGGTAAGCTCAACTCTTAAAGATGCAAGGAAATATTAAGATAAATATAAATCTGGACGGCATTACTCCACATAGCTTACTCCCAAATAAAATTGCTAGCACATTTCATGTGTTGTATTGTTTGTATTTTACTTTGATTCTCGTGCACCTCTATTGACCTTTCCCTTTGTCTCTAACCATGCAACACCTATTACACCTTGTGCCACCTCAGAAAACTGTCTTATAGCGCTTCAAAAGCCAGATTTCACATTGGACGTATAACATAGTGCCTGTGCCAAATTTCTCTTCAGTTTCACCTTACAAAACACATACACAAACCATACTTCTTATTTCTTGCCCGTTGTTTTTGAGCGTCACGACCTGTCCTTGTTGGAATCTATTTAATTTGGGGTGTGATTTGATGCACAACTTTCATCAACATCAAAAATGGGATGATTTTATGCACTGTAGCTCATGCAATCATGTTCTATCCTCAATTCTTAAGATCATGCCAAACCAACAGAGAACCATTGATCTATAATGCATATATATTATTATTATTATTATTATGATGATGTAATAACATAATCTACTGCTATTTTTGAGCGTATTGAAATGAAGGTGCAGCCAGCGAATGTCCTGCCCCCAACCGACCCCCCCGTGTGCATTTGGATGGACTCAGGGGCATCTGCATATAACAAATGGAACCTCAATTATGTATTTTATGGGAGCCAGAGATAGAAGGGGAGGCCTGGGGAAGCCAGCGGTGGAGGAGGAGGAGGAGGAGAGTGCTGTGTAGGACATTGTTTTGTGTGTATGTTTTGGGTGGGGGGCAGGTTGGGGTTGAGGTCACTCTCAAAAAAGCAGTTGGTGTAGGGTCAGCGCTGCCCTTGGGTCTCCCACTGTCTGATCAGGCTCCATGCCAGGGTCAGAGAGACGGTGAGCAGACAAAAGCACGGGAGTCTCGGGTTGGCTGTTCGCTCCACGCAGCAGCTGTTGAGTGTGATCGTGCTAATGGGTCTACACACATATATGTATGTGTTACCATGGTGTCACTTCAGCAGGCTTGGGATGCATGGTGTGGCAAACGCAGTTCCATTACTGTGGGAAATGTGAGAGACATGGCACATTTCAGAAATGCAGCGTCATGTATATTTAACGACTGCTGCTCTATGGGAAAAGTGTTGGCTAAAATTTGTCACCGAGTGGCTAGTTTACGCTTCGCTGTGCCTTGCGTCTGGCTGGGCTAAAGAAACTCTGCTTTTTTTGTGGAGTTATTGTTAGATGATTAGTTTCGACCTTTTATGCGTGTCCTATATTTGTTTCAATTGTACAATAAGCACATTTCACCATGATGCTATGGCCTGTCCTAATAGTACAGTAGCTGTAATGTATCCCGAAGGGTGAATTTTGTGCTGTTTCTATGGTTCATTGTCGGAGGTGTCCCAGTTAGCAAGCTGGTTTGGTCCATGGGGAGCTGTGTGTTGACGGACCTGTATTGAAAAAAAAAGATTGACGTTTTTCACCTAACCTGAGCTCAACTGAGACATTTATTTAATTTCTTTATCTTTGTAATCTTTTGAGAATGTTTGCTTTATGCTTTTTAGAGAATTGCTGCTTCCAAATATTACTTTGATGAGAGGCTGGTCACCATGGTTATAAGGTTTCTGAATCCCCACGATTTTTATGTAATATACTTGTTCACAGCAGTACAGTGTGCACAGTGTTTGCTTTATTTAATAATATCTGAAATATCTCAGACCTGAATATATTTAAAATCCAGTTTAGGCTGGCTGACATAATGGGGTAGGTCACAGGGAGAGGGTGGCGAGTTCTCATTAAGAATCTGTCGCCCCTGTCCGCCAGGGCCTTGACGTGCCGTCAAAGGGCCGTGACATGTGACCTCTCTCCAAAGCCAGTCAACCAGCAACCCCCCCCCCTCTCCTTTCAGTCCGGCCAATCGTGTTTGGCTGTTAGTTCCTCAGCTGGACAGATGGTTGTTTGATAAAAGACTGAAAAATGCATTGCAAAAAAATAGGCAACACAAAAACGTTTTTTTATGCCAATTTTTATGAATTTATATAAAAGCATGACCTCATCAATTTGCCATCCTATACTTTTTAAATATATAAAGAAAAATTATAATTAAATTTTTTTACATTTAATGTTTTTATTATATTTCATTATATTTTATATAATATCCTAATACTTCACAATTTCTCTTCTTGTTTTTTTCAATTGTTTTTGCATTTACATCTAAGTTTTTCATAAATAAGCTTTTTTTTATTAAATGTTATGCTATTTTATTATTTTCATTTTAGTTAAAGACGCTTTTAGACATTTTTATTGTAACTTATTTTTCGCTAATTATCTTGAATATAATAATAAAGTCTTATATTGAATTGATAATTTGCAGCTTTTTAATAGCTGTGAAACTGTTTTTGCTTTAATATCCAGGACTGAATTGGTGGTTTTGAACGGGTTGATAATGGTTGTGTCATGTTGTTTTATTTGGAGTTTCAACTTTCCCTTAAACCACATATTTCAAGTGCATGTGCATTGTCCTGCCAGCAATGAAGTAAGACTCCAGTGAGAATAGTGTTGTGTAATAAATTGGACACGGAGGGGCCGTGGAGCTTTTAAATAAGGGGGGGGGGTATCAAACTCCCCTTTGTTCTGCTTCCTCACTTTATCAAATTACGGATGACTCCCAACCTGAGACCAAACCAATCAACTGAGTGTCCGACCCGAGATGGCCACGACCATAATAAATGCGCGCGCCTGGGGGATGGAGGTCGCCATGTGCGTGTGAGTTTGCATTTGTAATGCCTGTATCAGCTGTGGGGAAAAGATTAAAATGAGCGCACGACCTCCTCATTTCCATTCCCATCTGTCTGCTGACCTCGCCGTTGCGGCCCTCGCTGCGTCCCACCAGCCGCGCTGCCCCTTGCTCTGCATCCAGACTGCCAACAATTTCATCCGCTTGTCCCAACCCCCCCTCCACCCAAACACAGCAAGTGCTACTTATTCATCCAGTGCAGTCAGGCCACTCATCCGTAGTCTGTACCACATAACGGTTGCCGGCAAACAGCCCCCGTGCTTGGAATCAGATGCTCAAACAACACTGGCTCCCTGGGGTTTGACTTAGCTGAGTCAAAATCCACTTTCGGACGCCTGTTCTCTGAGCGGCTGAATTTTAAAAGGGCGGCTTGATAGCTTAACAGTCCCCAAGAGATGCTGTCTCATCTCCCCCCTGGAGGGATGGAGGTGAGGGGGTGGTCAGGGGCTCTCAGAGGTTGTGCCCTCTATTCTCTGCCATGTGACCTCTTGTTTAAAGGGCGTCAGCTGGAGCTCTTCGCTGGCTGATGCTGGGGTGAAGACCTGCCGCCTCTTTTGTTCCCCACAGCTTTGTTACTCAAGCCGTCACCTCTTATTGTGTCTCTGGCTTCGTTTTGGTGCCAGTTGCATGACCAATGCCTCCACGGTAATGAGTCTCGAGGCTTTTGTCTGCGTCTGCTGCCAACATGAAATGCATCCACTGTGATGCTGTGTTGATTTGGTACCACAATGGCATTGATCTTTAATCGGGATGCAATTAGCAATGAATGGCACTAAATTAGGCCTCTGTTTTGCGAGGAAGTCTGGATGATGATGGCATTGGTTAAGGTTTTGAGTTGCATGGGCTGGCACTGAAGATCCTGGACACTCTTTTAATAAATGAATGGGGCTGTCAAGAATGACCAAAATGGCCTGTTTCACTCTTGCAGTGAATTTTAAGCCTTCCAAAGTCATACCGTTATGTGAAGAACAGACTGAAACTTAAGTCGCAGTTCACATAAAAATCTTGAAAAACGTCAGTGCTGTGTTTAAAAACAAAAGTAACAAAGGTCAAATTAGTGTTTTTTTCCATAAGATTTTATTGGCATTTAGACTAATTTGGTTCTTAAATTATAATAAACAGCTCAATATTTGGGTGAAAAATTATCAGTAAACAACATAAGTTAGATAAGAATATAGCGCAGTAGTCAAATGGACTACATTCATGATGCTCTTACTGTGCCTTTGCATCCTTTTATGCTTAAAAGTTCCGGTCCCCATGTGTTGTAATTGCACATTATTTCGATTTTTTTCTCCTTTTGTATTCTACGAAAGCGTTGTAGTGTTGATTTGTTGTATTTGATCTGTAATCAGGATGCAGTTCACAATAAATGTCACTAAATCAGGCGTCTGTTTTGTGAGTAAGTCTGTATGATGTCTGATGACGGCATCGGATAAGGTTTAGAGTTGTGCAGGCTGGCACTGCCACCAGTCTGTGGGAACAGATGGCAGAATGATGGTGGTGTTGTTTTATGATCAGTTTCTCAGATCAGGCCTCTTAGTCGATAGCGATCATCAGCTTCATGATTAATATGGCAACCCATCTGCTCAGGAGATGGAAAATCCTGAAGTACACAGCTGCCACTGTGCAAGAAACCCACTGCCTTAATTGAGCGGCTTGCAAGTCCACTAATCCGAAACTGCTCTGCAAAGTCCACTCGGGACAAAATTTCATTCTGAAGGAAATGGCTTAAATGTAGCTTTAATTTTAGTGTTGGATCTCTCGCCATTCCTCATTAGATGTACATCCTTGTACGACTTTATACTCCCTTCCTGATCCATCCTCATGAGCTGTAGGATGCAGTTTTATTTAATCTACTTGGAATTTTAATTATTTCTTGGCCAGCCAGAACAAATGAGTATTTAAAAAAAAAATGTTTTCCTGATCCGAATGTGGTCGAATTTCAGATATGCAGCAATTTTGTTTGAGCCAAAGGAAATCAGGTATACAAACAACCTATTTTATATTCCTGCATTGTGCCTTGCCTACAGTGATCGTTTGAAATTAAGTTTTGCACAAATACACCAAACTAAACCGCTGCTGAAAGAATCTGGCATTCTGAGACATACTTGAGTGCATTTACTTCTTGCAGCTGTCGACTTTTGTTAGAGTTGCTCGGAGAAGGGTGAAGAATATGTGGTAAAGATGTTTCCTCAGGGTCTGACTGTGGGCTGATGCGGCTTCAGTCTGCGTGCGTGTGCCATATGACAAACTGGCATGTTGCTCTCGCCTACAAACCTCCCACTGACCGCCCCCAAAGCTAGGAGGATAAGCTTATGAGTCTCTTTTTTTTCAACTGTTCAAATAGCATTAAGTGTGCATGTACCACTGTTGCTTGGTCAGGTCACATCCATGCATGTCATGGATTGACACTGGGCACTCTGCATCAGTAATAAGGAAGAAATAACATTTTAGCCAAGCAATTATGATGTTTATAATAATTTTATACAATTAATGTCTGAGAGCTGTGGTCAAGCTAATGCAGAGTGAGTTTAAATCCACCCACTTTCACTGTTTCCCAAACTTGCTTCATTTTTTCCTGTCCTGCTTCCCTCTGAGGCATTAAAGAGAACAAAATTGACAATTTTACCATTGTTTACTCACCTTGATAAAATAAAATGTCTTCCGTTCAGCATAAAAGATGTTTTTTTTTTTCTGGCCACTTTTTATAGTATAATAAATTAATGGAGCCGTCAAACTAATAAGCACCACAGATGCACCATTAAAAGTGAACCATTCAACTCTTGGATGATTTTTCAAACTTTCTAAAGTCAACTTACACCTTTTTTTAGAAAATAGAACAAACTTTAAGTTAAAATTCACAAAAAATCTTGTTATCAGCTCTTGCCCTTGTTCTTGAGAGAAGTAGAACTGTCATATCAGTAATCAAGCTGTTCTTATAAATGAACAAAACGAGTCTGATGCATTGTTCCCTTGAATAGCCCACATGTGAAAGCATGTAAAGCTGTCACAGGAATTTGGAAGACTTGGAACATAGTGTATAAGTGCAATGGACTAGTTTCATGGTGCTTTTTAAGCTTGAAAGCTCCGGTCTCCATTCATTGTAATTGCACGTTATACAGACTTTGTTTCAAGGAAGCAAGAAAAGTCCTATGGGTAGGCAGCAGCATGGGTTGGAGTAAAGCATGAATTTTCACTTGCAGGTAAAGGTAGTACTTTTAAATAAAAAATAGTGGTAGTTGAATTAAATTATGAGCAAGCAGTATTTTCTAAACCACACACTGAAAGTTGTTTCTTTTCTAGGCAGAGGGAAAAAGCTCCTGTTTTTTTTTTTTTTTTTTTTTTTTTTTATATGAGCTGTCTGGTCCTTTTATGAAAAGAGGGATTTTGTGTTTTTAAGCAGCCTGTGGCCTCTCGTTCACTCCTCAGAAGCACACAGACGGCTCTCGCTCCACGTCCAAGCAGCATTATTCAGAAAACTTCTGTGATTGGAGAGTCAGTGTAGTTGCTAAGCAAAGCTGCTCTTCCTGTGCTAAATAAGAACTTGATGCTTCCTGGCTGGTGGGCTGAGGAGAGCGTGCCAGCTCTCTCATGCTCGCTCACTCACTGCTCACTCTGCCTGTCTCTCTCTCACAAACACACACACACACACGCGTGTTCTCTCTTTAACACATACACAAACAAGTCTATGCAACACACGTATCCAGGCCTTCTCATAGTGATTGTGTTACTGAGGAATACAAGGTTCTCTCCCAGCCTTGCAAAAAAAAAAAAAAAAAAAAACAGAAGAAGTGGTGATGTCAGGATGACCTGATCCATAACCTCCATTTCCCTATGCCTCTTGGCTTCGGATGAGTGTGAGTCTGTCTCTCTCCCTCTCTCTCTCTCGCTCCTGCTTTCTGGGTGGTGCAAGGATGGAGGTTTTCCTGCGTTTGCCTTCTCTCTGTTTGAGGCTTTGGGTTATGAGGCACATTCAGATTTTTCCAGAAAGGCTGATTCACTCCTCCAGCCCTCAGACAGCTGGCAAGGCCTCCATTTTCCACTCGATGTGATGGTCCACCGCAACATGGTGTTTCAGAAATGCTTCTGGAACGCTCTGCAAGATGGCGTACTCAAAAGTGAAAAGTTACTCTCTTGCATATTTAATTTAAAATTGCTTTTCTATACTGCAACTTTCTAAGGCTAATGCTATCACGTTCCATGTTTAGTCAGCCAAAATCAAAATGTTCCCTTTTTTACAATTCACTGCATAATACATTATGCGAGTCCGCATTAAAAGGTATAATTTTATATATTTGTTTTTCATGCATTGACAACCAGTCGGTACCGAAAGTTAAAAGCTTCAAGAACTCACAAGTACTATAACTATACAGATAACTGTAACAATATTAGCATCAATGTTAGATAATATTCAGTTTATTATAAGTATGCACTCCAGTTTTATTACAAGGTTATTACAGTTATTACTAAAACTATTGTTTGTGAAAAGACCATAACACCACTTGGATGCATATGACTGCTAAAATCTTTATTTTTCTTAAAACATCATTCAGAATTTAAACTTTATTCCTGTTGTCATTTTATGGAAAAAATGGCCGTCACTGCCTTAAGAAGTGCTCATGTTGTGTTCCACAAACACACAAATTAGCAATGACACGAATTTCCATTTTTAGGTAAACTATTTCTTAAATGTAGGGTAAATTCATTTTTATTTTTTACTCAAAAAAAAAATTGGTATCCATGGCACAGAGCACAGTACACATACATATGATATGTAGACTTCTGTTCTTTGCGATTCTTCTGTTTAACCAGTTTTTCTTGTTGCTCTCCTTTCTGGTAAGTTAAAAGGCAAAAGCAGATGAATTAAAAAAAAAAGACAGTTAAAAGGATACAGAAGGCAGAAGGAAACTTGCTCTTTTATGTTTCTCAGTGGCACCAACAAGCAGACCTCTTGTAAGCCATCTCCCCCAGTGGCTTGAGTGTGTGCCAGATTTCTGCTTGGCACTGGAGATCAGGTATTAAATGCTAGCGAAGCACAATGAAATGTGGTGTGCTGTTAAACACGTACTAAATTTCTGCTATTGGAGCCTTTAGCAATGCGACGCCGAGGCCTGGAGCGAGAGCCCATATCAAACGCATTCAGCACGGCTGCCTCCTCGCTCTATACAGCACAGTGAGGTTGTGTGGGACTATTTATCCAGTACCAAAACTGCTGCCACTTTCTTTTTTTGCGGATGACACCCCCTCACTGGCTACTCTAATTCCAAGCATCTGTTCCATCGCTTCTCTCTCTTTCTCCATTCTCTCCATTTCTCTTAGGAAGGAGCTTTATTCAAACAGCCTGATGTGTTGTTACAGTCATGTCATCCTCAATTACTCAGTTGTGCTCTGCCTTGGCTTCTTTCTCTCTCTTTCTAATCCATCCATTCTCTCTGTCTGTCTCTCTCTGCAGTGAGCGGGACATTCACGGGGGAGGGACAGTCAGCTCAGTGTATTGTAGATATAAAAAATATAGAAGTCCTGATAGCGATGCTATAAACCAGACTAATCAAAGATTTTAGATATTATGAACAAGCATTGAAGTTATCAAATATGACAGTAAGATGTTTGAAATCCTGAAAAATGTATTCAGGTTTCCACAAAATTATTAAGCAGCTCATCTGTTTTGAACTGTGATAATAATAAGTATTTTTATGAGCAACAAATAACATATTACAATGATTTCTGAAGGACCACGTGACAGTACAGACTGACATGCTGAACATTTTCTTGCTGGGGTGTCTTTCCTTCCTCTCTCTGGCTTGTAGGGCAATGTGATAGCGTGCCTGTACCCAATGTCTGCTTTTATTTATAGTGCGCTAGTGACCACAGACATGGGCAGCCTGAGCCCAGGCAGGCCAGAGCAGAGCAGCCTGAAATAGGCAGCCTCTGATCCCATAATGACCCAGCTATTATCAGGACTCTGTCTTAAACTGGGGACCCACTATCGTGGTCAAGGAGGACAGAAAGCTAGTTGCTAGCTTACAGCCTCTCTTTTAAAAATCCAAGCTGCTTTGCGGCTTATTGTAAACTGGGTAATCGCTGTTCCTTCGGGCAGCTTCGGCTTAATTGGCTTCGCCACATAGCGCTCTTGGTTTGCTTGTCTGCGGCTGTCTCCAGGTGAAGTCAGCAGATCACCTGGGCTAACGGCGCGATTGGAGGCTTTGATTGTTTGGGACTTTGGTTAGGAGGAGGCAGCACTGAGGAGTGCATGCAAAAGCTGAAGAGGTTGAGTGTGAATGAAGTGAGGAATGTGGGATTACGGTGTGACTGGACTGACGCACAGAGCTTTGATGTGTGGTAGACGTGAAGTCAGCTTGTAAAAGATTCGCTCAGCATGCATAGAGGAGGTGATAGATTCATGAACAATTGCCTTGTGAGGTGTTCAAGGGCCTTTTTTCTTTACACGTCTTTTTAATAAATTTTTAGCAATATTATAATAAATACTAATGTCACTGTGTAATTTAATATAGTAGAATAAATTATATAATGCAGTAGTACATAAAAATGAACTCTTTTCAAAAAAATTTTATAGTTTAAAATGCAATTTATTTGTACGAGGATGAAGATGAATTTTCAGCCATGTTTGAAATGTTTTGTAACATTATCAATTTATTATACCCATATGAAAGCATAATTTCTTTTGTGGTTCCACTGGTCATTTTAAGCCATCTTTTTAAACTCTCTTTTAGCCTGTCTACGAACTCTCATGGGCAAAAACAAGTTTATCCCTGGCTGGAGTTCATACCACAGGACATACACATAAAAACCTAAATGGGTATGATAGGAAAGGAATGTCTGGGTCAAATCCTGCAAGCATGATTTACAAACGCAGTAAAACTGCGGTAAAGTTTCTGCGAAACGGTCACTCTGACAAATCTGTGGCTACACGGGCTGCTCAATTCACACATTTTAGCCGGTCCTAACTGTACGGGCCGCTGATAGAATTAGTCTTTCCAAAAGGATTAGTCACCCTATCATCAAGCCTTCTCCCTAATTTATCTCCCTTTGTTGTGGTGCAGGCTGCATTAAATGGGATCAGGGGCCTTGGCTAGAGACAGTGGGAGGAAGTGGCCCTTTGTGTGCCTGGCAGGTGCACATGGGTGTGGAATGACACTGGCATTTGCCTGTAGGGGGTTGGGGGGCGTCTGCGTGTTTGAGGCCAACCTGTTGGTTTTGTAAGGGAGTTTGGTTGGGAATGCATTTATATAAAACACTTTCATTCTGGCTGTCGCTGTCTCTTTCTTCCCTTAACCAGCCCCACCACTGGATAAGTGCTCCTGAGATATCCCAGAAACCCTTGCAACTCCACTTGAACCCTTAATCAAAGGACTCCTCTGGGGTTGGCAGTAAATTCTTCAGGCAAATGTTTTTTGCACTCTCCCTGTCTCTCTTCCTCTCACTCTCTCTTTCTTCTGTACTCCCTCCTCGCTCGGTTTTCTCTGCGCACATCTGGTGAGCAGTCCTTGTCTGCTTTTACTGTTCTGAGGTCATTTTCATCCTATGAGGAAAGTGAAACCTTATGAGGGGAACTGCCAGGGACATGCACATCTAGAAGGGGTTGTTACAGGCAAAATTAGTGGGGCTCCTTTTTTGTGCTGTTTTACCAATGTCTGTTAACAAGGCTGTTCTTGGCTATTCAGAAATGTAAATTGTCTTCATCCCAAATCTCTGTCTAAAAAAACACATATGTGCGACAGAAAAAAACAACTCTGGAGATGTATGGAGTGCGAATGAAATGTTTCATGAAAGCAACCCACAAGAGCAGATTTTGATGTAGGCTTTTGCCTCCCCCACCATCATTTTTTTTTTTTTTTTTTACCAGTTGTTCAAGGTCATTTATAAGACTATTTTCATTAAAATCCCTGACATGCCTTGGCTGCGTTTTGCCTGCAGAAGGCCTCACTGCAAAAACCTGAGACAGCTGTGGCCGCTGAAGTGTTCAGCATTCAGCAAGGAAACCAAGTGCTGCATATGCAGAAAGTGGGAGACGTTTCCTGGAATGCAAACAACCTCCCTGTCTGATTTTTACTGAAAATGGGCCAAAGAGGTGTCTTTTGGAAGGATTGCGGCTTTATTTAGATTCAGAGATTCAGACTGTCCTTTATGTATGATTTCCGCTCCTTTTAGCACCACCCCGTTCACTGTCTGTAATCTCTCTCTTCTTTCTCCCTCTCCTCCTTTCATCTCTCTCCTTTTTCCACCAGAGAATATGAGGAAAATGTGCTGAAGCTGCATTTGTCCCTGCTGGCTGACACAAAAAGCAAATTTAGGGCTCCCCTCCCTTCTTTCAATTAAAGCTTCTCATGAATATGGAGTTTTCTGTCCATGGTGGAGAGGGATGCCAAATGAGAGCTAGCCTGTAAAAATAAGAAAGTGACTTAAGCTCAAACATTTGAAGAATTTAGAAAGAAGATTAGGGATCAGGCTGAGGGCACATGGTGTTGGTAATCATATTTATGCATATTAAAGCCTAAGAGGATTTTCAAGAATGCATGGAAATGCATGGATAATGAGTTTCTTTGGCCGCCTTTAGTCAGATGTTACTGATTAAACTGGTCAAATGCTTGTATCAGACCCTGTTAGATCAGGAAGAATTTGGCGTTACGCTTATAAAATATTTAGTTCTTTTCCTGCGTATTTTACTATGCAAATAGGGGATTTGTTTTTAAGACTGACAGGAGGTCACCTCAAGTTGTTTCGGCTAATACACATAGCTTCAAAACAGACCGAACTGATGCCATTTGATGTCATTCGAACGGTGTGAAAAGGAGTGGTCCGGTCCTCTGTGTTTTACAGCATCCCTGTCAGCTTAATGAGGAGAGTGTTAAGCTCTATCACTTCAATTGCCTTCAGTCCCAGCACCCCTAATGGCCCAGGAAGCCCTGGCTGGGGTTGTAGGGAGGTCAGGTTGAATTACAGGACATAAACAACAACACAAGCCTCCTATCACCAGAGAAAATAAAAGCAATGGCAGCTGAGGTAAGAGGGTGGAGCTGATGGCAGTTGTTGTTTTTGGGGGGGTTGGGGAAGCAGCTAATTTCTTGAATTGATAACTAGAAGAGAAAATTATTGATTGATTGATTGATTTTTGTTAAAAATGGCAATCTTGCACTTGTAAACTCTCTTTGACCTGGATGTGGAGAGTGAAGTAAAATTTTGATTGATTTTAGAGTTAGATAGATAGATAGATAGATAGATAGATAGATAGATAGATAGATAGATAGATAGATAGATAGATAGATAGATAGATGTTAATAAAATAATATTCAATAAATTTATAGATATTTAAAACGATATTTAAATCGGTAGATGGGAAAGACAGCTATTCTGATAGATATATGGCTTAAGAGAGAGTGAATGTCAGTTCACCGAGGTCAGCCGGTTTTACTAGAGCTGGAGACGAGTCCAGAGACAAGGGGTCCAGGGGCACACAGACTCCCCCACCATCTGGCAGCCATAAAAGGCTTGGAAGTTGGAGTTTTAGGGGCTTTTTTACGGCCTTGCAGGGTGAGACATGGCAAGGCACTCTGGATGCCCCCAAGCTCCTCAGCTTCCTCCACAGCCTTCTATTGCAGGTCAGAAGTTCATTGCCTTTCTCCCCTTTAAAATACCTCTGCGCTTTAGTTGGTGGGAAGTGGGCTTTGCGCAGGCATCATTTGCTCATGTCTGTCCACAGAGAGAACAAGGCAGGACAGCAGACGTGATTCACACAGATGGCGAGAAGTTGGACTCCGGTGAGTCAGCGAATGAGTTTTGTGTCGATATGCGTCATCATGTGCCTCATCAATTCACTCTGAAACTTCAAACAGCCCCACTGACACGGAACGGAATAACAATGAGATAGAAGTAATTTAAAAAATCTCTTTCCTGGACTCAATTCAAAATAGCATTCGGATTTGTGTATATTATGCTGCTACAATCAATTCAAACGGTCAGGAAATAAAAAACAAGGATTGTGGAACTCATGCATACTGCCTAAATTCCAGTCTGATACTCTACCGTTCTACAATCTTATTTTGCATGCTCTGCTCATTGGGCTTTTCAGGTCTGATCAAGTCCGGATTCCTTTAGAAATTATATCCTCCATAGAGGCTGAACCAACTTTAACACCTTCGGCAGCTCAAATAACAATGCTTTCTCGTAAATATCAGTTAACAGAGAATCAAACCGAGAGGGCGTAATGACAAATTTGATCCTGTATTTTTTTTCATTGAGAAATTCTGTCAGAAGCACAATGACCTTCTTGCAACTTCTTGGCCTTGTTTTTGTTTCCTGTCTCATTTCCATCTAGCGTATCTCAGCGTGGTTGAGTTTCCAGTCTCTTTATGGCCCCCACTCATTTCAGCATCCTCTATGGAGGACAAAAAATGCTGACAGTGGAAGAGTAAAAACTGTGTTTGGCAGGCACGCCCTTGAAGGTTTCTGTGTCACTCAAGCCCATTGAATTTTTAATTATTTCCTGGCTGTGGTATTCTGCTCTACTTCACTAGGGCGCCTGGCTCCATGCTGTCTCACAGCTCAGATGATAGACACTGTGTTAGACATTTGCGGTTAAATCTGCTCAAATCCTTAGACGCCTACTGCAAGCAGGTGAGACTTCGCTTCGAGAGGGTTTTTAAAAGGATAACAACAAAAATATCTATCATTGATTCACCATTGTGTCATTCCAAACCTGTGTGACATTCTTTCTTCTGCACACACATTGAAAATCAATGGGGGCTTTCTCTATATTTGCCATTTACACACTTAATATAATAAAGTCCTACAGATTTGGAATGTCGGAAGGATGAGTAAATGATTTCTTTGAGTAAACGATCCCTTTACTCTAGGCTACTGTATCTCCAGCAGTCTCTGAAAGCATGTTGGTGCACATGCAAAACTAAATTGCCCATATTTACAGCGCCAGCGTTTCCTGAAAGGGGGTCTGTTGGAGACAGACGGCACTTCCCACTTCTCTGTGAATCCCGCACGCAGCTTTTGTCTCTCAGACTGATGCATTTAGCATTCAGATCCATCATTATTCCCTGCCCGGCAGACAGCAGTAATGTAATCTCTGTTGATTTACGGGCAGAAGTGTGCATCCCAACTCCCAACAGCTGGATCTGCTCTGTTTCAGAGCTGTCTGATCATGCCTATTGGATTTGCCCCTTATAATTATTATAATAATGACTTCAAATGCATTTGACGCCAGGACCTCTGATTGCACTTGACAAGAGCTTCTCCAGGCTGGTGAGTTGCACATCAAAGACGCGTTCGGAGGGTGGTGCGGTTCGAGCGTTTGGCCTGAGATTTATTGAGAGGCTCTTAACATATTTTAGGCCGTCTCTCCCTCACTTTTCCGTGTCATGTCGAGGTCTCCCGAGTTCCAAGAGAGGAAAAGAGTAATAAGAAAGAGAACAAGAGCGGGAGATTTTGAATAAACGGCTGGAAATAATGATCTCTGTTCTGAGTTAGCGGTTACATCAACAGCAGTGATTCAGGGAGGAAAAATGCGGTTTATGTCTCTTTAAGTCTCTAGGCTGTCTGCAAAATGCATTAGTCCTGTGGAGCAGACACAGGCCAGGGCAGAGGGAGGAGCCCAGGGCTGCAGAGGGGGGGAGTGCTGGAGGATGGAACAGCCGCAGTCTGGGCCTCCAGCCTCCTGGCTAGACTGCTCAAAGTTATTATTGAGTTCCTGAGCAGAGCCTCCCCTCCCTGCCATACTGGTGTCTGTTCACCCTGTGCTCTCATTCTCTCAGGCTCGCTGTGTGGGTAATGTGTGTGTGTGTGTGTGTGTGTGTGTGTGTGTGTGTGTGTGCGTTACTGGCTGCCAATTCATCATTGGCCTTATACAGTAAAACAGCACACTTTAGCATATTTAAAAGGAATCTTTCAATCTTTTGTAAGAATTAAAATTTAACGGTAACAATATGCAATGAAATTCACTTGGCTGACACTAACAATGAACAATGATTTTTTTTTATGGCATGTCTTGATTTAAAAACATAATATTGTTTATTGTTCCTTTATCTTGATTTAAAATACATGAACTAATGTTAATTTGTGTAACCTAATATTAACTGTATTAGTATATCCAGAAAATAACCTAAACCTTTATATCTAAATCTAATGCATTAACTATAGTTAATAAAATGTTACCAGATTAATTGAAGGTGATCTTTATAATAATTATTACATGTTAATAAATTCAGATATTATTACAATTACTTACCAGGGCTCAATTTAAAAATCCGTCATGTGCTAATATTAGATTTTTATATTAAGTTATTAATATAGTTTGCTATATTTTTATGTTTAGATTATCTTTACCATCAATGAAAAACATTTAGAATTTTATAATACTGTTAAATGTAATATTTTTCAAATCTTAAATAGAATATCCATTTTCATACTGTTTTGTAATTTTGTCTTTCACACAAATTTGAAATGGTTTTAGTGCTTTATTTTTAATTTTGTAATTTAGATTCTGGTTTCCAGCATATGGTCTTATAAGGTATAGAATATATGAACAGACACAGACAGACAAATGCGTCTCAGCTGTTAGTGGACAGGCCACATGGGTCAGTGTGGATTGGTGCTGGGAAACCTGGGAGATTACATGCTAACCCTATAGGCCCTCTTTAGAGACAGGGCTCAGAACAGGAGCACCGGGCCCTAATCCTTCTGACCGGATCAGACTGAACAAATTAATGCACAGAGCAGCGTGTCCTCGAAAACACAGGGAACATACAAACAGCACACTCAGGAGACATTTATATAACACACTGGCCTGTGTCTTCAATCTCTCTCATGTGTCAGACCTGAGTTGGCGCTGACTCACCGTGAAGATACTTTAACGCTCAGCCATTTTGGCACAAATTCAGAAACACCAGATTATCTATAAACCAGCTACAATTCGGTAAAAATGTATGTACTTCACAGCACTAGCAAAAGTACACGTTTAATGGACGTCAGGTGTGGGGGTCCATTTAAAATGTGTCCAGTAGATTGCCTGGCTAATGTTAGCCACAGAAGCAGGACTGGGAGAGGGTCTGGTCTGCAAACGCCCTAGAAGTAGAGATGGCGAATTCAGTGTTTTGTTGGTTGAGTCAGAACTAATCTCAAGATGTTATGCTGTTGCTATGGAGAAAAACATTGGCCCTTTCAGATTCAGAAGAGCGCTGTAAAATGAAAATGGTCCAGGAAAAAAAAGTTTCCAGGAATTTTCAGGGTTACAAAGCAGACAGCACATCAAATGAGCAGAGCAATGTAATGCCTGCTGAAAAAAATGAGCATAGCTGGTCCCCTCTAGTCTCCCAATTTAGAATGCTGTTGCCCCCACCAGCTAAACCATCTCCAGACCAGCATGAACTTTAAAAATGGGTCTCTTCATCAGGCACACGTCATGTTTATTATCTGACAGGTTTGTAAATTGAAATCGCACAAAAATGAAAATTCTGTCATTTACTCATCGTTCCACACATCTATGACTGCAAAAATTTTTTTAATTGTTTGGTTACAAACATTCTTCAAAATATCTTCTTTTGTATTCTTCAGAAGAAAGTAAGCGAATGGGGACAAAAATGTCATTTTTCCACACGTTTACATCTTTTTTGTTTTGTGGAAAATTTCATGCATCAGATCTGTATCTTTTGACTAGACGTTCAAAGCAAAAACGGACTCAAACCAGACACCTTCCAGGCTTTTATTTGAAGGATGCGTTGTTTTTTTCCATTGTTCGGTTTCCTGTCCTGAAAGAGTAAGTGTCCTTCTTTGCTGCTTTATGGAAGAATGAGTCTCTCCGTTTCCCTATTAATCTCTTTATGTAATCATCTGCTTTGTTGAGCTGCCCTGAATGTGTTCCATGTGGATGTAGGTACTACTTCATGGAAAAATGGAAAAGGGATTTTTCCAAAATGCAAGGTTTCTATGTACAATGTGACAGCACGTCACACAGTGCTGTAATAACACCCAATTTCAACCTTGTATGCCTTGTACTTTGGAAAAACACTCAATTACAGAGTTCTGGGCACTTTTACTCAGTGGTTAGCTTTTTTTTTGCTCCCAATTTTTTTTTTGTTTTTCCTTATACCACGCAATCCTCTGTTTTTCCTCTCCTGTTGTTTCTAATGCTTCCTGTCATTCTACGACATCCATTAGCACTTCCACCTCCATTCTGCCGCACTTATGTTTGTTTTGACGAATGCTGGGGGAACATTGGGCTTTCAAAGTGACTGTAAAACAAACTAAAATAATCCATTCTCAGCCTTGGCTGTATCAAACCTTAATTATAGGGCCCACTCCCCATTTCTGCCTCGCTCACAAATGCATGGACCCTGAAAGCGTTTCACAGAAAACTGGCATGTTTTCCATTACTGTAGATCCACTTGCAGTGATTAGCCGTAGTCTTAAATGGACATGCTGCTAAAGGTCAAGTGATGGACTCCCTCCTAGATGGTTGCACACTATTGTGCTAGGGCTTGGAGTTGCACGGAGGATGTCTGTGCCGTCTTTACAGCACCTCTGTGTTGTCAATTGTAAGCGTTTAGATGGCGTCAGGACTTCAGAGTGCCGAAGGGTGGTTGGAAGCAGTAAATTTCAGATGGATTTATAGCCTCTTTGAGCCAATTACCAGCACGCCACCCCTTCCCTATCCCAGGGCAGACATAGTGAAGGTGCTGTGACATCGGTGAGACCCTAAGCACTGACCCTAACTTCACCCTGCCGCCTCACTGCGGGAGATTTTACAACTTCAGCAGCCTCTCCGTACCCTGACACCTCCTGACCTCCCCTTGGCATTCACTCCCTTATCACCCCCCCAAACAAACCCAGCACTGCACCTTATTTGGTGGAGAAGTCACAATTATTGCCATCAGTCTGCCATGCACAGTAAAGTACACGCTTTCCTGTGTTCTTCTAAAAGCATTTTGAAGTTTTTGGTGTGCAAGAGTTAGGTTTTGCTGTGGGAGGGATTGATTGTGTATTTGGTGTCTGACAGACCAAAGCAGCTCCCTGAAAAATGCATATCCTGCCTTATTCAACTGTCATGACTGATTGATTGCTGACTGGAGCATTAAGTATGAGTGAGTACACTAATAATGCATTGGTTGGATTTCATATATATGGTGAATATTTTTTAAAGGTTTGTGCCTTTATTGCTTTAAATGTTTGTTATTTTGTAGGGTTTATTTTGTTGAGACAGGGGATAAAAAAATGTGAGACATGGGAAACTGGACTCAAAGCTTTGTTGCTTATATTAGCTCCAAGGCCAGGAGCTAACATAGGATTTTAAGCTGCATAAATTTGATTGAAAAAAATACAGTAATATTCTGAAATGTTATTTCAAATTTATTTTAATATATTTTAAAATATGATTTGGGCAAAAGCTGAATATTCAGCATAATTTCTTCAGTCTGCAGTGTCACGTGATCTTTCAGAAATCACTCTAAAATGCGAATTTGCTGCTTGAGAAACATTTAGCTTTTTATATTTTACTGCATCCATGCTGATTAAATGTATTACTTCTTGAAAACTTTGGAATGGTTGTACTTGTGCCAGCTCTGACAGCGTCCTGGTCCTATTAACATTTTTGCTTTAGTTTCTGTGATTTCTTTGCATTAGGCAAGAGATTGTAACAGAGACAGGAGGGGCTCTTCAGTGAGACACACAGCTGCTAACAGAAGTCCTCACTCTCACTGGAGGAAATAAAGCCCCATCTGCTCAGTCAATCACTCAGCCACGAGAGCCAAAGCCAGCCAGCCATTCCACCCTCTGCGCACTGGGACAGCTAGAAAGGGCGGGAAGACCATTTGACTTGGTTTCAGGGGCTTGTGGCTGCCTTGAAGCTCTTCTACCTGACGTGTGATATTATTACTCTCTTTATTTCGAGCCCTTGTGTTGGAGTGGTGAAGATGAGATTCAGTGAGACTTTAATCGTCTTTCTGCACTTAACTGCTTGCGTATTAGCATTAGAACTAAAGCACACAGATTAAAAATTAGGCACGACCATCACTCAAGTTCCAGGCGAACATCGTTCTACCCAATTTGGGATATTTGTCTAAAGATGCCTTAAAACCATAATAATATGCAGTTGGAACCAAAAGTCTGAAACCACTAATGGAAAGTTGAGTTTAATTGGAAAAAAAGGCTCTTCATATTTGACCTATTTTTGATTTAAGAATGATCCAAAAAGCATCTTGTACTTGATGTTTTGCTTAGTAGAAACAAGACATCTGACCATCTGTAAAAAGGAATCACGTGATCAATCTCACCAGTTTGAGGCCTAGAACTACCTCCATACTACCTTATTACATGTATTCTCTTTTTTTTACGATGTTGCATTTTTATGCACCTTTTCTTCTTTATTTTTTTTTTGTTTTGTTCTATATCCCAAATTTTAAGTGTGGCCGTATACTTCTGAACCCCACTGTAAGCCTATACAGCTTTTTTAATCTATCCCACAAACAAATTGAAAACCTACTAGTAGACACAGATTAGCTGCAGTGAGAGGAATGATCTTTAGTGGTAAGTGTTCAAAGTTTCTACAAAAGACATTTACAGTAATGGAGTTTCTTTTTCCCATCATGCCCTCAGGCTTCCTGGTTTGCATGGTTCTGCATTATTAGTGTTCTAAATGTGAAGAGAAGCAGAAAGACATTGTGTGAATGTGTGTGTGCCTTGTGGGGTGTTTTGTCTCCGCTTCAGTGTAAGCATCACTCTCCTCAACATGCTCAGTTTGTTCCATTTAGACACATAAATGCAACTCATTTGGTGAAGATATTATGAGAAATTTGGGTAGAGCTGTATGTATGAATTTGGGGATGCTTTTTATTTGCAGTCTGAAGGTGGATTACTTAATGGAGGACTTCTTGAGAGTCCGATGAGACCCTTATGTGCCTGCTGGAATACGGCATGTTGAAGCAGATGGATTCCTCCATCACTCTCAGAGTGGGATTATACGTTATGCTCCGCCTTTGCCTCAAAAGTCTGTTCCTTCTTCAGCTCAGACAGCAGCAAAACTCCCGTCCAAAGGCTATTAGCACAATCCAATCAAGATTGGTTTTCCCTAAGGCTCCATATCTGACTTCTGGAAGAGGATGGACTTGAAGAAAAACGTGATGGTGTGTTTTTTTTCTCCCGAAAGTGCGAGCAAAAAAAGCTGAGGACGTTTTCAAATGGCAATGATCTGCCAGCTGACACCTGGTGACAGCCAAGCTTAATATAAATTGTGGGACCCCCCAAAGCACTAGCACTTGCATGAGGACAGCTGCCATTACCTTATGCTTTCTCTTTTATATGCTCTTATGTAGACACTTTCATTCTGTATGGTCTTCCAGAAGCCCCCTCTTAATCAGAGCACCGGTCTCCAGCACGTTTCAATAAAGCTCCTACCCAAGTGCGCTTCACCAGTTTTGCCCTTGACTTTGGCAGAGCACGCCGAAGCACACACAGATCTGGGGATTACATGCAGGATTTCCGTGGGGGGAAAAGAAAAGCTGTAATAGGAAACTTGTTGTGCCTGGTTGCTGTGCACCACCAACGCTACAGCTCTTTCAGGCAGCGTGGAGCATTATTGTGAGGATGTTAGTTGCTTGAGTAAGTTCAATAGAGCAGACTATTTTTGTTTCACGGCAAACGTAACTCCACTTGTTGTTTGGCTTCCAAGTAATAACAACAAAGATTTGGAGCATGCACCATGTCTCTGAACAAACTGGATGGCGTATCGCAACAAAAGCAGTGGTCGATATTTGCTTCATTATTAATTTCACAATCAGAAGCAAAAGTGGTCAGATGTTATCCAATCCAGTTTATGACAACACGCACCCATGCCTCTTGGATGGAGCAATGCATTCCAAACTGTTAACACACAATATTTGTCTGGGACGTCTGCACATCTTGGACCATTTGGCAAAAATGTAATTTGTCAAACACAGCCCAATCATGTTTTTTTTTATTATTTCCACACATTGCAAAATCTAGTGATGTATTGGTACACTCGTAAAAATATAGCTTCCCAAATAATATGTACATTGAATATGTGGCATTTATTGTCTGTTCGTCATTAACATAAAAATGAAGAATTTAATTCATGAGTTGATTCGTGCAAAGCCTTCGGTTATGTCTGCTCAAACATGCACGTTTCATCTGTGTATGTCCAGCCTCATGTTTACCGTAAAGCACTCCTTTATAACCTGCCTTCAAAGAAATCTTGCACAATAGGCAGTTGAAAGGGCATAGGATTGAATGGCCACTTTAAGAGTAAGCCGTACTTGGCCTTCAAGTATACATTCCTGCTGCTTTGTGTTTCCTCTGTGGTCCTGCTCCTCGAACCCGCCCACTCACATTCAGGAACCAGACGCTCTGGGTTCCCACAGGGCCATCAGCCAAAGCAAACTACAGAGAGGAAATGTGGCCCTCACTCTCTCACTCTTTCAATCACTCACTCATGGACTCCATCAGTAATGGAGCCCTTGTTAGTGATTTTCTTGTTTTCATTTTCATTTTCTCAGTCATGATTAAGAATATAGAGTATGTTACGTTTCATCTTGCCTGAATATTTTATCCGTAGTATATGTAATGCCTTGCGATCACCATGTTTATAATTTTCCAAAATAGAATAAATCCAGATGGCCACTGGCTTCCTTTAAGGTTTATGTAAAACTGTAGGTTTATGTCCAGATGTTGAGCATGTCCTAATCTGCATCCATTGTGTGCTTGTGTGGTTTCGCCCAGCTGTTTGATACAGTCTGCTGTGCATGTGTGTCACAAGGCCACGCTTTTGATGTGGTTGTGAGTGAGGGCCGTGTCACGGCTGCCCTGATTTCAGACCAGCGGACGTTGCATCAGCGGCTCCCTTGTGGTGTCTGGGAGGGTGCACAGTCAAAGACTATTATGTCTGGGACGCCCTGGTCTTCCTGGAACTTCAGACCTCAGGGAAGGAACAAACACAAACAGACGTTCTTTGTTGGGTGTGCAGTGGTTGTTCGACACTCAAGTCATGTTTTGACTTTACCCATCCGCATTTTTTGAAGGGGAAAAAAAAACTTCTCTTTGCTCAAAGCAGGCAGGTCTCCAGATTCTATAAATAAATAAATTAAAAATTCTACATTTGGGAGACACCAAATGACTTTTAGTTGACAAATGGTAAATTGGTAAATATGTTTATTTAGAAGCCATTTAGCCCCCAATTTTTTTGCTTTTACTTGGAAAAAAGACAGACTTTGCCAGTTGAGATTAATGCATACATTATCCTTAAAAATATTTTAGCAGTTATGTTGTGTATTTACTTTTAGCTGTTTAAGATAGGAATATATTTAGAATAGAATATGTTTCTTTCCACTTGTGTGATATATATTTTCTGGTATTTCTGCATTAGAAGATTACACGTCCTCTGTCGTTCTATGCCTATTTAATCATTCAGATAGTGTATTGATTCGGTAAGAGGCTGCTCTTACAGCCGCTACACTCAGCCTGAAGAGTTCTTGATCATGAATTGGTTCGCGCTACTCCTCTCTGCGCTCTCTGAAAGTAAGTGTGTGCTTTGTGCGTTTCTCAGCTCCAAGGTCTACTTTACCCACCGTAAACTCGTCACTGAAGCTGGACATGGAGGACAGTGTGTATTAGCGTGAGCGTGAGTCAGATCCGCATTGAAGGAATGGGCTCCAAACAGCCCTGGTCACATAACGTGCACCCACGCTTTGTGAATAACAGCAAGGGTTTATTATTATAGTTCACTACTGACGATTGAATGCAAAATAATGTGTAGCCTACTACAAGATTTCTGTCATTGTACCAGGAGACAAAATCCAACCCGATATCTCCCCCTTGTGTCGCATCATAGTCGATGCCTGACCTTTTCTATCCAGTCATAATTCTCACCCGTGTGGAGTTTTTAACCTAAAAACACCACATTTCTCATTCATTGTGATTCATTTTTGTATCAGCACCACTTCCTGAGTTTATCTTCACCTAACTTTCGCACTGACTCTGGCAGTCTGGATGTTTGGGTTACGGGGGTGTTGTAAATTCCTGAACTTGAGTCAGAAAGGCACAGGTTTGGGCAGATCACTGGCACGGCAAAGGTAAACACATCCTAGATCTGACATGCTGAAACCTGAGGGCAAAGGGGAGGATTAGGAACCTTTTTTAGTTGTATGAATACCTGTAGTGTTGGGTTGTTATTTGTACCGATGCTAAATATACCTCTGATTTCTCTCAGTTATTTGCTGAAAGCTGTAAGTCGGTTTGACACCTACGTGGTCAAAGCTGTACCTCGGTGCTGCTTTCTTGACTTCACAGGGTGTCATTTCATCTCACAGAGTGTGTTTTCTTATCCCTTCTTTTTTTATTTTACAGGCGTACAGTCCCATTCCCTCCAAAAAGTCCAAACAGGACCGCTCAAGATCCCCATCACTGGATAAAGAGAAGCAAGCTGATTGGCTACAGTCTCTGGCTGCATCTGCTAATAAGGTAGTTTTTTTGGCTGAAATGCATTATCCAGATAGTGATAGTATTATTTGTCGTTCAGATTTGTTGTTTTAAAGCTTTCATTTATTATTATTATTATTATTATTATTATTATCGTATTAGGTTCATATCTCGTTTGTATATATAATTTTCTTTTTTTAAGGATTTAAAGCAGCTGCAGTTCAAGCAAAGACCTTCAGCCTTCAGGCCATGGTCTCCCAGAGTTCCTTCTGCTGAGCGAGAAATGCCTAGCCACGCGTATGAGAGGTACACTACTAATTAGCCAATTCATGGATTATCTCCACATTTCAATGCGATGCATACATTGCCTTGATTGGGCCGAGTAATTAACATCTCATTTTCCTGTGACATTCAGATCTCCTGCTAAAGAACAAGACAGCCGGGTAGTCCCAAATGTATCACTGCCCCTTTCCACATTTAAAAATAACGAACAGCCACCGCAACGTTTCTCTCAGCCCGCTGAGAGCCACAACACAAGCAAGACAGAGGGCTCCAGGCCAAGAAAGAGGTGGCCCTCTGCAGAGAGACAATCACAGCCGGTGGCCAAGGCCTCTCTGCCCATTCCAGCAGTCAGACAGCGTCCTATGGAGAATGAGGACTCGGACACAGAAATCGAGGTTGACAACTGTAGCAAAGGTAGGATGTTTAAAAAGAGAATTTGTGGTTAAATACATCTGTGTAAATCCTGTACGCCTAATGAAAAAAATAACTTTTATTTCACTGGTGTATTATTCTCTGTTTCCAGTTTCTGCCTCACGTTCCTTGATGTCCCCTCCCTTTGCCAATGGTGTAGGGGTGATAAACCTCAACGCTTACAGCACTGCAGAAGTGCATGATGAGAGAGTGAGACTGGGGGCAGCTCCTTACTCCGAGCTGGAGGTCCTCAAGCAGATGCTCTGCAGTGACCTTAACTCTAAGGAGGCTAGAGAGAAATTCCTCCAGGAGGTCATCCGCATGCGAGTGAAGCAAGAGGAGAAACTAGCTGCTGCTCTACAAGCCAAACGAAGCCTTCAGCAGGTAATTACAGCAAAAGTCCAAAAGTCTGAAAATCTGGGATTCAAAAAATAATTGAAAGAATTTTAATAAAAGAATTACTTAAAATAAATGACAAAATATTTATAGCAAATGTTTAATTCTGTTATTAATTACTCACCCATGTGTTGTTCCAAACACAGAAGATCTTTTTCATTTTTCTAAAAATATCTGACCCTCCATAGACAGCAATGCAACTACCAGGTTCAAGCCCTAAAAAGGTAGTAAGAAGACTGTTAAAATAGTCCATGTTACATCATTTGTTCAACTGTAATATTATGAGGCCACCAGAATACTTTTCATTGTTTTAAGAAAAAACAAAAATAGCAGTTGGAACCACTCATGTCATATGGACTATTTTAACGATGTCCTTACTACCTATCTGGGCCTTAAACATATCAGTTGTGTTGCTGTCTGTGGAGGGTCAGAAACATCTTCATTTGTGTTCTGAAGAGGAACAAAGGTCTTGGGGGTTCAGAACATAATTAATGACAGAAGTTTTATTTTTAGGTTTAAAAACTCAAAATACTTTTAGAATAATTATAAGAATAAGAATCATTTAAAATATTCAGAGCCAGCGAAATTAACTAATAATATCTAATATAGTTAACTACAACTAAAAATTGTAATAATTGGTACAGTAATTGAAATAAAACAGAATTAAAATAAAATATGAATGCTCAATTCAATTTAATAATTACAAATGTTATGTTGACCACTAACTGAAATAATATTCAGTTGATATACTAAAAATTGCTTAAAATGTAAATAAAGGCAAATAAACAAAAAGTTGAAATAATAAAATTATGAAAATAAAAGCTAATATAAATAAGTACTACAATATTACAAATGTAATACTAAAATAACTCTTACTTGATAGGTCCCAAATCAATCAAATCAAGCACATTTGTGATGCTAACCATGCGTCAGGTTGATGTGTTTTCTTAAAACTGACTGTCTTCAGGAGCTGGAGTTTGTCAGGGTGACTAAGAAGGGCAGGCTGAGGGAGGCCATCGAGGCTAAGCGCAACCTGAGGAAGGAGATTGAGCGCCTCCGTGTGGAGTGTGAGAAGAAAGTGCGAGATGCCAACGAGTCCTGCGGCAGGCTGAAGAGGGAGCTGGACAGAGAGAGACAGCTCCGTGTGTGCGATAAGGGCTGTGAGGCAGGACGTCTGAGGGCCAAGTATTCCTCACAGGTGAGATCTGGCGCATCCTGTATATAATAAAGCGTAATGACAGCAAATAGCGCGTGCGCAAAATTTGCATCACTTCAACATCTCTTTTTCTCTCTCTCAGATTGAAGATCTCCAAACAAAGCTCCAGCAAGCAGAAGTGGACCGTGAGCAGTTGAGAGAGGATCTGCTGAAGGAGAGGGATGCCCGGCAGAACCTGGAGAGGGTCGTCAAAGAGCTCCAGGAACAGCTGGGCCACAAAGCAGAGACGGAGGGATACACCATCTCAAACACACAACCGGGCGAGGGAGAGAAGAAAGAAATGAGAGATGACGTATCTTAAACATTTAATGTGTTCAGTGTATGGCAGTAGTTGAAGACTTTGATTTGAGGACAAGTAGAGGATGCCTCTAAAGCCAACACTTTTTTGGAAAAAGTACTGGAGCACAGGAGAGTGGACTCAAGTAACTGGAAAGAAGCTTGCTCGCTCCTTGAGAGGAGGACGCTCGGAGACTCTCCTTCAGTTAGCTTCTTTAAGCTAAGCTAAGGATTTTTTTGTTATAAGCTATTTAATTTTTTTGCAAAGATACTTGAATAATATTTGGGAAACGAACATGTTTTCTATTCACAATACGTTGACAGAAGCAGGTGAACAACCTGCTAGTGCCGCTGATACTCTGTAAACTAGAAAGTGTTACAAGCCAGAATTCAATATAGTACACAGGTGTTGTCATTACAATGTTCTGCTCGCTTTTATTTGACCTTTTTTGTTAGCTGTTGTATTGAAATAGTTTGCATGAGCAACAGTGCTATGGTGCAGCAAAGCTTTATTATAAGCCTACATTCAAAAGCTTTTTATCTTTGTATTTTTAATTAACATGTACTTAAAACCCTATAGTATTGGCAACGATCAATATGGGCTGAATCCTATCCTCTGTCCTGAACTACAATATCAAGTATTATACTTTACTAATTACCAGTTTTCGCAGTCCAAACAAACATTACAGCGTGGGGCATGATATTAATCACTCCATGCTTCTTGTTTGATGGTCAAATTAATGTTTTGTTTGTTTTTTTCATTCAAAATCAGAATTGTGACAAACATCTAATTTTAGTCACTGGTTTTAGGGCTCATTTAACGTAAAAAAAAAAAAAAATGCTGTTAATGAAAATAACATTTCTACTTATATAGAAAATAAGGATATATATTTTTTTACTTTCTACCAAAAAAAAGAATTGCACTTTTAAGAAAAGATAGTTGTATTGTGTATTTGAAGCCCTCTGTTTTTTCAAATCTCAGACACCAAGTATAGAATAAAAAGTTTTCATATATTTGTTACAGATGTGAATACCACTTAAACGTAAAAACACAATGTAAATATGATAGCGTGCTTTACACTTCACTCTAAATGCTTTTGCTCCAAACCAATAGACTGTATGTATAAAAGATTTAACACATAAATGAATTTCTCCTATCATAATTTCAACTAGAGGGCATTTACTATATAAAATCCTTATGTAATATTAACAAAAAAAAAGCATAGATCATTATATTTCTGAATAAATACAGTCCCTTTGGAAATCACTTTATATAATTACCAAAGCAAAGCTTCACATTCTGAGGTTGTGGTGGATGAATCAGAAATGTGACTGATGAACTGTAAAAAGTATTTGCTGAATTTCTAATGATCTTTTATCTCCATTACCCCTGTCTTGAATAAACCTGCAGTAATACATATACTAACTTTTCCATCCATCTATTTATTCTGGGTACATTTTTACTTCCCCTTCTATATAACGAGATCCGTATGCTTGCCTATGTCAGTTTTAAACCTTTTGATGTTTTCATGGTCACACTAGAGATATGCATTGTGTTCAGGGTCTTGTCATAGTTTTGGTTTTGATGTGGGTCATTTTCGTCACTTGTTTTAATGTTCCCCCCACGTATAATAACATTAAACAGAATCAACCATTCTTCTTGTGTTTTCTGATATTTTTGTGCCGCATAATATTAGGATTATTTATATCTAGGGCCACTGTCATGGCTAAAAATATCAGCACCCTTGCAGTTCAGTCAGAAAATACAGCCCTTCTTTCAGAACATTTTTGCAGTTGCATTTTTCATTTTTTTATTTTTTTGCATTGGAACAATACAAAAATACTGAGAAGCACAATCAAATCTGATACAATTCCACACAGAACCCAAAAACTGCACTGAAGTTTTGAGTGAAATTGTATCAAGTTTGACTTTTTTTATCATTTGGAGTGAAAAAAAAACAATTAGCATATGAATACTAATCATTTGCAGGGGCAACAATTATCTCTAGGAAATGTTGCATTTTCTGACAGAATTGCAAGGGTGGCGATATTTTTGACCCTAACTTTATGTATATACATACACTATATTGCCATTCGCTCACCCCTCCATATAATCAGAATCAGGTGTTTCAATCACTTCCATGGCCACAGGTGTATAAAATCAAGCATCTAGGCATGCAGACGTGGAACCGTTTGGGAATGACAGCAACTCAGCCATGAAGTGTAACTCAGGCCATGTAAACTGACGGAGCGGGGGTCAGCGGATGCTGAGGCGCATAGTGTGAAGACCTCCAAACTTCACGTGGTCTTCAGATTAGCTCATGAACAGTGTGCAGAGAGCTTCATGGAATGGGTTTTCATGGCCGAGCTGCTGCATCCAAGCCATATGTCACCAAGAGCAATGCGGATGCAGTGGTGTAAACGGGCTTGAATGCTTCTCTGAATGCTTCATCATACCAAGACAACTCCATGCTCCTAACATTGTGGGAACAGTTTGGAGCTTTACTCTTCCAACATGACTGTGCACCAGTGCACAAAGCAAGGATGACTGGCCTCAACCCAAACAAACAAACAAAATTCAGTTCTGGAAGTATAGTCAAAAATTCCCGTGAACGCTTGTGGACAACCTTCCCAGACGAGTTGAAGCTGTTATAGTTGCTAAGGGTGGAAACATCTTAAAAATGTTTTTATTCCAGTTAATTGAAATAATCCAGTAACATAGAGACCTCCTCATATATATCTGATTTTATTATTATTCAGTCTGTCTGGAATGGCATGAAAAATGTGAAAAAAAAAATTAAATAAACTGCAATGTCTCCAAGATGCAGTTCCATGTCTTTAAGAAACTTTCCTGCAAAGCTACCTGAAAAACTATCCACAACCTAGGGCAAAAACTATTTTAAATGCAAAATGTCTCATCAAATGTGTTTGAATTTGTATATGTACAGAGTTCTTGGCATGAAACTCTAGATGGCGTAGTCTGATAGGTCTGATTATCACATGCACAGCTGATTGGTTCTCTGTTGTATCGGTAGCCAATGAGCTCACTGCTCAACATTCAGATATGCTTCAAAAACTCTGCACCTTCCCCAGCTCCACCTGCTAAAATGGTGATATATATAGAGAGAGAGAGAGGTTTTTCATATATGTTATATAACATTGTCATGTACATTGCCATGCCAATCGTTGTGTTTTCTTGACAGAAATATATATACTTGATCAAACAAAAAAGATAATGAAATCAAAAGGAATGTCACGTTTTCATGTTAACTGGCAATGTTTTTACCTTAGTAGCATTAGAAAAAAACTAAATATTGATACATCAACCCCTATCCTTTTCCTCAAGTTGACCAATGAGACATGAAAATCCCCAGTACGAGTAATGCCTTCTCCTCATCCTGGATTAGAGATTTACTGATTGCTGACACGTGTGGCTCCTCTTCCCGTTACAGTTCCTCCTAAACTTGCAACCACAGCACGCCGGGCCACAAGAGTAGTCCAATTGAACACTCACACTGGAATATCTGAAGAAAACTCACTATCAATGGACCGGAGGGAGGGTCAGTCACTAAGAGGATCAGTCAAACAGAGGTGCCAACTGGGATTAAATCATCTGTCCACATGCACATTGCTACCCTTGAGAAGTGTTGGCTCATCATTTCAGTAACCCCTCTCTCGCTGGTTGGAAGAAAGCTGACCTTATGAGTTGCAGGACTAATACGGTGGGCGAGGGACATGACCAGAGGTCTAGGTTATGACCACACAAGAGTCCTGCAGTAATGAACACATCTCCGGGAATGGCACCATCATCTCCAGCCTTGTTTTCGCCGTCTCTCACCAGACGGCCCCCCAGTCCTGGAAGGAGGTCGCCTTCACCTTTCAGATCTCCCTCTCCTTCTATAATGACTTCACCTAAACTATGGCAGAAAGCTGCGATATCACGTTTGGCTGAGGAGTTCTTCTGGATAGGGGGAAGTATTGTTGCATCACCGAAATGGAGAATGGGCCAGATAGGTAAGAATTAAGACACCAGATCTGGTATTTTTACTCGTTTCATTATAATTGTTAAACTGGGCTGGGTGTAACGTTTCAGCAGTTCTAAAATGTTATTGTTTCATACTTTATACATTATTATATTAAGACTCATTTTGTATATTACTCGCTTTTATTTAAGTGCACTTAAAATAATTATTGAGTTTTAGTAATAAGACAGCGTCTTAAATTGTCCATCGTGAGAAACGCCTCTCTCGGCAGCATATGGACACAAACAATCCGCAGAGATTAGACTGACTAGCTGCGTCACATGACCCCTCTGTCCTTGATCCGCTCCTCCAAAGCAACTTTTTTGAAAACATACCCTGACTTGACTGTTAAAAGTAACCTTTAATGACTCCTGGTCCGTTATCAAGTCATTCTGGCATAGAAGCAGAAAGTAGGAGAAAAATTGTAATATATTATAATAATATATGGGTAGCGTAGACCGAATTCAAATGCCACCACCTTAAAATATAAGTGGAAGAGTTTTTATTTTTTGTTTGTTTGTTTTATTTTGCATAAAAATACCACCAAATTATTTTAACAAGAACATCTCATTAAATCCTTGTAAGAGTTTGCAATCATTTTATTACTGTTTCCATGATGCATGCCAGCAGACAGAAAACACCCTTATGAACCTGTGTGTGTGTGTGACGCGGTTGTGTAATCTGATTGAGAAGGTACTTGATACATCTGCTTGAACAATTAAACTCTGACATTCAAAGGATTTTCTTAAAGGTGCACTCAAATTAACACTAATGACTAATGGAATTTATATTATTACGAATATGTGAAGCAAGGAGGCTGCCCTTAATGCTGTTTTTGTCCATGATGGGATTTCTAGCATGCTGAGTTTTCATGCTATTGTTTTCATACTTGCAGGCAATGTCTGAAAAGTAGTTTGACTAATAGGCAATGTACGTAATTGACCGATTGTGGCAGGAGAGAAGGTCAAAGTCAGCTGTAAAACAAAGCTGCTCCTGGATATTTTAGGCCATTTAGAAATCCCAGCCAGGAAATGTCCGGAATAGTTGTAATAGGTTGTTTATCACAAGAGCAGCCAAATATCACTAATAAAATGTTTTCTTTTGCAGTGGAGAGATGCATTTGCAACATGCAGGCTGGATCACAAATGATTAAACTGAGAGGAAAATCCAAGGCTCTAGTGCGCCTCTTCTATCTAGATGAGCACAAGTCCTGCATCCGTTGGAGGCCCTCCAGAAAACATGAAAGAGCCAAAAGTGAGTCACACAGAAACCAGCTTGTTCTGATGAGACGAACCGACACAACATGCCATTAAAGCGCATGACAAGCGCAGTTTGCTGTATACGTATTTCCTTTTTGAAAGAGGATATAATGAAAGAATCAACCTTTATTGATGCCTTACAATCAAACAATGAGTCAAGAACAGATGGTGAAAAGCATTGTAAATGAAAGGTCAAGTTGAGTAGTGCAGTAAGTAAATTCTGCGCTGTATTGTGTATCTGGGTATTCTATTCATACATAAAAGCCATTCAGAGTGCACAGCCTACTTATTATACACTTAAGCAATAGTGAGAATAGAAAGATAGCATGCTATTTGAGCATAGTCCTTGACTGGCTACTTGCTAGGAGGTAGTTTTGAGATGAAATGATTGTTGAATTAGTATTTTTGTTCTGTATTTTGTAGTTTTGTCAACATGAGGAGTAAGTTAGGATATGTAGATTCAAGATAAACACACATGTGCAAAAGCCGTATTTGATTTCATAGGTCTTAATGAATAACTAGCGCAAACATCTGGACTGGATAGTGTTTTTACAGCAATATTGTCTCTGAAGATCATTCTGTCAAGTAAAAATGCTTTGTTCAAGTCCGAAACGCTGGGGAAAAAATGATCAAACAAGAGCACTGCACTGTTATTCCTGTTCTTGTTTTTTTCAGTCACCATAGACTCCATCCATGAGGTCTGTGAGGGGATGAGAACTGAGGTCTTCAGACGATTTGCCAGCAATAACTTTGATCCAAACTGCTGCTTCAGTATTTACCATGGAGACCACGTGGAATCTCTTGATTTGGTGTCCACGAATGGAGAAGAGGCACGGACCTGGATTACTGGCCTTAAATACCTGCTGGCAGGCATCAGTGACGAGGACAGTCTGGCAAAAAGGCAACGGACAAGAGATCAATATCCTTTTAATTGTGTCCACTTATGGTCTGAACCCACCCATAGCCCCCACCCAACCCCCATTTGGCCCGTTTTAGTTTGTGCTAATTGTGTATTCTGTACAAGAGTGGTTTCCTTACATTTTGTTGCAAATGGCTGAGGCAGACCTTTTCAGAAGCAGACAAAAATGGAGACGGGAATCTCAGCATTGGAGAGGTTTTACAGCTGCTCCACAAACTCAATGTGAACCTTCCAAAGCAGAAAGTCAGAGAAATGTTCCAGGTACATTATATCTCGTGTTTTTGGTTATATATGGTGTTTTTTTTAATCTGTTCAAGTGTTTTTATCTGCTATGCTCGACGAGGCTGCATTTGTTTGATAAGAAATACAGTAATATTATTACAATTTAAAATAAACACTTTCTATTTAAATATTTTTAAATTGTAATGCAGCCATTACTCCAGTCTTTAGTGACGCATGTTTTTTTATTAATTGTATTCAATTTCAAATTTTTACATTTTCTAATTTTTTCAAATTTTATTATGTTGCCTAAAGTTTTATTGGAAATTCAGGATTCTTTGAATAGAAAGGTCAAAAGAACAGCATTTATTTGAAATAGAAATCATTTGTAAAATTATAAATATCTTGCATCTTTGCTCAACAAAGTATTATTCTTAAAAACTTAATATAAACTGAATATGCAAGTTCCACAGTCTGCAAACAATCAAGTTTGTTTAAGCATATCAAATTTTCATAAGCTTAATTCTACTATTTCTGCATAGTTGGCCTAAATGTTTTTTTTAAAATCTCACACTATATATTTTTAAAACACTTCCACTGTATTATTAGCAAAGATGCAGATAAGTACGCTGAGTGAGTAACATATGGTTCACTTTGAACAGATGGTGTTGTCTGAAACTGGTCTTAACTCTAGAGCCTCTAATCCTTATTGGAGACATATATTTCTACTGCAACCAATACCATAACACTACTTTCACTAAAAGTACAGTGCTGTCTAAAACATCTCTTTCTAATTTATAGACTTGAATTAAAATAAAACTGATGTTATAAATAATTGCGTAATTGCTTGCCATCTCCACACAAAGCAATGTCAAATCTTTTAACCGCTGCCCATAAACATGCACATTGTATTATATTTCTATATGAAATATTGGTAAGATTAATTTTTACACATTTTTTCGCTTCTAAGAAAACCCTTTGCATTCACAGGAGGCTGATACTGATGAAAACCAGGGCTCGTTGACATTTGAGGAATTCTGTACATTTTACAAGCTGATCTCAACACGCAGAGATCTTTACTTACTAATGATCACCTACAGCAACCACAAAGAGCACATGGACCTGAATGACCTCCAACGCTTCTTAGAAAATGAGCAAAAGGCTGGTGTGATTCATTTTGCACATCTTCACACAGTTGCTTGTTAAACATGCTGCTCCTTTGATGGATATGAACCATCTTATGTGTAATTGGTATATGTTTTCTTATCCTAGATGGTAAATGTGTCCAAAGACTACTGCAAGATGATCATCAACCAGTTTGAGCCATGTTCTGAAAACCTCACACGTATGGTGCTGAGCATTGATGGTGAGAGACTCTTTGTTTGCTTCATCTTTTAATCTAGTTATAGTATCATTGGATGTTTACGACATTTATCTTGCTCTCTAAGGTTTCACCAACTACATGCGAAGTCCTGCAGGGGACGTCTTTAACCCAGAGCACTACAAAGTAAATCAGGACATGACGCAACCGCTGACCAATTACTATATCGCATCTTCTCACAACACTTACCTGACCGGAGATCAGCTGATGTCTCAGTCTCGGGTTGACATGTATGCGTATGTGCTTCAGACGGGCTGTCGCTGCGTGGAAGGTAGAAATGCTTCTCTCAAAGTAAAAGCTTGTTGTGAACATGCTGTAGATCAAAATTGGACTGGTCGAGGTAAAATGCATTTAAATGGGGTGTTTGCAGTCATTAAACAAAATTTCTTTGCCTCTCCAGTTGACTGCTGGGATGGTCCTGACGGGGAACCGATTGTGCATCATGGTTACACACTTACCTCAAAAATTCTGTTTAAAGATGTTGTTGAGACGATCAACAAATATGCATTTGCCAAAACTCAGTAAGTATTATTTGAAATTATTTTTCAAGATTATAGAAATGAATAATAAATACAATAATAATGTGCTTGTCTTTACATAATATAAATAGTATACATAAATATATATATATTATGTAAAGTATGGGTGTATATGCATATATTATAACCAATTCTTCCACTTTCAGATTTCCAGTGATCCTTTCTATAGAGAACCACTGCACTGTGCCTCAGCAGAAGAAAATGGCTCAGCACCTCATGGAAGTGCTACAGGACAAGCTAGACCTGTCAAATATAAATGTGAACGAGTCCAGGCGTCTGCCATCTCCAGAGCTTTTGAAAGGGAAAGTGCTTGTCAAGGTGAGGTAATATATTGTACATGTTGGAAGTTTTTGTGACTAAATCATGGAAAAACCTGACATTGTGGTGCTTTCCAGGGAAAGAAGTTGCCAGCAAACATTGATACTGATGCAGAGGAAGGAGATGTGTCGGATGAAGACAGCGGTGAGGAGGAGGAGGAGGAAGAGGAGCAAATTAATGGAGATGTGAGATCCTTTTTTTTTTTCATTAGAATAATTGGGTTATTCCCCCTCTGGAGTGCTTAAGTAAAAACTGCTGTGTTCTGGATTGCAGACCACAGAAGGAGCACCAGAGACGGGCGATGAATCAAAGAAACGCTCACGGAGGTTGTTCATGGACAGCTTCAGACGCAAGGTCTCCAAGGACTTTCCACTAGGCCTATTACTTTTCCAGTAATTTAGGAAAAAGAAATTTCACTGAAACAGCCTCATACTAGTCTTATAACGTTCCATAATCTGTGTTTCAGAAGAAAAAGAGGGTAAAGTTAAAAAAGAGGCCCGTCCTGAGTGACTCTGATAATGAGCAAGAAATTCCAAGCAGCAATGATAAACAGGTCATCAACTATGGCAAGTGAGTATTTCAGGAGATACAGTTTGGTGTTGAATTTGCTGTAAATTTTAAGTATATCTATAACAAAAACAGAAAACATACAAATAAAACTAGTTTAAAAGATATAAAACTATAATATTATCTAAGTTATGCTAACTTAGCAGTGATGATACTGATAACTAAACTAAACATAACTTTTTAACATTAATAGTTTTCTTAAACATATTTTTTACTGATGTATTGTACCATACTTACAAATATTTTTAGTGTGTGATACCATGACTCAGCTTATAAACCTGTCCAGTTTAATAATAGTTTGTTTTATGCAACTTTCTCTGCAGAAGAAGGAAAACAATGAGACTTTCTCGTGCCCTCTCTGATCTAGTCAAATACACAAAATCAGTGCGAGTTCACGATATAGAAACTCAAGGTAAGACAAATGTAAATACAGTTGCAGCCTCAATAATATCCACGTAAGTGATCTAGTCATTCCATAAGCACACACTGTAGAAGTGTTTTTGATGTATATGTCTAAATAAACTGCATGTGTGTTGCAGCATACATGTGCAGCTGGCAAGTGTCCTCCTTAAATGAAAGCCTAACTAACCAGATTCTGCAGCTAAAGCCTGCCCAGTTAGTTCGCTTTAATCAACGGCAGCTCTTACGAGTCTACCCTTCCAACTACCGCGTTGATTCTAGCAACTTCAATCCTCAGCCTTTTTGGAATGCAGGTTGTCATTTAGGTATGAATTAGCTTTTTTCTTTAATTTATTATGAATAATTTCCTTTCTAATTATCATCAAAGCCTGTTGTTTTTCATTAATGATGAAACGGCAACGACTTTGATTTAAACAGCAATGGATCCTTGCTGGCTCTCTCTCTCTCTTTTTTTTTTTTACGTATCACAGTAGTGCCATGCATTTGTTTGAAATGTTGTTTCATCTTTCCAGTCGCTCTCAACTATCAAACAGAAGGCCGTATGCTGCAGCTGAACAGGGCAAAATTTGCAGCGAATGGAAACTGCGGCTATGTACTGAAGCCAAAATGCTTGTGTAAAGGTAGTTTGGTGCCTCTAGAGTGCAATTTCTTTGATGCATTAAATGCATTATAGGCACTTTTCACCAAACATAATGATTGTCCTCAGGTGCCTTTAATCCTGTGCTGGAAGACCCTTTGCCAGGACACAGGAAATCTCAGCTAGTGCTCAAGATAATTAGTGGCCAGCAGCTACCGAAGCCAAAAGACTCCATGTTAGGAGACAGAGGAGAGGTGAGTTCACTCAGACTGAAATTAAAGTAAATGATAAAATGTTACAAGCTGTCTGAAATTGAATGTTTGCTGTCCAGATCATAGATCCCTTTGTGGAAGTGGAGATTATTGGATTGCCTATCGATTGCAATAAACAGCAGACAAGAGTAGTAGACGATAACGGTAAGTACAAAGCTGAAAGCCAACAGAACTTGGCAATGTTTAGGAGGTGTTTCATATGTGTTTTTAGTTTTTATTTGACAATAATTATTAATAAAATAATGTGTTTCGGGGGTTTTTTGGTTCGCCACTGCACTGTCATTGTTTTTCAGATGTAAACAAATTATTTGACCGTCTTCTGCATTTTCTTTTCATGTGTCTTCATTTCCACTGTGTTTAAAAGCAATTGCATTTCCTGGAATGAAGACTTCATTTGCAAGAACAGATCATTTTGATTACATAAAAATAACTTCACAAACTACAATAAAACACAACAAAAACATGATAACCATAAAAGAAAAACATGAAAAAAATCTGTTCAACTATTCACATGACAGTTTCTCACACAAACAACTTTTTTTAATGAGTCTGGCTAAAAGATTAATGTGTAGTGGTTCTTTTTGCATATATATGTGTGTGTGTGTGTGTGTGTGTGTGTGTGTGTAAGCAATAAGGTACGAGAGGCTGTGCTGTATTGACTCACTGCTTTCATAAAACGGTTACCACACAATAAAAAAAATATTAAAACTACAAATATATGTATTGAAATTCGTTAAATGCAGTCCCTGACAGCAACAAACGCAAGAGACTGTTTCGAAAACGCCTCTCATCTAGAGAATAATAGCAGAGAATAGTTTATCATCCGCTGTATCATTTATTTTTGGAAAACCATATATGATATTTTCTCTCAGACAGACATCTGCTTATCTATCAGCATGTGAAAACCTGTTTTCTGCCTTTAGATTCAAAACAGACAGTCGGGGTGTAGAGCCAGATTGCAAGCATCACTGCTGTGAAAACTGATGGACATATATAAACATACCTGAAACAGAACACTAGTAGATACAGTTATATTCCCTCATCACGTTGAAAAACTACAAGCTGTCACACAGACGCGTGCCGCACACACAACATCCCTCCATGAGAAACGTTTATTAGACTGGAAAGGTCATGGTCTCAAAATTAATGATAAAAGATGCAACATAAAGCCAGCAGGGGTCACTCATACTTCATTAAATAAATAATACATAAAAATACATAATACACAGAATCAATTTTTGCTGTATTATTGATTGTTTATGTTGCTAACGGTGGTTGCTAAGGGTGTTGCTCAGTGATGCACAGAACTGTTTGGTGAAGCGGTCATAGCCGTGCTGTATGACCAATCAGAATCCAGGAGTGGAACAACCCATTATTAAACCGCTACATATATAAGCTTACACACAGGGAAAAAAATATTGGTATAGGTCAGCTAAATGTAAAATGTTGCCCATGTTTTGTCCATGTAACAGGTTTTAATCCCATGTGGGAGGAGACACTTGTGTTTACTCTGCACATGCCCCAGATTGCCTTAGTACGCTTTATGGTTTGGGACCATGATCCAATCGGACGAGACTTCATTGGACAGAGAACCATAGCATTTAAAAGCATGATGGCAGGTAAACTGCATGCCAGTCAGTGTCATTTTTGGACAGAGAATGCTGTATATATTTATACTGTTGTCAACAATTCAGTCAAAATTGTATTATTTCCTTGTTCCACAGGCTATCGACATGTTTATTTAGAAGGTATGGAAGAAGCATCTATCTTTGTTCATGTTGCCATAAATGACGTTACAGGAAAGGTAACTTTTTATTCATTTCTTTTCTCCTTTGCGTAATTGTAGCTAAGTAGACGTTCACTTCAAGAATGAACATTTTCTGATCATTTAGCTACCCTTGTCATTCAACATGTTCACGAGTTCATTCTGAGCTTCATTTTGGAAGTGAATTTCTCTGTTGATCATCATTTTAACATAATAAAAGTTTTTGTTCTGATATATTGATAACCAGGTCAAATCAAGCAACGCGGTCAAGCAGCTAATCCAGAAAAACCTTATGCAGACCTCCGAAGATGGCACAAGGACATCCTTCGGCCCGAACTTCCTGCGGAAAGGAGCTGGAAAGAACCAAGCAAAAGTGGTGAAGACCTTAGCTGACTGCTACACCAAAGAAGACTTTCTAAACAGACGTTACAGTGACGACGTGAGCTCAAAGGACAGCAGGAGCACCTCACAGTCTACATCCTTGCTCAGAGGAGCTCAAAGTGAACCCCTTAGAAGGGCCCATAAGGTCTGTTTTCAGGAGCCGGAAGGATCTCACGAGGTACGTCATCACCTGTCCTCCGTCACATGCTCTGTTGGAGCAGGAGTGGCTGTAGACTACGCTAACTTAGCATTCGACTCAAAAGACAGGTCGGATTTGGACATTCAGACTTTTGTGGTTCAGTCACACCTTGAGGAAACCAAAGGCAAATTATTCATTGATGAGGAAACTATTTCGATACAAAATAAACAGGAGTGTGAGTCTACAAACTTAGCGATAACTAAGATAAAGGTTGGCTCTTCTACACTGAATAATCAGTCCTTGTTGCAGCAGATCTCAGGAGTTAAATGTGAAGATTCAGAGCAGGAGCATGAGATGTACGAACCTCAAGAGAGTCCGAAACCTACACAAGAGTGTGAACCCTTACATTTCCATCCGATACCCGATGGAGTATTAGATCCTTCCAGTGGATCATTAAACACCAGAACTGTGTTGCTCAGGAATAAATTTGGATGTTCTTTAGATGGTAGGCTTAACCCTCAGAGGCAGCCATTGTCAATCCCTGCAACCCCTGCGCTGAGCAGACGCATGAATGACCCAGACACACCGTCTTCCAGAGATTCACCATTTAAAGGACGTAGATCACAAAGCGTCCCGAGACACCAACCGCCCTCGCCACCACAGACACCCCATCACGTTAGAAAAGACTTCCTTAACCAGCACGCTCTCCCTCAGTGCAGTCACTCTGCACCAAAAAACTCTGTTTATAATAATCACAACCTCGCTGAGAGTGAATCAAGCAGCCTAAGTAGTTTGGACAGCCTTGACCTGAGTACTCTGCCATCCCGTTTCCCTGACAACCAGCAGCAGACAATGGGCACACTGCAGAGGGAAATGAATGCTCTGTTTGAGCAGAAAATGCGTGAGATTCGCTGCCATTCGCCACTGCTTTTCGAAGGTAAGTTCTAAGGTGCAGTAAACTGCCTTTTCTAAATGATTATGTTAAATTAATGCTATTTTCATTCTGGTTGAGTAAGACAAAATACTGTTTTATTTGAGTTTATTGATCTAGATGTTAATTTGTAGTGGGGTTTTTTTCTTTTATTAGATTCTTCAACATTGTAGGGAAAAAAAACCTGTGAAACCTTGGAAGAAATAACATGATTCCACATTGCACACTACTCACAGATGCTACAGGAAGAAAAGCAATTACGTAAATACATATTTGTATTTTGTATTATCTTGATTAAATCTTACTCATCAGCTCATGCCATCTGGACTCATAATTCATCTTTTCTCTAAAAGGAATGTCACATTTAGACTTTTGCATTTGGAAACTGCAATTCAGAATTGAAAACTAAACCTACGTTTCTCATGTTTGTTAAAAACGCAGTCACACTTGGGTGTTAGATCAAGTTTATTAATTCATTAATATACATGGTGCCAGAATGCATGCCTCTTTTATGACAGTAAGAGCTTTTTTATTTAACATAGTTTTTTTCCAAACAAAATGCATAAAAATGTCATGTTGCGTCATTTTTACTTGCATGAAATTTTACTTTTCAGATGTTTTTACTTGCATTTCTGAGTTCCCTCTGGTGTACAGAATTTGTTAACAAACATAAAATCAAACTTACTCTTTGCTCAGCTGTGTTCCAGTCTTTGTCATTCATTAGTGAAATATATTTCACATTTAGACATTAGACTCATAATGCTGGTCTACACATTTCTGTTTCTATATTGTTTCAAGATGAAATGATCTAATACAAACAAGTGCGTGAGATTTTGCTGCAAGATTTTAATTAAAAATGTATTGTTGTGACATCAGCAGCTTGATTTAAATGTAAAAAAAAAATAATATTATGTATTAAAATCTCTGCACTGTAGTACATCTTATCTAAATCTGTTAAAAACTGTTAAAAATATATATATAATTTTTAAACTTGGGAAACAGTAATAATACCTAGCACCAGATAATGTACAAACCTAATAATGTAAGACTTGCATATTACATCGGTTGTTGGACATTTTATGGCTTGTTTTTGTCTGAGGTTTCCTGGTCTCCCTTTGTGTTGGTCATTCTCAAACGCTGGCTCAGCTCCTGAGTCAAAACTGAACAGCAGGACTTCTATATCAACAAGAACAGGTTTATTTTCACCGACTGTATCATAATGAGCAAAAACACATAACTAAATGTGCTACTGTACAGTGCTTAAATATAATAATAATGAAAAACTGTAAATGTTCTTTCTGGTGTGGTAGTTCCTGGAGATTGTGTATGTGTGTGTGTGTGTGTGTGTGTGTGTGTGTGTGTTGTTTATTTTGGCAATACTTGCCTTCTGCTCCCCTGCAGTGCTGCGAGACTTTGAGGTGAGTTCAAACAAGGAGAGCAGAACTCCAATCCCAAGGCCTATAGCTAGAACCAGGAAAATGCCCTTCATGCTATGGGCCCTCAGGGACAAGCCTTTGGCGCTATCCGGTATGCAGCTGCTAGCCCACCACTTAGTGCGCAGGTACGCCAGCTCCCCAGCCTCGCTCAGCTGCAGGATGGCCACACTCAGGTTCTTCAGCATTGCAGATCCTGTCCCCAAAACACCGTGCCATTAAAACCGTACTACAGAGCACCGCACATGACATGCAAGAAAAAGTCAATAAAACCTCCACGCAATCTGACTAAATCTGACTAAATACTGAATCGATCTTGTTGGGCAGCATTTGGAATGTTATGATCGTTAGTATAGTATAGCAATGACCGGATTTACTGTGTTTAGTTTGCTCACTCTAAGGAGCAAGTCATTTATTATATATGATAGTTATTATATTCAGAGCTTTCTCCTACTTATCAGAAAGTGGTTAAATTCACACTTTTGGATCCTCTGCAGTGAATGGGTGCCGTCAGAATGATATGTATGAATGAACATTCTAAAGGCAGCCATTCACTGCAGAGAATCTGTTAATGAGCAAGTAATGTACTGCTAAATTTCTCCAAATCTGCTCAGAAGAAATAAACTCATCTTTGATGGCCTGAGGATGAGTACATTTTGACTCAGTTTGAATTTTCTATTGAAAAACAACCACACTGAAGTTACCATGAAATTTGGAAAAATCATTTCGTAGTGTACGCCCATATAAAACTGCGTAAATATGTTTGTCTCACCAAGAGGAGTTACAATGCTGTAACCTCTCATCCCGATGACCTCGTGCGCGCGGACCAGTTCACAATGGCGTGCCACAGCCAAGTCTAAGGACACTGATTCTCCAATAAAAGCATAGTTTCCTTCCTTTGCTTTCTGCACACCCTCATCCATGGAGGACACCAAACTCTTCTTCCGCTCCATGTGCTCATAGATGCGACGATAAGACGGGTTATTTGAGTTCTGTGCAAAAAGAAAACACATTAGGAAATCTTTCCTGTTCCATCTGGAGGGAGTAAATTAGAGTAATCGGAAAAATGTGCAGAAATAATTTATGCGATCAGACCTTAAAGAAGGCGAGGGTGGAGGAGCCGGCAAGTGTTCCGTATTCTATTACATCTTGATTAGCCAAGTCTTCGAAACCTTTAATCATGAGCGGCGCAGAGTCAGACCCCTGAGAAGAACTGAGGCTGGAAAAATAACAGGCCAGGAGCACCACGGAAAACAACCACCAGGTACAACTGATAACCCTTCCTGACACAGCTTTAGGGTGAGGGCCTGCACCTGCAGAAAGCAAAACAATTGAGAGGAAAAGTCGTTATCCTTCCATTATCAACGGCTGAAAAGTAGTTTAGAGAAAAATAGCTGAAGGCAGCAATAAAGGGCAAAGCACCTCAGTGAACTATACCTTGTAATGCTGATTATACAGTATGTGGAAATTAAATTGCAGGGTACATAATCCTGTTTTTAAAGGATATTATATATTAGTATATAACAGGATATTAAAGAAAGTATATTATTGCTTATATCTTTAGATAAGTGGGAGGCGCAGGTGCTAAAATAACTCAATTAAAATGAAAACTGAAAATAAAATAAGAAATGATCATTCATAATATTAATAAAAACTATAATAGTATATAAATACCACTAGAATAAAAATGATGGACCTCGCATAAACATGAAATTCAACTCAACCACTCAAAATATAAATCATTATTGTAGGAAAAACGTCCATAGTGCACTACTAAGGTTCTGCAGAAAAATGATTCAAACTGAAAAAAATGGCTTGAAGGCTTGATATGAAATCAATATGGTAAAGATTTTGCAACGCAGATATTGCAAAATGTGTAGCAAAAAAAAATAAACCAGATCAAAATGGACATAACGGACATGGTTGACACTGGACACACGATAAATTCTATCCAGCATTTGAAGGGTCAAGACTAAAAACTGCTATTACATTCATACAATTATACATGATTCATACGTGATCACCTTGCAGACTTAGGGCTCCTGCAGCGTACCACAAACTGTGGAGGAGAGTGAAGTGATTTGGCTCTGTCTCAGGCTGACTCCACTCACATGGGCTCAACCTTGATATGAGCAGACAAATGTAGAATCCTATTCAGAAACCATCCTGGACAACAGTATACAGCCGTTTTACAGCTACGCTAACGAAATAGTTTGTGCAGTAAATAAGTGCGTGCTCTTGTTCTGCGTGTCTGTGGTGTTCTTTTTTCCTTTCTCTGACCTTCCCACAATGCAGATGCAGACTGCAGTCACAAAGTATGCAATCAGGATGCCGAACCAGGTCTCCCCAGAGAAGGGGGAGAGGAAGTCAAAAAACCCGGCCTCTTCAGAAACGATATCTTTGCGGAGGAGGATACTGATTCCGGTCTGCATGTAAGGTTTTGTCATTCCCACTGCCTTCTCCCGGGCAGCAGTGAGAGTGAGGGGAGCCACGGCCAGATCAGCTTCCTGTGATCAAAATACATGGAAGGTTTGACATTGTTAATATCGTGGGGATGATTTAATTGCTATGCTGGTTTCAATAGTGTGTATTTTTCAGTGAAATTCATCACATACCCCTCTAACAACCTCCCCGATCATTCCGTTCCAGTTTCCACTTTCATCCTGCCGGCCATACGCTCCATCCTTCACCAGGTGAACTTTGTATTTGAAACCCAGTTTCTTAGCCAGCTCAGTGAGCAGATCCATACAGTAGCCTTCCAACTGCGTACCCTTGCTCATTGTGTAGGGGTCTTGCTGAATTCAAAAAATGAACACGATGTAAATAATAAAGTATAATACAATTATTGTTATTATAAATAATAATAAAATACAAAACAACATAACGTTTTATCATTTTTAAATTACTTCATCCTTACCTTGATGGTGGTAACTGTCAGTTCTTGCCTTGCTGAAATGGAAATATTATATTATTAATATACTTAATTTATTATAATTTGTTGGTGAACATTTTTTAAAAGAAGTGTCTTATGTGCTTAACAAATGCAGCTCATTTATTTGACCATAAATACATTATTTGTGTACATTTCAATTTCATTTGCAAAATTTAATTTTCAACAACCATTACTTCGGTCTTCAGTGGCACCTGATTCTTCAAAAACATGAAATAATATTCTAATTAGCTGATTTGCAGCTTAATAAACATTTTTGTAATTATGATTGTTGACAACGGTTGTGCTGCTTAATATCTTTTTGTGGAAACCATGAATAGAAAGTTAATGCATCCTTGATGAATTATTAAAAAAGATTAAAAACCGTCTTACTGAACCCAGACTCTAGAACGGTGGTGTAGATAATACAAAAATCTCATCCCTGTTCATGACTTCAATAAATTTGAAGGGATTGAAGTTGATAAACAAAACAGAGTCCTACTGGGTAAACACATCTGAAGATCTCAGATCTGTTCAAGAGCGTGTTTGTTCAAAAGTGACCTCAAGTTGACACAGAAAGACATGGCCAAGATTTCAGTGGCTTCTCTATTGATCTGCCAAATCAGTCCTCTGGCTGGGAGTCTCATTTCCTGCTGCATTTGTGTCACAAATAGCTCCATCTTAAATTAGCCAGAGTCATCAGAGAACCTTTTGTTCGGCAGCCCCATCCTCGCTCAGTCTGCGAATCTCAGGGAGATAATGATGAGTGAATGGCCCGGCTGCGTTTGATGCTTCTTAGGCAGCTTCCGGGTTTCCGGAGCCCGCAAAGTTTGGCTGCGTTTTTCTACTTTCTCAGAAGTGAAAGACAAGAATGTCATTGCAGGGCTGAACTGTGACTAATTGGAGTTACTGTTTTTTGTCACTTGATCACGAAGGCCTGGTAAGGGCAGTCAAAGAGTATCTGAAGCTAAAGTTGAGCGAGGCCCTCAGGACTCCATCAACACCACAGAGTGATGCTGACACTCATCAGCTCCTCCTATTGAATTTATGACAGACACAGAGGGTCCTCGACGTGCTGTCATAGCTTGGCACGTCTTAAACACTGTTCTGCTTGTTCAAGGCTTTGAATTGATTTATAACTGTTTTTGAGAGGGTTTCAGCTGGCTAACTTCCTCTCTGTCAGAATGGGGTATGAAGTGTGCCAAGCAGGATGTGGTCACCATCTTTGATGATGTGCCCAGCTGACTGTTCAGCCATTTATCATATGACAGGCCTGTGAAATTCGAGAAGTTCACGCGGCGAGGACAAGACGACTTGGCACAGATTCCCTCGTAGCTGCTGTTTATGAAATTACACGAAATACCGTAAAAGTAACCAATGCCTCTATTGTATTTCTTTCAGAAACAAAACTGATTCCAAGTATACAGGAAATAATGCAACGAGCTTCTGCGTGATGCCATTACATCATAACAATTTCACATGAGACAACAACATAGTAACTGAAAAAGGCAAGAATGTTTCACTTTTACATTATACTGTATATCCATATACATTAACCAACTTTGGAAATACCTGCTATGCAGATCTCTGACCCCAGCAGCAATACTACACATATAGAGACAATTCCCATGGTGTTGATCCTGACCTGCAAGCCAAACAGACAATCCGGCATTGACTATGTATAACATTTAAATTGAATGAATTACATTTTTTGCAATGTATGTACATGCTATATGTACATGCTATGTTATTAATACTAGATAGCTGCCTCCCCCTATACACATACACATAGGCTATGTAGTATTAATTCACATAATAAGTGGTCAGCATGTCTTACACACACACACACACACACACACACACACATATATATATATATATATATATATATATATATATATATATATATATATATATATATATATATATACATATTTTAATACATAAATGTTTTACAAATATTAAGTAAAATATTATATGTATATATAAAATGTAAAAAAATTAATAGCCACCTTTTATAATATTTTGTTGAGGTTTATAATAATACATGAGAAGTTTCTACCATATTACCACCAACTCCTTTTCAAAGCTTCCAGGGTACTTCAAATCAAACAGACATTAATGACTTTCTAAGGATCAATCAATCAAACAGCATCATCCCAGTCTCACACTTACCATGATGTCTGCGGTGAAATTCCACTGTGCTGGAGCAGCCCTGACACTGACGCCGATCAAGACAGTGGTATGCTTTACAATAATGAATTAGAGGGTTCCCACTAAAGGCTTGGGAAAAGCCAATGAGTTTTCGGGGGTGGGGAAAGTTATCCAAACACTGAAATGTGGGTTGACAGAATATTCTGGAGCCGGATAAATTATGAACTTGATAACCTTCCACAACATGTTAGAAGCAGAAGATATTGAAAATATGTGAAATTTTGATTCTAACATTTGCGTCTAATTTCAATTGTTGTAGGTCAGTACGGCCGAATGCTGAATATGACAACTTGAGTGCCCTCCACCACCAGTGTATCTGGGAAAAAACGATAAAGCATGCATAAAGTGTATATACAGCAGTCTATATTACATATTTTTAAATATACAGAGGAAAAAGGGAAAGATTAAATCATCTCAGTTTGTTTAAATCAAACTAAATAAATCTGAATAAAATAAATCAAATAAATCTAAAATAATAATAATAATAATATTGAATATTGATTGGACAAAAATCATGTACAGTATACCATTAAAAGGTGGTCTTTATATATTCAGAGGAAAATAGAAATGACAGAACATACGTTTAAAACTATGATAATAATTCATGTTTAATATATTATTACATTTTAGTGCCTGAATACTGAATATGATAGCTAACCAGTGTGCCTTTCAATACCAGTGTTTGGGGAACATTCTAATGCATACCACACATGCATAAGGTGTATACCGTGCATTAAAAGACGATCTTTATATATTCAGAGAAAAGAGGAAAATATGAAATAATCTCAGTTTCTTTAAAACGATCCCCTTAACAAAATAAAAAGTCAATAATATTACTAATAGACGTAATATTAATAGGCAGGTCACTAATAACGCATAGTAAGTACAAAATAGTAGAGTACTATTAAAAAATCACGTACAGTACTATTAAAATATGTTTTTATGTTCAGAGGAAAGTGAAAATGGCAAAAATACATATGAAAAAATCATATTATTATTGTCATTATTATTATCTGTATTATTATGAACTACTGTATAGTTCGTCAAGATTTTTTTTAAGAAAGTTCTATCGTCAAGAAATTGTTTTCTTTCCTCCACAACGCATCATGCAATACACGGACGGTTATGAAGCATGTGAACATGGAGTCTATGCGCGCAAACAGATAAGGGAAGTCTTCTGAGTTGTTTTTCTCATCGCTCACGGTCCCTATTGGCTTCAGTAAGGCTCGACATCCTTTCGGTGACCATTTCGACCAATCACAGCCCAGTGCGCATGATGCGCGCGCCAAGTGCAAACCCAACGCCGAGAAATCGCCTTTTTTTCTAAAGGGGCGTATTTTTCTTGCCAATTTAATTACAAACCAACGTTCAATGCACCCGATACATTCTGCAATAATGTCAGGCGCCTATTTGAAACACCCGGGCACCATGTCAAGGTGTTAGTGTTGTGTAAACAGTCGGGATGTGTGTTTAAGAACGTTTTTGTGGGAAGTCTCATCAATGGAGGGTTGAGGAAGCCCGTCTTGCTACAGAAGAGGACGCTGTCGCCCCTGGATATGACCGGCGTTCTCTGTCGTTTCGAGCGATCGATAAAAGAGTAAGTTTGCTGCTTTATTTTCCACTGTTTTCTATAAACAGTAATGTCACGGGGGCAGGTAGCGCTGCAGTTGCTTGCTTGCACTCTCTAAACATGGCTCCAGCACTAAAAGGCGCTGCTTTGCTGACTGTACACGGCGCTTTATTACATGCAAGTGCTTTTTCTCTGCAGATACGCACACGGCATTGCATGCAAACGACTTGCAAATAGCGATACCGTCATGTGCAATTATTTGTCGTTTGGCTGATAAAGTGTAATTACACCGTCAGAGTTTGTTATCAGGAAAACAATCAAGGTTGAGACTGTCCAACAGCCCTGCTAAAATGGCTGACTCGTCTGTCTCGCTTCAGGATTGGTATTTAGCGCTCTGCAACCGAACTACGTCAACTGGGTCGAGGAAACTTTGAAGGTCTGCCCGGTGATTGGCTCGAATTTTTCACGTGATATGTGTAAAGCACGCTATTGGTTCGCCTGATATGCATTTATTTCCAACGTTTCAAATGGAGTGACATGCATGCTGCAAATGTGTATATTTTCTCGTTTTAGTAATTGTAAGATGTTTATTGTTCGCGATAAAGCATTTACTTGTGCTTTTTTTTTATGTTACAAGCAAGCACACCATAAACGAGCAGAGTAGTTGCTACATTTCACAGTTAACATTTTATATAATTGTTAAAAAAAACCTTTAAAACCAACCTGAGAAGGGTTGCTGCACTAACATGGTTTTTATGGTTTATGGTTTATGGCAAGACACTACAAATGAATAGGGTAAACGTTTTAGCTAATAGTAATCACCCTGCTTTTTGTGTTGAATAATCACTGTACATTGAGTTTTTCTGTTAAGTTTTCTGAAATATGCTTAAAAATACTCTAATATTTCATGATGTATGCACTAATTTGCATACATATAGAAACTGATAAAGCAGTACAGATTGTGTCAAAGCAGCTTTACGGTTCAAAAAAGGCAAATAGCGTGTCACTAATGCAAAAGCACGTAAAGGTTTTTACAGAAAGATTTTGGATATATATTTTTTATCACTCTATAAATCACAATATATTGTTGACAGGCGTGAAATAAAGTATTATAAAACCAATCGAATTTCAAGGCAAATGAACTGTCCCTTCTGCAAAAATCTTCAGAATATAGATATCGATGTAAGTCCTTAAAACTGATCTGCAGCCCTTTTAAGGAAAGTCTGTTCACTCAGCAGCAATATTTGTAATGTATCTGGGCAGCTCAAACCAAGTCCTATCTAAACGACCAAGACCAAGTCCCATTTTCCTATGGCAAAATCCTGAAGTCGCAAATAATGTATTTTGAATCTGCAAAAAAAAAACCTGAAGGGACATGAATGTTGTTTTTAATGCACAAATAGTATTTAAAAAGCTTTTTTTTTTTTTTTAGCCAATGCACATGCATAGTTATTACATGCTTGGATGTTACATGCGGATTGGCTAGTCAATCCACAGGTTTCTATGGGAACCGGAGCTTCTAATGACTGCTGCAGTAATGCAGTGACTTTACTAATCAGTGATTGGCTCTATCATTTAGATGGTGAGACTATTCCACCATATTGCGTGTTGTAAGTATAAGTATAGGAGTGAACCGACTTTGTATTTCTATAGTCTTTGCCTGAAGTGTCTTGTCTTAGTTTTTTAGTTCTCTGCTCAATATTTGTAACACATATTTATTATTTTTTATCTTTGCAGGTACTTATGTCCTTTCATATTTTAGCATTTATATAGAGGACGACTCCAATGAGGAAGTTAAGAAAACGAGTTGGCCAGTCCAGGGCTGGAGGCTTTGGGAGAGGAATGGTCAGAGGAGAAGATCAGGGTCAGGTTGGTCCATCCAGCCACGCCGACACAGATGCACTTCTCTGTCCACCTTCTCCATGCAGACTGAACTTCTCTACGACCAGAGACACACTTACGTATGCACAGGCTCAGAAAATGGTGGAGATTGAGCTGGAAGGACGGCTCCACCGGATCAACATCTGTGACCAGCTCTCTGTTGTAACAGAAGACGAGATGCTGGCTCAGGATCTGACGGAATGCAACAGTAACAAAGAGAACAGCGAGCAGAGACAGGGAAACAAACAGACCGCATCTAAAAGCAAGCGGAAAGATGGCAAACACGCAGCCAAAAAGAAATCAAGCTCTCAGTATAGCTTGCAAAACCAGGTGGCCCATAACCAAACCCCCTTGCCTAAGCCTACCTTTCGTAAGGTGGACACTTTCACAGCTTCAGAAGCTCCTCCTCTCCCTGTGGCTTATTACCGCTACATGGAAAAGTCAGGGGAAGAGCTGGACAACGAAGCCGAGTATGACATGGACGAGGAGGACATGGCTTGGCTAGAGATGGTCAATCAAAAGCGTGTGTCCGATGGACACGCTTCCGTCCCGCCTGATACATTTGAGTTACTGATAGACCGTCTTGAGCGTGAGTCCATTTTGGAGTCCCGCAGCCAGACGCTGTCCCAGAGCACCATCGACGAAGATGCCTACTGTTGCGTCTGCCTCGACGACGAGTGTCTCAACAGCAACGTCATCCTGTTCTGCGATATCTGCAACCTCGCCGTGCACCAGGAATGTTACGGGGTGCCTTACATCCCTGAGGGCCAGTGGCTGTGCAGGCGCTGTCTGCAGTCCCCGTCGCGTCCCGTCGATTGCGTCCTCTGCCCCAATCGAGGAGGTGCGTTCAAGCAAACCAGCGACGGAAGCTGGGCCCACGTCATCTGTGCCATATGGATCCCTGAAGTGTGCTTTGCCAACACTGTGTTCCTGGAGCCCGTGGAGGGAGTGAAGAACATTCCTCCTGCGCGATGGAAGCTCACCTGTTACCTGTGCAAACAGAAAGGCAGGGGGGCGTCTATTCAGTGCCACAAAGCGAACTGCTACAGGGCGTTTCACGTCACTTGTGCCCAGAGAGCCGGGCTGTATATGAAAATCGACCCTGTGCGGGAGACCGGCGCCAACGGAACCACTTTTACTGTGAAGAAGACTGCTTATTGTGAGAACCACTCGCCTCCTGGGACAGGGAACGAGGGGGATGAAGACAATGGGTTGGTCGGGGGCAGGGGTAACAGAGGTCAGAGGTCATACACACTAGGACCTCCGCTGCAGCAAAACCAGAATGGCCGGAAAAAAGGTTCAGCCGCACAACAGAGGAAAATGCAGAAGAATCCGGCAGGGACCTCGCGGAAGACAGGAGTGCCGCTCCTGCTGGTGCCGCAGATACCGTCCTTTCGGTAAATGTTTTTGTCTGGTCTTTTGATCTTACCTTATTGTAAACATGCAGAGGAACCTTATCTTCACCTTATATTTGGTCAGTGTGGAAGTGACTTGATTATAAAATCCACATCACACCGAACTGATACTGTTTATCTTCCTAAAACACAGTGTAGACTTAATTCATGTTAAAAAATAATAGCTTTTAAGGCTGCTTTTACACTGTAACAACAAATTTCTATTGAAGTAAACGATTCTTTATATTATAATGAGAGTTTATAGTATTAATATTTTTTACCTTATTGTTGATCATAAAAAATGTATAATAAATGTTATGGAAATAAAGGCAAACAAATATGTTTTAGGTCCCACTTTATCTTAGGTGGCCTTAGGTACTATTTAGTGTGTCCATTTAAATGAATCATTTGCACTATATGTGTACATGTAGGTATTAATATGTATAGTTTAAAAACATGTATGTAATTACATTTGTAATGTCTGTAATTACATTTATAATTACACTGTTGACCCATACATCTACCCATACCACCACACGTCACTAACCTTACCCGTATCCCAACTGAATACAGACATGTTTCAAAGTGTTTAATAAGCACATCTAGGTCTAGCTCTGTTCTGGTATTGAACACATGCTTTTTAGAAACCTAATGGATAAAATGAACATGAGTGGATGTCCTGTGTTACTTTAGAAATGTGTTACATTAGAGATGAGAAACCGGTTGTGAATGTTTCATGTAGAGTTTAACAAATGGCCTTTATCATATTTTTTAAATAGGCTCAACAAGATTTGCACAGGGGTTTCTGTTGAAAGGAAGAATCAGTTTATGCAGAGGCTCCACAATTATTGGCTGCTAAAGCGTCACTCTCGTAATGGAGTGCCACTCATCCGCCGGCTCCATTCTCATCTGCAGGCTCAAAAGTCAGAGCAGGTTAGTGTGCTGTAACACATTACGCTTTTATTGACAGTAAAGAGTGTAAATAATGTGTCCTCCAACTGTTAATAATCAAGCCCACACAGAATCTGTGCCGGCAGAAAGCCCTGCCGATCACTACAAATTTCCAGCACTCATCATTCACACTTTCCCTGCCCCTTTGTTTGTTTATTACAGCTAATTTGATCATGGTTTTTTTAATATTTGCTGCAGAATTCTACATAGTGTGTCCCTGAAACAGAGCAGAAAAGTATTATTTACTGAGTGTTTTTAAAAGACCCTGTATCACTATGTATGTGTGTTACGTTCTCAGATTTGATTTATTTATTTATTTATTATTTTATCATTTCTAGAGAGAGCCAGATGCAAAGTTGCAGGCCGTCAGAGAAGAGCTAAAGTACTGGCAGAAGCTTCGCCAGGACCTGGAAAAAGCACGACTTCTTATCGAGCTCATAAGAAAGAGGGAGAGACTTAAAAGAGAACAGGTGACACAGATCCCTTTATGTCTATAATGTTCTTTTGTTACACTCTCAAGAACCTGTTCTCTGCAAACCACCGCTTATTGCCAGAACAGGCCTGAGGTAATTACTAATTCACAGCATTTGGCTGTCTTTTCTGGTAAGATGAAACTTCAGCAGACTGTGCTGGAGCTGCAGCTCACCCCGGCGCTGGTCTTTCTGCGCTCTACACTGGAGCAACTGCAGGAGAAAGACACTGATCATATTTTCACCTCACCAGTCAATTTGAAGGAGGTGAGGAAATTACACGGTTTTTCAATTTTCATTTCATTCAGCCATGAGCACATTGTGATCTACATTGTGGACTGACCTTTTTATTTTAAGAGCGCAAGGAAAATCCTTTTTTTCATATGTCCCTTTTACTGTTTTCCCAGGTTCCAGACTATCTGGAGTTTGTTTCTGAGCCGATGGACTTCTCTACGATGAACGACAAGCTGGAGGCCCATAAGTATTCATCGGTGGCTGACTTGGAAAGTGATTTCAATCTCATGATATCTAACTGTCTGAGATACAACTCCAATGACACAGTGTTCCACAAAGCTGCCATGCAACTTCGGGAGGTGGGCGGGGCTATTCTGAGACACGCACAACTCCAGGCTCTCAGCATAGGTCTTGATCCCGGCACAGGAATGCACTTGCCAGAGAAGGCCAGCACACACAACGCCACCGTCTCCTGGTGTGATGAAGGTGAACATTCATATGTGCTCATTTCCAAAATCAAAAGTCCCCAAAGCATGATTTAAACTTTCTGAAGTTTAAAATATGTGCCTTACGTCATTATCTGCTTGCCTCTGTGTAACTTTTAAAGTTTCAGAAAGAAAAAAAACCCACTATAAATGTGGCTTATGATGCTTGAATATTGCATTATGGATATTATAATAGTTATGAACATTTTCCTTTCTGTCAAATGACTTACAGTTGACTTGCTCTTGGACCCTGAAAATCGTGTGCACATGTATCCCGAGGACCAACTGAAAACCCTGCTGGACAAACTGGATCTGGTGGCGTCTATGCGCACCAGCGGAGGTCGCACAAAACGCATGCGCCTACTGCGCAGAGAAATTAACAGCCTTCGTCACAAAATCAGCCACCAGGACCGCAAATCACGACTGCTGAATGGGAAAATTAAAGGAGAAAAGAGCAAAGAGGAAAAGATGGATTACATAACCTCCAACACAGGTAATGCAAAGCATACAAGAAAGTCATGTCCAGAGGATGTGTAAATAAATGCCTGGAAAATTTCTGCTATTTAATGCTGCATGATTTATGCACCATTTAATATTTAATTGCCTCAGTAAAAAAAAAAAAAAATAAATAATAATAATTGCAGCTATTTTTGCATATTTGTGACATGTTTTTGCATTTGACCCTATATATGGCAACTTTGCTATCAGTGTTGGTTTAGTATTATTTTTGTAATATTGTAGTATTTGTTTATATATTTTTTTATTTGCTTGTACGTTTTTATTTTCTTTTTCATTTTAGTTTTTAAGTTTTTGTAATTGTGTTTTGTCATTAAATTGTTTTTTGTTTTAAATTAAATTTCCATTTTAATGTGATTAATCGTAGTACTTCAGCTTAATTTATTTAATTTATTAGTTTTTTCTTAATTTATTTTATTACAATTTCAGTAGAAGATTTTGGTTAAGAATATTAACAGGGCTTACTGTTTGTTATTTTAAACTCACAGTTACCTTTTTTGTATGACACAAATGGCAGACACAATTTAATTCAAACCTCATGTAACTAGCTAATCATACATTTCTTTTCATGGTTGAAGACCTAAAGAAATCAACATCGCAAAAAGTGCAGGAACCCACTTGTCCGGCCTCTTCACCTCTACCTGGAGATGCTCCACCAAACCCACCTATGTTTTGCCTTGAGACTGGACGGACCACCACTCCAGCGGAGTCAAATAAACCTGGAAGCAGAAAACGGAGGGCAAAAGGAAAAGGGCAGAAAGAAAATCACGATCAGACTTTAGAAGGCGATGAGAACTTCCACACAAAAGAGCAGGACTCCGGCGCTCAGGAGGATGCAGTGATCAGGGTTTCCTCCACAGAGAGCCCATCAGACTCTGCTAAGATGGGTGTAGGCCGTCGAACATCCATTCTCTTTAAGAAAGCTAAAAACGGAACCAGACTAACAAAAGACAATCCTGTTTTATTGCAAAATGGCATTGGCAAAGCTGAAAATGATGTATCGCCGGAACAGACCACACCAGCCAAATTATTGTCAGCACCACCAGCCCCAAAATCGCCCCCTCCGTCCCCTCACCAGCTGAGATCCAGAGGACTGAGTACATGCTCGGATGGCGAAGGAGAAAAGGCCCACTCTCCGCCAGAAGAAAACGGTACTGGAATATCTTTACTGAGGCGATTACTCAGGTTTATTGAGCAGTGATTTAAGTGGTGTCCAGCTCAATATGTGTTTAATATGCTGAAGTGCTCTAATGCTCTTTATTTAGGCATCACAAATGGACTCAAGAGACACAGCGGCATCTCATCAGATTCAGAAAGCGTCACTCCCACCTTTCAAGCACACAGGTAATGGATGCCGTCAGCGTGCTTCCAATGCTGTCGCTAGCCTCTAGTTTAGATTCGGTCTGCTGTGATCTGATGCACCTTGACAGACCACTGATTACATTTCCAATTTTTCAACATTGCTAATATTGAGAAATGTTTCTTTAGTAGAAATTCAACAAGTTAGAATGACTTTTTATTTACATATAAGTATAACATTTATATTAATATTACACATTTATATTGGAATATTACACAAACTTCTCAACACTGGTGTAGATTAAAAGTAAAGAAATCGCTGCACAGCAAATTATTTTCCCCCTAATCATTTAAATTGCATTTTTATTACAAACATGCTATTTCAGCTGCCACAATATTTTGTATCAAAAGTTTAGCGAAGTGTTTCTTTTTTTTTGTTGTTTTACTAACACAGCACTTGCAAGTTAAGTAAGGTGTTTTATTAATGGCCTAAGAAAATCTGTTAAATTTTTATGCTGCAGTCCAAAATTCACATAAAAGTTTGTGGATGGAAACCAGTCATACGACCGGTCACCTGTAATTAGCGCTTGAGGTTGGATCACCTGATACCTGACATTAAAACCAGGTGTTTAAGGCATGTGTTACAAGAGAATTTGTAATGTAAAAACGTACGTCTTCTCATGTTCTCTGCAGTTCCTCACCTCCAAAACGCAGTCGTGGTAAACCAGCTCTAAGCAAAGTTCCTGTCAGTGAGGAGGAGAATGGGGTTTCTCATGCAAGTGAGTACTACAAATACTATATTGCTCTTCGTTCATTCATTTGGCTCAACTATCATTGCCTTCATCGTTGTAGGTAAAGACATTTCTCAGATTGATGAGATGGAACCTCTTACCTTGGTTTGGGCAAAATGTCGTGGATACCCCTCGTACCCTGCAATGGTAAGGATCACATGGCTTGAATATGTACATGAGACACTTGAATATGTGATTTAGCATATCCAGCATATTCTATCCTAAAGTTATGGGGTTTTTCAACAGATTGTCAATCCTAATATGCCTCGGGAAGGAATTCTTCACAACGGCATTCCCATCCCAGTGCCTCCAGCAGATGTTTTGGATCTGGGTAAACGCAGACAGGAGGAGACCAAGGAGAAGCTCTTTCTCGTGCTGTTTTTTGATACTAAAAGAACCTGGTAAGGAGAAACGACATATTCAATATTTCAAAGACAGTTTTAGGTGTACTAAAGTCACCATTTTATTTTAAATTGACAATCAGGCAGTGGCTGCCGTTGGACAAGCTCCATCACATGGGCATTGATGACACTGTTGACAGACTGCGTCTGATGGAGGGCAAGAAACCGAATGTGCGCAAGTCTGTACACATGGCGTACGACAGGGCGATGACACACCTGAGCCACGTGAAGGAAAACTCAACCTTTAACCCCTCAAATTTTATATAAAAGTCTTCTATTAAATGTTTGTCTAAACTGACTGTAAGATACCAATGAAGGTACGTTCGTAACATTCAGATGTTTATTGGTTTTTATACCAGTGACAGGCAGATTCATAAGCTCTTTTTTTTTTTATTTGAACGTTTTCCTACCCTCGATAACTCAAGGCACATCACAAATCAAACCTGGTTAACTTAACGTTCTCAACCGAGATTTTTAAGAATGTTTTAAATTCACTTCTTTTAATTGCACTTATTTGTATTATGTTGAAACGTTTTGTCCGTTTTCTTGAATGTGAGATGATTAGTATCACTTATGTTGCCAATGCACCAGAGTGTTCGGGCAGTACAATTCAGGAACTTTGTGCTAGAATGCATTTTGTAACTGTTTACTCGGACACCTTTCTGGACTTGGGATGTGCACAAAAAAAAGTTCTATTGCCCTTAGAGCTGCTGGTTAATCATTCTAGCGTGATCCTATATGCTTCTCATCTTTATCAGATTCCAACTTCTGAGCGTCTGGTGTTTTTGCCACCATGGCGGTTTTAACCTACTGTGAGGTGCCACTAAATGAAAATATTTCTTTCTTTGGTACTGCTTACACCGAGCATCTATTTTGTGTTTTTCTTTTCTTTAAAATGTGCCCTTTATTTTAAAGAAAGGCTGTGTTTGTTAAAAAGCTTGTAATTGTGGGTGGAGATCACTGTGTAAATATAAATGCATGTATGTAGAAAATATGCACAGATGTGTTTTTAAAATCTGAAATGTAAATTAATGACAAACTTTGTACATGTCATTTTAATTTATTTGGAGTGGTTATGGAAAAGTTATTTAATAGTTATTGAGAAGGTTTAATTTAACAGCTCTGTAGAGCTTTATATTGTGCAGAAGGCATTACCGCTTTAATGCAATTGTTCCTTAGTGGTCTACAGTGAGAGAACATTATAGAGTAAAATACTATGTAGTCTCTTAGATCATGTACGCAGAGTAAAAGAGAAATGTGTTTTTTAAAGCCTGTGAAAAAGCTAATAGTACCAAACAAAAATGTCTGAAACAGTATTTTCTCAAACGAGAAATAAAAACACTGTTGAGCTTACGGTTGCCTGTCATCTGTTTACGAGTTGAACTTGAGCAATACATCTTGATCATGCACTTGGACTAAATTTAGCGTTCACGTCAGTAAATGAGATTTCAAAATACATGTACTTTGAGCAACCTCAGATTTATTACAGCACCAATATATTATTCCTCTTGAAAACAAATGTTTTTTCCAGAAAAAAACAAAAACTCCAAGTTTGTTGTTCTCCAAATATCATACATTGAGGATTTTCCTGTTATGCCCAGTGGTTTAAGACAAACGTCATTTGGTGGTCTTGATTTTGACAACATCATAGTGCACATGCCAGAGGAATAAATGTCACAATGACTGGCATGTCAAACAGGAAACAAACAAATATATACAACAGTAAACCAAACATGCTGTGCAGTAACCTAACTGAGACAGAAATGAAAGTACATTGATTCTACAGTAAAGATGTCATTTTATGATCTGGTGATATGTTTTATATCACATTTATTTTCATTCAAATTGAGCAAGGTTTGGTCTTGAATCGAAAACCATATAAGACAAAAAGGCAATGAAAACCTCTAAAAGAATGCATCACAAATCTAATAACAAAAGGTGCAATGTGAGGATGCACAGCTCAAGCAGCCATGCTAGATCAGACCGTGAGGAGCAGCTCTACGCTGAGAAACCAGATTTGATCTTTTAATTTAACACCATCTAATCTATACGCAATTAAATTTCACTATAGAGTAAAACAATCCAGTTATAGCTTCAATAATTGTTCACTGCCACCAGTTGAGAAGGAAAAAATACATTTTATTGGGCCTTTGCTACGAAAAGCTCAAAATGTTCTGTTCTAGAATAAAAGGGTTCACAAAATGTGATTTTTCTTCCACATAAAATCAGACCCAGTCCAAGATGCGTGTCAAACGGTCAAAGAAACGCACAAAAAAACACGAAAGCAACAGCTTTACATAAATTATTAACCCGCGGTTGATTAGGATCTTCTGGTTGAATCATCTCCTTTGTTTTATTAACTGAGTTGTGTGTGAATGTGGAGATGCACGTCCTGCTATTGTAGTAGTCAGACTGCAGCAGGTCAGTCTGGTCAGTGTGCATCTGAAACCAAATCAAAGCAAACGATCAGCAGATGAAGGGAATCTCATAAACAACCAAGGTATCAAATCATTCAGTCGGACCCTTACCTCCTTTAGAGCTCTTACTGGGGTTAGGTGTAGTGGAGTATTTTGGAGGGTATCGGATAAACAGACGGTCTTCCTCCTTTTTGATCCAGCGCAGGAGTTTAGTGATGGCATTAATGGCACAGGTTTTCGTGACGAGGGGACTGAAGCATGTATACAGCTCGAATTTGCTTGTGACCTGGAATTTAAACGTTGCAGTGAACGGGTGCCATAAGACAGAGTCTAAACAATTCAGTAACATCACAATAATCCAAATAATGCTTAATCTTTCAGCAACAGTATGAAGCTAAAAACATCTTAACGATGGAGTTGTTTTTGCTGTATCTTTTCACTTTATAAGACATTAATTGAAGACTATTTGTGGATTATTGTGGTTTTTAATCAGCTGTAATGCTAAACGAGGGAACAAACTCATTTACGTTTTGGATGACCTCAGGGTGAGTACATTTTCAGAAAATTATAATTTTGGGGTGAACTGTTCCTTTAAAACTGCTTTGGGCAACACATAATTAACCTGAGAATATTACAAAGCAAACTCCATTCGGATCAAGGTCGGGATCCTAATTTGCATCATCTGCATTTGCAAATTCTGAGAGCTGCTCGGAGTCCTTGAAGGTAACACGATCTTTCAAGGTCTGCGCGGGGAGCGTGTGAAAGCGCCCGTCAAGATAGAAAGCACAGCATCAACATGTTTTGCTCTCGGAGGACTGGGAACAGATGCGTGTGACAGCAGTTACTATTCACATACCCAGGCCAGCAGAGTCTCACGTTCGGCCACGTGGTAGATGAGCTTGAGGGGGCGTGAGGTGCTGTGGATTCGGCCGTGCATGTCTCTATACAGGTCCAGGAGTCTCATCCGCTCATCCTCACTGCTGTACGGCGCTTCCATCTCTGGGCTGCGGCAAACCCATGAAACACAGAGGAAAACAAACGTGGCTTTGTGCTTTAGATCTCAACTTGATGTCATTCATCAATATTTTCTGAAATTTTATTAGAGGTACATTACACTGTGCCGCATGACAGGCATTGTGCTTTCAATAAAAGCCACTGCTGTCTGTTTGCATCACACAATAGGAAGAATTAAGAAATCATGCTTTCAATTACTGTCCTCTGTGAAATTCATTCAGGAAGTATCTGTGAGCATTACCATGAGCTCTGATCTACAGCTCAGATACAGCTCCAATTTTACTTGTGAAGATGCGAAGGAAAAATCTGATGTCATAAAACGCAAAAACACAGGCTTTAAATAAATATCTGAAAGGTTGCCAAATAATACACTGAGTATTTAGCACTGTTACATACTATTATATTATTGACTAATATTTACTAATAACTGGCAAATTTTCAGTTTCATTTTAATTTCTTTATTCATATTTATTAGTTTTATAGTTGTTACCATTTGGTAGCATATTTGGTACCATTGTTACCATTTCATTTTTAGTTATTTTACTTGAACATGTTTTAGTTATTTGACAAGGCATCCAATATACAATAGTTGTCTTTATTTAATCTTATGTTGGATAATAGTTTTTAGAAGTTTTCTATTAGCTAACCATCACAAAGCCACATTACAGTACATATATTATATTTATAACCAAAGTGTTCACAACAAGCAGAGGAAATATGGGTTAATCTAATAATCTTAATCTAATGTCCAGATCACATTTTATCCAAAAATCATAAGGAATTTTATTTTTCGCTCTAATAAAATTATGACTTTTTCAATGTATGATTTTAATGATTACTTAACACATATTTTCAATTATTATTTTGATGTTTTCTTACAGGTGCTGTCAAACAATTAATCACAATCCAGATAAAGGTTTTTGCTCACAAAATATGGTGTACATTTATCAAAAAAAAAAAAAAAAAAATATGTGTGTGTGTATATATATATATATATATATATATATATATATACATACATATACACACACACGCAGATATATATTTAATGAGATGTTATCAAATTAATAGAATTATATATAAATTATATAAATATACACACACACACGTAAATTGTATTATAATTTACAAATTTATACTATACGTGTGTACTTTTAAATATACATAATTATACACTGTACACACCTATATTACAAAAACATTTATTTTGAATGTAATTAATCATTGCCAGCACTAATAACAGATGTATAATAATATAATAATAATAATAATAATAATAATAATAATAATAATAATAATAATAATAAAAATAATAAAAAACATAAATGCAGTCAAAAACTTAAGCAGCAAATCAGATACTACCATTATGTATAAATGCCTCGCAATTTAGAAAATAAGTTTGTGAATAAGACTTTGCATCACAGTAATAATAAACATGGTACGAAATGTAGTAAACGTGCATGAAAGCTGGGATCAGTAAAAACTTTTTTTAAAGAAATCCTTCTATTCAGCAAGTGATATCAAAATGTTTTCTATTTTAAAAGAATCCTGGGAAAAAATCTGTCATGTTTTTACAACAAAAAAATATCCAACTGAGGCTTCCTATACATTTTAATTTTGGAAAAAAGTGAGCTGGCCAGGTTTCGTGAGATCCTCAAAGACTCACCTGGTGAACTGCGTCAGCTGGCGATGGTTGTCGGGCACATCAAAAGGCTTGTACATAAAATGCCTGAGGTCAGACACTCCCACCTGACTGACGCTGTACGAATGAGCTTTCGCTATGGAGTTGAGCGCATTGTGCGTTTGCATAGCCTCCTCGATCTTCCTCTTACACTCGGCCACCGAATAAAACGCCTCTTTATCAGTGGAGAGGAGAACCAGACAAACAGTGCATTCGGGAGGGTCCAGATACGAGATGTACGCATAAAAGTAACAGTCAGGGTTAAAACTGGGCAGGCAGATGGGCGTCCAGATCTCCCCAGCCTGGAAGGCAGACGAGGCCCCGATGAGGTTCAGCAGCAGGTGGAGGTCAGCAGGCTCCAGTCGGGCATCGTCGATGACCATCTTCTCCTGCACTATGGTGAGCAGCTGGTTCTTGGCTATGAGGATGGAGAAGACCAGGTTGGGAGTGATGGCCTTCTGAAGGATCTGACTGAGCGAGTCCCTGAGAGACGAGGCCAAGGGGAGACAGTGTACGGCGGAGAGAAGGAAGCTGGGGTCTGAGTCCACAAGGTTAAGGAGGCCGTCGAGGATCTTCTCCGAGCCGGCCAGCAGACGACGCAGATCGTAGTTCTTCTTGTGCTCGAAGATGCGGGTGATGCTGGCCTGCGTGAGCATGCTGACGATCTGGTTGTAGACGTAAAGCAGTTCGTTACGGAGCTGCTGCTCTGACTGACGGCTGCTGGAGACGGACACAAGCACCAGAGGACCCCGCTGCATGAACACAACCGTGTGCTCATCTGTCAGGAGTGCAAAGCAGGAGACTAGTTTAAGTTATCTGACCATGATTATTCGTCATCTTAGGCATATGATTAATTGTTCTCGGGTCTAGCACAACAATTCGTACCAAATCTGTTTACGTTTGTGGATTTAATCAATGTTTGTTTATTCAATAAGACAGCAAAAATGTTTTTTGTGTTCATCAAAGAATCCTGAAAAAAAAGATCACTGTTTTAACAAAAACACTAAGCAGCACAAATGTTTTCAGCATTGATAATATTTCTGGAGCATCAAACGAGAATATCAGAATGATAACTGGAGTAATGTTGCTGAAAATTCAGCTTTGCCATCAGAGGAATAAATTACATTTTAAAATAAAAAAGAAATTAGCTAATTAGCTAATAAATTGTAATAATATTTTACAATATAACTTTTTAATCAAATAAATGCAGTCTTGGTACGCATAAAAAAAAAACTAAACATTTCATATACGTCTAAATCTGAACTGTTGAATGTAATCGCATTATTACATTCAACATATTACGGAATAGGAGAAAAAAAACTGTGGTAAATTTAATTGAATATATTCATTGTTTTCTGCAAAATACTAATGGATCATATGAATCGTTTAACCAAATTGATTTAAATGATTTACAATAAAACTTGGACTACATGACAAATCAGATCACTACAAGAAACCCGAGCTGCCATGTCAGAGGATATTAGAAGGTGCAGAGAGCATATGACTGGACAAAGATTGGAAAACTGGGCTTTTGTTTGTTTGTTTTGTTGTCAAAGAGGAGGAAATCTAAACATTTTCCATGCACATTTATGAATAAATTCTTTGGTCACTCACCAGAGTAAACTGAGCGAATGATGTTGTCTCCACTTTGAACGAAGGACACCAGGGCCATCATCACTCCCATGGTGGAGGACAGGGCCTCCTCACTTCCATATCGGGAGTAGATGGGCTTCCCTGCTTCGCTCAGCACAAACACATGCTTCCTGTGCTGTCTCCAACTCTCCGCCGTCACGTCCTCGTTCCGGTGCGAGGGAGGTCCCAGAGGTGTACCGGTCTCGGACAGAGGGGACGAGGCTCCTTTCATACCCATTCCCTGCTCTTCCATCTTACCCCGGGCCAACACGGTTACGACAAACTCCCCCGAGTCATCGTGGCCATTGTCGGCTAACGCGGAGTCCTCCGACGCTTTCCCAGAATCAGTCTCCGAACCCCCGGCGCACAGAGACCGGTCTTCGTGAACGTGCAGCTTCTGCATATCTGTTAAAAGCTCTTGCGGTTGGCTGCTCTCCAGTGATGTAGAGTCTGCTGACTCCAAGAGCCCCTCTGGGTCTGAAGGCATCCTGTGATCTTCATTCACACAATGGTTTTCTGGTGGGACGTCACTATCCGAGTACGCAACATCTGGAGAGCCAAGCACAATCAGTACTGTAAAATCAGCGTGTTACGCAATATAACCCAAAATGTAACCCTGCAAATCATTACCCGTCTGATCAAGACATTGTGGAAGGATGGACGGATCACATATCTTCACCTCCTCCATATTCCCACTATCTTGACTCTGATCCATGTCAACGTGCAAACAGCTGAATTCAAAACGACAAAGTGACTTTAAACATACAGTCAAACGACAAATACGTCAGTAAAGCAACTTAACTATTGACGGTTCGTACTTAGTGCACAAAAGTGAAGTCTAAAGCCGTTTAATCTGATTACTGCTGTTATCCCATATCTGCACCGCTCGTGGAGTTTATAAACACCGTCAAGCACGTCTTCTGATGCCGAAACTTTAACAGCGATGAATGACTATCGATCGCGATTATTTAAATGAGAGGAACCGGTTCAAACCACAGATTTACTTGACAGATTACAGGACAGTAACTTGAGCTAGTCTACGTTATTTATGGGAAAAGCTTACGATCTCCCTCCATAAATGACTCCTCTCGTGAAATGATTCACTACTCGTCTTAATCGCATTCATGTCTGATTGAGGAAATTATTAACGGCAAATCAAAACCTAAATCGCTTTTAGCTTTCGCTCTGCGAAACTGACGCCGGTGCTCCAGGAAGCTTGACGTTAAAAACGCTGCAAAACAAATACCCACAACCATTTCCGGTTGACACGTTTCAAAATAAAGGTCCAAATTAAATATACAGTCAGTTATCAGGTGTTCTCATTGTTTCAGCAGAAGAAAGTATGCTAATTAGAATAAGAAAGAAATATATTTTTTCTATAAAAGACAATGCAACACAAGAGGCTGCAGGTTTTGGTTATTTAAATATGAACAATTATAAACAATTAAAATTGCTTCAATGCTTGTAAACTGTCCAGAAGTTTTTAGTGGAAAATTGATATTTTATTAGTTAATACTAGACATTAGGTAATATTACACATCTAACTAACATCATATTGTACTATATATCACAGATCTACATACAGGCCCCGTTTAATATCTCCACATAGTAGTATTTCTTTGATGTTGTGTAGCTATTTAAATGTGTAAAGTGTGTATGTGTGTGTGTGTGCGTGTGTGTGTGTGTGTGTGTAGTGAATTACAGTGTGGTCTCACACTTCTTATTACAGTCAGGTCTCTATTGACACTGAAAGACTTCACAAGAAAGCAAGGAAAGGACTCTATGTGGGGCCAGCTACAGTGTCCTTTACTTGGAATTTGTACTCAGCATTTGACCAATCCAAGCACACACACACACACACACACACACACACACTTACTCCCACCACCCATGGGCTGCAGACTGCAAGGCAGTCATTGACTGCAAAGGATTTTCATCCAAATATTAAAATTGTACTCAAAAAACTGTCACTCTGTCCAAATACTTCTGATCCCCTGAAAATGGAGGTACTTCATTGAAACGTCTTAATGTTAAATGTTTTTTGTCTGCAATTTATATCAATAGGAGTGCATAAAGACAAAAGCACCAAAACTCAGCAAGTGTCCAAATACTTCTGGATCTGACCGTAAGAAGTGTGTATGTATATAAAGGGTTTATTTGCAAAAACTTTAAACGTTTTTTTATATGTTATGTTTTGATTGTGTCATTGTGTTAGTTAGCTGTATTGTTTTACCTAACCAAAATAACCCAGCTGCAGATTGATTGAGAATAACTGGAATGCACAATGAAAAAGCATGATTATTAAATGTTAAAAATTGATTTGTTTTTTTTTTGCAAATGAACTCTTCATTTATACATACATACATACACACACACACACATATATATATATATATATATATATATATATATATATATATATATATATATATATATATATATATATATATATATATATATATATATATATGGATATGCAGTATATAGACCAGTATTAACTAATGAATCATCAATTTTCAATAAAATATCTGAACAGTTTACAAACACTGAAGCAATTTTGAATTGTTTATTGTTCATCTTTAAATAACCAAAACCTGCAGCTTGCTGTGCTGCATTGGTCGATATTGAAAAATTAGAAAAAAAAAAGCAAAACATTTTCAACATTCTTATACTAATTGGTATAATTTATTCTGCTCAAGTAATGAAAACACCTGATAATAATAAACAGTTGAGATGATATTTTTAATATTAATTTTACAATGTTTAAACATGCCTAACTAGGTCCATAAAGCATAATAAAATTAAGGAAAATTAGTTAGCAAAAAAAGAAAAATACAGTGGTATTTATAAAGAGAAGAGAGAAAGAAACATTGCAAGGTGTTGAAATATAGAAATGCAACTGTTCTGTGGTTTGTGCTGCAAGTTGTGCTGTCCAATATATCAACTGCAGTCTGGAGAAGATTCTCTGTGCATTGCATTTTTCTTCAAGCTGTCGAGGTATTCTTGTTGTGAAGCAGCCAGAACTGAGGCCAGGACGTCATCGTCTTCCCAATCAGTTAAACCTAAAAATTATTTAAGCAAGCTTCTTTAAAGAGACAAAATAAACATCAACAAGCATTTATACCGAAACATGTAAAGCCTTACCGAAGGCAGTAGGTGACATCTCCTGCATTAGAGTCCTGTAGCCCAGGCTTGGGTAGAGAGACACCAGGGAAGAGTTGGCAGAAGTCTGATGACTTGGACCTTGAAAATAAGTCCAGAAAGAACCAGTTAATAAGCAAGAAATGTGCATTAGCATAAGTAAAAAAAAAAACATACACATACAGACCTGGGGCACATGGTGACGGGGGTTTGGGAAGAACGAGCGAAGCTCCAGCTGGAGAGGGGGGTTTGACCGGGGGCTCAGGCTGAGCCGGGCCTGGATGCTCTGGAGAGGGGGCAGAGCTTCGCTGGCGGGGAGACCGGCATCCCCAGTCCTCAAAGCCACTGGATGTGGCGGCTGTGGCAGAACTGCAGGTGGCACTAGCTTTACGAGGCTGAGTGGAAAAGAAGAGAGGGAAGCATTACAAAGTCTTTATACCTGCTTTGATTTCAACGACTGGGATGGTTTTATACCTGTCTCGCTTGCTTCTCCTGGTCCTGAAGCCACTGCAAGTAGGACTCACGAGCCACCTGCTCCTCGATGGCCTCATTGGTGGCTTCCCAATCTGTTGCTCGCTTCTTGTCCTCCAGCATCTGCTGCTCAATCCAAGACTCCTCAGACGTCTTTATAGCGTTTTTCATAAGACACTGGTCAGCATACTACACAGAGACAAACAGATGTTAAAGCAATAGTTAACCCAAAAAATGAGTAGATGAGTTTATCCCTATTTAGAAAATGATCTGCATTCAGCATTACATTATGTTCGCTAAAAGAGTGCCGTGAACGGGTGCCGTCAGAATGGGAGTTCACACAGATGATAAAAACATAACAACAATCCACAAGTGATCCACACAACTCGGGTCCATCAGTAACTGTCTTGTAAATAGTTTATTAGCTGTTCAGTTCTCACTCTGATGGCACCAGTGTACTGCAGAGAGTGTCTAAAGAAAACCCATCTACATACATTTTGAGCACATTTTCATTATTGAGTGAAAAATCACTAATGTATTTTATTTACAACACTTACCCCAGGTTTGAAGGAGGGGAGGCCCAGCCCCACGCCAACGCTAGCCTTGTAGGGATTCACTACAGAGTTATAATGGATGTTCTTGTGGTAACTGACACGTATTGGCTCGTCATTATTCTCCTGGATGCCATGGAACGTATTTATTGGCTCTGCAAAATGGGAGTTTTCAAATAAGATTTCCTCTCCTGTCCTAAAATACAGTACCGACAGCCAATAAAGAATTCAACTAACATTGACTAACCTACGCCATACTGGTAAACCTCCACCGGCCGGTTGTACATTTCTGCCATGGCCTGCATCTCAATGTGGTTCCCATGGCAGTTGTTCTTCCTCTTTCTATTAATGTATGTGGTAAAGTCTTCCGTGACATAACTTGAGAAGTAATCGGCATTTTTCGTCTGCAAAGTATAAACACAAAAAAATCACAAACGCAGCTTGGCTGATTATTAAAAAGTGTGAAATCAAAGTTAATTATATAGTGAATTTACCAAATACTTACCAAATAATCCATACACTGCTTCCGTACCACATCATGCATATCTTGGTCTCCGTACACTTGATCAGCTTAAAACAAAATGATAAAAGAACAAACATTAAGAAAAGCTGTATTAATATAAAATTAATAATAATATAACACAGTTATATGCATAGTCAATAGTTGACAACCGTCCATTAAATTTCATGACTTCCCCAGTCATTCATAATTACTGTTTACAGTAATCATTTTATGCACATTGCAACTACAAAAATAAATCCAACAACAATAATAAAAGATTTTTAAATTAAGGTTTTCATGTTTTCCATGACTACTGTAGGACTGATATTTGCCACAATACGGCACCTATGCACTGTAATACCCACATGATTACATCTGCACTGCTAATCTATAATTGCAGCACTGCATATGTCCTAAGGCAAACTGACTCGGCTTTTGAGTAAACAACTCCTAAATACAGGAGAGAAATATTACCGACTGCTCTGAAAAGACATGCTCCATCTTCCTTCATTTTTTTGATTTCATAGCCTTTATTTTCCCTTAAGGCTTTCTCGAACCATTCTTCTTGCTGTAAGCCAAAAAGCAACCAGGAAAATATATTATAGAACAATAAGGAAAAATGTAGTATTTATTCCAATCAACAAAACTGACACATTGTCCCCAAAAAGTACTTGGACATAGAGATTAATAAGAAAGCTTATTTAAAAACGCACTAATTTAAAGAAAACTTTCTGCGTAACATCCAGCTCCCAAAGAATAACGACAAGCTCAGTCATCATCCAGTTTCAATTTTTTGTTTTCATTATGTTGGGTTCGTTTTATGGGGTTACATCATTTCAACTTTCTATTTCATAGAGTCGGGTTTTTATATCGTAATTGTGAGTAGTGTATATCTTAAGATAACCCCTATTTCTTTTCTATTAATAATGAATGGCATCAAACACGTTTACAACAATATTAATAATGAAGATGATGAGTTTTTAAACCTTTTCATTTTAAATCTTTCTATCATGCTTTAGAACAGCACCTACGCACTTAACGCATTTTGTAGGACGACACAACTGGCAACCTTTTCTCGTGTTGCCAAGTATCCTGCCGAACGCCAGCATCCAGTACCTGCTCGACTGTGGCGGGGTCCGCGAGCTGAAATCTGGCCGCGTTCTCGTACTCGTCCTCACTGTTGTTGCCTCCAGCTCCCTCCTCGGGTTCTGAGACTGGACTGCCGCCACCTCCTCCTCCTCCTCCTCCGCCTCCCACTCTTCCTCCTCCACCTGTCAAACCGCTGGAGCAGACCGCCTGTCGTCTCCGCTTGCTGAGTCCGGGTCCCGAGCAGCAGCTTCCGACGCCACCTCCGCTGCAGGGCAGCTCGACGCGACCTGCGCCCACAGCCGAGTTCGCGCTCCCTTCGCACTGCACGACCGGTGTTCCCGCGGCACCGGGCTGCGGGGAGGCCGGCCGCGGGCGAGCGCTCGCCTCGATCCGCCGCTCATCTCTGGACGTGTGCGGGGTGGCCTGGTATGTCCACGGCGGCGGAGAGGCCCGGGGTCGAGACCCCGAGCGTCCCGCGAGGGGGTGAGGGTGCGACTCAGAGCCGCCTCGTCTGTCCGGTTCATCCGTATGATCGCCGCCACCGGCTGTGGAGGCCGGTTTCTTCTTCGGGAGGATTGTCATCGCTGGCCAGCTTGCGGTGATCTGTTGTTATGTGTTGCACACGGAGAATAAACGGCCGTTTTTGCTTGTCTATGAACAGTATGTTCGCTGCTTGTATGGCTACACCTGTCCTGGCATAATACAAAGTGTCGGTTTAATAACACAGTCGTCACAGATCGACTTTATTCCTTCGGTTTCGAGGTTTTTCTTTCGTAACAACGACCGATCGAGAGTTTGACACAAACATCAACAAATCACAACGCGATTTTTACGTCACTTCCGACGCTTGCGCTGCTTCGTGTTGACAAACGCGTTCATATCGCTCTGCACTGCCCCCTACCGCATCAACTCATTATTATTTCACCCGTTTCCAGTGAAGAAACGGCACATTCGAGGCTAAATTTGTGACCGCGTTCTATGTAACACGTTTTTCTATTATTCTATTATTTATATTTAACTATTTAAAAATGTTTAAGGGTATTATTTATATGACAGTTAAAGGAATAGTTCACCACACAATTAAAATTCATCAAATACAATAATTTACTCAGACTTATGCTGTGCCAAAACATTACGAGTTTCTTTTTTTACGCTAAACATTCATAATTTGAAGAATTTTAATAGCTAAACAATTAATGGTAGCCACCCAGTTATACAAATTCATTTTTTTGTGTTCAACTGAAAAAAAAAATACAGGTTTAGAGGAACAGGAGTGTGAGTTTTCATTCACCGGCTGGTTTTCTGATTGGTTCGAGTATTTGTTGACCACATTGTTACTATGCCACATTATTTCAGCTATTTCTACACACCCACACAGCAAACTAGCAAAAGAACTGGAAAAATCATACAGCAGTCAAACTGTAACACAAACAATTTTCTATCATTACATTTAATATCTATAGAAAGCATTTTTCTCTCTTTTATTTGCCAAAAATTGCTTAGAAACGGTCCAAGCCACCATTATGAGTTCAAAACTGCTGCTTTCATATTGTAATTGAGGTTATTAAAAAACCCAGAGTAAAACAGCCATTGCGTGTAATTTTGTTCTGGAACACTATGAGAACAAGAAGCTTTTGCAATCACACCGATTTCTACAGAATAACACGCTTTCTTCCATTTCCACTTTTTTCAGGATTTTATTAAATCATTTTTTCCAACATGCATTCAATCGATACATATTTATTCCAGTGTTCTTAATATCTCTTAAACGAAAACAAGACACCCACAAAATTCATCAAGGCTAACTAAGCCTAACTTAGAACCTGAGTTTACAGTAACTGCATGGTCATCATTTTATATTAACTGCTTCTTGAAGTGATACAAGTGACTGAACAGTTCTCCCCCCGCTTTACTAAGATTACTCTGACTACTCCGACAATAAAAGGATATCAAAGTCAGTCTCTAAAATGTCACGATTTTAATTTAAACGAACCAATAAATACCGATCAACAGAATATATTTTGTTTAAAACATCTCTGATCAAAACTTTGTTGTTTCGTTACAGATTGTCGTTGCTTTTTCTTGGTAACCTATCATTTTTAATAAATATGTTTAAGAATACAGGATATTGCCTATGAGGACTGCACACAAGACACTTAAAACATTTATTTTGAAACATAGTTATGGCACGTTTTTAAAAGCAAAGAGTTCACTTTAGCTGTCGAAACACATTTGATCCCGACGTTGTCTCTGTAGCTCCGATAGTCTTATGGATTGATGTTTTATGATATGTATTTAGGATAAGGGGATAAGGACGGAGATGACTTACTGGAAACCGAATGTGACTTACTGATGAGTGCCCATGTTTAAGTCCGATTTCATTGGGCACATGTGATGCAAACCCTTCAAAAATGCTGGTGGACGAAATTTTCTTTTGTTTTATTTCTCCAAAAGGACTCTTTATGGACAGTCTTCTTCCTCGTGAATCTATCATTGCGACCAAACTGGTGATGCTGTGGCGACAAGGTACATAGTAAAGGGAACAGACACTTGCAGTCTCAAAGCTGATGTGAGAATACACTACTATTCATTTATCCTTTACATTAGTGTTTTCTCATCCAGATATTAGCAGCACATCCTCTGGTGATCCTCGTCCATTAGTGGTAGCAAAATGAATGACTTAGCAAGCAGCAGTTCGCTTCGACTATTTCTTAGACTACTTCACTAGGATGTGCACAGACCTGAACGCAGATAGATCACACCTGTTATATCTCCGTTAATACGCAAATAACATATTTATTCAAAAATAATGTGAAAATTCATTTATACACTGAAAAAAATGATACCGCATATTTAAAGGTAAGCACTTGCAAACAATTTATTTTAGCTACGTAAAAAAAAAAAATTAGTTAACTAAATTTGTTTATTTAAATGTAACTAAAATAAATTGATGCAGCCATAGCTTGAAGATCAGTCGGTTAACCGTTTTTTTTTCAGTGTATTGGTCATTCCACAAAAGCTGTGCCTTTTGCATCTCTAAGGAATGGTCAAACGTGGATTTAATATAACAACAAATAAATTTGCATTTGAATAAAAAACAATATGTCTTCTTTCATCGATATTACATTAAAAAGTCAGTTAAAAACTATTTTAGACGACTGAAATAGCATTTGTGTTGATAAAGGTAAGGGATTTGGCCTGTCCCTCACTATGATTCTTTTCAGTAGGACTTTTTAATTTGCAAAATTATAGAAAAATCACATTTGCCTATTGTATAAAATATAGTGAATTTTTTTTATTGTTTTTGCCATACGTCTGCATTTTATTGGTGTTGCATGCAGTGTCCATACTGTTACATTTGTTACATATAATATATAATCAATATCTTCAAGTAAAATCCTTTCATAAGTGTATAGCATGTTTCAACGTGTACAACACATGCTTTTGTGAACTTTACTATTATCTAGAAATTACAAAATTTGTTTGAAATCATCGAATCTGTTACAAAACATGTTCAAAGGCCACATGGGTGTAATTCTGTGCTAATGCCTATATCATTCAGTGACATATGAGCTTGAGTTACGTATTAGTATTGACTTAACACTATTGGTTTTGTTACTATTACTGTTGTTGTTAACGAGAATGATCAGTCTCAGCAAATCATTTTTTTTTCCAGAACTCATTGTCAATTATGCATCCATGTAAATTCAAATACAAAAAACAAGGGCAGCAAAATGATTGCAGCCCGTCGCCCCAGTCTTGCAATGTTCAAGAAAGTCAAGATCTGATCATCTGCCTTTCCTAATAATTGAACCAGATATCAGTATATCTGAAGTTCTGTGAGGAACAGAACAGACAAACAGACACATTATCTAATTACAATACCCTTAAAAATGAGATCTCTTAGTAATATATGATACATCAACACTGAACTAACTTAAGCTGAGCACTTGACTGTTTGCTATTGTCATACAACTGTACCAAGCAAGTTCAAAACAAAATAATGTGATTTAAAATAGCAAAACTGTACAGTATTAAGTAAACAAATAAGTGCAGTGTGCTAAAGAGTGTGTCATGCGTGTTTTCAGTCCTGTGACTATGATATCAATCCTGTTAAAAATTTACATAAAAAAAATTGATACAGCTGATCAGGTTTTTTTCTTGTAACTTTATTTTTTATTTTGGACAAATATTTATATATCTTGTAAAAATATGTATTATTGGCATGTGGTCACTTTCCAAAATCAAGATGTTCTTGGTCAATGACAAATAAAAAATTACTAAAATGCAGCACATATTTGAATGTGTGTTCTAATTGAACTATATTATCTAGTAATGCTTGTGTCGATAACGGTTGACAAAAATACCAAAACATGAGGTAGAAAAATTGTCATAAAATAATAATTTACATAGTCTGAAATGGCACTATGCATTTTTTTTGTTATTGTCTTCATTTCATGGATATTTAAAACATGTTTTCCAATTTGAAAAGGCACAGATTTTGTGGAAAGACCCATATATATACATATAATATTTTCAATATACCTTATATGTTTTTTTTACCTCCTGGTCTTTATTGGGATCTATCTGGTTCAACCTTGGTCTCTCCGTTCTGCTTGTCACTGGTTTTCTGTGAGAGATGAGTGGAGACGGTGGCTGCCTGGACCACGGCTTTGAAGCTGCGTTTGCGCTTCTGAACATTCTGCTCTGGGTGGAAGATGATGACATAGACTTTGGGGATGTACAACATGCCCAGGGACACCGTTGCGCTCAAACTCATGGACACGGTCAGCGTGGTGGTCTGAATGAACATCTGGTTCAGGGCAGAAAAAAGATTAAGAGTAATATTTTAGCCTGGCCTCAGCCCTGACTTATCACATGATGTAGATCAGCCGTCAGGGCTTTAGCGCTGAGATATCACTGCACATTACACATATATATAAACTCTGTTGATTGTCACAGTACATTTCCTGGAAATCAGTATAACGTTAACAGTGTAGGACAAAGGGCTGAAATCAGTCGTGTGCAAATAATTCAATCAGTTTATGCATGTGTAATGTGAGCTAAAAACTGACCCATTATATCATGTGTTTATTGCAAATGAGTCATTAATTTTGTTTAGTTAATTTATAATAAATAAATACTGTAATTGAGGACTCTTATATTTCATGAGGTTATGCGGCGTGTAAGCAAATAATTATAAAATGCTGTTGGAAATGCTGTTAAAAATGTCACACAAGATGTTATGGTGAAACTGCTTTTTCCCTTATTAGAAATATAAAGATAAGCAAAATATACTTCAGAATCTAAACTCGATATGAAACATTTATAAGAGCAGCGTACAAATATATACTGCAGCCCACTGTGTAAGTCTGGTGTTTTATTCTTCCATGCTCTTCTTTTCATTTACCAGAAATGAAAAGACTTGAAGACCACCTGAGGGCCAAAAGCTTTGCGGTTGACCGGCCACTAAAAGACCTCTCTATTAGTCAGAGTATACTTTCCATTTTTAAATCCCTGTGCTTTGTAAGCAAAACCATCCCCCACAGGATGAATAGACGTGAAAAATTGAATGACTAAATGCATGAAGTGTGGCCAGCACCTGAACAGCTTTTAGGCCAACACAAAACAGCACAACAATTAAATAGTAATTATGTTTACCTGATATTAGATACAGTTATTCTTCTATTATGTGCTTATGGCTGAAGCATTCAGAAGAAAATGATGCAGCACCATTAAGTGAAACAGAACCTTCTAATGTAATGAAATGCACGTCTAGACACTCTCAGAGTAAAGATCATATTTCTGTATGACATAACAAGACTCGGGATTTTATATAAGTGACTACATGTAGGAAGATATATGCCAAAACACCCAAACATAAACTGTTAATAGTTAAACAATAGTGAAATTATGGCAATGTATGACATGTATCTCTAGTAATATTGATTAAATTAAATGCAAAATGGTTTGTGAGAAATCAATAGTATAACTATCTATAATGCATTAACAATTTACCTTTTCTGTGGATTGTGATGTGCCAAAAAAAATGGGCACAAAGGCCAACCAGATGATACAGGTGGTGTACATGGTGAAGCCGATGGGTTTGGCCTCATTGAAGGTCTCAGGAACCCCCCTGCTCTTAATGGCATAGACTGTACATGTGACCATCAGCCCCATACTGTAGCTCAGACAGCCAATCAGAGACAGATCTGACATATCGCACTTCAGGATCCCACGCGCAAACTCAGGGTTGGGGGGACGTAGCTCATCAAAATCGACAATCGTGTGAGGGGGAACCACTCCAAACCAAATGAAAATACCCAGGACCTGCGAGCGGAAAAGAGGTAGGAATGAATGTTTATACAAGATTAATGTCCAAGTTACATCAATTCACTAAAAATCCCAACTCCAACAATTCTCTGAACATCTTTCAGAAGGAGACTCCTCAGATAATATGCATTAACAACGTTAATGGAACACCAAAAAAAGAGAGGAGCCTTCAGTGAATTACTGCACCTCCAAGCAACGCTCAAAATATTGCTTCATTAATTATTCAAGGGACTAAAAGTTCTCAGACAAAAATGTCTTTCACTGACATAAAGCACAGTGACAACACTTGCTCAGCACTTGCTCTGAACAACAGTAAACTAAGCACAGTTTACTATGCAAATAATTGAAATTAACATTGACTAATGTGCTATTATTATAGTTGATAGTTTAAAATTTTAGTTACTTTTTCTATTTTGCAATTTTATTTAGTTTATTAATTACATTTTTTAATATTGAAATTGTTGTATCTCTAAAAAGGTTTAGCATTATTATTATTATTATTATTTTCAACAAACAAAATTGCAAAAAAATCTGTCTATCTGTATATATATATATATATATATATATATATATATATATATATATATATATATATATATATATATACACGCACCTGTACTGAGATCAAAATAAATGTGATTATCAGCTGGGATGTGGGGCTGATAAATTTTGGTGGTGTGACTGATTTCTTTCCCTGCTCAAAGATCCTGTAGATCCGATTGGTCTTGGTGAGCATGGCAGAGTAACTGATGCACATGCCCAGGCCCAAAAACAACCGGCGAAATGCGCAGACCACTGTGCTCGGCTCAGCGATCATGAGGAAGGTAATGAGATAGATGAGGAAGATGCCCGTCAGGAGAACGTAGCTGAGCTCTCGGCCCGAGGCACGGACTATGGGGGTGTCGTTGAAGCGGATGAAGGTGATGATGACTCCTGATGTAGCAAGAATGCCCAGCACTGCCAGAAACACTGGGATGATGGCCCACGGAGAGCTCCACTCCAGCTTGATGATAGGAGTGGGACGGCAGCCCGTGCGGTTAGGGGTGGGCCTCATATCAAAGGGGCACAAATCGCAGTTGAACTCATCCAGGAGGTACTGATATCCGTCACATAGCTCACAGTGCCAGCAGCACGGCACACCCTTCACCATCCTCTTCCTCTCCCCAGACTCGCAGGGAAAACTGCAAACCGAGTCCGGAACCAGTTTATCCCCTCCAGACCACTGCATGTCCTCAGCCTTTCAGAAAGAGAGAGGAAACTTTCAAGAACATGCATTGAGAAATTTTGCAATCTACCAAGGGGCTTAACACGCTTACACTGAGTCGTAAGTGGTTGGTCCACTGGCCGATGATTCTATATCCCGGGTTGGTGGTATTAGAAAGCTGGTACTGGAAGATATCGTATCGTCCTGGGGCGTCACCGTTTTCATTAAACATCACACCTGTCCCAGCACTGCCTTCAGAGTAAACACAGGGTTTTGAAATTCAACATCACTAGTGATTACTTCAAAAGCAATCATTTGAAACAACAGAATTGAAACGACCCATTTCAAGGGCATAAAATCGCATTAATGCGTAGAAATACATGCTTCTGCACACCCTTTGATTTTAAAGTGAAACTGTCAAACGCAACTTTAAAGGTGACTTTTTTTTGCTTACGAAAAAATAAGGTGTTCTCAGATGTAATTCTGTGAAGATAGTTGATACAACAAAGCAAACTCAATCTCATGTTCCTTTCAATATATGAAGCGCAAATCACGAGGGGCAAGGTCTCCACGCGGCGTGTTTTGTTCCCCTTAGGCTCTCGAAGCTGAAAAGATTTCCATACAAGAGTGTGAGGACGTCCACAGTGCGTAAACTGAATGGCTGTGCTTTTCATAGAAATCTCTCAGGAGCGAGTGACGAAAAGAAAAGGGATTTTCACCGAGAGATAGCGCTGAAAAAGGAAATGCTTCTTGTGTTTGGAGAGAGGCTGCCCTAGGGAGAATCAAAGACAAGGAGAGAGACGAGTGGAGGGGGTTAAAACAAGCATGTGCGCTGCCCCTGCATTGTGCATTAGTGGATCTCTTCAGGCTGGGATTGAGTGCTGACCTCTCTCGCCCCACTCTGACTAACCCATGGGACTCACAGCCCTCCTCCTTGGAAACAGCAGCTTCGTTTCTGGCCTTTCCCCTCTCGTAGAAACTACTCTTCACCTATTTTCACCTGTCAGTCTCACAGCAAAGTCTCAAACCTTCGATTTTAAATTGTTTTGGCAAAAGCAGCTTTATTATGTGTAATCTTCCGGGCGGATTCAAACAAAAGCGTTCCTCGGAAATAAAAGCTTAGATTCAAATTCCTGCGAAGTTCATTAGTCTTGCACTGTATGAATACAAACCCATTACTGAAATTCTGACTCTTTCAAGGTCTCTTCGCAGTGTTTGGAATGGCTCAAATGCTTCAGCTCTGTCCTTGAGAAGGCTTACCATTAAAATTGACGGCACGGATGTAACTCAGCAGCATTCTTCCATCAACCGGGTCCATTTTGTCGCAAACGCCCATCGAACCCTGACAGAGGTCAATGTGCATGCTGTGGAGTGCGTGGGCCATGGCATACACGGCGTCGATCACAAACTGCACCTTCCCTTCCTGCTCGTATGCTGAATGCCGGCTGATTCGTTCCTCTCCTGAAAGACCGAAAGCAACATGACAGGAATCGAAAAGCTTTGCTGAGGGAATAATCCACTTAGATGTGCTTTACACGTCTTAAAAGCATAAGAACGTATGATAATTCAAGTACTACTGCATTTATGGGAGCAATTTGTTGGAAATTATTTCCTCGCCTGTGCATTTCCTGAGCCCGCTGTCGCCTCGGATTCCAGGCCGTGTCAGTTTGCATTTGAAGTCGTCCTCCCAGAACTCAGCGAACCAGATGTTCCTCCTATTGTTTTCGAGCGATCTTGTTGTGAAGTACTGGTCAAACCCTGAGACAAAGGTTTAAGGCGTATGAAAAAAAGAAAGCATTTGTGCTGTTATTTTCTCTATGGCACACATAAGCAGAATTCTTGCGTTTTATTTGTTATTTTCAACCGTAATTGTACAGCAAAAGCTGTATTAGTATTTTTCAAAAACAGGATAAAGGTTTAAAAAGACAGGGATGATTACAGTATTTTTGGCTGAACAATTTTTGTAAGTATGAAAATGTTACCTAACATTGTATTTAGACGTATTTTGCTTTTTCATTTTCAGGTTTTCATTGATTTTACGATGTCTTGTGCTATCATTTCATACCATCAATGGATGCCCGCTTGGGGAGGATAGTAACTGCACCCTCAGCCACATCTTCCAGGTTTAGAATGGGTGAGTTTTTTGCTCCCCAGCTATCAGATCCCACAAACAAAAAGTGACCTGTAAGATTGGCTTTTTTTGCTGCTTCCAGGACACGCCTACAATGCAAAAATACACAAATATCAAACACCTCACAAAAGGTCAATCAGATACATATAATCTGTTGATTATACACAACTAAATAATAATCATAAACATCAGAATGATTTCTGTAGGATCATGTGACACAGATGAGCTATCATTGGATTACATTACATTAATATTAAAATAGAATACAATTTTGTAAAACTGTTTTTACTCCATATGCATTGGTGGAAAAATATATACATAGGTTATATATATATATATATATATATATATATATATATATATATATATATATATATATATATATATATATATATATATATAAATTAAATGAAATTACAATGTATCATTTTATATAAAAATGCACATGAAACTATATCAGTGGTGCATTCATTCGCCATAATTTCATCATTTCTTCCAAGACTCCTGATACTCCCATTGTAGGGTGATTGATCTATTCTCTAATCATTTATAAACCCTTCCAAGGCCATAGCTCCTGCCTCAGAGAGATTCAGAATTGCTACTGAAAGACCACTCACTTGATGTCATCTTCATTAGCGAAGATAATAACCCCTCTGGCATTGGATGTCTCCATTAGCCTTTTGATGATTTTGTCAAACTCTCCTGGTCTAGGCTCCCTAGGAATTTTAATAGACTGTGCGATGCAAAGACCTCCTGAGTGAAAAAAATAAAAGGATAGACGGTTTCGAGCGACTTCAAGGACATTAATAAAAGAATGATGATTGCAAGGTCTTTCAACTGAATTTGACATGCAGGTCACACTGTAGCATCTATCATTACATCTAGGTGACTAATAACTTGTTTATCACATGAAACCTTTATCTCTTGATCATCATCCTCTTTCCTCATCAAAAACAACACCAGACGTGTTAAATCCTGGGATAGACTGTGATGAATTCCACTTCAGTTATGGAAAATCAGGGTATGGTAAATCTAGGTAAAATAAGCTACAACTAAACCACACACACACACACGCGTTCAGTTTTTTGTACCTGCTTCCCTGGATATCTGGATGAAAGCATCTACACCACTCTCTCCGTAATTCCCCTCTGATGCCAAAGTAGAAACGTAGTTCCAGCCCATGGCTTTGACGATGTCCACCATCGCCTGGGCTTGGAAGGAATCAGGCGGCACGACTCGGGAGAAAAAGTCATAGCGATTGTTGTCACTGAGCTCAGGTGCTGTTGAAGCATAACTGATCTGAGGTATCTGTGAAAAGGAAGATACGTAACACACCAGTGAGCAACTCATTTAGCACCTTTTCATACATGTAACCGCTGCAAAAATACATCATGAACATCTCTGATCTACTGGCTTTTTTTAAATAGTTCAAATTCATTTACACACCAGCATAAAGAGCAATATTCTGTAATGAATGTTATACTGTTTGTATCATTCTGTTTATTTGCATGTTTGTTAAGTATTAGGGCTTTATCAGTGTTTCTGTGTGTCACGTTGCTACACTAGTAGGTGATGACAAATAAGTCTTTTCAGGGAATTACTAAAACATCTAACCAAAATATTTGCGCCATCCATATATTAGGAAAAATAATATGAGTAGTATGTCTGCATTCACAGCATTCCTAAAGGAGTTGGTGAAAAGTCGTGAAAATTTTACTATCCCACAAGGCCATGGAAGAGGATTTGCAACTTGACAGTTGCTGGCCGATCATGTAACAATACAAACGTATATATGTCCAGATTACATTAATATTAACAGCGTTCATATAATATAATATAATATAGAACATACTTTACTCAGTAACTGCTAGTAAATTTCACAAACAATTACAAAGAAATAGAAAGTAACACATTTAATATAATGTGTTTTAATAATACACATTTCCAAAGTAAAATAGTGTTGTTGTTGTTGTTATATATTCCTTTGAGTTTGCATTTAAGGCTGCTCTTGTTTATTGAACAGTTACATGATAATCCTATCCGATCTCACGAATGTGGGTATAAACAGTCCTGCAAATAAAAACTAAAACTTGTCCCAAAAAATGGACTTTGGAGTGTTATACAATAGGTAGAATTAGGTTTGAGATTTGTATAATATGCATGCCAATAAAATTTGCATAATTTGAATGTGAAAACTGCATATTATATGCACGCCAAACACATGCGTCTCATATATATACCAGAATCCATTTTCTCATATAAATACCACAAGTTTTCTTTTTTATTTGGCGTACTATTCATACGCATTTTCGTGAGACTGGGCTGGATAATCATGCCTGAAGAGCATCATACTCAGTAGACCAGCAAGTAGTAAAGTTATAGTAATATTATCCTGGCAAGTATCCTATAACCCTAGCTTTAGTGGTAGTGTTTGCTGTAGCTCATAAAAAATCCTGGGGAAATACAGATGGCACGAGCTACCACTGTTAAAGCATTTGTTTGTGAAAAAAAAAAAAAAAAAAAAAAAAAAAAAGATGAGAAGATTAATTTACTGTTGTGCTAGTTTCTTAATGACGCAGCTGATGTCACTGGACTAGGCTTTGCACAGACTAATGTCTGCCGAGCCCGTGTGGCTTAATAAAAGGTTCTTTAAAGAAGCGGGCCAGCGGACTGTGAGGAAAAGGTGGATACAGACCGGAGAAGGAGAGAAGAGGGAGAGGACCATTTGACAGATTATCTAGAAGGATTAGAGGGGTTTTAGTCAAATTATGTTAAGCACAGAGGGAGAGAGACAGATCAAGAGACAAGGTTGCCATTTCTCAGCCATAAGCCATACAATATATTTAATTCTACTAGCTCACGTGCTATGACAGATTTAACAGCCCCTCCCCCGTCACACAACATATACATTACAGTCCGCGGCACTTCTGTTGATCCACCCATGACCGTCCATACACTCGTTACATCTTGCATGAGAAACAACAATGTATAAAGTTTGCGATGCATTCCCCATCCAAATGGGATTCTAAAACATTAGAATGCAAATGCACAAAGGAAGAAGACATTGATATAGGAGGTGGCTACTGAAACATTTACACACACTGATTTGTTGTTACGCACCATAAACATTACAGCCTTCAAGCCTTTCCACACTTGAGTGACGTCAACGTTAACAGCAATCGCATACAAACATTTCCTGGAAGAATTCATTCTCGTGAAAATATGAACATCTGCTTTATTTTGTCATGATCTGACTCTTAAAAGTGACTTTCACCTAAATATTCAAGTAGATTCATTCAGATTAAATAATATTTATGATAAAAAAAAAGCTTATTTAAAATACATTGTAGGTTACCTGACAATTATTATTCTTATTATTTTACTACAGGATACTCAATGATTTATTAAAAAATTTTTGTTTAAGGAAATTCCTTTTTTTTCTTTTAAAAGTGACAGCTTTGCAAGATAAATCCAATTAAGGGGAAAAAAAACCCTGTACTTATTAAATTTTATGGAACTTAATCCAATTATACAAAAATCAGCTTAAGGCCAAATGTCATACACCTACCATATGCATCAGATAAAGAATGGTTCATGTATCCTTTTCTATGGAAAGACATCTTCTGTTGAAGTTTTAAAAAAACCTCAGAGTAATATTAAGAGAATGTGTGACCAAGAGGCTGAGTGCCACCCATAAATGCTGGCTATCTGTCTGTGTTGATCTGTGTGCTAAAGGTCCACACTCATTCAGCTAAAGCGACAGAGCAGAAGCTGCTTGTAGCTGATAACAGGGCAGCTGCATTTCTCTGGGCTCATGTGTAATTTCCCATCAGGAGTCTGAGCTGGTGAGTGGGCTTTAATGGAGAGCGGATCCTTCGTAATGCTCCGTAATACTTACCAAAACTCAGTAAGGAACATGGACATAAATTAGTATGAAGATCGGCATTTATAGAAAAGCAATAAAGACGACATTTTGATGGTTTCTACATTGTTAATCTCTGTGTGATTTAATAATTGTGGTACGTCCATACACACTTTCCTTTCCAATTAATTGATTTTAAACTCTTAATTTGCTTCTTTTTGATGTTTAACATTATGCAGGGCTATATTTTGTACCAGATTATACGTTTTATTTATAGGACTAAGATTTTAATTGTATTTGACATGAACTAAACTAAACTGTTTGGTCAAAACGACTGTTTAAAGGATGAAAAATTACACCGCAAGTAAAACAAGGTACAATTTATTAATGATACCCCATGCTTCCCCAGCTGAGTGATCACAGTACATGAAGATCATTGTTTTGCATTACAAGTTTTGTGAAATGTTATGTTAAAATATGCACTAATTTGCAAATCTAAACACTGCATAACAAATTCTTGTAAAGTTTTGTTTACATATAAAAACTACCATATAAATCAGACAAATTTTATATGAACAACTCCCTCCGTGGAAACATTCAAGATATAGAAAAGAATAAAACTTGTAGTTTATATACTGTATATACTGGTGCATTTATGTGGCGTATATACTGTAAGTGCATATAAAAGAGTTGCTTTAAAGATATGCATTCTTTTTGAAATATGCAGAAGCAAATAGAATGATGCAACATAAGATGATTAATAATGTTATGGAAGTAAAAAATTGTTCTCATAATTAACCACTATGTAAAAAGCAATGCAGCCTGTAGTGTTTTGCATTTCAGAGGAAATATATAAATATCAAGTCCGGGTGACACTTTTTACTCCAGCAAAAAGTTCATTTGTTAATTTTTCATTCATTCAACATCTCCAATCTCCTCTTTATCCAGTATTATCAAAGGGCTAAATATTTTTAGATAGGATTGTTTTAGCTATATAAGCCAGCCCTGTTCCAGCGTGTATCAATAAAAGTAATGAATAACCACAGCAAAATATGATTAGGATGCACAAATTCCAGGTATAATGTCCTGAGAGAAACCTAATGGAGCTCTGACTAAGTCACTTTTGGTGAATTGTTTATCTTCTCTGAAACTGTGATGACGGAAAATGATTGCAGATAACTCCTGGGTGAGGTTATCAGCTCACGCACAAAAGAACACACAGCCCAGAGCAGTGACCACAAAGAACACTAATGATTAAAATGAATAAATAAAATAAATTATAAAAAGAGGCAGAGGGCAGAATGAAATTGAATGTAGATCAGGTGTAGGATTTGCAGGCTGAATGACGATCTGAAAATGAGAAGGGATCTGAAATTAAATGACATGCACACAGCAAATTTCAACTTCGTGGTTGCCAGTGTTTTAAAGACACAGGTCAATGGCGTGCGCGATGCAAAACCGCTTTTCTCTTCAAGGAAAATCTGATACACTCTGTCTCAGAACGACATAAAGGAAGAATCTATATCGTTTAAGAAGCTCTTGCTAAGAGGCCAGTGAGCTGAAACACAATCCAAACCTTTTAAGAGAATTAGTTATACTTCCTGTAGCGCTGGCCCTATCTGCAGCGCTGCAGATTCCAGTCTCGCAGCAACACCATGCAAGAGCTCCTCACGAAACAGAAGGGAATCCAAAGACAGTGATTTCAAATACAACACAAAGGGCTCTTTTCGCAAAAATTATCAATATCAATTAGCTTTTTTTTCCTATGCACTGTGTCTGAAATCTTCAACTGCACAACACTTTGCAGTTTTACTCCTATCTATATTCTAAAGGTTTTTCTCATCTCATCTCATCTTTTTTTTTTTTTACACTTTATTCCAATAACATGTTGATTTTTTAATGATTTCTTTTGGCAGTCGACAGTATTTTCTGATTTCTGAAGTGATAAAATGAAATATTAAACTTGACTTCATCCAATATTCAGATTTCTGTTCTGGAATGTATGCAAATGACGCATATTTAATTAGGTAAATCCTCATTAGCAAAAAAAATAAATAAATACTACAATAACACAAAACAATTGTGACTCTGGACCACAAAACCAATCATAATGTTTTGAAACTGAGATTTTTAAAATTTGAAAGCTGAATAAAAAAGCTTTCCATTCATGTTCCTTATGACAGGACAACATTTGGCAGAGATAAAACAATTTGAATATCTGGAATCTGAGGGTGCAAAAAAATATAAATACTGAGAAAATCACCTTTAAAGCTGCCCAAATGAAGTACTTAGCAATGCATATTACTAATCAAGTTTATTTTTACAGTAGGATATGTGATATCTTCATGGAATACGATCTTTACTTAATACCCTAATGATTTTTGGCATAAACGCAAAACCTATCATTTAGACCCATATAACATATTTATGGGTTATTGCTACAAATTTAGCCCAGCGTCCAGGGTCACAACTGTCTTAATGTACTGTCAATAATAAGCTGCCATTAAAAGTATGGTGATTTCTAAAATATCGTGGAGCACGATACTGAAGAAATCAACATTTAAAAGTAGTTCATTAAAAAATGAAGTTAGCTAAAAAGAGCTCTCTCACCGCAAACAGCCGAAGAACATTGGCCACCATTATGGACACTGAGCTGGCCGAAGCCCCGATGACCCCTACCACACGCTCTGGTTTTGGGATGATAGGCGGTTCTCCATTGGAACACCGAACATCTGAGTTGTCCTTCTGGATGAGGGCCTGGACAAAGGTGAGGGACTGTTCCAGGGCATACGTATCCCTGGAGCACGTGTCCAGTATCCTGGCACCCAGAGTGATGTTAGGCAGCAGGTCTGGGTCACTGTTGATCTGGTCTAGCGCATACAACATGGCCTCCATACGATGGATCCCCTTCTCCTTCTTAATTTCTCCACATGGAACACCAGCGGGGCCCCTGGAATGCACCGGAAAAAGGCCTCCCAGAGTGATGTCACCCTCGATCTTTATGGAATGAGGTTGAGTGTCTGAGGAGGCCCAGGATTCTGGAGTAAATCCCATCATCAGTATCCACATGACGTGAAGCAGGGAGCCCACGTGTTGTCCGGGCGACCCCCTGATCCTGCGGTGATGACATAGTGATGATGTGTGGTGCTGTGATGTCATACTTGCTGCCATGCGAGTGGCTGGTTCTACTACAGCACGATGCTTTCTTCTCTACCTGTGTCTCCTATGGAGAAACGAGACATGAAAACATGAAAAAAAAACACCTTGTGACAACATTGCTTTGCAGACAGAATGTGTAATGCTGAAGCTGACTATTTGATCTCTTGACTAACACTCACCGACATTATCAAGATTAAATGAAAAACTGCTTAGGGAAATATTACAATTAAATATAATACATTTCATTGAATGTAATAATTACAGTATATAATATATACTTTATAAAGTTTAATAATTTAAAGATTTTCTAATTATATAAATGTTAACGGAAAATAGGAATGAGTTATGTTTTGAATTAAGATGTCATAAATTATAATGCCTATTTATATTAGTTCATTTATAATATTATATCAATTTTTGTTTACAAATACATTTTTTCCAGTCCACAACAAAACTATACACACACACACACACACACACACACATATATATATATATATATATATATATATATATATATATATATATATATATATATATATATATATATATATATATATATATATATATATATATATTTAATTTAATCATTCTTTTTCTACACCAGAAATATTCAACAAAGAATAAAAAATGTACCAAACAGTTTAGTCACATATTCATAAGGCACATTGATATTGTAAAATATTGCCATCATAGCAGTGACCAAAGACATGCTATCATCGTGGTAATTTTTGTAATCTTTTATATTTTTGAAGTCTAATAACCATGCAGCGTTAATTTACTAAGCCCCTCTATTTTTATAATTATTTTTAAAAGTTATGTTTCAACCCAAAGTGTCTGTCTTCTAGAAAATGAACTCACTTTGCACGTCTTCGCACTCAGCAGACCGCTGAGAATAGAGGGCATGTATAAGCATGCATTTTAATATTTTATGCAAATTAACCGATACATATTCAGCAACAGGTGAGCGGAAAAAGTGCTATATTTGGATTGAAAGCTGAAGTTCCCGCGGGAAGACACAGACGCGCACCCGTTTGATTAAGTGTTGAAGAGAACAGCAGCACTCGCCTCTCTCCATTATTTATCGCGTTACCTGAACAGACGTCTTTACAACGCCGTGACATTTTACGCAGCCTAAATGTACATTCAGTATATCTGCACAAGGAATATTTAACGCATCGGCTTCTTTAAAATGCCTCACCGACTGCCGCTGATGCCAGTGCGCGCCCATCTGGAGCTGAAGTTTGACGGGTTCGAAGCGCGACAGTGAACGTCCCCAGCATCCGAGTCTTCAGCTCTCATCTTAAAATGCCCACGGTCTCCTCACACACAAAGACAATTTAAAGATTCTTCGGATTAAGACGAGGTTTCGATATAGAAAGCATTCAGAGCTTTAGAAAAAAAAAAGTGGAAATGCCCAAACATTCCACAACTGTGATTCTACAAATCACTGTCAAATCCTTTAAAAGCCCCCTCACTCTGTCTCTTTCCCTCACTCTCTCCCTTTCTGCGTCTCTCTCGCTCACTCCCCCACTCTCTCCTCTCTCTCTCTCTCTCTCTCTCTCTCTCTCTCTCTCTCTCTCGGCGTGCACTAATGGGCACAGATTGGGATTACCACATGCATGCATTTGAGAAGTCTCTGAGAGAGATGGACCCGTATATATTTTTAATGTGAACGCTTCTGGATATAGTCCTCTGCGTTCAGACCGGCTGCTTTTACGCAACAATCTGGTGCGAGACTCTCCTGGTGTCGTCACGGCGATTTGCATGCTTTGTTTTGTACATTTCAGAATGACTTCTAAGTCTTTTTCATAAAAACAGATAATCTATCTGACCTCTCGGTCACGTGTGTTTTTAAACGGTAGTGTATAGCCTTACTCTCGTCCATAATACCACCATCACCGAAACGCATGGCTGTATATGGTCTAATGGATTTTTACATCCCCAACATACTGACCGGCTCGCCACTTTGGTCACTTTTCCCAGGATACCTTTTGCTTTATGTTATGAATGAATTATTCAAATACACGAATGTCATGTCTATTAAAATTTAAGCAATCCGGGGGACAAGCATATCCAGGTCCACAGATCATTTAAGGTGCTTGTAACATTGTCATTTATTTATTACTGTGTATGAGGATGAACTGAGATCAAGTGGGCATCCGCATTTCATTACTTAATGAAATGGTGTATTTTATTAAGAGATGTTTGATCTGTTATAAATCACAATGTATATTTTAATGGACTGCAGCATTTAATTTGGAAGGCTATTAAAGATTCATAACTGTCTATTCAACTTGTGGGATATATGACACACTGGAGTGAGAGATCCGAGCAAAATAAATTGTCTGCTATATATTTATAGTCTTGTGCTTTAAAAGAACACTCTCTAGTCATAAATAAATGAATAGGAAACTGAATGAAAATGTTTTTAGAACTAAGTTAACAAGACGAATAAGAAAAATATGACTGTAGTAACATAACATTACCTTTAAAATGTAAATGAATAAAAAAATTGATAAAACAAATGCAAGAAATCAACTAGTACATTTTATGATAAAACCTAAAAACTATTCAAATGCATACAAGATATGTATCAAATGTTTCGTAAACAAACAAAACTATAAACAAACTGAATTACATTTTCATCACAACTGACATGCGCAAGTTCATAAACTCAAAAGGCATGGTTTCAGTTATTAAAAAACAACCAGCAAAGCCCCCCTCTTTCTGTACAAATACAAAAATGTGCATTACAAAGTCACTGGTACAAAATGCTTTGATTTTACAGATAATGAAATCTGGTCAAAGCTGTAAGAGGAGTCGGGTCCAGACACGAGAACATTTGAAATGTGCTCCCACCCTCTAGTGGTGCAGATTAGAAACAGCCCGTGGTTTGCTCAAGTAATATGTAAAACTGCGTCCTGATTTACAGACTTTAAGTTACAAAACATCTTGGGGACCTATGATAATGAAGCATTTAAATTATACCCTCGTGCTAAATCTCTTAGCACAAATTCTTAGCAAAAGTCCTCCTTTTAAGCATACGAATCATCTTCCGTATATCTCTAGCCCAAAAACACAGACTTCTCCAAGCCGTCCTCTGCCTTGGTGTACTCTAAATGGGATTTAAAATAGCAGCTTTTATAGGAAAGGCTACTGCGCACATATTCAAGATAGTCTGGTACTCCCGGACAGATCACATTATCAGCAAGCAGAACGGTGCCTTTTCTTAGCAGACCGCAATCCTACAAACAAAGAGGAAAGAAAAAGAGAAAAGTAGGAAATGTTGGATATAAGCTTGGTGAGCAAAACCGAGAAAGAAACAGTGGCATAGCAGTAAATTCACGGACTTCTGGACACTTTCTACAAAGCGCACATTTACGTCAGATCTTGTTTTTTTCTGGGAATCGAACCCGTGACCTTAGCATTGTTAGTGGCATACAGAGATCGAATGAGATCGCAGCGGTCAGAATTAACACACCTCCATTAATTTTGTGTCAGGGAGGTAACGGTCCTTCCAGTGGTCCAGAAAAACGAAATCAAATGTTTCAATTCCAAAGTGCTCTTTCATGCGTGGGATCCAATCTTCAGAAGCGCCTTCTACAAGCTGGATCTGATGAAGCAATACATTAGCTCAAAGCACAATAACAAGAAATTATCTTAATACTACTACAATAAATAAGGATTACTGCATTTAAACAGCGTGTCTGTGGAGGAACAGGACGCTCACTTTGTCTTCGAGACCTGCCCAGGCGATTATTTGTCTGGCAATTGCGGCATAATCTGGATTGAACTCTAGTGTTATGAGACGTGCCCCGGGAGGAAGGAGTCGAGCGATGCGCACTGTGGAGTATCCACAGTATGTCCCCAACTCCAGGACCTTCTCTGGGTTCAACTCACTCACCACTGAGTCCAGGATAGAGCCTGAGATACACAAACAAAAAATATACATAAAAGACAGGTCTAAGCTATAGCTATCTTAGTAAAAGCTCCACAAATGATTGAACCACAGTTGATTAAATACAAATGTGCGGTTTTCTACAGAAATACATTTTTTTATATTATATTGTGGACATGAAATTCCATGAAATTTATTCAGAGGATTTAAATTTAAAAAACATATATGCTACCATTCAAAGGTTTGGGGTCGGTCTCAGATACTCACCAAGGCTACATTTATTTGATAATAAAATAGCCATATTGTGAAATATTTATAATTATTTTTTATTGTAATTATTATTTATTTTAATATATTTTTATATGAAATTTATTTGGGTTATGGCAAAGCTGAAATTTCAGCCGTTTAGTTTCACATGATCCCCAAAAAAATCATTCTAGTTCATTCTAGTTTGTTTGCATAATGTGTACATTTATTCTGTGTATTTGTGTATAATATCTATAATAATAAAAAATATAAATGTAAATATTTTCTAAATATATACTGTGTGTTTTTATATATAATGAATAAACACAGTCCACACACACACACATACATGTATCATGTAAACAAACACTTTTATTTAAGATATATTATTACTTCTTTGACATTTTGTCCTTTTTTGTCCAAAAATCTTTTGACTAAATAAAATATGAATAGAAAAACTCTGACCTTTCTCATCTCCAATGTTCATAGCCCATTCGCTGTGTCTGCAGAAATGATCAATGGCCGAGATCACACTCTGAGGGTCACCTCGCGTTGCTCGTTTCCTCACCGCTTTCAGCAGACGCTAGTCACAACAAAGAATAAAGAGGTCTGGTGAAGACTTTGCTCACTTTATGGATCTCAAAAGTCTTAAGATCCCGTTATGCATCCTAGTTTCAAATAAAGACCAGAGGTACACATTGCAATTCTGAGCTGTGTTAAACCAGGACTGATTGAGTCACCTGCGGTCGAGTCGATCTGGTCAGAGTATCAAGAGCACGCTCAACAATGACGTCGTGCCAGAGTAACGCCAGACTGCCGTTGAACTGCACAGCAGTGGGGATGAGCCAGGAGTATAACGTGTATAAAAGCACCGCGGCCCCGACACACCAGCACAGCAACACCAGCAACATACTACAGCCAGACACAGATTCAGAAACCTTTAGAATACATTCAAATCAGGTACAGTAACTGAATGAAGCAACTAGTCCTGTACAGTAAAGATCTAGTGTATTCACAACATAAATCCAATCAAATGTCGATTCAAAGTGTTTGAGCCTGAATTAAGGCTGAAATGTATTATTTATTGTTTAATATAGTTGTGCAAACTGAAAATCAATACTACCATTGAGACGCTTTTGAAAAAGTGTTTTCTGCTCACCAAGGCTTCATTAACGGGAAGAAAAACACAGTGAAATTGTGAAACATTATTACATTTTAAAATAGCTGTTTTGTGGTTTAATGCGTTTTAAAATGAAATTTATTTCTGTGAGGTCAAACTGAATTGTCAGCAGCCATTAATCCAGTCTTCAGTGTCACATGATCTTTCTGAAATAATTCTAATATGCTGAATAAACATTTTTAGTTATTATCCATATTAAAACCAAATGCGCTACTTGTGCTGCTTAATAGTTCTGATTAATAGAACGTTTCAAAGAGCAGCATTTATTTGTCGCATTAAAGTTTTAATTAAAAAAACATCTTACTGACACAGTTTTTACCAGCAGTGCACATAAAGGTAATATTAAGAATCGTCTTAAACCAGGGAAGACTTTTTTTTGATGGTGATGATGAGTCCATGCCTGCTGGTTTATTATGTGAGCCACGCTTCAATGAGGTTCTATAATGAACCTTTCAATGAAACTGTAAAACGATTTAACTATAGAAAAAAGCAACTAAGTCGGATCCCTTTGAACTTTCTGTGTAAATTAAGTGTTATTCTATCATCTTTCAAGACGGCACACACACACCCCAATATATCCAATATGATTAAGCTGTCTGATTTCTCTGTTACTGCTGCAGGTCATGAGATGAATACATATGGAAATTAATGTTCTCATTCAGTGCTGTGCTTTCATCTCTCCAGTCATTCCTCTATTGTCATGGTCTAATGAGATGGGTGGTTACTATGCAGCAAATAAACCCTGCATTGAAAATCTCTCTCATGTGATTATTTGGTTGCATTTGTCACTACATGTTGCTCACGTACATGTGTCCATAATGCAGTTTGGGGTCTGTACTTACTGTATTTTTCTCCAAACGCAAAGCTTTTGAACCACACTGTAAACGATGCAATTCACTTCAATGAATGAATGAACTGAAAACACAGGGCTGTCTCCAAATGCACTCCTACTTTGCAAATCACATGAATTAAATGTAGGAGACTTTCCGCCCCCAAAAACCTTCTAGACATCTTCGTTGCTGAGCATCTTGCTATTTAAGAGAATTGGCGTTAAAAGAGTTGCTTTTCAGCGCTGAGACTTCTTCGGATATTTTTGGTTGAAAGGAACATGTGCTTTTTCAGAAAAGAAGTTCTGTTAATAATTGATATGTTAATAAAGAAGAGTAAACTAGTCATGGAGGGTAAGAATTGCAACTTTTAGGGTTGCGTGGCAACAAGATCAGGGTTAAGAGCTATTAGACAAAGAGTGCGGCGCCCTTGAGAGAGGACCATAACAAGTGCTTCTCAGGCTTTCTTTAAATATAAACACAAATGTAGCTGGGGTATGGAGTGGAATGCAGAGCTCAGCCACTTTGCAGGACTGCCATTGTTAGCGAGAAAATCCTCTCAAATGGGTGTTAAAAAGGAATGAGTGACGCGCAGAGTCTGGATTTCACAAATGCACTGCTGTAAATATATACCAGTGAATATATGTTGTGCACTGGAAAAGGATATATTCTGCTAATTCTGCGCAAGTATCAGCACCGTTTCATTCACTTTGATTAATTATCACTAGAGCCAAATAATAATTTACAGTGAACAATAAATGCAATACACTGAAATGGAGCGAGCACAAATAAATATGGTGAGCACTGAGCAAAAATGAATATGGTGATACTGAATCAAAAGTGCATGCTGTCTTCGGTGATGTGAAAACATGATAATCGCAATCAGCTGACCAGAAAATACCGTGAACCATTTCCTTAACTAGATTTAACCTAAATTGAGTTCCAGTTTTAGACAAGCCAAAAAACATCTACAAAACTGAGTAAAACACACTGACACATAATAAAAATAGTTATTCAAATACTGAAAGAGGCTAGAAAATAGGTTACACTATGTAATATTAAGCATTTAACTTGTATTAATTAATAATATGTGCAATAAAACAACACCTTCCTAAACAAATTCAATTGAACTTAAATAATAAATAAACGATACTGTGTCACTGCAAAAACATAATTCAATAAACATCTGCAGGAAGTGACATAAATGAAAATAAATGACAATGTAAGCATAAAAGATAGAGAGAAAACGCTTACTTGTGACGAGGGCCTCTCACAAAGTAGAGCCTTTGTTAAACAGAACATGCAAGACTGCAAATGAACATTCTACTGATCATCTGTGCTCTCTCTCTCTCTCTCTCTCTCTCTCTCTCTCTCTCTCTCTCTCTCTCTCTCTCTCTCTCTCTCTCTCTCTCTCTCTCTCTCTCTCTCTCTCTCTCTCTCTCTCTCTCTCTCTCTCTCTCTCTCTCTCTCTCTCTCTCTCTCTCTCTCTCTCTCTCTCTCTCTCTCTCTCTCTCTCTCTCTCTCAGCTGACCCTGTAATAGGCTCTCTCACCTCTTCTGTGTAGATCTGAGCAGTGAGGAATGTGTGGCCGTAGGTCTTGTAGATGGATGTGCACCCCCAGACAGTGAACAGAACTCCAAACTAGGCCAGGCATCAAACACTGTCATGGCTGGGAAGCAGCTGCATGTGGCTGGCAGTAAACAAACTAGTTCACCTCAAAATTGTATATTGTCACACTCAGGATCATGACGTCACGAACCTCAGTGGCTTTCTTACAGCTGTGTAGCACAGAAAAATATAGTTTGGGAGAAATTTCAAGCAAAATTTTCACAAAATAGAGGTTCATAGAAAACAAGCTCCGCAGAAAAAGCCTAAACTGAAAGCATAGTGTCGAAAAACAATCCAATATTTAAAGTCTTCTGAAGTCTAAGTTTAACTATTTTCATGTGAACTGCTCGTTTAAGGCAATGTCTCAAGACAGACAGCGTAATATGTTGTACAGAAAATATAAATGTAGTCAAACAGCGAATTTCTATTTATTTTTACTCGCGCTGAATCCAAAAAAACACATTAAAATGGAGCTCAAATAAGCCCTCTGGTGGCTTTAAAGGGATAGTTCACCCTCAAGTTGTTCCAAACCTGTATGATCTTGTTTCTGTTAAAAACAAGATATTATGAAGACACTGATTTTTAATGGTATATGAAAAATACTTAAGTAAAACTCTTCAGCGCAGGGTCATTATAGGTAACGTTTTTCAGCTAGTTCTCACAAATATTTCTTATTGTCATTTAGCTCAATCTGATAATGACAAAAACAACAAAAAGTGCTAATTAACTCCAATTAATTAAAGGAGAAAGAAGATAAAGAAGAGAGGAACTGTCTCTTTTACTCTAAAAGAATAAATTGTATTTAACCCTCTGAGGTCTGAAGTGTTTGGGGATCCTTTTTTGTTTATTTACTATAAACACGCGGATAGCATCCGATTGCTATTCAGCACAAACTCCAATATATTTTTGAGGGGAAAAAAGGTTTATGCGTGGTTAGCGGGAAAAAAAAAAAGTATAAATAAGGCCATTAAAAAACATACTGAGATCTTGTGAGAACTGAATGTGATACTAGTGTTTGCCACAAATTGGTGTGAAAATCATCCTGCTCAGTCATTCACAGAAAGCTGTACATAGATTTTAACCTTTGTAAGGCATGTTTTGCATTAGAAAGGCCGTGATGCAAGAAAGTGACTGACCAACAGTGCATTAAAAGCGCCCTTTCCTAACGGTCCCATCAGTGTGACTCTAGTCTATAAAAGTACTTACTATATTAAGTAATTATCTATATAAAGTGTCCCCTTGAATTAATCTAACAAAAATTGGAGAAAGTACCATTCTGCTGGAATAAATCACTGGCACTCCAGACTGTGTGTTGTACCGGTTTCACTGGGCTGAGCTCCAGCGTGGACTGAAGTAAATCACTGAACTGAGCTGACAGGAATATTCCTCCTCCATCATCCCATTCAGACCTTCTACAATCAATCAATGAACAAAAGAACTAGAGTGAATAAAAAAAAAAAAAAAACCAGGAGCAGCATAGAGAACTTGACAACTTTCCTGGGTATTTCTATAAGACCCCTCATTATCCTCTTAAACAATTTATAGTCATTCAGCACACACACAAAGCCCAGGGGAGTCATAGAAATGAAAAAAATACTAACTGAAGGTCAACCTAACTTCTGAAAAATATATTGAATGTCTCCCCATGTTGTATTGGACAGCTCCTTCCTGAGACAATTTTCTGTGGGCAGGAAAGCACTTCACACATCATTTGGTACGCCAGACTAAGAACTGCTGCTAAAGTTATTCACAAAAATAATCACTGTAAGCCAGTATTACACCAAATGATTAATAAATTAGCTAAATTGTGTGCAGTTATTCGATTAAAAAATATTAACTGTACAAGATCAATTCATTTGAGAGATATTTACAGTAAAGATAAATTTGCTAAGAAAAACTTTACCTAATTTTATATGCTTAAAAGTTTGTATATGCTTTTTTAAGAATTTGGATAAAGGACGAAGCATATTTTAAAGAGAGCTGCCTGTGCAATGAATTGAATTAGGAGAGGATCATGTGAAGCGGCTGGAAAAGATTCCAACACATTCCAAGTGTTCAGTGGACGAGGAAGTGATGTGAGCAACGATTAGAAACTAGGAATGTGAACTGAACAGCTTTACAGTGACAACACGTTTGTGCCTATCAATTGCATTATGATTGAAATATGAATTTAAGAATGGATGTTTTCACTTGGGGGAGAAAAAAAAAAGCCACAGAACGTGAAAAAGGAAAAAAAAAAAAAGTGTATTGTCTTTATTATGATTTTGTGTACCAACAGAATATGGCTGATATGAAAAACGTGTATCAAAACAAAACAATGGAAAATAATAATAAAAATCAAGCAATGCATTTATGATCCTGAAAGCTGAAACAATAGCGCAATTTAAAGCCAAAACATGTATTCATTCATAAAGAGGGTTCTATGAGCTGGTGTTAACAAACCAGACCAACGTACTACGCAAATAAATATGTATACAAAATCTGATCAGTTCATAAATATACAATATATATCGTTTATTCAAGTTGCTACATATAGGTATTTTTCATTATTTATAATTACAGTACAGACATTTATGTCACCAAAATACACTAAAAGAGACTAGCAATGCACAGCTGTTTGGTCATGACTTTCAGATTTCCAGCTGGAGGCACCTCACATACCCGCAAGATGAAAAGTAGCATGAACTCGAGTCTACTTAACCAAACATTAAATAAACCATCGTCATTTGAAAGTTGAACCATCACACGCTGTAAAAAAAAAAAAAAAAAAAAAAAGTTGTTTCAGCTTGAAATAACTTGTTACCCTGCTGCCTAAAAGTTTTTAGTTGAGTCAACTTAAGTTATTTCAAGTTGAATTTTTTTTTTTTTTTTTTTTTTTACAGTGCATGTCCTATGTTCTGCAGTTTTAACAATAATTTCTAGGCTTAACGTGGGCAAAAATTACCCTATAGTCTTGTATTTAATATAGTGCACAGCAAATTGTAGATTTCGAGGATAATAATCACAACCTGGTAACTGGTGATAATAATAAAAAATTGTTTTGCCAGACTTAATTATGCTGCATTTCAGGAAGAACCTAGCTCAAAGAAAAACTAAGCCAGCAACTGTAACAAAAGTTACCAAACTACTAGGTTTACAGAATAATAACATACTGACTGCTTAAGACAATTATAAGGTGTTTTGCTCCCAAAGAGTGGCAACATAAGACCAGCTTATGCCACTGCTCAACATGTAAACTACAGTATATGCTCACCTAAGATTTGTCAAATATTTAAGAATATCTATTAAAGGGGTTACCAAGTCGGATGCGACTAAACATGAAAATAGAAAATATTTGCAAATCATTTTTGCACCAAAACTATTCACACGGAGTCTGATGCCAATTTTCTTAAAAGTCTTAAACAGTTTGGCATCCCATGAAACTAAGAACAGCTAAATAATAATAATAATAACAACAATAATATAAAAAATAATATTCATTCTTTTCTGACTCTAAATGAAAGATTTCACAGGGATGCATTTTTTTCCTTTTTAAAATCTTCTCATGCACCTTTTTTTGATTTAGTGTGAACAGGCCTCAAGACTACCATTTCGGAAGTCAAGATCTCAGTATTTTAGGTCAGCAGTCCTTTTCAAGTCCTTTGAAATTGTGTATTTGATGACTGTGGGCTAAATTGTGTAAATCGCTGTATTAGAGCTTCAAAGTTCATTTTGGAGTTCAGGCATAAGCTTGTTTGCATGTCTAAGACTTCAGAGAACATAAGCCCTCCAAGTGAAAGCTCGTCCTCACTTCAAGGTCCTCTATATGAAATGCTTTTTAGCATACTTTTCATAGCTACATAATAGATATTTAGATATACAGATATAAACAAACAGGTATGCAACACATTCAATGCTGTTATAGTACATTAAAACGCATGAGTTCGTTAAACTCCGAGTAGACTCGTATATAATTAAATGACTGTTAACCTGAAACATATTAGTTACAAAATAGTAATTTAGAATACATACATTTTATAATCTATTTTATTCTCTGATTATATATATAAATTTTAGGATGAAGTGGAGATGATATGATTACTTTTATATTTTGTTTTGAAAATGTAAATACATTACAATAACTTCCCAATAATACACACACACACACAGATTATGGAGGAGGAAAAAAGCTCCTTGTAAACACCAGTTTACAATCAAGCGCTGCACTAGATCTATGACAGCCATAATTGTATCGTTGTTAAAATAATGCTGAAACTTTTAAGTATAATAAAATTATATATTTCTCCAATCAAATACTATTTTGTCCTGGCGTCATAGTCATTGTGGCAGCATTTATGTTATTCTTTTTTTTTTTTTTTTTTTTTGAGCAAATGGACAAATGCATCCCTAGAATAAGGTGTCATTTTGCATGAAATATTGCAACATGTTGCGTTGGAGGCCGTGGGTGCGTCGGCTGCGGGTCAGACCAGTGTTCCAGGTGAAGGGGGCTCAGAGCCGGACTCTTTCTGAGCGCTCCCCTCTAAGGTGAAAGGCTCTGGGTAGAGAGAGAGCTCCACGGACCTGTCAAGATGAACAGAGAACATGAAAATGTCACCAATCCTTAAAAACAACGCAATCCAAACCATTGTGTTAAATACAATAAAAATGTTGCATTAAATGCATTAAATCAAATCTAAAAGGTGACAGTAATAAAGCAGTAGTTGGTAGTTGTGTCCTATAGTGTGGCATAGCAATAATTAAGAGAGAGAAAAAAAAAAAACTTTTTTTTTTTTTTGTTTTTCCATCATGCCACGACCGTCTCTCTCGTTGATACGTCAACTAGCCACAGACATTTACAAAAAATTATATTTCAAATAAACAATGTTCTTTGGGGAAAAAAAAAAATCAACAAAGTTTAAAGGGATATAGTTCAACCAAAAATGAAAATTTTGCCATTAATTACTCACCGTCATGTGATTCCAAACCCTTTTAGACGGGTGTCAAACTCAGTTCCTGGAGGGCCGGAGCCCTAACCCTAATTAAACACGCCTGATCCAGCTAACCAAATCATTTTGGGTTATTTGAAAACTGCATGGTTTGCGTGTTTGAGGAAGGTTGGAGCTAAACTGTGCAGGGCTGTGGAGTTTGACACCCCTGCATTAAGACATTTGTCTTCAGAACACAAACTCCGACATTTTCAAGTTTTCCTTAATCATTGTAACGTGGAATAAAAATGTGGAAAGCTCACCTGGCATGCAAGGGATGCCCATGAAATGAAGCTGACTGAGGTATTTGACGGTGCACAGAGTAAAGTGGGTCAGTTGTAACAGACTGAGGCTGGTGAACGAGATGGTGAGTATGTGAGTGGCGCATGGCGAGTCCGTCGTGACCTTTGGTCGAAGTGGAATAACCTAAGGCGTTCCTCAGATACCAGTCCCGAAGTCCCTCCAGAGCCAGCGCCTTGTGCAGACTGCGAGTGGAGTCCTCAGGAGTGGGCAGAGAGAACTGAGGCGCTCTGCGGCCGAACGCTGCAGCGGTGGACAGCTCTGTGTGGTGAGGGAGCAGGTTGGGAATAGAAGAAGCAGTGGATCCCGCAGAGGGATGTGCCGGATCGTACGCCGAGAACAACACGGCGTCCTGTGGGTGCTGCTGTAAAGGGATGAAGGGTCCACAGGATTTTGTTCGCGTCACTTTGACCCGACGGGGTTCGGCCTCTTGACCCCGCAGCAGCATGGGGCTATAGGAAGGAGGGGCGGTAGCCAGATGTATTTGCGAATGGGAGAAACCGTTGTAGTGCGGAGGAGTGCCTGATGGAGGAGTGGAAAAGTCCGACCAGATGCGTCCGGCTGACTGGTTTTGTTGAGCCTGGGCTGGCCTCTTTTGCTGTTTGCCCCAAATGTAGTCCATCAGAATCTCATTGTAACCTGTGCCACTGCTCTGGCCGCCGAGAGAGGAGCGCATCCGACCCTGGTCTTTAAATCCCATCATCTGTCTCTCTGGGCTGCCTTGATAGAACTGGCGGAGCTTCCCATCCGTGAGGGACTCTGAGCTCTTGTACGGTCCAGCTCGGGGTGGCATGCCGTTGCGAGGGGGACCGGGCTCAGGGAGACTCGAGCGGTCAAGCAGCGCCTCAGAGCTGTTGCTACGACGGGCACGAGAGCTGTAGGGGCAGCTGCGGCGCTCAGAAGAGGAGCCCTCCAAAGATGCCAATGGGACAAACTGAGGAACATCTGGACTGCCACACCACTGCTTCAGTGCAATACCTCCAGACATCTCCGGCCTAGGAGGAGAAGATAAGACAGCAAGAAGTTATAGTAGTAACAAGATTTAATTTTTTTTTTTTTAAATACATTTGGATCTAAAGTGGATCTACAGTGATAATGTGCACTTCTGACATTAAGTTTGTTTCAAAAGACAGACAACATAATTATGCTGTCTGAGAAGATATTTTATTTTGGCCAAATTACACCGAATTATCCTTTGCGGTAAAGGCAATCTAGGAAGAAGGTGGAATAAAATTTTTAAAATAAAAATATACTTGGTAACACTTTACTTAAAGCATTTATGCATAATGCATTATAGAAGTAGTTTTATGCCTTTTAATGCACCTTATAAATGCACTACGCTTTTAAAATTCAGTTATAATTCTTTACAACAAGATATAATGTATTACAACACAAATTATGATTGATTTTTTAAAAAGACTTATAGTAAAGTGTTACCTTATACTTATTTCATTCTGTACTGAAAAGTATTGATAAAGTTTAGTGAAAGTTTCAGAAAGGATCCTTTAAAATTAACCAAAAGTGACAGTAAATTTCTATTTCAAACTGATTTTGTTCTTCTGAACTCTTTTAAAAGCAATTCCTTTAAAGTGTATCGTTGTTTCTACAAATATTGTAAGTGTTGAAAACAGTTACTTAACAAGTAAATGTTTCTTAAGCAGCAAATCAGAACAGACTGGAATAACGACTTTCCTTTGCCATCACAGGAATAATTTGTAATAATCTTATTTTGCTGTAGCATGAACCTTTCAATGTAACCTTGTTAAGCATAATTAAAAAAAAAAAAAAAAAAAAAAGATCACAAAACACAAGCTATTATCAAACTATACTCTAAAAATTTGTGCAAATGCTATTATTGTTTAGCTGCCCATTTAAATGCATGTTCGGATATCTGTGTAGCAGTTGGAACCTCATTACCTATAATGTACATAAAGCAGCAGACATAGTCATAAGAAGTCATTACCTCACGTGAACGCTGATCGGCGCAGTGCGGGACAACAGCGGCGTGGCTGGAACACTTCTGCCCTCCACATTGGATGCACTTCTTGGGAGTGAGTGACTCGGGCTGAATGAACATCCACACATTCGTAAGTTAGAATTGTAGTGTAAACGTCACCCGTTTCAGCCGGCGGACATATTCCAAGCTCCCCCTCACCTCACAGAGCTTGAGGCTGAGTTGCGGCGTGTCCTCATCTCGTAGTAGATCTCCACAGGCGACAGCTTCCTACAGAGCCTACTGTCAGGACTGCCTGGGGCCAGCCGGGGGTGAGACAAGGAGCGATGCTCAGGTGCCACACTGGGAGACGAGTCCTCTGTAAAACACAGTAAACAGGGTTGTGTATCAAAGTGATAGCCTGTCATAAACAGGCCAGTGTGGAAAAACAAATCAGAGTATTGAGATGTACTGTGTTTGATAATGTTAAGAGGCCTCACCATTGTCATGTGATGTTGAGTCAGACATTGAACTGCTTTCCGACTTCACAGTTTCCTCTAAAAATGAAGGAAAATCAATTATCAGGTAAAGCACACACAGAACAGTCTATAATGTAATTAAATATTTGAGATATATATATATATATATATATAAAATTTTTACATTTCATACACTTTTAGACCAATGTTTTTATTAAGTGTCTTATGCTGACGAAGGCTGCAATTATCTGAGCAAAAAAACAGTAAAAACAGTAATATTTGAATATAGATTTAAAATGTAGTTCATTATTTTGACAGCAAAGCCATTTCTCCAGTCTTCAATGTCACCTGATCCATCAGAAATCATTTTTAATACGCTGATCATCTTGGTGTTCAAGAATTCTCACTCATTAGTAATAAGTTAAAAACTGTTTTGCTTAACATTTAGTATTAATGATGTCAAACTTGACCCAATGTATCTGAAGGCACGCGTTTTTGTAATCTAAATTCTTGCTTTGTTTAAAACACAATCTAGTTATAAATATCAAGGTCTGTCAACATGTGTCCATTGTCCTTTTCAAGCTCTGGCAACAGTCTTGGATAATGGGGGGAAATTACTCATTTACCATGCACTTCCTTATATAGCCATTTTCAGCTTATGGCCTTTTTACCAAATTACCAGTGTTTACCAGAAACTGTTTGGTGCTCATGTTACCTGTGTGGCATCCCCGGTGAACAGTCCTCTTACTGTGCAATGCATTCTTATCAGAATCGATGCTCCGGCGCAGGGCACCACTGAAGAGAGCCTTCATCTGCCGTCGCTGACCTGGGTCATCCTACATGGACACATGTGGTCGTTTTGAGTTTAAAACTCTAAGAAGAATCCTTTTATTCACTTTCGGCAAATAGACTCACCTCTCCTTTTGAGGAAACATGAGGGGCCAGACCAGCTCGGCGCTGAACAAAGGGAGGTCTTTCTCCTTCTTCTAATGGAAAATCTTGTGGAAGCTTCCCTATGAGCTCCTGTACATATATTTAAAAAGGAACATGCCACTTTTTGTTAAATGCATTCATTTTCCAACTCGCCTAGAGTTAAAGAGTTGAGTTTTACCATTTTCAAATCTCAGATCTCCGGGACTGGGAGAGCACTTTTAGCTGCCGATCAGCATAGATCATTGAATCTGAATTTAGTTACATGACATTAGCTGCGGGATATCATTGCACCTGCTATACTTATGGTACAGCAACAAAGTTCTCTTTGGTCATTTTTGAGTGAGATGCTACTGGTCTAATTGGATTCAATGATGTATGCTAAGCTGTAGAGAAAAAGTGCGCCTCCAGACATGGAGATTTAAAAATGGTAAAACTCAACTGTTTAAATCTAGGCGAGTTGAAAAATTTGCTTATTTTCAAAAAAAAAAAAAAAAAAAAAAAAAAGTCACAATGTTTGCTGTCATTCATTAGAACGAATGGTTCTAATACGTACACCCATTTCACAAACAGTTCCTCACGTCAATGCAAACCCCAAGACCAACACTCACACATCAAATAAGAGAATTCATTTTCAAAACAGACAGAGAAAATAAACACATCACGTAGGGCTAGAAACTTTATGAAAAAGCTGCGTGCACATTTTCTTCGCTACTCAAGTCAGCATTTTGCATTTGTTTTTTTGCAATATTTTAAAGTGACTGCCTAGAAGTAAAATACAGTCTCAAAGATTAATAAACCGTCTCACCGCCTCCAGAAGACACACTTGTCGCAGCTCTCCGAGACGACTGTTTAAAAGGCTTTGCAGACTCTGCTTTCGCTCCTGCAGCTCTGATATTCGCTCTGCTTGCAGCTTGCTGTCCTGACAGCCCTGGACATCTGTGCATGAGCATGATGTGAATTAGACAATACTATTGTTATTTTTGATCAAATAAATGCAGCTTTGGTCAGCATAAGTTAAAAAAAACCCTTTAAAATAAACTACAAAAAGAAATTTGTTTTACAATTGAGCATGCAAAATTAAATATCAAATATCAATCAACACAAACATCTACAGCCCATATCGGGTTTCTATACTTCATTATCAGTAAGGAGATACATATGCTCACCTGGAGCTCCTAAGCCCATGGCAGTGATCAGGCGACCTTTGACCTCCATAGAATGGATTTGAGGAAGTCTTGTGAAGTCACTAGCTCCCAATTAACCCTCAGCTTCTGTAGAGAAAGAATGCAGAGCTGATGAATATGGTATAATTTGAGCAACAAATGAAATGAGACTGATCGGAGAACCTCGAATCACCGTGTAGTTTGAGTCACGTGAGGCATGTCATTCAGTGCCGGGGTCCACAATGCTTTAGTATCCCAAAGGCCTGCAGGGGGAACCACTGTGCGACTTCTTAATTTACTGCTGAGCCTTTAGTAGCGAGGAAAAAAGAAGAAAAAAAAAAATTTATACACTTGTTATACACACACGCGCACACATTACAAAACGTCTTTTTGTTCCTGCTGGCAGCATCAAAATTTAAAAAAAAAAAAAAGGTAATTGTTTCCACGCTTACATTAAAAGATTATTATTACTGAACAGCTACCTCTCTTTACACTTTCTAGAAGTTACGTCATGCGAGAACGTGAAAGTGAAAGCCCATATCAGGTCATTTTGGCAAACTAGGTCTTGGACATAACAAGCAGGATGTGTACTTGTTTGTGAGGAAGTGGCTTTGGTCATGTGGTATGATGGGTGGCTGGGAATGCACCCAACAACAAAACAAGGCATAAAACCACCATATGCGGGGTACACGGTCAACAATGAACAGCACGTATAAGGAGGGGCATAAGTAAACGAGGCAAAATATTAAAAACAAAAAGCTCCCAAAATTCATACAGGAGCAAATGAACGTAAGATTTTTCAAAACACTACAAGAACATCTGGGGGACACATGCTGAGAGATATCGCACACCTCAACTCTTGTAGAGACCTGGCAGAGAGCATGATGGGAGGATAAATGCTTAGAGATCAAAACCTGACTGTGAGAGAACGATGAGAGAGATATAAACAAGGGATTTATGGGAATTTGATGACAAAGCACCCAGCGTCCTGGGACAAAACATGTGCAAGAGATACACTGTGAGAAAGAGAAAAGGCACGAGAGGCAGAGATCCATATACAGATCACAGCACTGTAAGCAGTGGAGGATTCTAGAGAACAGGGTCTCTTGTGAGGAAAAAAAGGAAATAAATACACATAAATATAGAAACTCAAATGCAATTATTAAGCTTAATTAAATATATCTAAAAAATAATAACACTTTAATAACACTTCCAGTTGAATAATTATAATTTCACTTAGGGCAGTGTGTTGATAAATAACTTATGCTGTTGTTTATGCATTTATAAAACTGCAGATTTTCATATTCTTGTGCCTGTGCATTAATTATAAAGTTTGAGGTTTAATTTCGAGGACATTTTTGTTACTTCTGCGTAGGGTTGCCGGTTCTTGACACATGTACGGTAAAACCTGGTTCCAGAAGCAGAAAGAAACAATGTCTCAAAGGGTTAAATTTGTCCAAAAACTTTCAGGGGGAAATAATGCAATCAAAGTGAACGGTGAAAGTGGCTGTAAACTTCTGCCCAGCATTTTATTCGGCACTTAGTGGAAGAAATGGGATACACAGAAATAGATACACAAGTTTCTAGCTATATGGACATATTATATTTCGATTTCCAGTCTATTTCACCGTATTTGTCTTTGACGGACGACGGATTTGAGTCCGTTTCTGTTTACATCCATCACGCAACAAAACATACAGTGTGTGAATTGACAAGTTAATGACAGCTGTGTCAGGTGAGACTGTATACACAGCTGTGACTGCAATCGTTTCAGAAACGTCAGTGTCTTTATAACGACTTTCTGAATGAGTAAGAACTTACAAAATCAACTTTTGTTTCTGGAAAAAACGATGTGGTTATAAATGTTACACGGTTGTGATTTAATTTTACAGAATTAATCACCATCAACTAAACAGCCAAAAAATATTTAATGTTATTAACTCATTGTAACATTTTAAAAACATTTTATATTGTATAGCACGCTTGAGATGCTAGATTTGTTTATATTATATATATATATATATATATATATATATATATATATATATATATATATATATATATATATATATATATATATGTAGATTTGAGGACTTACCTTGTCCAAACTAAGTCACTGCGAAAATATCCACACAAGAACGGACTTATTTTACTGCATTTCCGATTTCGCTTACATGTTACTCTAGAACTTGTCTGTTATGCACGAACTCAAACTTTTTCGCCTTTCTTCTCTTGCAGACGCTGCAACTCAAGCAAGTGATTTCTACCAGCCCTAAAGGCAACAAGGACGAAACCATCTGCACGCGGTGACGGGGGTTTGCCAGCGAAAACAATGGCTGGAAAAGATTAAACATTCACCATTTTAAATGTTGTAAGATATTATCTTTCCAGACAATCCGGATGTATATAAATAAGTCGCATAAAAATCGCTTTAATCTCCATATACGTGCAAATTATCCATGCAGGTTCTTTCAATGGTTTCGTCTGAAAAGCGAACAGGTGAGGCTGCGGCGTCCGTGACAACCATATGGTTTCTAGTTTAAACGTAGCCGACAGGAGTGATTTACTGTCATTGCAGTACTTGAAGATTTATGGCAAACTACTCATTTTATCCCTCAAAGTAGAAGAGGTTTATCTAACACGTGTGTTAACAGTTAATGTAGTAGTGGGAAGTCTTATTAGTGATTATCTATTTAAAGGGACAGTACACCCAAAAAGATCATTCTGTCATTATTTACTCTCCTCTTGTGGCTCCAAATCTATATGACTTTCTTCTGCAGAGAACAAAAATTTTCTGAAGAAAGATAATGAATCTTGACCATAATGCATTAAAAATAGAACATTAAATTTACCGATATTGTTCATACGAATTTTAAAGCAGTTATGCAGATACTTTTATGTGTACTGGTTAGTAATTGTCCTGTTACAGACCTACATATTTTCGGTCACCATTCATTCTCAAAAAGACCAGTGAAGTCTTCACAATTAAATTTTTTCTTTCAGAGCTAAAAGTATGCCATAGCTTTTAAATTGAACGACGTGAGGGTGAGAGATTTTTTAAACTATTCCTTCACGTCAACAGTCATGCGGTCAAACAAGCGTTAAGTGTCAGCAGTGTTTGCTTAGCAATTTACCGACCTCCGCATGCAGCATTCCTCTCAACTTTCGTCTGTGCTCACGAAGAACAACTGTGACAATACTGCAGGTAATTATTTGCCTTGAAACAATCAAGCATTACTTGATTCTGTGCGTATTTGAAGTCAGTGTGCTATTAAGTGAAAATGCTATTAAAAAGTCGACCAAAGAAAATCTAGAACATTATTTTTCTGGGGCTTTCAAACACTGAAAATGTCCATCCGATAACTGCGTTTGCTATTTTACTTCCAAAAAAAATAAATGGCTCAATTGAAGACGTCACAAATTGGTGGCTAATTCATTTGAATTATCAGACGTTTTCGTACAATCTACTTATACCCCACTCTTAGGTTTAGATGCTGACCTTCAGCGTATATTTCCATACAAACCATTATACATATTCATGCAAAAATCACCACCTTGTAAAATACTAGTATGTTTTGTCATAAAATTGGGTTGCTACAACACTCTCATATTCGATGACATGAGCAGGACGACACCAAATGACTATGAACAGGCAGCCTAGAAATGTATGGCACACTTTTCCTGCACATGACAGCATGGTGAATTGGCATAGCAGAGGGATCTGACGCTATTTGCGACCATGAGACCTGATTGTAGAAATTGGAGGGGCTGAGATTAGCGCTTGGGGGAGAAGTGCTTTCTCAGAGCAGACAAAGGCAATTCCAAGGACTTGTCATGACCCGTCTCTCATTTGCACTGCCCTGTTTTAGCACACCAACAGGGCTCTGGAACACAAAGAAACTGAGGATTACTGCTCGGAGATTACGCCGTTTCTCGTCTTGCTCTGGCCATCGCCTCACGTCTGAGTTCAAAATACAACAGAGATGCAAAGAAGAGCGTTTCTGGGTCACCGACAAAATTACTTCAGCATCATCTAATGGGCCATGCTGCGAGTGTAATCATGCATTTTGTAAGTAAACAAAAAGACTTAATTGAGGACGCATTCAAATTGACGATGGAGCGTTGATAGTCTCCAGAGCAATCTGACTGTAATTGTCAACAACTGTGGGTCAGGAAATATAAAATAAGCATATAAGTAAGTGTATTTCTTTATGAGCGGAAACGCTGCAGTCTTTTTTATTCGCTTATAATTGATCAATGCATCTCTGTAGCAGTGATTTGAGAACAAAGTTGTCAAAAGTAAAGACCATTAGTTAAAGGCCAGACTGCTCAATATAATAACATCTAGCTCCTTCTGAGGCACGAAGCGAGTGTGACCAGCAGTGACCCTCCCTCCTTGGATCTGATTCTCAAGAACAACCAGCTGCTGTCCTGCTAACCTCTGCTCTGTTTCGCTTTCATCTCTGCCGGTCAGGTTACAGAGGTCGAACTACTACCACTATGTTCAAACAATTTCAGCAGCACAGGAACGAGATGCTGCCCTCTTAACTCTTGATGGTTAGTTGTATAAAGTGTTCTGCTCATTCAGTAAAATCCTCCATTCTAACAGTCATCTTCAAGAACAAGTAACTTGTTCTTCATAGTGATGTGTATACAGCAGCCTACTACAACATATACCACCCTGTCAATGTGTATATTAATGTGTCAATGTTTGTATCGTGTCGCATTTTTATCCAAATTCTTATTAGTGGTGAAACAAATGCAAAATAGGTTAATCAATTATTTTATCTAAGGTGACAAAAGAATAACAGTTTTTGCCCAAATAAATTCCACAGGATTCAAAAATAATAGAACCCCATTCACAACGTTGTTGTTTTATTGTAACAATAAAAAAAAAACATTAAAACATTAATCAAAATATCTTCTTTTTGTGTCCATCATACATGTTATAACTATATTTAGATATTTTAAATATTATTTTAGTATTTAATAATATTTTGAATTAGCTTTTAATGTATATATAAAATTATTATTATTATTATAATTATTATTATTATTATTTTTTTTTTAAGTTTTAGTTTTAATTAATAAGAATTCCATTTTAATAGTTCTCGTTTTAACAACACTAACTCTGACTCTAGAAAGAATACTAGTTTTCTGGCATGTTTTGGAATGTCTGGTCACGCTTAACTGTGTGCTGTAAAATAGGGAAAAACAACATTTCTTGTGTTCATGAAGTGAGCGGAATTCCACTACAGAACATCAGACACTTACAAAACCTAACAAAAAACTAAATCTCTCTTATAATAGTTGAATAGCAGCTTAAAGTTGTGTTATTCTTGCCTGAGTAATTGCTCGACTCCTCTTTCTTGTCCACCCAAAGACGAAATTCTTTCCTCCTTGTTTTCTTTACTACTGGATAAACAAAGACAAAACAGACAGTCAGCAACAAAGCTGACCACAGCTTGGCAACACTGTGGTAAATCCCTCTGTGAAAACATGTTCATTTCACAGCCTAGCCAGGGTGGAGACAGTGTTTTGCCACCTCAGACCCTGTCCTGGGGTCAGCTGGACAGATAACAGAGAGCCATTTGTTTGGACACTAACACTCACACCCTTCACTATAATTTGTGGTCATGACTCAAGACTTTAAAGGGACCATCAACCCAAAATCTGTCATTCTGCCATTCCAAACCTGTATGGAACAGAAAAAAATATATTTTAAATACCAGTATTGGTATTTCCAGTATTTTCAATTTCAGTATTGTCTTTGCCAGTACAACATACACCGTCAGTGGGCTTCATTATCCCTATAAGCCTTGCGCTGTGATATATTATCACTCCCTGTAACCAACTAAACTACTGCAAAGGACAAGAGAGAAAAAATAACAAGCTAAACATAAGTTACCCCGAGTCTTTAGTGCCTGCATGTGTGCACATCAAGCCACAATTGACTGAGTTTGAACTCTTTATTGCCAGTGCGCCCTGGAGAGGGAGGAGCTCAAAAACAGAAGAGATCTGCTGAAAATACACTCTTGACAGTGCTAGATGGAGCAAGAAATCTGTGCTTTGCAAAGCGGAGTGACTCAGAGTCTAGACACTTCAAACCACACTCAACATCCTCGGCTAACAGTGATAGTGGGACGTGATTGAGAGAGAGCTGCAATTATAGAAGTGCAGTTCATTATGTGCCGTGAAAGGCACAATGTAAATGTCTCATTTAAATATATGGGGAAATTTGTTGATTGCCATAAAATTAATAAAATTTTAATTAAGCACTATGATGCAGGCTGGATTAAACAAAACCACATTATATAAAAGCCACACCAACCCCTGTCAAATGTGTGCTTTATGCCTGGCAAGTCGGTATTGTTCCTGTTAACAAGCTTAAAATTACTTCGGTTAATTGAAATACAACTAAAAATAAAACAGAAATATTAAAGAAAAAAAAGTAATAAAATAAAAACTAAAAATACAAAAATAAAAGCTATAGCATAGCTATGCATAGTGGTGGTCCTACACGATAATACTGTGGTACTTTTTGCAAGTGTAATCATAGTATTTGTTTAAGAAGTGCATTTAATATAGCTATGCCCCTGACAATTAAAATGATGCAATGAGACTAAATTATTTATGCTTTACAACTGAATAAAAATCATATAGCAATTGTCAACTGAATATAATGTTATTACAGAGGATTGCTTATAGGATGTTCAAGCACTTTCTGTCAGTAGATTTACAGACACAACATATTTAAGGATAAACAATAGCGAAAGACTCTAAAGAACCGATTAGTGACTGACTCAAAACACTCAAAATAAATTCGTAATAGCTAGCACACTTCATGTCGTCATAAAATGATGAAATAGTAAGAAATAGTAAAACAATAGTATCCCGAATTAAGACTTATGGCCACCTACCGGCGATGTAACCCGTAGAAAAGGTCACCGAACGAATCTTTCAAGTAACTGATTCAAAAGATTCGAATCACTTAAATGAATCAAACTCAGACACAAGCCAGGATACGTAGTATCGCATTATTGATCAGCGTGGCTTATCAGAGAAAACACATGCATTTAAACACGACACGTTTACTGTTAATCAATTCAAGCAGACAAATAACAGCTGTGACTGTTTTGCATCGTTAATCCATCGCATAGCAACATGCCACGAGAAATCACATTGAAAGCCACGCGCGACGCTTTTTATCAGCGAGAACTACATGCTGGATGAACGAGACGCGAATAAGAGAATGTGAACGCTGGTTTGCATTGACAGGATATTTTCTTATAATATCCGACACAGCACCAAACATGCCCTGGAAATTTAACAAGACAGCGGGCAGATTTCCCCACGAGTCCCTGCATTTTAGGGAGCATATACGCGTCCACCATATCCAACCGACATAAAAAAAACTGCCGTACATTACATTACTCCAAATTAAAGGTAGCCTGTTTACCAAAACGCGACATTTAAGAGAAGATGCCATGAGAGATGCACACGGACCTGCGATGCCAATTAATATTCATCTGCGGCTCTCCTCAGTCACATCTTGCAGATCACATCCTCCCCTTCATGCAAAACGCGCACAGGGTCCCCGCATCGCGCCAGCACGATGATATTAGAACATCTTCTCTCACATTTCAGCATTCGTTCATCCCCGGTTAGGCACAGTAAAGAGCTGTCACACCTCTGGAACAAGACTGGCAAACAGGGAAGAGCAACACGCATCCACTTGTCTGATTAACTCTTTCAGTCTCGCCTGTTTATACGGACCCAACAGACTACGCACACCATGACTCAACTGAGCTTCGCGCTGCTTTCTAGGACCTTTAGAGTCTGTTTGCACCGAAAAACAAAAGCAAAAACAGGCTGACTGGTGAACAAATGAGCATTTCATGTGCAAATAATAAACGGTTTAGATAACGAAACTGATTATTATCTAGGTTTTGAATGTATATTTTATTGTATCTGAATAACAACATACATTTTAGATTCAACTTTGCACTAACTGAATGCAGAGGCGCTGTTGCACTGTGCTATGGCGCCCCCTTTGGCGGATGTGTGTATTGCATAATTGATCCGTGATACCGCAGGAGTAAATTTACATGTGGATGCTGCAGCAACTGTATGGTAAAAGGGGTTTTTGGTTAATCCAACATCACTTGTGCTTTTTAAACGTTTAAAATAAGTCACTGAATGAGTCCTTATGAAGGCAAGACACTGCAAACAAAAATAGCTTGTGACCCGTTTTGCTTTCGTTACACATCAACTGTGAAAATAGTGGAAAGACGACGTCCAGAATGCACATTTAAGTTGCACTTTCACTAAATATTTTTTTCCCAATTTATTCCATTATTTTCACATTGGAGTGTGTTGACACACCTGTATTAATTCATGTAATATTTCTAAAAAAATATATTTTCTTACTGTTGACAATGAAGAGTTACCTGCCCCTGTAAAATCTTTAACTCATACATACACCAATAAAATGCATGAGGGAACCTGTAATATAAAATTGTCTACTGTGATTAATTAACTGTCAAAGTATGGTGATATCTATTGCCACCTAACACAATGTCAGTCATCCAACGGATAATATGATTTATTAAATAAACAGAAATAAATCAGATTATTTATATGAAACCACATACAAACACAATTCAAAGTGTTTCATAATAGAGAAAACAAATTCTGGTAACCAAAAAACATGATTTATAAAAAAAACAAACAAAAAAAAACATTCTTACTATATTTTATCTAGTTTCTCTGCCACCACTTGCACTATGTACAAAATTGTTGATCCAAAACAAAAGCAGCCACATCCCATATCATACAGCAAATATTAAATCTTTAACAAACATGGATCTTCCATCTGATTAATGCACTCTGAAAAATCCCCCCTGAGAAGTACATAAGCATTAACACATGTACGGATATCATTGGTGTGAGGAATTAAACCAAAAAATGGATGTGGAGCACTATTACAACTTTAGTGCAAGGCAAGCTGTCCAGTTTAACTGTGCAATTCTCGATTGTGTAAAACATGCCCATTCATTACCTCCATTTACATGAGCATCCTTAGCCATAGTAGGTACCAAAACGTCACATTCTAGGGTACAAAACAAACAAAACAAAAACATCGACATGGTCACTTATTAAAAGGACAGTTCTTTCAAAAACTAACATGAAGTCATTATTTACTCACCCTGGTGCTGTTTGGTTTGTTGTTGTTCATAAAGAAGGGCGTACAACATTAGACCACCAGGGTAAGTAAACAATGATGTCCTTTTTATTTTTGGGTAAACCATCCTGTTAATACGAGAAGTAATATTAGTCCTTCTGTATATTAAAGTAACCAAAAAACTGATTCAATCAGTCAAAGTAATGCTGGCACCTTTCTGAAAACAAAAAGAAAAATAGTGCTCTAATATTTTTATATTAGAATCAAAAGATATTCAAAGAATAGGAAATTGAAAATGTATTCCTTGAAGACTAATTCCAATGTGCTCAATAGTCTATACTTTTTGTAGTATTTTGCATTTTTCACAGCGTTCTTTTATTGAAAAAACGAGGAAGTCACAGGTAGCCGCCCGTTCAGGAACCACAGCCTCTGACCCGGTCATGGATTTCTTGTGCCCTGAGCCCTGGCAGACAGAGTAACTTTCTAGGTCCTCGAGGAGGGCGACAATCTGTTTTGCTGTGGTGAGTAGAGACGAGTGGTTGTCGTAGAGTCTGTGGGTGGGCAGCAGCGGCTGTCCCTGCACGCTGATGTGGTAGTGGAAGTTAGGCTCAATGTGAATGGTGGTGTCTGCCATAGTGGAGCGCTTAGAGCACTGAATCAGCTGTAACTGAGGGCCTTCCACCACGACACAGAACCAGAGGACAGGAAGTACCATGCTACGAAGAGATCTCAGGAGAGGCATCAGTTCATGATTGACATCGATGCCTTTGATGGTGGGGTCACTGTCTGCCATGCTGAATATCTGAGTGATCTGCAAAAGCCAGAATTACATAATCATTGCTACTCCTGACTTCCATATTACAGCATATACGCAAATTGGCTTCTTACCGACGGACAAGACTCGTCCTCCTGTTGCTCCTCCTGACATGGTCCTTGACCTGCTGAACCTTGTGATTGATTCCTTTCCTTCAAACTCCCTCTAGGGCAGTGTGGTGGCATTGCCATAGGAAGAATATCTGGTCTCTAAATAAATGGGAAGTGGAGGTAAATATGTAGTGCAAAAATAAATAAATAAATATATATAAAAAAAATATAATTGACCACAGCCTAATATAATTATTTACAACTTAATGGCTATTATGGCAAAGCTGAATTTAACATGTCGTGTGATACATGATCCTTAAGAACTCATTCTGATTTGGTGCTTAAGTCTGCACTCTTATTAATATTGTTAAAAACTTAATATTGTTAGTTTGTCATTTGTTCAAAATAGAAATTGTTCGCAATATTATAAATGTCTTTTCTGTCACTTTGATCATGTATTGCATGTTAAATGAAAGTATTTATTAGTTGTTATTTTTTCGAGGTATGGCAAATATTTAATTTAAAACATTATTTAAAGGCCATGCACTACTGTCATTTCCAGACTTGTTTGTGTTTAACCCTACTTCCACCTTCTGTAGCTATTTTCATGGCGAGAAATATTATGACTGAAATATATAATTTTTACCATTTATTTTTGCTAAAAACTGAAAAATATTTGGCTTCTCAAGATAATGTGAAAGAAAACAGGACTTATTTTTGTCAAGACAACCAGAAATTAATGTACTGTAATTAAACACGGATCAAAAAACTGACTAGTACAACTACAATCTTGAATTTATTTTACGTTCACCTCCCAAAGTAAAGGAAAGACAGCACCTCCGATATTTTGAAGATGTTTTAAGGCTGCTTTGAAATCACCATTGACTTCCATAGCATTTTTTCCTACCATGCAAGTTAATGGTGATAAACCAAAATAGCCTGGTTACAAACTTTCTTTAAAATACAAGGAAATTCATACAGGTTTGGAACTACTTGAGGGTGAGTAAATGATGACAGAATTTTGTTTTTTGGGTGAACTATTCCTTTAATGGCTTACTGTTTATTTCCCACTTGCTAATCTTTGTTTAAGCTGAAAACAGACAGGAATAAGGAGCTTACTAAAGACAGAAAGGGTCTGCTACTGATGCCACTGCCTTGAAGCCCATTTTCTTTGATCAACTCCACCCGTCCTATGTGCAACTGAGAGCTCATCTTCTCAAGAGATAGGGATGACAGAAATGAGACGCAAACACATTTATATAGGTCTGCTCAAATTATACGAAAATGCAACAAACCACATTAGCTCCGGGATCAATTTAAGGAATCATTATGACCTGATTAATAATACGTGTGTATAATATTCATTTACATGGTAAAAACATACCTCAGCTTTCTGTGGATTGTAGAGTGGGATGTTGTTCATCAAATGACTGTTAGTGACATCGGTATAAATATACGCCTGAATGAATAAGAATAAAAACAGTTATTGAGAGCAGACAGGAACAGGTGTAAGTGCTGTAAAGACTCTGGAATACCTTTCTATTGTAATTGGGATGAAGGAGCCTGTTCCGATTCGGCACCTGGGAAACACCCGAGGATGCCTTTGGCACATACGATTCAGCCTCGTTATCTGAGACCTCAAAATCCCACAACTTTTGGGACCTGGGTCTACCACGTCCATATGTATACCGTGGTCTGCCGTGTGTAACCCAGCCCTGAGAAAAGAGCATCTCCGCTTCATCCATGGGCAGCAAATGCTTCTGTTAAGCACAGTCATTGAGACAAGATTTTTACACAATTATTGAACATACAACGTTCATGAAATAATAGTGAAAAATCGTAAGGGATTTAACTGTTCATATTCCACTAAACTCGTTATAGGAGTCATTACTTCACAATGAGTTAAACTCACTAAATAGTCTAAATTCACTCTCAAACAGTTATATAATATTACACAAAAAACATTATATGAACCAAAAAAAGTTCCTATATTTTGTGAGCAACTAGAGGTTTCAAAATAATGCACCATAAAACAATATTTTAAAGCAAATAATACATTTAAAGTGATACTACGGAAGCCCACCATAGCCTCTCTTTGGCACTGTCGTAGACGGCATTTCTGTCTTTTTTTATTTCTGCCTCCAAACTTGGGTTTGTCCATGCAAAAATCGCAGCTTCCGCAGTCTGTGCGTCGAACGCAGCCTTTACACTTTCCACACGAACGGCGACGTACCTTTGGTACACCCATCTGCAAATCAAGAAAACAAGTATCACCGTACGAAGAAAATTCAGGACACTGTTTTAAGACTTTGACTGCATTACATATTTGCAGCTTAAGCCTGTAGTATCAAGCAAATTTAAAAAAAATGCAATAGCCAAAATAGCCCAACTGAGAACAAATACTTTGTGAATCTCTTCAAGCAATGTGCGTATTTGTGATCAAGGCACTTGGACTAGAACTCTACCTCATCCAGGCCAATGTCCCCGTCATTACCCCCAAAGAACACAGACAGATCCTCTGAGTCACTGTACTGCAGATAGGAGCTCTGCTTACAGGAAAACAACATTTAGATATAGTTGTTCTACAGGAATCCCTCAGATTGCTCTACGAGATTATTTATAAGACTGTTACCTGTGATTCCTCAAAATCATCTGAGACTGAGGGCTGAAAAAGAAATGAAAAGGGAGACTGAATGATTAAAACGTTTTTACAAGCATAATGAAGAACTGTGAGAAACAGTGCAGTTCAAAGAATTTTATTCTCACTTGTGAAATATTTGAAGCTGTGCTTAGTGATCTGTCTGTGTTTGGAAACTGCCACTCTGATGCCTGCATAGTAGATAAAGATGAGTAAAGATTAATAATGACCAAGTAATTTGGAAAGTTACTGTTCAAAAATTTGAGGTCTGTAAAATGTGTAACTTTTTTTTTAAAGAAATTTGTATATTTTAATAAAAAAAATACTGTACTTTTGAACCTTTTATTTTTTGAGGAAAAAAAAATAAAATAAAAAAATAAAATAAAAATAATAATAATAATAATAATAATAAATATATATATATATGATAATTAAAAGTAATTGTTTCAGCTATTACTAGATCAAACCAACATATTAAAATGATTTCTGAAAACATGCAAATTACAGGCTGCTCAAATTTTAGCATTGCCATCATGTGCATAGATTGCTTAAACTATATTAGCAGAAAATGGTTTAATTATTAAATTATAATACTGTATAACAACATTACTGTTTTTTCTGTATTTTCGATCAAATAAATGTAGTAATTACCAAAAAAAAAAAAACACTTACCAACCCCAAACTTTTAAACAATTTAGTAATTCATGAAAATGTGTGAATTGTACTGTGCAAGTAATTCATGACAAACTTACATTTACCTTTCCAGCCCTGTCTTTATGTATGGGGCGCAAGCACTTTCGTTTGCGACACTTAATGACTTTACGAGAGTGGATATTGAGTCGAAGGCGTAGCCGACCATTTCTACAACTAACACATTTTCCACAGTCCACTGTATTTTGGCAAGCCTGGCATCGGCCACATGGAACCCACTAAGAAAAAAAAAAATACTAATAAATGTGTTTTTATTTGAAAGGCAGCACATTACATAACAACCTCCCCCCCTCCCTTCAAAAAAAGTAAACATACCTTTTTGTAGGGTTTTCTTCGTCTTACTACTGCAAAGCCAACAGAAATAAACAATAATAATGTCAGCGGAAGTACACTATAGCTGCGTGCTTGCTCTCACAAATTGGAAAATAAATGGCTATGTTTTGACTTACCTGTGTTACCCTCTAGCCTGCAACTCTGGCACATAGTTTGTCCCTCTTCAAAAGTATAGGTTTTATTACATCTCAGGCAGACACTGAGTACAAACAAAAATAACAGAGTAAAAAAGATATTAACACCACTGTTTTTGACATTTAGGTTATAGTTTAGGAAAAAGAAACACTGCTCACCCAAAACATTTTTGTGGATTTCCACTGGCACCATTGACGGGCCTATCTGGGGCCACAGACAATGAACCGCTCGGTGGTGGAGAAGAAGGAGGAGGAGGAGTTGGATTTGCAGAATCTTCAGTCAGATCCACCGTATGTTGTGGGGCAGGACTTGGTAAAGTGCTCTCAGGACTAGTATAGGTACTGCATTTTGGCGTGGTCACCGTATCAGCACCCGTTTGGATTGAATATGCCATCAACTTCGGAGTTGTAGCGTAACTAAGACTAGCTGAAGACCCCGGAGTGCTAGCTGTTCCCGTGTCTGCCAGTTCATTTGGAAAACCGGGTACAGAAAAGTGTGCCAGGGGAGAATCCAGTTTCCTTCTCTACGGATACCAAAAAATGTAGGCATCAGTGGGAGATGTGTGAATAAATTGAAGCAAAAATGAAGACGGCATGCTGAACATCTTCTCACCTTTCTTCTTCGTGGCCCTTCACCGAGAAACTGTCCAGTCTTAAAATCAAAATGTGTGATGTCCACAGATTCATTTATTAATTTCACAAGCTCAACCCTACTTCTTACTTTATGACCTTTTGGGCTGAAAGGAAAAAAATAATCAAATTAACGAATGATGCAAATTGAAAGTGTCACATAGTAATGCTTTTGTATTACATCGTTTACTCACCAATGGATCGTCTGCAGCAAATGGGTGCCTTCAGAGTGACAGTTCAAACGGCTGATAAAAATATCACAATAATCAATGAATGTCTTGTGAAGTGAAAAGCTGCATGCTTGTAAGAAATACATAAAGAACCATTCAAACCATTGCTTCTGACTAAAACACGAATCCTCTATATTGCTTTTCACAACACATTGTGATAGTTTTTGCTTCTAAATGGAGCTTGGTCTAGGCATATTTCTCTCCTAATTCCATCCAAAACAGTTCTAAACAAATATAAATTTTCGATATTTTGATGCGAGAGGATGAAAACCGAATGGACTTTTTTTTTTTGTTTTTTTAAGGAAATGTTATAAGACTCTCACAGTGGACACAAGCAAGAGTTAAACATTAAAATGCCTTAGAAACATGCAGCTTTTAACTTCACAAGACAGTAACTGATAACTGGAACTGGGCAGACTACTTGTGGACTGTTGATGATTTTGTCAGCTGTTTGGATTCTCATTCTGACGGCACCCATGCACTCGCTGCAGAGGATCTAACAGTGAGCAAGTGCTGCGATGCTAAATTTGTTCAAATCTGTATAAACTAACAACTCGTATACATTACTTTAACCAATTTTCCTTTCTGGATGAACTATTCCTTTAAACGTGTCGTTTTTATGATACCTCATGTAGTATGTATCACTGCGTCCTTCACTGGTGCCTGACCGACGAAAAACCTGTTTGCGTTTCCATCCCTCCCCTAAAGACGGCCAATCTTCCCATTCTTCATCTACCTCGCATTGTGCTCTCCTCCTCGGTCTCCTAGAAGAAAAAAATAATACAAACATCTGTTTTAGCTTAAAAAAAACAGACAAGTGAACCAAAGGAAAACATATTTATTTTCAGTAACTCATGATTAAAGGTTAATATCTAGGTCATGAACATACCCGACACCTCTGCTACCTTTCTCTCCAGTGCTTTTCTAACACTGACCACACTGCCGCTCCATTCACTGCCCGCAAGGCTCTCTACTTCTCCATCAATGCTCAGGGAATCCACATCGTCACAGTCTTCATCAAGTGGCTCCAACCAGTCACAAGGTTGATTCTCTATGTCTCCGGGAGACTCAGCCTCATTGTCAGTTACCGCTTCCTCTATGTTTTCATCTGTGACATGATTCTGAACGTCTGTGCTTTCTGTGGACTCATTGCTTTCCTCTGCATTTGCATCTTTGACTTCAGTTGTTGGTTCTGCAAGTCCTTCCTCTGTTTCCATGTCAGTATAGCCCCCCTGTTCTCCTTATTACGGCTGCAATAAGGAATTACACATTAGCGTGGTTATACTCCGATACATTGTCGTAAGAAGCAAACAATATTTGCTTAGCTCTTCTACTTTCCAGCACTGTAAATCGTCTGCTTTTTGTCCACCTGAAGCTCCCTCATTTCAATAACGCTTATGTATCTGAATAATCTCTTTGCAATATGTTATGCATTCAGTTAAGACACCTGCAACTGAATCCAACAGACAGTTGACTGCCTATTGTTGCTCTCCGTATAAATACCAAACGCTTTATCTATTAAACCACGACTTTTTTTGCAGAAAATGCTGTCTAGGTAGTCAGCAAACTAGGTTTTGCGACACAGCCTAACACGTAACGTTATTAGCGACAATACATAGCGTGCTAGCTACAGTGCTAGCACAGGCGAAATGACAGCATATAAAGCAGTTTTTAAATTGACCGAGACTGTTTTCTGTTTTTAACGGTTGTGTTCTGCTGAAATTCTAAATACGACCGCGCCATTTTTAAGCCCTACCTGTAAACCCTTTAATAAGCTTCACATTGATATATTTTAAATACTGAAACAGGAGAGGGACCGGAAGTGCTGTTGTAACCCGGAAACACGTGACTCGAGAATTTAGAATAAATAAAGCTCCCTGTTCACGTTTCAGAAAGGTAGATAAAGGTTTATTGCTTGATGTGAGGTTTAGTTTTTTGTTCGTTGTACTGCTGCATTTAACAAAACAGCATATTATAGTATTTTGTTTTTTTTTTAAACTTGATTACAAATTAGTTTAATAAGCGTAAATATTTGAGAGTAAAGTTGAAAAAAAAAACACGAAATAGTTCACATTTTGCTTTTGGGAAATAGTATTTAATATGTATTCATCATTATTTGATTTTTTTTTACTTTTAGATTCCACCGTATGTATGATATATTGGAAATACTGGTAATAAAAAGGCTTTTATAAAAAATAAAAAAAAAAAAGTTAAATATAGCAGGCTAAAATACTTAATATCATTAAACCTAAGAAATAAATATTTCTATTGTATATTTTTATAAGTCTTATTGTTATTTTTCTCTGTCCTGGAAGCTTGTTTTTCCAAAACAAATTCCTTGTAAGCATACTTGCTCTTATATCAATATAGCGGCCTATAAATAAAAAAAAATCTATAATTAAGAAGCGGTCACAACAAAAAATATACATATATAGTAAAATGAATCAATGAAAACTGGAGAAAATGCACGGAGAGAGATTTATTATGAATGATATCATCCAAAATAGTGACAAATATACAGTATGAAAAGTATACAAATATAAACAAATTTCTGAGCACTGATTGTTGGCATGGCTATCTGTCCTTGTTGCTGCGGAGATCAGTGGTCAGTGGGTCATGCTGGATGGTTTGGTGGAGCATCAGGGCCAAGAGTCCTGCTCTGTTGGTCATGGCTGTCCTCACATTGCGTTCTTGTTCAAACAACTCATCCAGCTTGTACCACTGTTTGGAGTGGAAAAATACGAGTTATATGAAACTGAATTAAGATTACACTGAAAATAAGTTGTGAAGAACTTAACTGACCACTCTGACACGCTCTAAGTCCACCTCCGCCCGTCTGAGCTTCTCCCAGCAGTAATGCTTGTTGCACTTGCGTTTCGAGACCCTGCAGTAATCTCCAGTTGGCTCAAACACATTACGCACTAGTGGACATCCACACACTTCATCTGCTGGGATCTGAGAAGAGAAAAACAGAAGTGATTAACTAAAAACAAATCCTGTTATGAAGAAATTCCTTGGAAGTCCCCCAGCACTGATTTAAACTAAAAACAACTTTTATATGCACTTTGGCCACTCATTTATATTACAATGGAGGCGTGGGGGCCTAAAAATGAAAACTTTTAAAACAATGAGTTATCTTTTTTTGTGTAAAATGTAGCAGCGCCAACTGCTGGCCTGGCAAGAATATTAAGCCGTCTTTAATATTTTGTGAACAGGTTATTTTGACAACTTTTCCAAGCAAAGGAAAAAAAATTCAATTCTCAGTACAATCACTTGTTAAAACATACTCTTATTTTGAACATAAACACTGTAAAACCATTACTAAACTCTTACCTTTGGATCTCTGGAATGTTCTGGACATAAAACTTGGAGTCTCTTGCAGTATGTTTTACTCTGAGGGTTGTAAACATCACAAAAAAGTCTTGTTGCCCTATTTGGTAAGAGAAAAACATTATATATAGCCTATTATTTAAATAAAAAAATATATACACATTTTGTAGTTTTATGCCTTGCAGTTAAAAAATAAATAATTAAAATAAAGCTATTTGTAAAGTATTCAATTCACTGTATGTATGTATATATATATAAATAAAAAAAAACTCAGTGTTATTAGAAAACAATTTTTTTATTTATGTATAAAAAATAACATTATATACATATAAAAATTTAAAGGCTATTAAAATTTTTTTATATTAGACACTTTTCAGTCAAAACTGTTGTACTGTATAATAATAATAATAATAATACTAATAATATAATAATAATAATAATAATAATAGAAATACAGCCCTCTTACCCTTCTATTCTGGTTGGGAAAATGGAACCGAAAGAGGTCTGGCTTTCATACTGTTAAAATAATAAATCAAGTGTTAGTGTAATACAAACAAAATTTGCTTTAAGAGATGGGACAAAAATCTTCTATTCAATGAATCACTGATCAACAAATTGGCTCAGAAAATAAAACCTTCACCTTGGCATAACACCTCTCCATATGCCTCAGGGCCACTTTGGGGTTAATAGGGTGACTACAGGACACACAGAAGATCTGAAGGTCTGTGTCCTCACTGTCCGTTTCATTCACCTGCACGACAGGACATTAGCCAGCTCGCACTGATAAATTTGAGATCTCCAAAACACACATATTCCATCTCTCCCAAGTCACATTGCCGTAAGAAGTTTTGCTGGAAACTCACATCCTCATCCTGCTGGACCACCTGCTGCTTGGCTTTGGCGATGATGCCCTCTAGCTCGTGGAAACGGCGCTCCATCTCGGCGAGGCGCATCCGTGCAGCCTGCTGCTCCCTGCGGATGCGCTCCAACTGTTTCTTGCCCTGTTCCTCAGCGATGCACGGGCTCTGCTGCCACTGCTGGATGCGCTGCGGGAGGATCTCGTAGATGCGGCTGCATAGATCAGCGCACCAATAAATCAATGCAATCTTTTCAAAACGCATTAAACTGGTTGTGACTGTTCCATGCTGATTGGCTGCACTTAATGAAATAACCTACTTGGCGGCCAGCTTCATGCCACAGTCCTCAGAGCAGTATTTTGAGTTTGGACGTGCCGACTCGATGCAGTTCGGACCCAGACACTGTTGCATGTCTCCTCCATGTCTGCCATCTCCCCTCTCGCTGTGTCTCGAACGATCACGGTGCTTCTGTTTCTGCTTGTGACGACGGGACTCTTTCTGTGCACGGTGAGCATAATTATGGGATAAGCAAACAATTCTTAAGAATGCAGGTAAACCGTTTCTAGTCACCACTGATTTACAGTGTTTTGTTGAATACTATGGAACTCGGGGACCAAAAGCTGTTTGGTTAACAATATTCCTCAAACTATTTTCTTATATGTTCAACAGAAGAAAGTGAGGGGTGGAATAACTTAAGGGGGAATAATCCGATCTCACTGAACTTTAACCTTTAATCACACCCCAGTTTTTGAGAGAACATTGATGACACACAGACTGAAGTGTATAAGAGCTGATCTAGGAGACCAACGATCAATAAGTTCCAAAAATTTGTAAATGTTGACAAAAAGATTGAACCTAAATTTTGGTGATGATATAGCACATTGAGAGATTTACAAGCAAATATTATTATTATTTTAAAGCGATTCATTTCGGACTAAGAGCTCCAAATCAGATAAAGAATTGTCAGCACAGCACAAGGGTTATGAAACGGTGTTCTTCATTGTACCTTTTTGTCAAATTTCTTGTCTCTCCTCTTGACGTGCTTGACTTTTATAGCTTTCTTTCGCGGGACAGGACTGTAAAGTGGACCGTCTTCATCCTCGCTGCCCCATGAAAAAAAAAAAAAAAAAAAAAAAAGTGAGGTTTGTCTATGAGTGCTAGACCTATAGCATCATGCCCATCAAGCATATCTCACAAAAATACTCAGGTTATAATATATATTACAACCTGACAAGTTGTAAGAAATGTATATACTAAGTGGTTGTGGTTGAGCTACAGCAATTAGCGGTTACCGCATTTCTGTCCTTGTAATGCTCATATGGCTCCATATCGTTCTCATCGTAATCATCTGAGTACCGTCTATCCCTGTGCATTATATTGTCCTTCCTTTCACACAGAGAATACTCCTCGTCTCGAACACGCAGCATTTTCTGCAAATAAATTTTGCGAAGGAAAAATGAACCTCCAAACAAAATAAACAATAACAATCCACCTAAATATAAATAAACTTACCCGCGCACGGACAACACACTGCCTTAGACGGCATTTTTGACGAATCTTGTTTGGGCCGCCAAATTTCTTCATGTCTTTGCAGAAGTCACATTGACCACAGTCCTCTGTCCTAGTGCAGGGTTCACACTCACCACACATACGGGCAGAGCGCTTCACCTAAAATGCAATTTGTACACAATTAATAAATGTAACAACAAAGTATTCATTAAAAATATATATTTATTTTTGTTGTTTTATTACTATTTAAAATTAGTCAATTCCATAATAGTTAAAAAACAAAAATATTATTTCTGAAGTATTTAATTCAGTGTATATTTCCAAAAATAGGCCTTATCACATGATTATATATAATATATATATATATCAAATATTCATCAAATTAACATCCATATTGCAATTGAGAAAGTGAAAAGATAAAATGGCAAACTTGCATGGTAGGCTTGAGAAACACTAACTTTAGATCCTCGCCGCTTATCAATCTTGTACTCTGGAGTACTGGATCGTTTTTCAACTCTCTCTTGCTCAACATCTTTATCACGGTTCTTTTTCCGATATCGTATTGAAAGAGACGGATCCAATTCTAAGAGATAAACAATATTTTAGAATGAATTAACACACATTCTACCACACTGCATTATGCATGTTTAAATATTTTAAGGTGAAAGTCTTTAGTCACTGACGCCGACACTGTTGGCAGTACCACTCCCTGATGGCTTTGGCCATCTTCTCGGTCACATTTATGCAGTGGCCATGGAACCACTCATTGCAGTTGTCACAACCACTACGGGAAAAAGGTTGGATAAAAAATGAAGCACGTCAAGTTTGTACACATACGCCGTTATTGGGATACTTTTCGTGAGAACATGGTTGAAGAGACTGGTCTTACATCATGAAGCAGTTTATGTCTGCTTTTCGACAGATGCAGTAGAGAGGAGCGTTTTCTGCATCTAATACAGAGTTGTTCATGGCTGGACCCTGGTCTATATCAGACATCTCGCTGTCCTGATGAAACAATACAATGAAAATATCGACACATCAGTTAGTTATTAACCGAAAGGGGTTGGCGAATACATTAACTTTAACAGACTAAACTTAATGGAACCATCAACAGATTCAAAGACGATGGCACCCCACACAAATTAGAAACAATAAATAATAACAAAATGTAAAAAATAAAAACATCAGATATTTATTCATTTAACACACAAAAAATACTTATTTACATGTTTTGACCACAGTTCAAAATCAGTAAGTCACAATAACGTTACATATTAGCATGATAGCACACTTGTTAAAAACTAAATCGATTACGTTAGCCATTAACCTATTAACATTTAACCGGGTTTACAATGTAGTTAGTTAAATGATGCCTTGTTTAACTTCCAAAAAGAGTTTTGAGCTCATTTATTTTCGTTGTATTTTGACTCAAGCTAAAATGCTATCAAATCATAATAGCAGACTTACCATCGCTGCTCCCCGCCTTCTGGAAGATCCGATCAAACAGAGCAAATGAGAACTAATAAAGATAATACTTCACTGCATGAACACGCCTGTAACCTGAATAATCCGACCTCGATAACAGTAAAATTGCTAACACAATACTGCAAACTAAACCGATATTATAAACCTTATGGCAGTTACACCGATCAGCGGCTAACAGCGTCGTTCGGGTCTGTTTGGGCAGAGGCTTGCTTGTCATAATAAAAGTCCTCGCCGGGTAAAAGTTTTGTTCAATTACATTACGTTCGTTATGAGTCGTTTACAGACTAGATAAAGTCTAAAGATCTAATAATCAATGTGTTTTCTGTGACTGTTTTATAATAAGCAACAGAAAAAAATAGTAAGATAAGCAGCAACAATATTGACATGTACGCATTATTATTAATATTAGTACTAGTAATTACGATACTTATTTACTATTACTATTATTTTTATTTTGTTAAATTATTATGATTGTAAATATACTTTATTGCATTCATTTATTGGCGGGGGTGTGGTGCATGTGCGTCCTATCAACACTATGACACGCTAACGAAGGGATAATGATCAGACAAAGCGACTTCCCCTGCAGCGCAAGTAAGACGAAATCAATCTGGCATCTGACGGACGATGGGATGAATGTGGAGGTGAAGGTTAGTGAATTTGAAGAAACTTGAAAGATAACAATAACTACGTTTTTTAACGGCATAACTTGGCAATCGTAGAAAAAAAATGTTTATTATGCTGTAAATAATTTTATTAGAAATATAACATAACATGTGTTATGACCTTATACCGAGGTTAAAAATATTTAGCCTACTTTATGATGAGGTGGCTATATAATACTTTGGTCTTTGGTGACATTTGAGTTTCGGGAGAGTGTTACATCATTTGTAGTGTTAAATTATTCGTGATTAAATATTAATATTACAGCCTACGTGAACATTTTGTTTATTAATATATTATATTCTACTTAAATTAATTTATCTCAATTAATATCCTATAAACTATTTTTTTTTTTTAAACGAGGTTTTGAGATCTGCTCGAAAAGAAGTTTTCCTGGCACCTCTCTGACTCAAGGTAAGCAAACATAGGACTAATAGGTTGCTGAAATTTATTGCCCTCTTATCCCTGTCACAACATATGTTTGCCAAATGGATTGAGATTAATAATAGATTAATGACTCTGGCACTTTTTGCTCCATCAGTTCTTTTTATGCTAGGCTTTGTATTTTTTTGCATATTTATATAATATATCTTATATACTTGATGTGCACATCAAATGTATAACTCTAAATGAATATATCCATCAGCAGAAGTAGTCATGTTTGTCACACAGAGTGAAACGGTGCTCACATTATTAACTGTTAGTTCCGTAACCTGTCAACTTGTCAAGTGATCAATTAGCTTTCTCCCTCTACAGTATTTTACCATTAGTATTTAAAATATGCCACAGACTATAGCGGATCTATTTTCTTTGCTTCCTGTGTTTGAATATTTAATGACATAGTTAAGAGTTCAAATGCTCTGGCATTTTCACTCTACATCTTTACACTTGTTCTTCTTGCAGTGAATACAGTGAGAGGAGTTTGAAAAGATGGATTGCGATCGTGAGGACGAACACGGTGGCCGGTCACCGAGCGGCTCGAAATCCAACTTATGTGAAAACGAGCAGCAAAATAATTTAGTTCTTAGTACATCAAGTTTCCAACACGCTGGTAGGACCTTTCTATTCACTTTGAATACTCCACTATAGAGGAAAAGAGCAACTAATGCCGTGGCTTATTTATTTTACAGAGTCGTCTGATGTAAAAGACTCGGAATCGACTAGAACGTGTCTAAATGAACTATCACCAACTGATGACGTTTCTGAGAAGGAAAACTTATGTCTTATTTCCCCTCTTAGCAAATCAAAACCACTAGCATTTGGTAAATATCTTTCACGCTACCAATCGAGCTAACATCCGAAGAGCTTTATTATTATAATCTCCATTCGTTTTTTTTATAGATGTGCATATCAAAGAAGACCCAGCAGATGTGAAAAAGCCATTTCAGGATGCTCTAAACCCACCCGGCAGTGACTTCGGCGATGCTTTTCCCGTCTGCGTTCAGCTGCCCGCAAGTCATCTTAAAAAGTCACATATCACCGCTTATAAAACAACACACCGTCATCATCGCAAAATCAGCCAGTCCTCCGCCTCCACACTGAGCCGTTTGAGCCTGAAAGCCCCTGCTGAAGGTAAGCAACACCTCAAATCACATTTGACTCAATGAAATGAGGGATTCAATTTTTATGACATCTAATGCATTATAGATGCTGAAGTCTTTGCTATTTGATGAGCTTTCCATCTTCCTGTCGTCTTTTATCATATTGCTGAGTATAAATTGATGAGGATGCACACCTAACTTTTTTGGTGTGGTGCTGATTGGTAGTATAAAGGCAAAACAGGATGGAGGTTTTATGATGAGCTACACTGTCAGCAAAGCTGCTTTATTTGTGGTTACCACGTCAATATTTTGTCAGTGGTCCAGTCATTAATGGAGTATTCTAGGTTCAATACGAGTTAAGCTCGGTCAACGTAATGCTTTATTGCTTTAACTGTAACATTATGATTTAAAGGAATAGTTCAACAAAAGTTCTAATTTGCTGAAAATATACTCACGACAGGCTATCAAAGATGCGGATGAGATCGTTCCTTCATCACAACAGATTTGGAGAAATGTAACATTACACTGGTCACCATATTGGACCTCTGTAGCGAATGGGTGCCGTCAGAATGAGAGTCTAAACCACTGCTAAAAACATTTGAACAATTCACAAGTAATCCACACAACTCCAGTTTATCAATTAATGTCTTGTGAAGTAAAAAACTGAGAAACACATCCATCACGAAGACACTATTAAACCATACGGCCTTATTGCATTTGACTGTGACATTGACATTTGACATTGACTGTTTTTGCATTTAAATAGCGCTTGATATGAGCATATTTCTCTTGTGAATCACACTTGACTTTTTACTAGAAAAAGCAATTATTATGAATAGAGGAAGTTAAAATCCTGATGCTGGATTTGTTTCTTACAAGCAGGCAGCTTTACACTTTACACAAGATGTTAGCTGATGTTGATTACATGTAGATTTTTGTGACGTTTTTATCAGCTGTTTAGACTCTTAATTGTGACGGTACCCATTCACTGCAGAGGACCCATTGGTGACCAAGTAATGCTACATTTTTAGGCGAAGAAACAAACTACATCTACATCTTGGATGACCTAAATTAAAATGAACTTTTAAACTTCCAGTTTTAAAAGGTCTTGCGTAGACTACTTTTAAAGTAAATGCCTCACCATAGCCAAATTCAATCGACATCATGCAATAGATGCTGATTGATCTGATCTTGTACTGAAAGCGTAATATATTTAATGCAAAAATGTTTTGTTTTTTTCTTGCACTTCTAGACCTGTGTGCATCCTTTTTGTTGGCATGTTTGTATTGCAAGTTTTGGGATTGTGTGCTGGCCGTTGGTGACGGATGTCAATACTGCGTGGCCTCTATTTGTTCGTCCTTCTGCTCTAACGCATGCTGCTGCGACCCTTCCAGTCTGGAGGACTTTATAGATTTTTGCCCATGTTGCAGCTGCACTGAATACATGGAGGCATGCGGCTGCAGTTGTGGAGAAAACGCTTTCGACTGCTCCATTTGTGATCTCTGTCTACAGACGACGGAGTGTCTGGAACTAGGCATGGAACTCTCTCAGCTTCTGTTTCACTAGCTGCTCACGACATCTCACGCTCATTCATATACTGCTTATGACATTCACAAATGTTATGTGCTGATTATACAAGCATGTAAATCTGCTGGTTGATTGTGGCTGTGATACTGCACGCCTGCATTTGAGGAAAAAAAATAAATCACATGCTGTGATCTGAACTAGATGATATTGAAATGATAAAGAGTATATATATGTATATATATATATATATATATATATATATATATAATGAGAAATAATTGGCTTTTATTGGCCTATTTTGTGTTATGCAACAAATTGATATGATATTCTGTCCTTCAATTAAAAATATAAATGAGTTTAAAGCTCCTTTGTGCTTTGAAATGGATACGGATCGTGTCTCAGTGTATACATAAGCACTAGATTTGTCTACCTCAGTCATTAACACGTTAAATATAGTCAATGACATTAGACTTTTTATCTCATCAGTTTATTTTAGCCAATTAAAGGCCACCAACACACAGGGAATTTCTAATTAAAAATATGTTTTCTCTATTATAAATTATATGCTTTGAAAAAACTTGTTTACAAAAAAGAACACCGCCTTCCCTTTAATTGAGTACAGATGTAATGAAAGTAAAAGGCAATGACACGCACACCAGCAACAGAACAATAACTGGCAATTTAGTTAGTGAGTGAAAATATGCCTTAAGACACACACTAATGCTTATTTCTAAGGACTGTACTGTCAGGAAATGAGATAATAATAATGTTGTGTGACACATAATTAAATCATTTCCAACCTGTGCCAGAAAAAGGGAAACTGCATAATCACATTTACATTCAAGTTTTTAAATATATTTTACAAGTCTGCATTTAGCTTTGAATCATAGTTTTATATATTATACATTCATTTGAATTGCTGCAGTGTTAATAGAAAACAACCTTTTAACAATTTGTACTTCTTTTTTCTATATTTACAAACCAAAAATTGACTTTTGTTCCTTTACGCTAAAGGCACAGTTTGATCAGAGAGGAAACTTCATTTGGCTTTTATCAGCAGTACTCTTAACGTCAGATTTCTGAGCACAACACGGATTTGTAAGTTCATTTTCATAACAGTTACATTCGCAGGTAAGTGTGTATTTAGCTGCATCTAACAATTTGCTGATTTAGATCTACTGGTTAAAAAAAGCACTTTAGGCAGAGGTAGCTTGTAACATTTTATACCTGAAAAGCTATTTGTGCACGACGTTTATGTGGCTTGTTTCCTTGTTAATGCATTAGTTATCATGAATACATAAATCAACATAACATAAATCAATTTAGGTTAAATGTTAATTTAGAAATATACTAACTGTACGTTGTTACATAATTACATTATTATTTATACATTTTAGTTTTTTAGAATGTATAACTGTATTTGAAAACAAATTGGTACGTGTAAAATTTAAAATTATTTGAAATTTTTTCATGATACCTGACGTATTAAACAATGCTACTGAACTCATTGAAGATACAAATTTAGCTTATTGTAAAGTGTTACCAAAAATCGTGTATGAGCACCTGCACCATTTGTTTAGCAATGTAACATCAAAGAAGGTCAAACTAACTAACCATAAAAGGAAGGGTTGTAAACTAACAAATAAAATGTAGAAATTTCAAACCAGTTAGTAGTAAATATGCAAGTACGTGGCTGAGAGTAAAGCCAGCAAAGAGTGTTAAAAAAATAGAATTTTCTGATATATGCAGAAATATTGCTTAAAATTTTTCAAAATAACAAAATGAATAATGAGTTCATGCTATTAAACAAGTCATCCCTTTGGTGCGATAAGTGACTACTCACGCCACACTCAAAATCATATATAGATATGTGCACTTGCATGCTCTGAATGCAGAGTCTAAAAACACATCTTAAACAATCATAAACATCACATGATTTACCCTTAGAACAACACAGCTATGCATAGAAAGGCTAAACTCTCCTAAACCTTAGCTACAAAAAAGCTAATTGTTTTGGGTGTGTTTAAAATTTGGGTTAAACCTTTGGGATTACCGACTGCCTACAAAACTGTGTAATACTATAGTACATTTTTTCGTGTTTTTTCAAAATGAACAAATGCAAATCGCATCCAAAATAGCAGTTTTTGCTGACTTGTACTGTGTATATTATGCCAATATAAATACACACACAAACAGAATATATTTAGAAAATATTTCCATGTACATATTTATAAATGTAAATATTTAAATGCATAAACAACATTTTCTAAAAACAATATACATGCATGTGTGTGTATTTATATATACGTAATAATAGCACACACACAAACCTTTACTTTGGATGCGAAAAATCGCAATTAATCGTTCGATAGCATGTGGAGTGTTTCTAAAAGGGATTGTCCACCAAAGACTGTGGCATTTCTAGAGAACACAAAAGAAGATATTTTGAAGAAATTGAAGATATTTCTCAAAAATGATTTTCTTTCATGTTCCACAGAAGAAAGAAAGTAACAGGTTTGAAACAAAATGAGTTTTCGTTTTTGGTTGAACGATCTCTTTAAACACATCCCATGGCGTCCCCCACGGGGGAAAAGCATAAAAACATAGATTTAGTGGTCAGTTCGGTTCACAAGTCATCCTCCATGGTCACGCTACTCCTGTGGCTGCTGGTCTTAGAGGCTCCTGAGGACATCGGGGAAAAGAGCGCATCTGAAGACCTGACGGTGGGCATCGAGCAGCCGTCGTCCATCAGAATGTCACTAAGACCAACGTCAGGGTAAAGATCAGAGGCCGAAGCTTCATCCAGCTCTGCAAAGCTAAACGTATCCAGATTGAGGGGGCGCTTACTGCCGCAGCAGCCGGGGAGCTGGAGGGAGGCATTGAGAGGAACGGAGAAGTCTGTGTAATGACTCCATCCACGCCGAGGTGGTTCTGAGACTGGCCTTCCCCAGAGCCAGGCTGCATGGACTGGTTTACTTGTAGCAGCTGTTGCTGAAGGAAAGAAGCGTCTGCGCTCAGGCCTGGAGACATAGCATTGGAGAGGCCATGATGACGAGCTTGCATCTCTAACTCCTGTGTGAAACAAACAGCAGGGGGGGTTAAAGTCCATCTTTTTACAGGATGTCACATGTTCAGTTTTCTAGACTGCTTGCTGTATTTACATTCATGTTGATGGCGTGGGAATGCCATCTCGCAGGTTAAATACTGTAAATGGAAAATTAGTAAATAACGATCATTTAGTGAAGAGATTAGTGTGGGATGATGTTTTTTGGGTAGATAGGAAAGCAAACATCCTTGTTTGGACACATACCTGTATGCGGAGCAGCAGGGCCTGGTTGGATTGCTCCAGTTTCTTCTGCCTCGTCTCAACCTCTTTGGCCCTCTGTTGCTCTTTCTGAAGTTTTCTTATATAATCAACAGAAGCCTTCAAAATAGTTCCCTTGTTCCAGCGCATCTCTCTGCCATTTTAACCAGACAAGATGTAAATAGTATGCAAAAACGGTAATAGGGATAAAAATAATTACAGTTGTTGTACAAAGCTAATGTGTTGTTTAAATGCATTTAAAAAATATATATATATCTTTGATGAAAACAATGTGCTGCTTAATAATTGTGTGGAAACCATGAATCATTTATTTGTAGTTTATATCTCTTTGTTAAGTTTATAAATGCATTTGCTGTAAATTCTGCTCATTTTACTGCATCCTTAATGAATAAAAGCAATACATTTTTTAATTTTAAAGCAAAATAAGAGTAGTTCAAAAGCTGCTGACATGCCATTCCGTTCCAAAACAGAATTAATTCAATAATTAAGAGAGTCTGATCACTATAAAACCATAAAATGTGTGTCCAAAATATTTCACTGGTAGTCTGTGTGTTTGGCAACATTGCGTGCAATAAAATTCAGGGAAAGAATCTTACGGATCACTGGATTTGGGTATCAGTGCTCCTAATTCCTTTATTCTGTCATTTATGTTGAATCTTCTCCGGCGTTCAACTGCACAAAGCACAACACTTATTGAGACCAAGCCACGCAATGACAAGCGACATATTACCAGTGCGTCTTCTGAACTCACTGAGATTGTGATTATCTTTCTTTTGCCTCTCCTTCATGAAGGCTCTGGTCTCTGTATCTGAAAATAAACAGCTGTTATAAACAGCACACAACAAACGTTGAAAAAAAAATGAAATACAAAAGCTGGCCTGAGTAAAACATTACCACATATTTCCCTTTTAATATTAGGCAGATCTGCTGGGCAGGAATTGCTGACGGTGATGGTGGTGGCTGTCATGCCAGTACTGTTGTAGACATCCAGAAGGTTGCCTGGTAGCTAACATATTAAAATAGAAAAGAAAATGAATTAAAAAAACCAACAAAACATTGAACTGCTGCACCAGGTGATCACAACAGCCTAAAATCAAACATCCCTCACCTATAAACAAATTCTACAAAAATGTGTGACTATATTATTAGATGCATTTCAATTACTGAACTTTTCATAATATGCAAAAAGCAAAGAAAACTAGCAGACAAATACGTATGATTAACATTATCATCATAACTTCAATTTCATACAATTAAATATATTAAGTAAAATGATAATAAAAACGTTATTTTATTTTGAAACAGCAGCAATTTAATATGTCACTGAAAAGGTGTAATAAATTCTAGAACGAGATTTTTATAAACAAAACTAAAATCCTCATTTTATCTAATATAAGTTCATTTTTATTCCTTCCTCCATAAACAAAAAAAAAAAAAAAAAGTTATATCCCTCACCAATTATTTCCCAAGTTCTTTCTAATCGCCTGCTCTGCACACTTTTTTGCGCTCTCTGATGATTCCTGCCCGGCAGGTGTTAGTAAAGTGCTAGAAGTGAATGTTTATGTCTATTGCCGAGGTGCATCCCCATTTACCACCTCTCTCTCGTAAGTGCAGTGGCCAGCACTCGCTCTTAAGAGGGGCCGGGGCATTTGCAATCAGGAAATAATCTCTCTGCAGCTTTCATAATGGTTTGTGTTGGTTTACCACAAATACACAGCTGCGGTTCAAAGAGGCTTTTGTTCAGAACATTGCCGTAATGTTATGGAAGCATTCATCAATAATGAAGACGACCGCTCAGCTTACCGTGTTTGGGAGTTGCAGGCCAGAATCTATCAGTGACAAGATGTCATCATTGAAGCTGGATTCAAGGCTGATGATGTCATCAATTACGTCATCCATCTGAGGGGATGCAATCAGGTTTTAGAAAGCGTACTGTGATATAAGAGTGATGAGTATCTAATCGCAAACATGCATGTATTTGGGGAACCAATTAACTGTGTGTGTTGTACGGGTGATCTAAAGCAGAAGTGCTGTATGGTGTCAAAGAGAGAAGCAAATATTAGTAAGGCGCTGGTGTGGTATTTGCAGTACGTTGCGAGACAAAGCCAGTGAGAGGGCCAACGGAAGAGGGAAAGGTAAGAGTGTTCACCTATTAAAATAAGGTTCTATTTTTAGTTAACATAAACTCACAAAAAGTATATTAATAAACCATTTATTAATTGTATTTAATGTTAATTTTACCCTTTATTAATACATTATTCAAATCAAAAGTAGTTTTTTTAATGGAACTGAGCTAAGTTGAACAATGAAAATTTGACAAAGATAACAAATTTAATGTTAAATTTAATGTTTATTGTTAGTTAATGCATTTCGATAGTTATTGTATTAACTAATGACAAATAATAGGAAATAGGAAAAAAAAACAAAACATGGAAAAGCCTTCATTAGAATAAATCAGTTTTTGAGGTTTTATAACAGCGATACAGTGTTATTGTGCGCTGGGGTGGACGCCAATGCAGGTTTCGTTCTTGCCCGTCTCATTTGAATGAGATGATCAGTAGATAGTGTATATTTAGATGTGCTTCACCTCTTCTTTGTTGGAGCCCAGGTTAAGATGTGCCATTGGACTGTTAGGAGCACTGCTAGCAGAAGGGCATCTCTCCGGAGCAGAACTTGACTGAGGAACGGGGGATACACCGAGAGTTTGTGGGGCAACTTTATTTCCTAGCGTGGTGGACAAGTACTGCTTCACTTGCTGCCTCTGGGCCTGCTGAATGTGGTATTTAGTTGGGTTCTCAAGATGAGTTTGCACCTACAGCCAAGTAAAAACAGTGGATCAGTGATCACATAAAGAAGACGTCAGTGACATTTCATGCCGTTCACATTGATACGCTGTTGTGTCCATGTAGTAATTATAAGGAAGGACATTGTGTCACTTTTAATTTAAAAAAAAAGAAAAAAAAAAAGAACTTACACTTGCTTTAAGTCTACATTGGATGTGTGAGACATGAAACTAAAACTTTAATGAAGCCGTCTACAACAAAAGCTCCCATGCAATTGTCTGTAATCTTTAAAAACATTCATGTATTACATTTTTTTCTTACTATTATTTAACCATAATTTAAACAACTATTGGAAGTTTTTAGCAATGATCTTCTCCCATTTTTGTATATTTGTGCTTAGCTTTAATTTATTATATTTCTATTTTAGTTTAGTACTTCCAACTTTTTCTTTCCCTTAGTTGTCAATTCAACATTTTCAACTTTATAATCAAATTTTAGACTAGCTTAAGTTAAAGTTTTTTCATTTAATAATTATTTTATTTCAGTTAACGGCAAGTATTTTTAATTGGTTTTAATTAACAGTAAATCAACCTGGCAATTAAATAATATTATTCACTTTTATATTTGAGTTTCTTTTGTAATGTTATTTTCATTTTAGCAGCGTTTTGAGTCTAACCTTAAACTTTCAGCTGATTGTGGCGAGGCTTAACTTCTTTAAGACAAAACATAAGAAAGTCCAAACCCACCTTCAGCACCTCCACTGGTACTTGAGCTGGAGGAGGGCGGGCAGCCATCGGTGGCACAGTGACTGAGATGGCAGGAGTGGACTCTGTCGAACGGAGCTGGGCGGCAGACGCCTGCTGCTGCGCCTCCCTCCTCTCCTGCTCCTGCGCCTGCTCTCGCATGAGCTGTTGCCGTAGCAACACCCGGGATGACATGGCTACGCTGGTTCCACAGGCCAAGTATGAGAAGAATTAACAAGCTGTAAGGATGAAAGCATCAAGAACATTGGCAATACTACAAGCAGCAGTATAAAAGGAAATAATGGAAATCACTTCTCCTTTTGGACAATGAAGGGTTAAGAACCAGGGAAATTTAACTGAGCTGAGTCATCCCACTCAGATAGTTGCATTCAAAGAGAAATTTAATACTCTACCAAAGCATGATCAGCAGTTTCAGCTCCAAGATTTTTATATATATATATATATATATATATATATATATATATATATATATATATATATATATATAGATAGATAGATAGATAGATAGATATAGATAGATACACATACTCACTCATATTATATTTTATACATATATATATATCACATAAACATTGTATACTTATTGCAACTTTGTATTTCTAGAGCCCAACATACACTAACAGAAAACTATATAAAGCATGTGTCTGAGCAAAAAACTCCTTAAAATGTAAGCTCTAAACCCGTAATAAGTCATATGACTGAAATCTGCCGCTCTCCATCATGGGGAAGTACAGAATTTACCAAATGACAGCTAGCCAAACTACTATTGTTCGGGATTTTTCTTTAACACGTCTTTTTAAATATCATCAAATCACCAGATAATAATACCATTCTGGACGTGTTTCTGGAGCTAAAAATACACAAAACACTTCAATTAAGATTAGATATGCAGGGGAGTTATGCAAATTATAGTTCGCTACATTGTCGGGATTATTTAAAGTTGAATACATTTGTTAACGTATGCCAAATCAACGCGCGTGTACGTTATTTACAACATAAAGAAATGTAACCGCACACGACTATCTGTACAGCGCACTTAACAAGCCCGGGAAAGTTGTTTTTGACAGCATCCAGCTGTTAGCGCTAGGCTAACTAGCTAGCTAGTTGACATGTCAACCAACGTCAAATTGGCACGTTGCCTGTAATCAACTTTGTTAACTTTACTTAACGCAGAATTATTCCGAGATAAACACGGTTAACGCATACGTTTCGGCTTAACTAGAGGTCGAAATGAAGTTGGATGAGTTACCTGGTTGTGTTAGCAGAAGTAAAGCGAGTTTGCTAGAAGAATCGCCATTACTCGCTCGAGGATTTCCTTGTTTTGGATGTGACAGAGTCCCATGTCTCCTCATCACACGCAAACACCCTTTAATCTTTCACTTGGCATTTGTTTGTTAAATTAAATAGTTAAAATACTGAAATAAAAATCGAATAAGTTGATTTAGAATTTAAGTATAAATATTACACGAAACATTCAAATTAAACTAGAACTACTGCATTGACAACTGCGTAAAATAAAATTACTAAAACTCCATTGGCACTACAATTAAAAAAATGAAGCTAAATAAATATAATATATAAATTTAAAAAGCACACACTAAAACTTAAATTAAACAAAAAAAAACTAAAACATTCAAACAAAAACTGAACATATGAAAATTAAATCTTAAATACTATAATAGTAGAGAGTTTAAAATAACAATAAATTAAACAAATTACAATTTAACAAATTAAATTACAAATTCTTAACATTCATAAAAAACAGTTTTTAATAATATAAGTAATATAAATAAATAAGCAGATTTTAAAACTAAATAGTTAAAAGAAATTCTCTGGTAAAAGGAGATGAACAGTAAAATAAAACTTGCAGGTGATGTACGAGTAGAAAGAATAAATAGCCACAGACACATAGTTGAGCCATTTTTCTCTGTCAGAGAGAAGATTATTTATTTGCATATTTTAAATTGTAACTAATTTAAATACACAAGTTAGTATTTCCAACCACAAAAAGCAGAATGAACTCCTCTGAGCATCTTGATTTAACGCTCACAATCAGCTGTCAGAGAAGGAGAAATTCAAAGCTGACGTAAGAGAATCTGAAAGTTTGGTGCCCAGTTTATCTATGAAAGAAGAAAGGACAAGATGTGTTATAATACATTTTTAAAAGCAGCTGGTTTTGACTTGTAATACATTTAAAACAAACTAGGGTAATCACACACAGAATATATTTATTCTAAGTAGAGACGGCACAGATTGTCTTATAGTTAGATACCATGGCCCGTGAGTAACGCCTCACTCCACCCACAGCCAATTTCATTGCTTTATAATACAGCAAAGCTTACTGAGGTGGATGCTTGAGCATGTTCAGTCCTTCATATATACTTTTAAAAATGATCTACACTGTTTGGCTGGACTATGGAAATATTAAGCAATAACCGCAATGATTTTAGGTACAGTCATTTGGCAAAAGTTTTTATTAACTTAAGACAAATTAGTTAATGCCATTGTCAAGCATTTGATTGTAACTTCTATGAGTCCTTTAAACACGACATTGCCCGTCATTGTCTGATAAACAATATATTCCTACAGCATGTTAAATTAATTCAAGCAGGCATACATGCAAGGATGTGGATACATAAATAATTGGATTTTTTTTGGACAGTTACTATAAGATAGGAATCTAAATATCAATATATTGGTTCAAATATTTTATCAGCACATTATACAAAGTAATGTTTGTGACGCACCGAGCAACGCAACAACACAAAAAAGGTTGCTTTAATTCAGCTGATTGGGTTTATGTTTATCCATTACTAAAAATACAGTAAATTATTATCATTACATTATCATTATTTGTGTATAAAATCCCAAATTTGTTCTGATTCGGCGATCCTCAAGAAAATATGAATAAAGCACTATTCAGCTTGAAGAAAGCAGAACTACTGTCATCAAGCATTTATTTGTAAAAAAACCAAAAACAAATAACTTCATCTGACTAAACTTACCATGGTTAGCTACTAAACAATGATTAAAACAGACTTATGTTTCTAGAGTTAGTTACATAATATTTGTATAATAAGATTTGTCAATGGAATTTGGGGGCGGAGCGACACACTCTGGGGTACCTAGGGTCCATGGCTCTACCATTCGCATAACAACCAACTAGAATCATGTGAGACAACCAATCACTAAAAAAAAAAAAAAAAAAAAAAAAAAAAAAAAAAACTCTAAAAACAGATGAATTCAAAACGTTTAACAGCAAGCATGTTGAAGATTAGCAAACGACTGTTAATTCTTTACATAAACATAATTCCACAAATTCAGATATTAAATATAGTGAACCCACAGCATCGTGCTTTCTTTTTTGCTAACCTTGGAAGCTTGCCTTAAAGTGGATTTGGAGGCAGGAAAAACAAAGTGGGTCTTACCAGCTCTCTTTTGCTGCTTCTTTCTCTTTTTGTTGGCAGCCAGGAGAGCCTGACCTTGCAGGAGCGGGTCAACATCCAGGATGTCTTTTAGGTCCACTGGCTTTGGGCCTACAGCTTCGGTTGCACTACTGCTTTTTGACTTGGGATTTTTGAGCTCAACAGTCATTGGTCCAAACTTAAAAAAATAAATAAATAAAAAATTTGATTCAAGTCTTAAGATGCACAATAACAAAATCACCTAACCTTTGCACACTTAATGGCTAATAAATGCATAATACCTCTGGGTCTTCATCGTCATCCATTGATTCAGCCGTGTCTTGAGGTTCAAGGTCCTCTGATGGGTCCTCCATTAGCTCTACTCCTTGACCTCCTTGTGTCAATCCCGATGTAGCCATACAGAAACCCATCTGTACATCAGATGTGCCACATTCTAAATTGTACAAAAACATAAATGGCAAAAGTGTGGGTGATAATGTGTGGTAATAAAACTTGTATCAATTTCACTGTAAGTATAGCCAGGATTACCAGCAAGTGCCTCCAGATTGCCCTTCTCTAGTTCATCCCAGTCAAACGCTTTTCCCATCTCAGCTACAATCTCAGCACTGACATGCGTGGGCAGTGTGTGCGTTTCAGGAGGATGTGTGAAGTAGCTAATACGACCCCTGCAAAACAGAAATACATTTTTTTTTCTTTCTTTTTTTATTAAACCAACCAGCAACAACTGGACTCAAAAACTAAATTTTCTTTGCATTAAAATGAATAGTTAGATTTTTCAAGAAATTAAATTAGTTCATTTTAATATGCTTTTTAATTACTTACAAAAAAATAAATAAAATAAAAATCGCTGTGTTCTAAAGATGACCAAAACTCTAGTTTAGCATGTGCACACATTCTATTGAATATGAACAATGGCAATTACGTTGAGATTTTTCAGATTTCATCAAAAATATCTTAAAGTGTTCTCAAGGTGAATAAAGGGTCTTGTGGATGACATGAGGGCGAGTTATTAATGACAGGTTAAAATAAATTTTTGGGTGAACTAAAATAGTCCATGTGGCATCAGTAGCTCACCATAATGTTATGAAAACATGGGATTACCGTTTCTTTGTGCACAAAATGTAAAGGGCATCAGGGTTCTACATCACAGAAGAAATAGTTGAATTAAGTATTGTAGTTTTCTTTGCATGTAGGTTCATAAAATTATGCTTGAAACACTGATGTCACACGGGCTATTTTAATGATGTCCTTACATCCTTTCTGGGCCTTGAAAGTGTCAGTTACTTTGCCGTCTATGCAGGATCATAAAGCTCTTGGATTTGATCAAAGTATCTTAATTTGTTTTACACAGGTAACTGCCATTAGTCACAGGACTAGGGGACTATAACCTCACCCCGTCCAATCCATAAGAACACTTTTGGCAGCTTTGTCAGTGTCAGGTAGTCCTCCTTTCCTCAGCTTTCCTTGACGACGGGCAAGTAAGGCCAGGAACTCATGTGCCGTCTGGAAATCTGGAATTCCATAATGATCTATAATCTATACAACAAAAAAATAAAAATAAAAATGATCTCAGTAGTGTGCAATACTTTAAATCCCCATACAATTAATGTTCCTAAAATACGAGTTGCTACCTGCACTTTATTGCAGCGCCTCAATATGGCTTCAACAGGTGGAACTGGGTCCACCAGCTGTTCAATCTTGACACAGTTCCGGAGGATCATGGCAGCATCACTGGTTGAGGTTGCCATGACAATACCAGGGCAATCTAAAAGTTTGATGTGTTTGTCTAAATGGACCTCCTGTAAACACCTGAAAAATAGACTGAGTTTAAGGGAAAAGAGCAGAAGATTTTATGGAAAATATCAACAAAACTAATTAACGTACTTAGTAACTCCAGGTGTAGCTCCAACATTACACGCCCGAGAACGCTTCAAGCTGTTAATTAAACTGCTTTTGCCCACATTCGGAAAACCTGAAACATTTAAGCCAGGTAACGTCATTCCAAAAAGACAGGAGTCCGTTTCCAATTTGCTTATTATAATGAGCTAATTACTTACAAAAAACAATATAGCAGTCATGTGTCAAATTTTGTGTGAAACTTACCAACCACTCCTACAGTTATGGCAGTTTTTATATCTTGGTTACGGCAATAGTTTCCCAATAGTTTCATTAAACAATCTGCACCGACACATGCACTGCTCTCAAGCAGTTCTTGAGTAGCTTGGGTCACGGGCACACGACTGCGTTTCTGTAAATGTCAGACAGACACTGTAAATTTGTTTTTTCCCATGGATTTTCTAATAAATAGCTTACAGTTATTAAAAAAAAAAAAAAAAAAATTATAAAATTACTGCCACTCACCAAATTTTTGTTCTGCTGCTGAGTGGATGATTTAAAAGCCACAGTAGGAAACTCATTACGAAGATACTTAATCCATTTCTCCACAATTTCCTTGGACACCAAATCTGCAAGTGAACAATGCAGACATTTTTTATTTTATTTACTTCTGTCTCTGCTGATTGAAGTTATGCAAGCTATAAAAAAAAACAAGAAAAACCATCTCCTTACCAATTTTATTCAGAACAAGGACAATTTTCTTGTTGGTTCCACTTTGGACGACAGCCTGTTCAACCTGTGGGCAGCGGCAGCCTAAGGGGTCTCTGGCATCCAGAACCTCTAAAATAACATCTGCTGCCTCTATTACCTGGTATAAGAAAGAAATTGGTGATTAGATGCGCATGTTCAAAGTGAAAAATTATATAATGGGTTATTAAAAGAAAGGTCAGTACAGAAAACAGTACCTTTTTAAATTCCCTGCAGTACGCTTTTCTGGAGTTCTCGTTCTCAAAGTTGACATGCTTTTCCAAGTCTTGCATTTGAACTTCCTGCGTCATTGCAACAAAAATAAAGGGCTGTTAAGATAAAGCTGCAGCTCTTCAACCGTTTGCAATTATAAAATCATACTTTATGGGGAGCTACAGCAGTTACATGGCTAAACTATAAAATCTGCAAACATTTTAGGCTGTCCTACTTGTACACCTATTTATGAAGAAACGCTGCTTTAGCAAATCCTGAACTTAAGAAGAAATGTATTCCGCTTTACAAAACATCTAGTAAAACGTCAGACACCAACCCTCTGTTCAAACTCTTTTTGCCGCAACTGAATGTCTTTCTGAAAACTTTCCAGACTTCTCCTTTTCATCAATTCCTTTTCTCTAGACAACCTCTGCCTCTCCTGCTGCTCCTCCAACTAGGAAACGGCGGACAAAAATGGCACGTCAGCATACTGCATGTTTATATTAAGCGCTTCAATTAATAACACAAGCAAAAAGCAAAACCATATGTGATTCATATTTGGGGAACATGCAGCTTATTTAGCGCAGATCCCTTCCTCACCCTCTGTTTCCGGAGTTCAGCTTGTCTCTGACTGTGCTCTTTGAAGCTGCGCACATTAGGTAGGCCAGGATCCTTCTTTCCTCCATGAGACTGCTGTCCATCTTTGGACTTTAGAGAAAAGAAACAGATGACAGTCAACAGGCACTGCATGTCAGAAGACATTTATTTTTCTATATCTTATTACTTTATATACATGAGTGGCAAATCTAGGCAAAGAGCAGTATATAAAATTCGATTTGTTTACCTTTTTGTCAAACTACATAATTCCCAATTTAGAGTTATTTCACGGTTTGGGTTATTTAAGATGAAAACATCAAAACCGTAATAATAATCAAGCAGGAGCATTAAAACATTCGGCTGCTTGTTCTGGTACTTTCACACAGACACACAGTAAGCAAGCAAGTCGTATTCAATTCAACTGAACACTAAACATTGATTTGACAATTTAGCGAGAAGGCTAAACTAAGTACCTTTTTGCCGCAAAAACCCAGACGTTTCGCTCGCTTTTGTTCTGTAACATGATAAAAACAATTACATTAGAATGCCCACTGCGTTAGTGTATGCTCTGTGTATTAAAAAAGCCTCAGCGAAACGTACTTACTTGCTTTAGACATAACTGCACGTGTGAATTCTTTAAAGTGCTGGCGTGAAGGCTGCAACGAGTTCAAGACGTTTTCAAAATAAAAGTCTGCATGAGTTTTTTTTTTTTTTTTTTTTTTTTTTTAACAAATTCACATGCACATGAGAAATGCAGAATCCACAACAGTTAGTCTCCAATCACACAAATGTGCTCATATACCACTGACTCTTAAGACATGGGACAAAACGTCCAGCAAAACTGCTATTAGGTTTAAAAACGAAAATAGATCATTTTCAATTGTAAATGTTATAGGGATTTAATAATAGAAAGTATTTAACATAATTATCTCATAAAATGGATACGTTTCTTATTAATTTTATATTTATAGATAGATAGCTTGTTTTCTGAAACACACTTAATACTGTCTCATATTAAAGCAAGGTTGTTTTTCAGTTTTCAACTCAATGCATGCAGATTTGTGCCCCCACATTTTGTCAACACTGTCAGACATTCACCCATCAAAGCCACATCAGAGTCAGCCAGTTTATTGTAAGTTTTATAGTTTTAGAATATTTTAAATCATAATGTTAATATTTCCTGTGTCACAACAATGACGTGGCAGCACCATCTATCTATATCGGAGGAAAATATTTTAAATGTGTGATCATTTTATGCTCCTGAAGCAGGTTCTATTAGCATCTAGTATCAACACAGAAAACATAATTGCTACTAAATGAACTCCATTTGTTTTGTGAAGTTAATGTCATATTTGTCCCCACCGTCAGGATTTTTGTTTGACTCTGGTGAGGGGCCAACGGCAGAGTTGCTTACAATGTTAAGTCATCACATTTTTGAGGTTTTCAAATCACATGAAATAGTATCATACTGTTCTGAGAACATAGATAGTGTTCCGGTGATCTATCAAAATACCTAAATGCAAATCTTAAACAAAAGCTTTATGAACAATAATATACATACCGTTTGTTGTATTTGTTATAATGCAGTAATTTATTGATTCAATGTATTTGATAGTTAAAATGACTACAAAGTCAACTCTGTGTCACCTCTGTCAGGTGCATATATATTGCATTTGTTGTGGAATAGTCACATGTGAAAAATGTCATGTGTCTGCTAACATGGAAATATGTGTTTTGAAAAGCTTAAATAATCTTACATAATTCATGGTAAAAAAGCACATTTTGGTAAATAAAAAAAGGGTAAATTTTAGAGGTTGCAAAACATAGCTTAGTTTCTATAGTAAATATAGCATACATAAATGTGGTTCTATTTGAGTACAAAGTTGTTCTTGTTTTTCTTGTTTTCTTTTTAATTTTGCACTCTGTTTTGTCCCACTTCTCAAGAATCAGTGATACACAAATATACTGAACATTGTTTTAACCTAATGAGTTCTGCCATATAAGCTTCCTAGTAAAAGTCGTGACTTTACTGGCCAGCCTAGGTGAAATCCTCTATCCGCTTGATGTGGAATTGAGCTTATGCTGGATTACAAGATGTTACCTGGCTTCATGTGCTCTACATCTTATAAACCCATTGCGAAGATATTTTTTGAAAAAGTTGAGGAAAAAATGAGTTATTCATTGTTGAAGAGCATCATTAAAGCCAAGAGGAAATAATTAAGATACTGAGATCAGGGGGGAAAAGAATGCACTTCTTCTAACAATTTGTTAGCAGTTCAGACAACTGAAATACTGAAAGAATAAAATGCATACTTTTCCTGCATGATTCTTTTTTTCAGAAAACAATAAAACACATATGATCATTTTTTTCCAAATTGTATTAGAAATTTTAAAAGATTTAAATGACATTTTATTTGCAGTACAATTTTGTTTAACTTTAGGTTTTACGAAATGTTGTTGAAAATCCAACCTTTCCCAGGACAGTTAACCTAAGTTATAGCTAAAACTGTACAGGATGGGTCCCTCAGATGGATCTGTGAATAGATGATGTATTATTAAGAGATCTTCCACTTCTACTTATTCATAATGTATAAAAGTCTAACTGTTTTCTGAAGATCAATTGGTGAAGCACCCTTGTGTTATTGCTGCTAGTAAAGATAAAACCAGACTCCCCTGTTGTCTGGCAGCATAGGCTACAATGGCCCACGCTGCCATTTTGAAAACCCTGGAGATCAAAAATCTGAAATTGAATCATGGGTGCTGTCAAATCATTTTCAATGAAATGTCACAAGAAATTGTAAATATTGCACTGGTTATACCTGTTACAGCGTTTTTATGGTTGGCCCTTCCTTTGCTTTTTATGTCTCCTTGGTTAGAATCGCATTCATCAAACTGGCAAACTGGTCGAGGCATCTTATACCAGCTCAGCACCATAAAGATTTTCTTCATTACTTTCTGATGTAAAGTAAATTAAGGCTAACTGGGAGGTACACCCAAATCTGCATGTTAAATTATGAACTGTTGGCATGAAAGCACACGTTCATGCATACTGTACATTTGTACCCACACACAGGGACACATGGATACTCAGAATTAAAAAGGTAAGACCTCAGTTCGAGGTTAATCTTCCTTAGATAAGAAGTGCTTTTAGTGTCATGTTCCAATTGCAATTGACTTGCTCTTATTTGAAGACTTCTAAGTGACTTTAAAGCTTTAAATCCTGTCTAGCACAATAAAACATATTGAGTTGAAAGTTATAAGTGGATTTTTCTCCCTGTCTGGGGGATTTCAGTGCATTTTTTTACTTTCTTTAAAGTGGGCAAAAACGTTTATAAATGTGCAAAAAATTTATTGTAATGGATAATTAGGACGTCAAATTTACAGTCCCTTCTTCAGCAGCTGCATTAGAAACCTTCGTGTAGTGTGTTGACTAGTTACTGACTGATTAACTGATTGTTTTATTGACTGAATATAAGACAGTACAGTCAACTTTACTCTAAATATAATATATGATCATTTTGGTTCTTGTAATGTGTGTAATTAAAAACATAGAAAGCGAAATATTTATTTTGCTGCTTTTTTTATTTTCATCAAACAAAAAATATAGAACCATATTACATGCTGTACATGGGTAGGCATCTATCTATCAAACATTTTTTTGTCATTTTTGTTTTCTTGCAAGATGACTACAACATTAAACTTAACTCTTTATTACATTGAAACCGACCGAACATTAGTCCAGCAGAATTGTACATTAGAATGAGGCGATTACTTTTCGCTGTTAGTCAATCCACACTGAGTGTCACATTCCCACAAAGAAGTGCACAACCTTCTGAATAGCCAGTGGACAAATGATTACCATAAAACCTGTAACAGCATTCCTGCGGATATTAAGCCAAAGGGCCATTGAGAAAGTAATGTTAACAAACACTGTCATGCAACAAGGTATTCCCCATCACTCCAAGGGAAATATCTGGAAGCAGAATCGTCAAGATACGGTAAGGGTAAACAAGGAATATAAAAAGTCCCATTTTCATCTTTTTTTCCCATGTCTGACTCAAGACGTTTGCTCTGAGATCTGGTGCGTGATTTATGCAGGAGCCACAGAAGACACTTCTGTCTTGGATGTAGACACCTCAGAGCCATCATCCACCTTCTTTCCAAAGAGCTGCATGATGCATACACGAAACTGCAAAGAAGGGCAAATCAAGATTATTTTGCGAAGTTTCCTCAATGTGCTCGATGTCTGAGCTCTGTTAAACAGCATTGACCAACCTGTCGGTTCATGAACACATAAATGATGGGGTTGTAGATGGTGGCGCTCTTGGCAAAGTAGGCAGGCATGGCTGCTGCCAGTGGGTGGAAGGCATAGCCTGGGTTTGCAGCAGCAAAGCAGGCGAAGAATGTGTAAGGTCCCCAGCAAACACAGTAAGCCAGGATCATGACAACTACCATTCTGGACACTTCCTTCTCTGCTTTCTGTGTGGACTCAGAATCCTTCTGCTGCTGGGCTACCTGTTGGAAGAAATGATAGATGCTTAGTGCCTTTTTACAAGCTGGAATAAACTTCTGAAAGCAGTCTGGGAGACAACTTACAGCACGAATGGCCAACCACACAGCAATGTAGCAGAGAATGATAATGGCCAGAGGGATGATACAGCAGGTGATCATCAGGACAATCATGAAGGACTGGACACCAGGGTCCTCGCTTCCACTGAAGACATCAGGCCCGCAGGAGGTCTTTAGACCGTGAGGCCAGTATCTGTGAGAAGATAAAATATACACATTTTAGCTTACATGATTGTCTTATCAGCCGAAGAACTAGATCATTTTATGTTGAATTACTAAGATATAAACCCAGCCATCAAATGTCTTCATATAGATAATTTAGATAATGGGTTTACCTGCTCCAGCCAAAGATGGGGGGTGCACACCAGAAAGCAGCCCAAACCCAGGAGAAGATGATACCACCAGATGCCCATTTTGCATCAAACTTGACATTTCCAAATGGTTTGCAGACAACCACCCATCTTTCCCAAGAGATCACAGTCAAAGACCACAGACCAGCGATACCTGTTAATTGTGTTGTTAGACACTATGTAAAATTTAACAGTTTCAAAAATGTAAAATATAAAAATTTGGTCCAATGCATTTAACTGTAGTTGTGAACAGTTATGCTTTTGGGCAGTAACTTACCACATACAGACACGGTGTAGCCCTCAAAAATACACATGGGGTGTCCAAGGACAAAATAGCCGAATATCTGGTTGATGACACTGATGGTACTGGCCAAAAGAGTTTCTCCTAGATCAGCTATAGCGAGGTTCACCAGAATCCAGTTAAGAGGGTGATGAAGCTTCTTAAATTTGGCCGTGGCCACCAGCACCAGACCATTGGTGAAGGTGGAGGCAAAGACCACAAAGAACATCCATACTGTCGCTATGTTGTACACCCATCGAGGGGCAATGTGGTAGTTGGGTCCCTCAAAGGGATCTGGAAATGAGAAAAGAGCAATGATATCACCATCTTCTCATCAATGCAACCAACTATCATTTTTCTAAAGCTTCATATTTATCATTCTTAAATTGTTCTTTGTCCTATATGTCCCTTCTTGCAGGTTACAATCAAATATTTGAAGATTAAGACGAAAAATTCTTTCCTTCCTCACTATTTTGAGACTTTCACATGGATTTATCATGTTAACAGAATATCTTTATTTTCAAATTACTGTTATGTGTTGAGAAATAATACAGAAGAGCAAAGACTCACCCTTGGTGTTATTGCTGTTGGTATATACAAACATTGTTTCCCTCGTCGATTCATCTCCTCTTCGCCTGGCTGCAAAGATTGCGTCTCCCCACTGCTCTGCCATTGTTGGCGGTTGTTGTACTGCCCAAACCTGTAGTTAATTGACTGTTGTAAAGGTCTGGGCCTTGTGCTTTGTACTATCTGCTGTCTCTGGCCGACTGGCACCGACAGACTTTGGGTTCCTGTCAAAGAGCTTTTATACGCAAAAATAGAGGATGCCCTGGCTTACAGGGTGGAGAATTTTTGAGGTCAAAACAGGTATCAGGAGCAGAACAAAGACTCATTCATTAGGCTTATGGGAGGTCTAAGCTACTGTTCCTTCCTAGGATTGCTGAAGCCATCACAGGTAAACCAAAACAGTGTGCGGTGACATTTGGCATCACCGAGCAAGGAGTGATTATAAGGTGACAGTGCCCTTTGATGCTTTCTAAGTATTAAGTTTAGGTCACAGATCACTTTTGCCCTTGACTGTAGCTTCTTGGACAGTGTGTCAAGAATTACTTTTATTAAAATTGCATATGATAATTATTGCAAGTAAAAACAGGTGTAATTTTCAAAACAAAATAGCATTATTTTACACATCTGAGCGCTCAGATTCGTAACAAATTGCAGAATCATTTCTGGTCCTTGGTAGACTCTTCTTTTTAGGTTTAAAAAATTGTATGGAAAGGTGCCATTCTGGGTTTTATACACACATACACACACACACAAAATAATAATTTTGAAAATTAATAAATAGAGGATGCAATTTTTTTATAATGGCCCCTGATGCCTATTGCAGGAGTTGTAGATTGCATTAATTAGTATACTGGTATATTGCACAAATACTGCACATTTGCACAGTTACATGGAATAAATTTCAAAGCTTCTATAATATTGTATTGTATTTCACACATTCAGCATTCAGCACAATTTCAGGCCATTTCAAAACTGCAGGTTTGTAAATAATGTTAATATAACTGCATAACGTAACTGAAGACTTTACACAGTATGTTTAAATCTTAAAAAAGGACATATTATTTTTCAATAATATCAGTCTCATTGTAAACACAGTGCTGCACAGTTTATGCTCAGAAATACTTAATCATTAAAATCTTGTGCTAATTTAAAACAATTTCCATCATAATCATCATGTTTTGTGCAGGGTAACTGTAAGTCAGACATCTAGGTTACAGTCCAAGTCCAAATCAGCTTATTGGGACAACTGGGGTACCCAGGTACCCTCCACATTGGATCCTAATTAGTATTGACAAGGATGCAGCCCAAACCTTCCTAATCCAAATGGATTGATGGTTCAGTTTAGGGAAAGCAGGGTTTATCTGAAAATCTTGATGAGGTCAGTTTTAATCTCTCCCTGTTTCTGACGATAGGCGTTTTCTTTTTTTTCAGTCATCTGCTTCTCCTTCCATTGTGGCAAAGTGGAGCAGGAGGAAGTGAATGCTAAGACGTGAACAGACCAAACTAGGATGAGGATGGAGCCAACACGAAGACAAGAGCAGTCTGTAAACTTTTTTTTACTCTTTCAGTTGTCTCCTTGTTTTGGCAAATAAGAAAATACTAAGAACTGTACTGATATGTATGTTATCCAAATCAGGGTTTTGCTCATTATGATCTCTTTCTTTAGACTTAAGGGAATTAATATCTATGCTTTGGGGGGACTGAGAATCAAGGGTCACTATTGTGATGTTTTGTTGCTTTTACAGTGTAAATCACAGATATTTAGTGATGTAGTTGAAAAGGATGTTTTTCAGAAACAGATGGATCAGAAAGTATCATGGGACAGCACTCAGTCAGTCGTATGTCTGGAATTCCGCTAGTTCTGAACTATTCGTGATTGGCAAAAGTTCACTACTAGCAGAACTCGGATATACAACTGAATTCTCAACGAAAGCTCAAGATTAGCACAGTTTGGTCTCACATGGCCTGCCAGTGGACAACTGCTTTATTCACGGTATATAGTGCTGAATGTGTAAAAAAATATATACATTTGAATGAAATTAATCCATATGATAGATGTTAATTTAACATGGGCAAAACTTTTTTTTTACTGCCCATTGTTTATCTAACATCATTTGTGGTTTAATTTCTATATGAACTACCAAGTTGATCTTGCTTTTAATTTGTGTTAGGGTGATTTGAAAATTGCAAAAGCTAACTTCACATTCTTTCTTTGCACCTTTCTCTCGATTTGGAAGTGATCTACTTGGATGGATGAAGTACAAGAAGTTAAGGTGAGTAAGCACGCACACACAAATCAATGACATGAGCAATGACATTTTTTAAAGAGACATTGAAAACCACTGTAGAAAGATATTCATGATTAATTATTAGTGCAAAAATGAACAAATCTTTAAATGTCAGTGCAGCAATTCAACGCAAAGCAGATCTGTGTACAATTTATTTTGTGTACTTTTTTTTTCAGACCATGCTTGGATGTGTTATTCCATTATTCATAACCAAAGGGCTACAGACTTGATTACAACCAGATATATGATATGCTTCTGTTTTTATGTTTTAGTTTTGGTAAAATTATGTGCTCACTATATCAGTCTGTTCAAAACAGGAAGAAATAAGATGAATGTAATATATTTAATATATATAAACAATTGTACTGTATGTCACTACTCTTCAACTGATTTAACATTTAACAACACAATTCTTTCTTTCATTGCATTTATTGTACATTTTTAATGATAACAATTAACTTCTACTAATTCTACTGGTTCAGCAAGCCAAGACCAAGTTCCAAAATGTTGACATTAAAAGCAAAAATTCCTATTGCGTCTATGTTTATTATTTACAATTATAGTAAAATAGTTTTTCATTGCCAGAGTGGTTCTGTCCACAGGATGACGTTGTATTAAGAATGAATTTATTTCTCCGGTGCGACAGAGGAGACCTGGGTGACCTGAGATGAAGAAGAGGCCTCATCTTCCTCAATATTTTTGCCACAGACCATCTTCATCATACAGGAACGGAACTAGATTTCAAAAGAAAAGAGCAGAATTTGAAAAGAGCATGTTACTTGAAGTGATTAGTTATGCCATGTAAACATGGCATTTGGTGTTGTAGCCCTGTGGAGACAAACTTCAACAATACTTCAGATCTCCACTTAGCACATATTACTATACCTGTTTGTTCATTAAGACGTAGATGACAGGATTGTACACTGTAGAAGATTTGGAAAGGCAGGATGGTATGGTTGCCATTCTCAGATCAAATGCTTCTCCACGGTGGAAAACTATCCAGAGAGAAAAGGTAGCATATGGCGCCCAGCATACCAAAAAGCCAAACACCATCACCACCACCATCTTTGTTACCTCCCTCTCAGCCTTCTGGGTCGAAGCTGAATCTGCTTGAGCTTTGGCTGCCTGGTAGGACAAACAAGGGATTTTAGAGCACCTGGCAACGTGACCAACACTACAATAACCCATATACAGTCTCCATCTAGTGGACGTGAGCAACCAAAGCATTAAAGAGCAATGGAAGAAATGTAGCATTCGTTCATGTAAAAATACAAAATAAATTGCATTTTACCAGTATTTAGTTAGTATGAACCCTACCTTTATTAAAACATTTATTTTTATCATTTAAACATTCATGTAGCTTTTAGGTTTTACGTTCAAAATAAAGAACAGAAATGAAAAGAAAATCATGTGGTTTTGTGGTCTTCATATTTATGTGAAATATTTATTTTTGTGTTTCTAAAATGCAACATTATGTAGTTCTATAATATTCCACTTCCTTACTCAAACCTTCAGTAAAACTATTAAGTCTGGGACAGAACTGCAAAATTGTAATGCAAATTGTACTCACTAATTTGAGCGTGATGAGTAGCTGACCATAACAGAACACGATGGTGCCGAAAGGAACGGCAAAGCAGAAACAGAACAAGAACATGACGTAGGATTCATTGTTGTATTTGTTGTTAGTGGTATACCAGTCAGGTCCACAGGAGCACTGCAAACCTTCAGGTATGTACCTGTAAGAGAGATCTCAGTGAAATTGATGGCACAGACAATAATAATCAGATCGAGGACTTCAATTCTACACTTGAACTAGATGTATAGGAGTGGAACAAAAAGGTGCTAGGTGTTGGTTTTCTTTCCTCTGGTTAATTGGAGGGAGGCACTTTGGCTTTGTCTTTATAAATGTATTATGAGCAGTGGGACTTACCGACTCCAGCCAAACAGTGGAGGGACTGAAGCTGCCATTGCACTAACCCAAGGAAGTATGCAGCCAGCTATGGCATGAGGGGTTTTGAAGGTAAAGTTCCCAAGGGGTTTGCAAATGACCAGCCACCTCTCAAATGCCACTACAGCAAGAGACCACAAACTCACCATTCCTGTAAAAACAGAAAAACAGTTTACTGACTTTTTCTGCGAACTACAAGGGATTACAGAAACACATGCATGTTTCTTTTTACCTCCAAGAGTTGCAAGGAAGCCCTCGATTTTACATGCCGTCGCTCCCCAGATAAAGTACCTATTAAAGAAGGAGTAGAACGATAACGGGGAACCAAAGAGGGCCACGAACAGGTTGGCAACGGCAAGGTTCACAAGAATATAGTTAAGGTGAGATCTGAGTTTCTTGAATTGAATTGTGCACAAAATGGTAAGGATGTTGATCGAAGCCCCTCCGACGAAAATAAAGAACATAAAAACAGACATGGCCATGAATACGCCTGGGTTTCCCAAGTGGTCCTGGGGGACCAAAAAAGGGCTGTAAGCTGAGAGGTTGTTAATATCTAAAGCGATGGGGATGTAGAAGTCTTCGTGAAACTCTGGTACTTGCTTCATCTTGCTTGAAACAGGCAACCACTCTACCGAGAACGCTGTAACGCCTTAAAGCTGAAATCAGTTGTAGTACTTCCTTCAGAGATTACTGCAGCATCGCAAAAAAATGAAGTCTAACACGTATTGATGTAAATTCTCTCTTCGTTGATGACCAGATGAAGCCTCCCTCAATCGATTTCCAAGTGATCCGTCTTTTATAAGGATTCATAAGATACCTTTTCGCTCCTCCCAAATGGTCTTAATGGAAGGATTTGTGTTTTGTTGTCATCTACCAATACACACTCTTGTGCACACACACACACACACACACACACAACAGCATCTGTGTATGCAAGACACACAATTCACATAATCTCATTTCCAACACCAAAACCTGGCTAATTCGGATCATCCCTTTCACCCTGCAGTGTGGTTCTGTGTTAGCGATGGTAGGTAATCTGCTGCACAGTGCAGATAATGCAGCTAATCACTTGCAGTTAACCCCTCTTTAATCTGCTTCCCATCGTATTATCTCCAACTTTGAGCCTGGAATCACAGCCTTTGTGAAGAGCCTCAAATACCTGACAGCTGAAATGCCCTTGACTCTCATCTGTAGAGAGTTCTTGTGTCAGAGCGGAGAAAGGAACTTTAGCTTACATTTTACGCCAATAATCTAAAATCTGAGACAAAAAACAAACAAACAGATAATGTTTCACACATAGAAATAATTATGAATTGTTATTCGTAACTGTTCATTATTTTAGATTATTTTATGTTCTGTATTTTGGGTTAGACCACCTTAGATTGCTTTATGGAAGTTGCAACAGGTTTATCTATTTCAGCTTTCATAAAACTCTAGAAAGAGCCTACATTAAATAATTGTATTAATTAAAGTCAATAAATCCAGTAAAACCCCTGTACATGATAGTACACGTGCTAATGACATGGGTACATTAAGTGTACTTATTTTTCGTCAATAAGTACAATTAATGATGTTAGTAATCACACTAAAAGTGAATGTTACACCAATAAAGTATCACATAAGACTATACAAAACATATACACTGTTAAGCTATTTTTTTTAGTAAGTAGTTTTTTAGTAGTTTTTTTGTATGTTTTTATATTTATTTAATTTATCAAAATGAATTGAGCAATTTAAGTTTTTCATCTTATCACATTTTTACATTGTTTTAATGCAATATAATTTTATTTTTTATTTTTACAATGATACAAAAAGAAAAGTAAATTACAGTTTTACGGGAAGTCTTAGTCATGGAATAAAGCCAACGTTTATATGCACTTTATTGTTTTGTTGAAGATAGACTTTAAGATAGACTGTTAATAAGTTGCTTAATGACATTTCACAATATTAATAACTGTATATATTAATATAGTATTGTAAATTAATTTAATTAATTAATACCCTTTATACTAGTATAATATCAAACTGCAGTACAGGCTGCAGTTAATAATGCAATAAATAAATGATAAACCTTCAAATGTCTGATTTTAAGTAATAAATAGCATTGCAATGGTTTTCATAAAACTACAGTTTGTGCACTTGGCGTTAAAAATGCCATCAATTACATTTACAAATACACAATTAGTCGCTCAGTCATATTGGCATTTGAGTTAAAGTCTTCCGGCTCATAATACTCCTCTAAGCTAATCACTCCCTGAAAAGTAAACAGCGGATTACCAATATAGGTTTACCATGTAGCTAATATAAAAATGCCCAACTAAACATTCAACAACTATTACTATTAAAGTTAAACATACTATACTTATTATTATATTGCAGTATTTTTAGTGCCACATACGTCGAGTCATCTGGGAAGTATTCAGGACCTTAGAAACTTTGCTCAACAAAAGTAACAGTAATTAAGGAAGGAAGAAAGAAAGGTGCATATATATGTCCTTATTATGTCATTATCAAAATGATCATTTTCTTAAAACATTCTCATTAAAATCCCTGCAGATGAGCTTTCTTTCTGCCCATTTTGTCACTCTCAGTGGTCAAAGCTCCGTCCCCTCCCTCCTCTTTCTGTTTTAATCTCTGGTCTTCCTCACTTGTATGACCCATATGATGATCTGTTTAGTGGCTTAGGGCTAATTATTGGACTTGTGCTAAGGCTCTTAACTACCACAGTCAGCGTAGACCAGTTAAGAGGGGTGCCTGAGGTAAAGACACCTGTAAGTGCGTCACATAGCTATCTCCGGTCCATTAACCTGCTTCTGAGCTGAGTTTGTGTCAGTATGCCTACTGCCATCTTATACAGTTTTTTTTCACCAGTCTTTTATTCATAAGTGAAGATTTGCTGTTGTAATTCTGTTTTTAATATTGGATTATACTGTCAGTTTTAACGTATTTGATGTAATAGCGATCTGTTAATTATTATATAATCAAAGTAATGTTACATAAAAAAAGTGACATCGGCATTCAACAATCAACATTAAAAAAGAAGAGTACCAGAGTAAATAAACAGAAGTCTAGAAAAAGATACAATAGCTTTACTAAATGTTAAGCAATCTATTATAAATCGTTACACACTTGCATATAATGCACATGAATGACTGGGTTTGTAAAAATTAAATTACCTGAGTTAAAGAGAAATAATGCTTTTGCAAAATCACTTTGAGTGAAAGGAAGTGTTCACAGAGGATTACAGGTTTTCCCCTCTTTTCTGCCACATCCTGTATCTGATTTTTCCACACATTACATGATGCCTTAATTGTTTAATCTAATCAACATGAACATCAGTACTTCATTTCACTGTTCTGGTAGTTCACCTCCATAATTTAGATAAAAACTAACATAGATATTTTGATGCTAAAATTCACATCTTGACAAAACGTGGAATTTTCCATTACTTGTGTAATGACTTGTAGTAAAAAGGAGCAGGTCAAAGACTGAAGGGTCACACTGATTAAAAGTTGACAACGCAACAAGTCCGGAAGAGGGAGGAGTCTGCTACAAAGTTAATGATCACAAGCCTCTTTTTAAGGTATTTGAATCATAGTAGCAGTTCCAACACAACCTTGAGAAACGCAAACATGTTGAATTACAGCATGGGCATCACTATTTTTATTCCTTGATTAATAAAATGAAAACAATAATTTAAAAAAGCATAAACTATATATGCTATGTTGTTGCTAGATGTAACTAAATACTATGCTGTTATGTGCATTGGATTAAAAAGCTTTTGTGTTTGAAAAGATTATTTTGTAAGTAAGTAGTTATCCATGTGTTTAATCTGATTCGACAAGACGGACACTAGTAGATTTTTACAGGGACGTGTAATTACATTTGAATTGATTGCTGACCTTTTGATGGATCATCTGCAAAAGTTTTATTTAGAGCCTCTTGATACCACAGTTGCCTGCATAAAAGAAAAAATAAAATGTGACACAAATGAGATGCCTTTATATCTAAATCATGAAAGTGAATGTTCCTCCTATACAATCATGACATGAAATGGGGAGTAAAATGAAAAAAGGCACTAGTAATTTCATGTTCCATAAAAATATTTTGTCAGTGTCACAAACTCACCAATATATATGCATTTTTTAATGAATAATTATTGTTATTATTATTATTGTTAATTTTTGTTGTAAGTCAGTACAGATGGGGTAGACTGCAGGAAAATGGAGAGATGCTACAGTGCCACCTAGCATAAAAAAAACTGGAAGAACTAAGAACCAGGCAAGGTTGTAAACAGGTCTCTAACTTACTACTATATATAACAAGTGAAAATTGTTTACCGAAACATCAATCTGTAGAGTGTGTCTATAAGACTGTATTAAAGCATATTTTTTTTGTTGTGGAAATCTACTTACTATAAATAGAACAAACACTAATTTCTTAGATATATAAACTATTTACTATATATTTAATCCAATAATTATCTAAACTGCTATTCCTAATTTGCAGTGACAAATTTTATTCTATTTGGTCAAAAAGTTTTTGTTTTTTTTGCGTAAAAATTTATACTTAGCTGTGTTTGTAACAAAAGCTATACTTCATATAGGCTATCCTCGGGTGTAACTGCAGCATTATAATAGCTTTCACACAAGCGATTATGTTGTAAATAAACCTTTTATTTAACACCCTCACTTCCATTAAACACTTATTAATGCATGTAATTATATAATTTTTGCCTAGAGTTTGCCACTAGATTTGAAGAAGAACCCTATGATGTGTGTGTCACACACTCTTTCCGCTGTACGCACATCAAGCACTTTATAAATACTCCCTGTTGCAGACAACACAATTTCATGCTCAAAATATGTTTTGCACAAATTTCAGTGTACAAAATATATCTCTACTGTACAGTATTTATGTAAAGTTCTTGTACAGTCTCAGATTATGTATAGTTAACTATTTATAAGATATTTATAGTCTATGCTAAACTGTTGCATAGGTTTCTTATTTATATATATATATATATATATATATATATATATATATATATATATATATATATATGTGTGTGTGTGTGTGTGTGTGTATGTATGTATGTATATATATATATATATATATATATATATATATATATATATATATATATATATATATATATACAGAAATTACAATAAAGCCCAACTTGACTTGACAGCATAATTACATTTATGCATTTTTTTTTTTTTTTTTTTTTGCAAATTTTACTTTGCATTTATGCTTTTATGCAAAAGCTGCTTTCCCTAAAATTGTTGAAAAACGCTTTCACAGCTTTGAGTTAAAATACTTTTTCTTTAGATGTTTCTATAGAGATAACAAAACCGGCTTTATGTGGACGACTGAGTGATACTGCGTTTAGCTCGAGCGCTATCACTGAAAGAATTCCTCTAAGGGGGCGTTACTTCCAGAAAACACATAAGAAAACCCCGTGTTCATTCATCATTCGTGGTTAACTTAGAGATTCATCTTCGAACGTAGCAATAATGTTATCATACATATCCGTGTATAAGTTGCACAAAGAAATTGATTAAAAAACGAATATCTAACAATAAACTTCTACTTTTGTCGCCATCTTTAGTGTGGGACAATAAGCCCTTAATATATAAAGTGTAAAAATGTGTAGAAATCGCCTGAATAGTTTTAGCAGCTCTCAAACAAGTGCCTATATGGTACGACGAACGTAAAATAATTGCTTAGGAAATGCACGATTGTATATCTGAACCGCGAGTGACTGTTTTACAAAGAGCTCTAGAGAGGGATGTGGTAATTCAGCCATATTTGTTACGGGTGGCTGAAGGAGCGGCTGTACATTGTCAAGAACATGGCGGCTTCCAGGCAGGCATGAGAGTGGATACTTCTTAGCGGATTTGGATGAACCTGGGCAATAATTTCAGAAACAGACCGTCAAAACAGTTCCTCGGATATCGCAACACGAATCTCGTACGTATGCCTTTTAGCGAAGATAACGTATTGAGGCGAAATGTGTATTTTTTGATGGCGAACATACACTTAGCCGCCATTTTTCTTGTGGGAGCTGCTAGTGGGTTGATTTGACGACAAGATGGCTGCTTACACCGGGGCGGCATGAATTAAATAAAAACCAAGCTGTCTGTAGTTTTCGCTCGGGGGAGACTTGCGCGGACTTATCTTCACATCGTATGTATCGGGATGTATTTGCGCTTACTTATTTATGTGTGGATGATTTGGCGAAACGAGGCTAGATGTGTGTTTTAGCTGCGCTGCTGGGAACCGCATTCCGCTGCACGAATGTTATGCACGCTAAAAGGTCTCGTTTAAATGCTCAGACCACTTTGAAACTGCAGCACCCGAGTTATGGTTTTGTTTGGCACTGCACTGAAACGAAATTGCACGCTTAAAATGTAGTATTGTTGCTATTTTGAGTGGCTGACAAGATGGCGACTCCCAGAGAGGCATGAAAATAGCCTTCTGCAGCAAATGGGGACTGGGTTTCGAGTGTTAGTCCCTGATTTTTCATCTCTGCGTGCCTTCGAAGTATTTCGCGGATGGTAATTTGGTCAATTCTCACTTAGCAGTTAGTGTGTAGTTTTCTCACGTACACTTGCTATTTAGTTGACGGAAATTAATTGTTTTTATTTGCCGCTCCGCCATTTTTCAGACTGGCGGAGGTTTGTTTCAAGATGGCGACTTCCATGGGTTGATACTCTTTCTGCATCGGGGACATTTAACCGCCTAATGTAATTTTGTGACGTGACTTTATAAACTACAACTTGTTGCTTTGTGGTTTTTTGTATATAAAATTATCGATGCTGAACTTGCTGTACGCGATATTATAGACTTAACTTGTCGGCTTTTATCTCGTCTGCAAGCGCCAAAATGGCGGCATTCCTGAATTAATCAAACTTCTGAATAACCCAGTGTTTGGGGGTTTGATGGCGCCGCTGTAATATTACAACAATTTATGTCTATATTCGCGTTATTAAGTATATACACACTACTCTGTTTTGAACTATATTTTTCGCTGATTTGACCTCATCAGAACAGATATGTTAGTGACCAAGAGTCCATTAAGTACATTCCCTTTTTCCTTAGTAAAAGGACATGACGTCCCCCGGTTCCGTTCTGCCTGGAACCACCGGAGCCCCGCTGCAGCCGCGATGGAAGCGGGTTCTGGGATGGTCCGGGCCGGTTCCTCGACCGAGACACGGGCACAGAGCCGTGGCCATCAAGGAGTTGATGGTCGTTTTCGGCGGAGGAAACGAAGGGATCGTTGACGAGTTGCACGTTTATAATACTGGTAAGTACACTGTTTTATTAGGGGAACGTTTGTATATGCATAGAGGTTATATCACGTGTGTTTACCTTGTTACTACACTTTTTTTCATTGTATTTCTCGTGCGCAACGATGAAGGTCCGACTTAACTTTAAGTGACACTCGTACTTTTTTTTCTGCATTACGAAGAACAATCGAAATATAATTATCATAACAGTTGTGTGTGTAAAATAATCGGTGGGTTCGTTGCCGTGTTTGACGCAGCGCGTGTCGCTCGCAGGTCTTCTGTTGTGAAAAGAAAAAGGCGCCAGAAAACAAAAATGGACGTTGGCCGCGTCACGCGCACGCCCCCTCCTGCACGTGCAACAGTGCGCCTTTTTGTTATCTTTGCGCGAATACTCTGACTTTTGAGTCTAAATTACATTTAGTATTATTGTGAAAATTAATCTTCTCTAGACTAGACAATACCATGCCAGTAGGTATTTCCAGAAATGTTTGATTATTGATATAAATTAATAAATAATCTTGTACATAAAATCTCTTTTTTTTTATGTTAACAAAGTGCCTCCTGTGACCCCATCTTTTTTCTTTTCTTTTTTTTTTTTTACAATAATTTGTTACATAAAACAATATGGAAGAAAAATTCCAAATGCTACTTGTTTCATTTTTTTAATTCACCAAATAATTCATGGTGTTATATTATCCCACTATTGGTCACAGCTTGTCATTGAGTTTTGTCCTAATGCCTAATTTTGATAATTAGTGCTTTGAGTTTATAAAGTATTCGCTTTGGCTTTAAAACTGCACAAGAGTAGTATTGCATGTTTCCTGCACCTATCACTCAGTGTTGAATGAGTCATGAAATGTTTCTTTTTCAGCAACAAACCAGTGGTTCATACCAGCTGTTCGTGGAGACATCCCTCCAGGCTGTGCAGCTTATGGTTTTGTATGTGATGGCACACGTCTATTAGTGTTCGGTGGAATGGTGGAATATGGAAAGTACAGCAACGACCTTTATGAGCTACAGGTGAGGATAAAAAGATTTTCCCCAAATTTGCAGGCTGAAGTATTTCAGCTGCCTAAAGATGTAGCTGACCTGGTGATTTTGGAAAGTCAAGTTGAGAGATTTCACAGAAAATTACGTAGTGTGTGATGGGCACAGGCGCTGAATTTTTAGGTGGTGCGTGTTAGGGCCAGAACACCATATGAGGCAGAAATGTATTATATATGTAATTGTAAATTACGGCATGTATGGCATCTTCACATGCCATAAAAACTCAATTGTGATTTTTGTCTGTGAGCTTCCATTCTGTCATTTTCTATTTGTTGTGTATTCAAGCAATAAGTTGCAAGGTTTTTGTGTCAGTTTGTGGAAGTGTGGTAGTGTGTGATCCTAAGTTATTTAATGTAATTCTGCATCTGCGCCAATGTATGATGCCTAGTGCTAATAAAACCTCTTCCTGTGGTTACTATTATCAGGCAAGCAGATGGGAATGGAAAAAATTGAAACCGAAAGCCCCTAAAAATGGAGCACCACCATGTCCTCGCCTGGGCCACAGTTTTTCTCTTGTGGGCAACAAGTGCTATCTTTTTGGGGGGCTTGCCAATGACAGTGAAGACCCCAAGAACAACATTCCCAGGTATTACTTCTTACTGATAATGTGCTCTGCAAATAAATATTTGCATGTTATTTGCTTCAATAGTTTGACTTAAATGTGCTTCCAGATATTTGAATGACCTTTATACCCTCGAGCTGCGTCCGGGCTCCAGCGTTGTGGGCTGGGATATACCGGTCACATACGGAGTGCTGCCTCCTCCGAGAGAGAGCCACACTGCTGTAGTTTATACTGAAAAAGCTACTAAGAAGTCCCGTCTTGTTATATATGGAGGAATGAGTGGATGCCGTTTGGGAGATCTTTGGACATTGGATATTGGTATGAAGGTTATCTGTTTTTAATGTGCTGCTTGTCAGACTTTGGTCATTAATTCAACCAATCAATTAGGGGAAAGCAATAATTAGGCCATTCTTTGCTTTACAGATACACTGACCTGGAACAAGCCTGCAATAAGCGGCGCGGCTCCCCTCCCCCGTAGCCTTCACTCAGCCACCACTATTACAAACAAGTGAGTTTCAGTGTAATCTAGAATTGCGTTAACAGAGGCATTCCCTAAATGCACGCAATAGTGACCTTTAATCCTTTTATCTGTTTTGTCTGCAGAATGTATGTTTTTGGTGGCTGGGTTCCTTTAGTGATGGATGATGTGAAGGTGGCCACACATGAGAAGGAATGGAAGTGTACAAACACACTTGCCTGCCTGAATTTGGGTGTGTGTTTTTTGTTTGTTTTGGGGTTTTTTTTCTCAAAAGTATGTAATAGTTTAAAAATGCATTATTCATTTTTAAATAATTGATTTCTGTGAAAGCAAAGTTGAATTTTCGTCCTTTACATGCCGATTTGGAGCACAAAAAACGATTCTTATTTAGTTTTTGTGGAAACTGGTGTTCTTTAAATATAAGGTTCAAAGTAACAGCTTTTTTTGATGCATCCTTGCTGAATAAAAGTGTGAATTTCTGGTAACACTTTGCAATAAGGTTCATTTGTTAACAACAGTTAACATGAAACAAGAATGAATAATACTTCTACAGAGTATTTATCTTACTAATTACTAAGGCATTATTAAAATCATTAAGTAAACAATACATTTTTGTGATCATCTTAACATTAATATGGTAGGACTTTGGAATTTGATGACTGTTACAAAATAAGTGTTTTTTTTTTGTTTTTTTTTTTCTTTAAGACGCTTTGACATGGGAGACTGTTTTGATGGACACTTTGGAGGACAACATACCACGTGCACGGGCAGGACATTGCTCTGTTGCTATTAACAACAGACTTTATGTTTGGAGTGGACGTGATGGGTACCGCAAGGCTTGGAACAATCAGGTGTGCTGCAAAGACCTGTGGTACCTGGAGACAGGTGGGTGCAACACATATGAAGTGTGGAGTATTTCTGGCAGTTACACTGCTTTGTAAAATACCCATATGCATGAAATGTTTCACACATGGTTTAATACACAAATTGCATTAAACCATGCAATTTGACTGGTTTTTTTTTTGCACTTTTTCTTTGCAGAGCGACCTAATCCTCCTTCACGGGTACAGCTTGTCCGGGCCAACACAAATTCTTTGGAGGTTAGCTGGGGAGCGGTGTCTACAGCAGACATGTACCTGCTTCAGCTTCAGAAATATGATATCCCATCAGCCACTGCTGCCACATCACCAGCCCTCAACGCAGCTCCCTCCCTCCCTGGAAATTCGCCTAAGAGTCCAGCGCCTGCTGCAGCTGCTCCATCTGCTCAGAGTCTGCCGCAAAGTGGCATCACCTTCGTGTCCCAGGCTGCTTCTCCCACAACCTCAGTCCTGCCCAGCACACCTGCAAGTCCTGTGGCTGCCTCAACAGCACGTGGACCAGGTAGCGTTTTTATTAAATTGTTAGTAGCTTAAATTGACTTGTAGAAAGTTGTTTAACTTTTTTTTTTTTTCTTTTTATGTGTTACTTTTAAGCTATACTGAAAGTTGCAGCCCCTCAGTCAGGCACTGGGACGTCAATTGTCACTGTGCGGCAGGCCACCCAGGCTGGAAAGTCCCCAGTCACTATGACATCACTTCCTGCAGGTGTTCGCATGGTAGTGCCGACACAGACTACTCAAGGAACGGTATGAATTGAAACATTAAAGCTGGACTCTAAACTGTTGATGTCTTATAAATTGTTGTATTTAAAAGGTTTTTTTTTCCCTTTTGTTTTCTAGCCCATTGGTGGCAGCCCTCAGATGAGTGGAATGGCAGCTTTGGCCGCAGCTGCTGCAGCCACACAGAAAATCCCTCCTTCCCCTGGAGCCACTGTTCTCAATATGCCGGCTGGGGCCACAATTGTCAAAACGGTGGCTGTGACACCTGGGTCCACCACTCTCCCCACCACAGTTAAAGTGGCATCACCTGTCATGGTAATCATTTTAAGATTATCACTGTGTGTGTGTGTGTGTGTGTGTGTGTGTGTGTGTGTTTTTTTTTTTTTTTTTTTTTTTTTTTTAGTGGCAAGTTGCAGTCTTGGTTGGCCAGCACTACTATCGTAACTATTATTTTATTTTGTTGTAGGTAAGCAACCCTGCCACTCGTATGCTAAAGACTGCGGCTGCACAGGTGGCCACTCCAACAGCGTCCAGTCCCACTACAGCAGCTCGGCCAATCATCACTGTGCACAAGTCTGGCACAGTTACCGTAGCCCAGCAGGCTCAGGTTATGACCACGGTGGTGGGTGGAGTCACCAAGACCATCACTCTTGTCAAGAGCCCACTTTCCATGGGTGGAAACTTGGTACAGTGTTTTAAATTCTGGCATAGAAATAATCTGAAAGGTAAAAAGATCAAACGGATTAACTTATTTCTTTTTTTCTTTTTTTTTTTTTTAGATCTCCAACTTGGGCAAGGTTGTGTCAGTGGTACAGACCAAACCAGTGCAGACAGCTGCTGTGACGGGACAGGCCTCCTCCAACCCAGTGACTCAGATTATACAGGTACATTGAACCCATAGCATGACTATTTTTAAGTTTCTGAGACACATTAATTTCAATGTCATTCTTATTTCATAGACTAAGGGTCCCCTCCCACCTGGCACTATTCTGAAGCTGGTAACATCTGCGGATGGAAAACCAACCACCATAATTACCACCAGTCAAGCAGGTGGCACAGGAAACAAGCCCACTATCTTGGGCATCAGTGGCATGTCTCCCTCTGCCACCAACAAACCAGGCACCACCACTATTATTAAAACAATCCCCATGTCTGCTCTACAGCAGGGAGCTGCAGGTAAAAGAAATAGGCTATTTTGTCAAGAAATCTTTTTGTGTTTCGATACTCGTAATAAAAATTGCTGATTTAATAAACAGGGTAAGGCCATAAATCTAAGCCAGGATTAGGTCATAGTTCAATTAAGACATTTAATTCGTTTTTATGAACATGCCTTATTTCATTGTTATTAACATATTTTAATTGATTTATGTTGGTGTATAATTAACAACTTTTAATAACTGTGTTTGTATTAATATATTAATAATGATGATAATATTTCATGTGGCTTTGTTTGAATTTAATGAGCGTCCGTTTTCTGTTGTAGGTGTGACTAGCAGTACAGGGGTTAAGAGTCCTATTACCATCATCACCACAAAGATGATGACAGCTGGAACTCCTGGCAAAATCATTACAGCTGTGCCTAAGATTGGTACAGCAGCTGGCCAGCAAGGCCTAACACAGGTATTGGGGATATTTCAGAATATCTGGTGCAAAATGGAAAACATGATGTTGTTGAAGCACTTGAATCCCGTTTTCTTATCTGGCTTTTTCTTATTTCCTTTCTGAAGGTTGTTCTGAAGGGAGCTCCTGGTCAGCCTGGAACCATCCTTCGCACTGTGCCTATGGGAGGAGTGCGTCTCGTGTCTCCAGTACCTGGGGTCAAGCCAACTGTGACCACACTAGTTGTGAAGGGAACAACTGGTAGAGATATTAGTCTAATAAAGTCAAAAGTTAACATTTGTTGTTAAAGGACTGCATGCGCTTCTCTGCCAAGTGTAATTTGGCAACCTCTATTATGAATGATTAAAGTGTTTTCCTCTCACTGTGTTCTCTTTCCAAGGTGTAACAACTCTTGGCACAGTCACAGGAACAGTTTCTAGCAGCCTAGCTGGAGGAAGCTTAGCCAGTGCCAACGCCACCCTGGGAACCCCTATCACCACTTTGGGCACGATTGCCACCCTCTCCAGCCAGGTCATTAATGCTACCGCTGTGTCAGCTGCTCAGAGCAACCTGACCTCCGTCACCTCCACCATGCAGGTTAGGACCAGCCACTGTGATCTTTTCAGAATGTTCTTAAGGCAGTTGTATACAGTTATACCCAAATTATTGTAGCTATTGTTTGTTTATTTTGGTAACACTTTACAATAGGGCGTTATTCATTGACATTAATGTATTAATTAACACGAACAATGAACAATATTTATTACAGTATTAATAATTTTTATTGACCAATTTTAGCAAGCACAACTTGCATTAGTAAATGCTGAAATTAATAAATGCTGTAGAAGTATTGTTCAATCTTAGTTCATGTTATCTAATGAACCATGTCTAATTAACCTTATGCTAAATTACGTAATCTGTAGTCACCTAATCTTGGTTGTTTTTTTTCTTTTAAGCCCACCCAGGTGACTCTCATAACAACACCTAGTGGTGTGGAGGCTCAGCCTGGCCAAGATCTGCCCGTTTCCATCCTGGCCTCTCCCACCTCTGAGCAGCCCACCTCTACTGAGTCTGGTGCAGGCGACGCTTCTGGCAGTGTTACTTTAGTGTGCTCCAATCCACCCTGTGAGACTCATGAGACGGGCACCACCAACACAGCCACCACAGCGACGGCAAATATGGGCGCTGGACCAGCTGGCACAGTACAGAGAGTGTGCTCCAACCCTCCCTGCGAAACGCATGAAACAGGTACAACAAACACTGCCACCACCGCATCTGCAAACATGGGCACTGTACAGAGGGTCTGCTCCAACCCACCATGTGAGACCCATGAAACAGGCACCACCAATACAGCAACCACAGCATCTTCAAATATGGGCACAGCTCCTGCTGTAACTGTCCAGTTGGTCTGCTCCAACCCACCTTGTGAGACCCACGAGACGGGCACTACCAACACAGCAACCACGGCATCATCTAACATGGGTGGAAATCAAACTGGGGTGGCGCAGAGGGTCTGTTCAAACCCACCTTGTGAGACCCACGAGACGGGTGAGCTACCATCCTCTAATATGGGCGGAAATCAGACAGGAACCGTGCAGAGGGTCTGTTCAAACCCACCTTGTGAGACCCACGAGACGGGCACCACCAATACGGCTACTACAGCATCCTCTAATATGGGCGGAAATCAAACAGGAACGGCGCAGAGGGTCTGTTCAAACCCACCTTGTGAGACCCACGAGACGGGCACCACCAATACAGCTACTACCGCATCCTCTAATATGGGCGGAAATCAGACAGGGACCGTGCAGAGGGTCTGTTCAAACCCACCTTGTGAGACCCACGAGACAGGCACGACAAACACTGCAACCACTGCAACCTGCAGTATGGAGACAGATGAGGGAACAGGTACTTTAGATTTCCAAAAGATTTTTAAATCTAAAAATGTATAATATTTACAAACCATGGGTCTCATTTGTTAATGATTGAGTTATTTGTGTTTATATGCACAATACATTTTGTAGAATGTAGAAGAAATGCATTTGCATAATTTATTTGTAACCTCATTCTATTGAAGGGGGTTTTAAAAGTCGTCTTTTATACTTAACAAGGCTGCATTTTAATAAATAAAATTTATAGGTTAATATAATTTATTCATGTGATGGCAAAGCTGAACTTTTAGCCTTATTATGCCAGTATTTAGTATCACATGATCCTTTAGCATTTTAAAATGCTGATGTAAAAAAAAAAACTTGTCAGTGTTGAAAATGGTACATATTTTTAAGCTGACCTTTGTTTCTATAAAATTCCCTTTTAACATAATTGTAAGGCTACTCTGAGTGTGTACATAGATTTCATGCACAAATTAGTGAATGAGACCCAATATTTTTTTTTTCTGTTACTTGCAATTGATCTTTTTCCTGTCTCTTTAAAAGTTGATTGTAACCATTTATTTTGTACATTTTAGCCCAACAGAGTGGTGAGACATCAGAATCTACCACCAGTACAGAAGGCCTGCCGTCCACTGCAGCACCTCAGAGCAGAGCCATTACTATAGTCACACAGGCAACACCTCTACCAGGACCTGCTGTTCCGGTGAGTGTGTTTTGAGATCTTAAAGTTGTGCTTGTATTTGATTAATGTGATATTAAATTAGAGAAATTTAGGGAAGACAGTTTTGGAATGAATACAAACCTGACCCTAAAAGAGGCATTTATAACATCAGCAGGTTTTCTTTCTCTGTTCTTCCTCTGTAGTCCATCTCTTCGATCACGGAGTCATCCTCGGAGGCCGGAGCTGAGCCGGTTGTTATGGATAGCTCGGAAGCAGAGTCTTTGCAGGCAGGAGGCCAGGCTGAAGCAGAGGCAGTCGCTATGCAGGCAGAGTTCCAGACAGAGGCGGGGGCAGAAGCAATGCCAAGTGACTTCCAGGCGGAGGCAGCCGCCTTGCCGAGTGATTTCCAGGGAGAAGCTGTAGCGGTAGCCATGCAGGCGGAGAGCCAGGCGGAGGAAGGGGCAGTGCCCATGGAACATGACACTTCTAGCATGGCAGTGGGAGAATCTGCTCAGGAGCAGCTACAGACAGCTGAGGTACAATCAGCTGCATTCTAACTGTACAATTTAGTTATTGCTATGTAAGACCTATATTCAATATTTAGTTTAACATTTTTAACTTATCAAAAATATTCAATTCCTTTTTATAGACGCATAGTTTTATTTCTAGTGGAATTGCAACAAAAAAATTTAATTAGTTTAATTTCTTACCAAAATAAATATACATTTTGTATTTTTGCTTTTAACTTGTAAAATCGAGGCAATTAGCAAAAAGTATTACGTTTATTATTTTTCATAATTAAGATATTTGATGAAATCTGAGTGCTCTCTGACCCTCCCATACACAGCAAAGGCACTACCACCATCATTAAAATAATCTTACAAAGCTATGATAATTCCTTTTATGCAATAAGAAAGTAAAAAAAAAAACAATTTGCCACCCCCCCATGTCACCCTGGTGGCATTTTGGTATCACGGTGCATGCACAAACATGCTCTAAAGAACGTTGCACACAAAAGTACTTTTTGTAGCCTCATAAAATTAATTGAACCATTAAGTCACAGGAACTGTTTTTCCTATGTTTTTGTGCATCGATTGTGTTATTACCCCTGCTGTCTATACAGGATCAAAAAGCTCTCGGATTTCATTATAAATATCTTTAATTTGCGTTCCAAAGATGAACAAAGGTCTTGCAGGTTTGGAACAACATGAGTAATTAATGACAATTACATTTTTGGGGTGAACTATACCTTTTAAGTCTTTATTTGAACAAATAGATGGAGGGTGTAGAGGCAGCATCAGCATCACAGGCTGAGGCGCTGGCCTTGCCACCAGAGCTGATGTCAGACGGGCAACCCACAACGCTTATGGTGACGGGTCTGACCCCAGAGGAGCTGGCTGTCACGGCAGCCGCAGAGGCAGCGGCCCAGGCTGCAGCGACAGAAGAGGCCCAAGCCCTCGCCATTCAGGCTGTACTACAAGCAGCACAGCAGGCTGTTATGAGTGAGTCACCATCATTTTTCTGCGGCATCTCAACCTACGGACCTGCATGTGTTCATATTCAGTCCAGAGCTCATTCTGTCTCATTCCCTCATCAGGCTCTGGTGATGCCGGAGGAGACGACCAGCAGACCCACACCATACCCATTGTTCTGACCCAGCAGGAACTAGCGGCTTTGGTTCAGCAGCAACAGCAGCTCCAGGCAGCTCAGCAAGCTGCTGCTCAGGCTGCACTGCCCACTGAAGGCTTGGCTCCAGCTGACAGCCTGAATGATCCCTCATCAGAAAGCAACGGACACAGCGAGATTGCTGCTGCTGCCACAAGTACAGTAGTGGGACTGCTGCCTAGCACCTCGGCAGAGAGTATGTGTCAAGTTTCACGCTTCTATGGTAGTTGTTTTGAAACATTATTAGCTTAATTATGCATGATTTTGTCTTAAATCACATTAGTTGTTGTTCAAGTTTATCAAGCTTATTTACCGTGTTGACTAACTGTGTGTTCCTAATGGGCAGTAGGCTGCTTACAGATAAAAACATCATGTATTTTAATATAATGTCAAAATGTAACAACAAATTTGCATTTTATTATTTGTATTATTAATAATTTGTCATAATTATGTTTTGTTTTTTCTCCTTTGTAGCCTTGGCTCCATCCAGCACATTAGCCCCTGTAGTAGTTGCCAGTCCAGCTAAGATGCAGGCAGCTGCTGCTTTGACTGAAGTGGCTAATGGTATTGAGGCTGCGGTAAGTTTCGTAGGTAAAGAATCATAGCAATATGCACTAAATTGTGTGAGTTTAAAATCTTGTTTTCTGATTTCCCCCCACAGAAACAAAACCCTCCCACTGTTACCATCAAACCTCTAGTCAAAAAGGAAAACCAGTGGTTTGATGTTGGCATTGTCAAAGTGACCAATATGGTTGTAACGCATTTCTACATGCCTGCAGATGACGCCGCTTATGTTGAGGTGAGCCACAATGAGATTGTACTTCTTTATTTTAGGAGCTCGTCTCATTGCTTGTTTGTAAAAGTATACTGACAGACCTTGTGTGTTATGCTGCAGGATGATTCTGGCACAATTCCTGACTATAGCCAGATGAAGAGGGTGGACCTTCAGCCCGGGACAGCATACAAGTTCCGTGTGGCGGGTATAAACACATGTGGCCGTGGAGCCTTTTCGGAAATATCTGCTTTCAAGACCTGTTTACCAGGCTTCCCTGGGGCACCGTGTGCCATAAAGATCAGCAAGGTTTGCACTTACCGCTTTTAACAGGGTTTTATAATAAAGTTAATGAAAAATAAATTGAATGATTGTTTAATTAATTAGACTTTAATTCAGTATGTTAGCATATCTATTCAACGTTTTTGTTTTTTTTGGAGAGAGGACTGCTTTTTTCAGATTTCTAGGATTTAAAAAAAAAAAAAAAAAACAGCATAATTCTTCCAATGATTGTGTTTATTCAAAATAGTAGTTTTGTGAATTAATCAGCATATTAGAATGATTTCTGAAAATAAAAAGTATCATGACCTTGGAGGCTGGGGTAATGAAGAAAGTTCAGCACTGTGTCAAAGAAGTAACTTATTTAAGCATAAGTTATTTTTAGCATTACACTGATTAAAAACGCATCCTTTTTATTTATTTTTGTCCTCAGAGTCCAGACGGTGCACACCTTACATGGGAGCCCCCATCCGTGACCTCAGGAAAGATCACGGAGTACTCTGTGTATCTGGCCATCCAGAGCAGTCAGACCACAGAGGCCAAACCCTCGGCTCCGGCCCAGCTTGCCTTCATGCGTGTTTACTGTGGGCCAAATCCTTCCTGTCTGGTCCAGTCCACCAGCCTGTCCAATGCCCACATAGACTACACCACCAAACCCGCCATCATCTTCCGCATCGCTGCACGCAACGAGAAAGGTTATGGCCCGGCTACACAAGTGCGATGGCTGCAAGGTAAAGGTTTTCTTCGGTGGACCAAACTGGTTTTTGTTTCAAGCAGTGACGTGGTGGATTTTTAACAATTGATTCGTTTCGCATCTTGCTTTTGTAGAATCTAACAAAGATGGCCTTTCTGCAAAGCCTGCCCCCAAAAGAGCAGTTTCTTCACCAGATACGTGAGTCTCTCCCATATATATATCAAATATACAATAATAATGTTGTATATTACCACAGTTTGATCCATGTTAGTGGCACATTTTAAGGCTCGTGTAACACTGACGTCTACGGATGATATTAAGCTGCATAACTGTTTTATAAATGTCATCATATTATCAATTTAATGCATCCTTCTTAAAGGTATTTTCTTTTTACTGCAGTAGAAATAATGGTTGAGTATTAAAATGCTTATACATTTTATTACAGGAAAGGGATAGGTCAGAAGAAAGCGAGAATGGACCAGTGAGCATCTCTCTCCATTTGTCCTCCAAGACCAGAAAGACTTACACTACTCCTAACGCTCCATCCAGATTCAACACCTCTTCAACTCTAAACATCAATCAAAACAGCACAAAATCTGCAAGGAAATAGTGTTTATCAATACGTTTTCTAGTGAAAGCCTTTTTCTTGTTAATAGTATGAATGGAGAAAAGCACATCGCTTATTTTTGAGTATTTTTCAACATACTTGGAGTGGGAGAAAGAAAAAAACAAATTTGCTTTTTCCATTGTAGAGTCTTCCTTTCTGCTCTCCCCCCATTTCTTTCAAAGTCTTTATCTTGCTTCAGCAAATTCAAACACCATTTTTAAGATATTTGTAATGTTTGTTCTGTCAGCTGGGCTCAAATGAAGTAGCTCTTTTTTTCTGCGATGGACTTCAGTGTGAAGTTTTAGTTCACGGTAAATGTGTGGACACTGCGGGAGGATTTCTGATCGGAGATGACTGATGTCATTTTCATGTGAGGGGGAAGAAACTGAAATGGGGAACAAATCAAGCACTTGTCCTCAGACAAGAGGGGATATTTTTCACTTGAACGGCTCAGTGAAATAAGATCTGCGTAAGGAATCGTTCTGGACTCCAGCCTCCTGGTGAAGTCTGCACTTCTGCATTGAGCAGAAATAGAGAAGTGAATAAAGAAGTGGCCGTGGAGGTGCATTACTGGCAGGACTGAGACTTTGCTAGAACTGAGATTTGCCATACAAACAAAAAAAAGAAAACTAAAAAAAGAAGAAAAAGAAAAAAAGAAAAACTTCCCAAAAAATTAGCAAGCGATGATGGAGAAGATCTTTGTGTAGTTTATTTTTGTATTTTTAAAGCTTTTCTCCTGTCTGTATGTGTATGTCTGTGTGCTTTTTTTTTAAACTCACTTTTATTTTATTTTTTTGTTTTTGTTTTAAAAATTCTTGGCCATCCCCATTGGTTTAAGGATTTGTGGAAAAAAGGGCTTTTTGGATGCGCCATTCTCTTGTCAAGTACTTTTACAAAAGGAAAGACATTGTATTTGTGCTCAAAGTTGAGTGGTGATGTGCTACAGTTGAAAAGGATGTAAACATCTGAAGGGCTTTTACTTTGTTTACTGCATATTGCTACGCTTGTTTCCACTCTGTGTTTGTGTATGCCAAACCTTGAGATGTAAAAATCGTAAAACATTGTTCGATATATTTTTTTTTTTCTCACCTTACCAGATTGCCATTTATTAGTAAACACTCAGCTTTTTCCCTTCCTCTGGCTTGTCCTCTTAACTTTTTCACAAAATAACTTTGTAGAATTTTCTCTGCCCTAGATTGTGAAGGAAGTTGTCTATGTGAAGATAAATTTCTTTTTTTTTTTTTTTTTTTTTTTTTTTTTTTTCCACCTTTGATTAACTGAGAGGTATGCAAACTAAATGTTCTGTGTATACCTGTATGTCTCCTTGTGGGCTCCTTGAGGATGGCTGTGCTCACTCTTGGTGAAAGCCAAGTTCGGATTCGACTGTAATATAGTTCATTCATAACGCAAGCAGTGAAGATGATATCCTGGCCTTTTATATATTTACCTGTACAACGTTTTTACATGTTGGTCATCTCCTGATTGCCTTTTTTGTCTTGACTTATAAAAGAAACAGAAACAAATTGTCTCCCTGATTAATTTCTTTAGTTTTAGGCAGCACATCCCGAGATTTCGTTCCTAGTGTCTTCCAGGATTGTTGGTCGTTTGAGTAGCTATATTTGATGAAACATTTTTCAGAAAGCTGAATCGATACGGAGGAGGACTCGTTTACGTTATTTCGGTTATAAGAGTTCTTTCAGATGAAATAAAAATGATATCCCAACATAGTATTCAAATAAAGTGGTTCATGAGGTTTTATTTTCATGTCTTTTTACAAATACATCAATCAAGATTTTTTTTATGAAAACATGCTTTAAATTATTTTTAGTTGTACACAGTAAATTTTAATTTTACACTCAAAACATTTCCTATACATAAATACTGGGGCATTGTACTGTTGAGGGGTCACTGTTTCTTGTATTTTCATTAATAGTGTGTTTTAAAATGGTGTAAATGTCATGCTGTGCTTTTGCACCTACTTTAACAAAAATAAGAAAAACTCAGCAGACATTTGCCTGTAACTTTGTTAACATGATTCCATAGATAAGCTCATTAGCACAGAGCCTTGTCCTTGCTTCAACAATAGCATTTTTTACTTGGCTTCTTCTCCTGTTGTTTCTGTGTAATCTGGATGTCTTCTTCATTTTCCACATGGTGACTTACGAACTGTAGAAAGCGTTGCACAAACAGCTATAACTTAATATTATTGGTACAAGCTAAGGATGGTATGTTATCCCTGGCCAGTCTCTGATGAAAAATGAAAATAATAATTTTGGTTAGTTTATACAGACAGCTTGAACTCACATACTGCAGGGCCGCTCGTGCCGCGCCGTGAAAAGTCGTGTCCACGCCAATGTCTTCCTTGGCGCTGCATTCAAAATATTCAGCTCCGATTTCACTGCACCACTGCTGGGCTTTGCTCGGGGACACCTGTCAATCAGAGCTATCAGTTATTAAGCAAAGTCGTTAGATCACGGCTCGTAATACGGCACTGATGACTAACCTCACGATAATCCAAGTCAATTTTATTGGCGAGCACTATAAAAGGGAACGCAGAGGGGTCCGAGGGACATGCCTGCACCAGGAACTCTTTCTTCCAGACGTCTAGTGCATCAAAGGAGACTGGCGAGGTAACATCAAACACTAGGAGGCAGCAGTGAGCTCCACGATACAGTGTGGTACCCAGAGAGTGAAACCTCTCTGTCCCTGCAGTGTCCCAGATCTGGTGCAAGAGGTATTATTGCATGGCAGTTTGTAGAGCCCTACTGCAATGAAAACTGTCTCTAGATCCCGTGTATGACTTCAGATGAATGCTGGTTTTTATTTTGAACAACTGGGTTTAACATAAATGAACGTAAAATGTATCTCACCTGAAGAATCACTGATCTCTTATCAACAGTGATTTCTTTAGTAAGGAAATCGACCCCGATTGTGGCGCGATACAAATTAGTAAAGCGATGGTGGACAAACCGGCTCATAAATGAAGACTTTCCCACTCTGTTCAAACAGAAAAGAAAAAAAAAACCTGAATAGAAAGTTAATTGAAAATTATACTATAGCCTAACTTAAGCAATATAGTTCATTAATGAGTTACAGAACCAGCTTCCTCTGTAAATACGGCTAAATATTTTTAGAAACACCAGCAGCTGTTGAGGTTTTCCATGTTTAGACAGTAACACTGCTTTTAGTTTTTTTCTTTACTTCCTTGTTTGTTGGTATGTTGTTCTTTGTCTTTTTGGGTCCAAAAAATTATACATGGGATAATGTAGGCTATGTCCATTTTCGTGAGCCATTACTGTAATCTTTAAAAAAAATTAAAATGCTTTTATCAATGTAATGCAACATTTGCAAATAAAGGTATAACATTCTTTCAGAAACATCAAGATAACAGTCGTAACAAATGGTGGCATTCAGATCTTTGTTGTTCTTACGGATATTTTCTGCACTGTAACAGGATACCAAAGAAGTTGTTTGTTTTGCCTTTTATGTGAATTGCACAATTACACGCTTCACTAGTAGGTTTACCATCAAAACTAACTTTCTAAGACAGACACTCACCCAGAGTTTCCGATAAGAATGACTTTCAAGTGTGGTGTGCTCCAGTCTGTCATGATAAAATTGACCAAAGCTGTTTTCAATGAAAGGAGGTCATGACAAGCCTCATCTCAGACAACACCTCTTCGTTCTGCATTTCAGACTGTAATGTCCTGTTCATATCACGGATCCATAAGAAAACACTGCAAAATAGGTAATGGTTAACCACCTAACAGGGTAAGGTAAACAAACGCCTTGATAAACTAAACTGGTGGTGTAGGCTGTCAAAAACGTTGGACTTGGCATATTGGGCTGTTTTAAAATCTATCATCTTCTATGATAGGCCTATTTGAAAATACTAGTTGTCATGTTGTTCTTAATTTTAATAAAGTAGGCCAAAATGACCACCATTTGGCATTTATGGTAATATTTTTGAATGTGACTTGAAATATAAATACATTAAAATACATTAGTAAATGTGGAAATTAACAATAGCTCATTCTAGTTGCTGGATATTGTTAGATACTGTTGTCCATGCAGTATATGAATTAATAAAAAAATTATAAATGAATGAATAAAATGGCACTGTTTTTTTCTTATTATAAATAAATTGCTATAAAAATTAATTCAAAAATCACTAGGTGAAAATAAAATTAAAGGGCATCACAAATATAGGCCTATATTAAACTCCTTTAACAGACATACAGTTCTTTATTATTATTTTTTTTACTTTCCAGGTTCAAAATGAACATTAAAAGCATTTCGCGAGTTACTGCAGTGTTCGTCTACATCTTTTAGTAAGCACTTCGTTTTAGTGTTATTTAATTTGACAGTTTTATGATTCAGTTATTAGCTTGTCATTAAACTCACAGGCCCCCTCCTTCACACCCCTAGAAACCGCAATGTTTAATGCACTTTATGTTGTTATTAACAATGGAATATATTTTCTTACTCTTTGTTATTTATATCAGTGTGGTACAAGATTATCATATTTAAATAAATGTAATAAATGAGTCAAAAGTGATCTAAAAGTAGCTAAAATATATAATGTAATTTGGAATCAATAATAGGCAATATAATGTAAAATATACTACATCAAAGTACTGTAGTGTGGTAACGGCACAGTACTGTTTTGTAAGGATAGGTTTTAATCATTCATTTGGGTTTCAAAGCACTAAATATAGAGGCACACACTTGGGCAGAACCTGCTATGAGGTCCTCATATGGGAGGTGTCTTGTTCGGTGTCAGTTAAGGGTGTGGAGGCCAAAACTGTAAGTTGTAACAGTGAATACTGAGGCCAGTTCTCCTCAACTGAAACGTGGTTTTGACTGACTTACCTCACAAAAACACAGCACTGATACAAACTTAGCTGCTACCTTAGAGTCACTTTTGAGAGCTGTGGCTTTGCGGTCAGGTACACATCCTCTTCTTTGAAAATTTTGAAGTTCACCTCTGTCTAACATGCCATTCATCATTCTCTTTATATGAATTCTATTCAAGTGATACACACACAAGATTATGTATTATAGACATTTATTATGTGTTAGATTCTTTTTTATTAAGTTTCAAAAGGTTTTAAGGTCACCCATGTTTTTTTAAAGAATTTTTACTTTTATTTATCAAGGATATATTCAATTAACGAAAGTGATAGTAAAGACATTTATGAGGTTACAAAAGATTTCTATTTTACATAAAATGCTATTTTTAAAACTTTCACAAACTGTTTCACAACATTGATATTACAAAGAAATGTTTCTTTAGCACTATATCAGAATATTAAAATGATTTCTAAAGGATGATTAGCACTAGAGCAGGGGCGTCAAACTCAGTTCTTGCAGAGTTTAGATGCAACCCTACTTAAACGCACCTGATCCAGCTAATCAAGTACTTCAATCATACATAGTATATGTGTTTTAGCAGGGTTGAACCTAAACTCTGCAGGGCTCCGGCCCTCCAGGAATTGAGTTTGACACCCCTGCACTAGAGTAATGATGATAAAAATTAGCAGGAAGTCAAAAAATATAAAAAACTTGTCCCTTTTTGAACAAACAAACACAATTTTTAAAAACTAACACTAGCTTCTCTATTCTTTTTGTATTCCTTTACAATTAACAAAAGCAATTGTATTATTATACAATGAGCAAAAAAAGTAAATGTAAATATAGTAAAACAGATAAATATAGTAAATATAGTAAAACAAATAAATGTAAATATAAATTTGAATTGTAATCATATTTATTATAACACTCACATGATTCATATAGCTGTATAAATATACAGTTTATTGTATTTTGATCAAATAAATGAAGCCTTGGTAAGAAATTACATAAAGACTCCAACCAACCTCAAACTTCGAAACATTGTTAGCAATTTACTGCAACTACCGCAAGAATGTGAGTTCACGTAAACAATGGGACGCCACTGAATTATTCATGAAAAACATTTTTCTAAAACCGAGAATTCTCCATTGGGATGGTAAACAGCTTTCTGCATTAGCCTAAAACCTGACGTCATTTATTCATGGGTGAAGTGTAGGTAGTGGAATGAACAGGGACAGACTAGAATTTTTTTTAAGTGTGATATATCCTTTTACAGTCTGCAACGCATAGACAAGAAGCATTCTGTGTCCTCTCACTCGGACTTATCTTTGGGATAAGACTTTTGGCTAGAAATGATTTTAGAGTCTTGAGGATGAGATATGTCATTACTTGGGAATGAAGCTACTTGGGAACTTGCTGGCATTAACACTTACATATGCGACCTGAAACTAATTCATTGTAACTCTGTAAATAAATAAAAATAAGACGTCGAGGCAGAGAGAAAGAGAGAGGGAGAGGCGGTCCTTTGAGCTGTACCTCATGACACGGTCAGCTCAGCTGGCTGTGCGAGGCAGAGATAAGGGCCTGCTTTCATGGAAGTTTCTTTCCTTGGAACTGGAGCGCTGCCCCGAAAACCTACAGCTACCCCCAACCTCTCCGCCTTTCTGCCTTGACCCTCACACCGCCCCGACCCCTAACAGTTCCCACAGAGTCTTGTGACACATTTTTATGGATCCTCACGGGCGTTGTGTATTCTGCACCTGGATCCGAGGGCTTCCTGGTTTCAGGAATGGATATTATTGTGACGTTAACAGAAGTGCACGGTCACTGTTGTCAGTCACTTCGCCTCTAAACAAAACCAGACACACGGCACAAGAGTGTTGTTGCATGCACATGATTGTACTGAATAATTTTTTTTGAGAGACCAATCTAATGCAGTATTTTTAGACGTATATTATGGGGTCAGTTTTTTAGTTAGCAAGGTCACAGTAAATGTAGCAGTTGTAATGTTATAAAAGTTTTTATTTGCACTAATTTACTGTTTTCCTGAAAGAATCCTGAAAAACAAGTATTGAACAGCAGAAATGTTTTTCAGCTTTGATAATAAAAAACGTTTCTGGAGCACAGCACGTGAGTATTACAGAATCATTTTTAAGGGATCATGTGACAACTGGAGGATTTTAGCTTCATATCCCAGAGATAAGTTACTATTTTTAAATACATTAAAATAGAAAAGTTATTTTAATGAGAAAAGAATTCTTTGAAAACATATACCTCAAACATTTAATAGTTACTCATGCAGTTTGTGTTTTTTTTTTTTAGTAGTTTAGTTGGATTTGTGTTTTGTGTGTGTAAAAAATGAGAAACATATTACTATGTTACGATTACTAGATTAATTAGCATCATGTAGAAATACTAGAATACTATCTAAAATAAGTCCCGAGTAAATGTGTACATGTGTGTGTGTTTAAAAGAGAAAATTGTCTGACTGCCATTGTAGGGTGTCACTGTTCCTGTGAGTTTGTTCATGTAGTGTCATGGCTGGTCGATTCCCCAGCCTCCGACTCCAATCTTGATAACCTCTTATCACAGTTCAGCAGCCAGCACACACACACAGCCACCAGCCACATCCCTCAACACCGACTCCCTCTCTTTATAGACTTCTTTCTGTTTGGTAGTCTAGTTTTTTTTGTTGTTGAGAAGATCCAAATTTGAAGTAATTTTATACAGGACAGCAGACAATGCCTTGTCACCCCGAATATCTTTACAACATGTCCAGGATAGAAACCGTCATGTACTATTTATTGGTTTGTTTTTAAAATGTTAACTTCATATCTTGTTTTTTTTAAACAGAATGTCCAAGCTTGTTTCCATACGATGAAGGCGAAAGCTGACAAAGGATGTTTTAAAGCAACATTTGATAAATAATGATAAGAATTTGTGTTTTTCACACAATATTTCTTTGGCACTTTATGTTGTTTTTACGTGCTTTTTGCAGCTTGACGGCCTTCATTAAATGGAAAACAACTTCCTTTGTGTTCCACTGAAGAAAAACAAGTGAAGGTGTTGAATTCACAGTGAAGGTGAAGAAATAAAATTTTGGAGGATCTGTGCTATTGTAACAACGTATTGGCCTACATGCTGTAGTTCTAAAATGGGGCCCTATGTAAATCAATTAACTGGCCCTTGTTGAAGGATTTGCTTCTCTGGATCTCTTCCCAGTTTCCCTGAAAATTATAAATGCACAATGGTGGAGGGAAGTTGAAAGTGTTTTGACTGTCAAATGCCAGTGACAGTCTAAGTCCTGTGCTCGGGCAGGCCGTGCTGCGTCCGTATCTCTGACCATGATTGCAGCATTTGAGTTTATTTGCATTACTGTTCTTTCCTGAGCTGCACCAGGGAAAAGTGCTTTTGCATTTTCATTTGCTTTGTTCATAGTCACCGTTTCCATTTGGAATAGTCTTTGTTACTTGTTTTAATTGCTATATTAATCATGTAAGTGCTGTAGAAAACGTACATGTTCTGTGAAATGTTCACAACAGTGCACCTTTATCAATGTTGTGTTTGAATCATATGAATGATAATTTTATGGTTGCTGTAAACTAGGGTTTCTTATATGCTCTGTAGGATTTTGTCAGGCAATGAACTGTTAGATTTGCCTCTTTATCTGTATCTATACACCAGGTAATGTTATATAACTTCTGGTTTGTAGTGTGGAACAGTATAAGGATTTCAGCAAAAATGTATTTTGTTAGAATATTTAAAATAACTTTATTAATGTTATTCTAGGTCACACATCTTTACATAAAAATACATTCATATTGGTGTGAAACACCTGTCTTGTTAAAATACGAAAACCGAAAACCTCAATAATGTATTGAAAACTGATTGTGATATATGAAGAGGAAATCACTTTGTGTTCAAAATCATGTTTTCAAACATCATACTCAATCATAATGGCCAAAAATATTTAAACCACCATTTTGATCTATACTTAGTTGCTGTGTCAGCTAGAGATCTGCCATATTCAAAACTGTCCGTATGGTAGGAGTGTCCAAAAAAGTACCCCAACCCCACCCACTGGTGCCCTACAATTTCAAATGAAGTTACTATTTCCCAAAGACTGAAGGAGATAAGCAAGCAAGCAGAGGACCAGTACACTCTCATTCTCCAGCCACCCTCCTTGATCTGTGCATTGGTGTGAGTCTACTGATAAACACGATACATCACTTGTAGGTAAGTTCTTCCAAAAAGTGCCAGTAAAAGTGTCTTATAACACATTACCTGGCTTTATACTTACACAATTATTTTCTGTGTTTAGATATAGAAGAGTTATTTTTTTAATTACATTAATACATCTTTAATATTTGCCAAATATTTTATATATTTGGTTTATGTAGGATATTTTGTTACAGCAGATCTTCGTGCCAGACAACCAGTTTAATCAGTTACTTAACATATAAGCCAATAAATACATTTTGTATTAACTTACATAAACATAAATGTGCAATTATTATTATATAAAAGCCAGCTTATTTTAAAAGTGTTAAATGAGCAAATTACTGTTTGTTTTATTATCTCTCTCTCTCTCTCTCTCTCTCTCTCTCTCTCTCTCTCTATATATATATATATATATATATATATATATATATATATATATATATATATAAAATTATGAATAATTAGTTACTGCCTGTTTAATAGGTTTAATATTATATGAATTTCCAAATTAACTTATAACAATAGAGCATTTTATCAGACCTATATGTAAATATCAGCGCCTTCACTATTTTTTGCACTTTGATTCACAATTAGTTTATTTATTGTTAAAAAATGTTTTGTCTGATAATGCATGATAGTTATCAGGCGAATATGATGCTATTCATAATCACTCAACTAGATAGATTGTTTTTCTGTTCAGCAAGCGATGCCATGATTGACTGAGCGAAATGACAAGAACATATGTTACAACACTACCAGTTCTCTCTTTCTTTAAAGCTTTAGAAAAATTGCTGGATTTTGATATTTTTAAATGTTATTTTAAAAAAAAAAAGTAAGATGCTTCTATAATGAAAACAAATTTTAAAGACTACTCTATATAATCAATACTGATATTCCTCAACAGTTATTTTGTTTTTCAGAGTCAATACCATGGTCTTTCTGTTAATCTTTTAATAGTCAATTCCCCTAAGGGAGTAAATGTTGTTGCGAGCTAATGCTAACTGTTATGAATGCCTTTGAGAAATTCAGACATGCTGATGTATTTTTAGGGCTGACTTTTTGCCACAGTCAAATGAGGACATTTTAAAGGGAAGTGTGAAGACCGCACTGTATAGAAATACCTTATTAAAGTATACTGACCAAGGGGGTCTACAATACCTGTTAAGCTATCTGTTAGCATTCCCATCCATCTCGCTCAGCTGTAAAGACTGAGAAAAATGTTTGTATATTTCTGAATGTATTAATATATTATAATAATATTGTCTGTCAACATTAATTATACAGTCATCGTTAAAAAAATAACAAAATAAATGCATTTTTAAACTCATTTATAATTCTTCCTATATTGGTAAGCAAGTCTGAATTTGAATCATTTTTCGTACATGAAAGATGGAGAACTCATCCGAGCAGTCCCGCTGGGTGTCCCCCAGCCTGATCAGTCCAGACCAGTTGGCAAACTACACCACAGAGCCTGGTTTACTGCCACCCGGTGAAGATGATGAGCCTTTCTACTCCAGCTCTGAGACTGACTTACTGCCATCGTATTATTCCACTAGTGGACAGAGCCGAGCCTCGTCGTCTTACAGACACAGTCCAGGTGAGATTCTTACTGCTGCATTTAAAGGTTTGTGAAATGTGCAGTTTCTGCACTACTACCATTGCAATCAAATGGTATTGTAAATATAATAGAAGATCAGGAGGAGACATGGAACTACTGTTTTGCTGGTTTCCTTCCACTATTCACTCTCAAAATATATAGGTTTCCAAAAGGGTTTTTTGCAGTAATGCCATAAATGAGACATTTTAGTTTCCCCAAACGATCTTTCAATGAACAGGTGAACAATTTTAATCTACAGAACATGAAAAGGCTCCATGGAAATGGAAGATTCTTTATGGAACCACTAATGCCAGTAAAGAACCTTCATTTATAAAAATGTAATGGGTAGTAAAAAGAAGAATCTGTCATCATTTACTTTTGTTTTAAATTTGTAGGACCTTCTGTGTCTCAATTATTATTTTTGTCCATATTTTGAAAGCCAGTGAGGTCCAGTGTTGTTTCACCTCATGGAAAAAAACTGTTAAAAACATCTTTCAAAACTATCAGTGTTTAATGTAAGAGTCAAAACTGTGCTCTATTTCAGTCAAAATAAGTCAATTTTTTTATTTCCATTGAAATAGTTCGCCAAATCTACTCCTCTCCATCAATTCTGGGAAACATCCAGTGGCTGGACAACTCTGCGGGTCACTCTCTAAACTCTTCCTACAACCCCACATCCACTGTTTGGGCAAGTAGCCCGTTCACAAAGACGCCTCTCCATCCTCACACCTCCACATCTATCTACCCGAACAGCACTACCCCTTCTTTCACCTCCCCCAAAGAGGGCTTCCCTTCCCCGAGTCGTGATGGGAAGGAAAGTCCCAGGCTCCAGGAAGTCCTGAAAGCTGAGCGCCTGAGTCCCATGGGTGGAGGTGGAAGTAGCTTTCTCAATCTGAGCTCAGCTCCGGGTGGTGTGTATGGACCTTCTTCACACATGCTGGGTCCATACGGCTCATACATGACCACGTCACAGGACTATAGTTCAGCGCTCTATTCTAGCGCGGGACCCTGGATGAGCCCTTCATCGTTCTCACCCAAACTTCGCAACAAGATGAGACTTTCGCCACCGGGTATGTAAATCTACACTGTAGCTGACTGAAGAAAGTTCAAATCATGAATGATTCAGCATAATAATTACTTTTGAATTTGACAGAGGCACGTGAATGCGTAAATTGTGGTGCCACTGCCACCCCTCTGTGGCGTCGAGATGGAACAGGCCACTACCTCTGTAATGCTTGTGGACTGTACCATAAGATGAATGGCCAGAACAGACCTCTCATCAGACCAAAAAAGAGACTGGTACGTGAAAAAAAGTTCATTTCCTAATATTTTTACATCTTGTACTTGCATTTAGCAGATTAGAGCTGGGCGATAATATAGTTTACATTTTGCAATGATGCTCTATAAGCAATCAAGTAGTTGAGATTTGCTGTACAGTATATATGGTTATATTGGAATATACTGTACACTTATATATGCTTTATATAAAGAGTTTGGCAGATAATATATACAAAATTTGCTATATAGTTTAAATAGCTTGACATGAGTCTACTGTATGTAGACATACTGTACATCAAACTTTGATAAAACCATTCCTTCCACAAAAAAAGAGTCCTATATCTCGAATTTGGTATATACTACATATTTATTTATGTGAGTGCACTGTATGTAAGCAGAAAAGTAGGCTATTTAATATAGATAACTGGGTGATAGTTGTTTATAATGATGTAAAAAAAAAAAATCACATAGCCGAGATTTAATATAAGTGACCCTGAGTAGCTGGGGTATATTCATAGCAATAGCCAAAAATACATTGTACAGGAACATTAAGTAAGGATCATGTTTCATGAAGATATTTGATCAATATCCTACAGTAAATATATTAAAAAGTAATTTGTGATTGCTATATACGTTACTAAGAGCTTCATTTGCTTCGATTTTCCAAATATTATCCTATCCTAACAAACCATAGATATGTGCAAAGTTGACACTGCTTTTGTGGTCCAGGGTTACCTATAGTATGTGCTGCTTTATTAGATATATTAGTAACATTATATTTTAAGGTCTCTTAACTAGCATGCATTTTACTACAATATTAGCCATTTATTAGTAGTAATTAAACACATTAATGCCTAATTCTACATTACCTTAATCTACATAATTGATCCTACCAAATAACTACTAAGTAACTACTACTTTCTAATTAATAAGCAGCAAATTAGGAATTTATTGAGGAAACAGCTGTACTTAATAGTGAATATGTGTTCCCTATAAGTGTTCCAGATATACTTATAGTAGTTGTGCAATTCACTATTGATTCTGAATTATTAATGTTATTATCAATAAACTTTGCTTCTGTCAGATTGTCAGCAAACGCGCTGGAACGCAGTGCGCCAACTGTCACACGAGCACCACGACACTATGGAGACGCAACGCTAGCGGCGAGCCTGTGTGCAACGCCTGCGGCCTCTATTTTAAACTCCACAACGTAAGTGCGCTCACTCACACTACATTCATCAGAGGAAAAAAAACGAGGAACTGCCAAACCTAAAATCTCTGCAATGTCTTTTTGCAGGTCAACAGGCCTTTAACTATGAAGAAGGATGGAATACAGACAAGGAATCGCAAGGTGTCTAACAGAAACAAGAAGGGCAAAAAGAGCGCAGCATCAGAGGTTTACCCTGACATGTCTCACATCGCACCTCCCGATGAGCATGTAGGACCCTACTCTCTGAACCCAGGACCCCTCCTGTCCTACAGTCACACGCCTCACCTACTGCCCCCTTCAACTTTGCACTCCTCTCCAAATTTGCCCTACCCCCACCACCCAAACTCCGGCATGGTGCCCACATTAGTGTGAAGGAAACATCTATTGGACCATAATGAGGCATGTACAATACGCTGGCCCCAACTTTCTTGCATAAATACATTGAATCTTATTTTTAAGTAAAAAGAAAATACATTAAAGCTGCTCGATAACAGTCGCAGTCTACCAGCTTGTCAGCTCGTCACGTAGTTTGAATAGTGGAACAGTAAAACTGTCAGCTATAGTTTGATGACAAATGTAAATACTCTTTTATGGCTTATTGTATGTGCTATAATCACACTATGAATGTCTTGTAATTAAATGAGGTTTTGAGGTTGAAAGAGGTTTTGAGGTTTTACTTTAATTTATTATTAATTCATCATCACATTAAAAAATAATACAAAATATGTATTCATTAAATATTGTACATCTAATATGATAATATACCATACTTATTAATGCTATAGAAGTGTTTTTGTCTGTTTTTGTGTTTTACTATCAAAGGTGAACATTTTCAATGTGGTGATGGTATTTAAATATTGCAAACTGTTTTAGACCTTGTGGTTTGGAGCTTGCTATTTGGACTTCCATAACATTCCAGCCAAGCAATAATAGTGTCATTGTCCATTCATCCACTCCGCAGAGGCTTTAACAATTGATCTGCTTTTGGAGCATGAACATGCAAATAAAACACTTTCCATAAAGCTGGCGGAGGGCGACAAAGCATTTAACCAAGGTTCCACTTGTGCCAGGTCCTAAAATTAGCTCACATGGAAAAACTGTTATATCTGTGTACATAACGCAAAATAATTGCACCTGCACTGAAATTCTCACAGAGAATATTAGAATCAAGATAAGCTGATAAACAATTGGCCTGTGTCCAGATACATTTTTTATTTTTTTTCTGTAGGTATGCACTTGTTTAGTAGGAATACATTCCTGGACATCACAATGACCTTTGATCTGTGTGTTCAGGTAATCTACACATAAAAAAAAGGAATTTACTCAGTTGTTAGCTTTTAGCGTTTACATTAAAAACCTCCCATTTACACTAAAGCAAGGTGTTACAGTTCAGTTTAGAGTGCTGCGAAAGTGATACCTTATCACGCTCACAACATTCTCAACACTGACCCTCCTCCACAGCATCACCAGAGATCACATGTACTGTCTTTTAACCACCTTGAATGGGATCAGCATCCGAATAATGACTGCAAATGTTTAAAACATCTCTGCAATTGAAATAAATGTTTATTTATCGTTACCTTGGGGGTGCATCTTAAAAAAAACTGTAAGAAAACTACAAACATAACTCAAGCACCTGCAGTTTGTGTTCCTCAGCAAGGACCTAAATAAACTAGTATAATTCATGAAGCAATTTCAGAAATAAATAATTATTTGCATAGTTGTGTATACTGTGGGCAAATCATTGCATGACTGATCATTAGTCATGTGCAAGTGTGAAGAGTTCACTTCTGACGAGGAACCATGAACATCTGTGGATGCCACCTAATCCTGACCCTTCGCTGACTCATTACTCAGAAACTTGCAGAAAAGTCAAGTTCGCAAAGGCTTGAGCAAACCGCCAAACAAATATAAAAATTCTTTCTTCATTCACTCACCCTCAAGTAGTTCCAAATCTGTATTAATTTCTTTGTTCTGCCAAACACAAAGGAAGATATTTTTAAAAAGGTTGTAACTAGGCTGTTTTGGTCAAGAAATTCATACAGGTTTGGAAATACCCGAGTGAGTAAGTGATGAATTTTTAATGATGAAGTCTACTCGTAGATACATGTTTTTAAAATCTCTCTCATCACAGACATTTGCACAAATATGAAGGGTTTAATAAATAAAAACAAATGAACATGGTGGATATGGTCCGTCCATACAATGTTGAACTTGCAAACTCTCTTGAGTGGCAGGTGGGTATCTGTTTTTTTCTATTTTGTCCTCACCGAGTTTATCTGCTGGGACGGCCAGCCATGTATTGGGGAAATGGTGACAAATGACTGAAAGAGATTAGCAACCACAGGACCAGTCGAGCAAATTCAAAACGACATCCGTTAGTTTGTGTCTCAGTCTCTCCTCTCACTCTAATACTTTAAAATACAAACCCATAGGTTACATGTCCACTACCAAATCTTATCAAAATTCCATTGAATCAGTGCACGTAGCACATTTTCAGACTCCCAGACATCCATTCAATTAAAGATCTTAAGCAACAGTACTCATGAATGCAAGATTCTGGGTAATACTTCTCAAAATTATTGCAAACTAAATGTCTGTACTAAGACCACATTTTTTATTTTTTTTAATTGTAAAGCATTTGTCAGGCTAACATGACTATAAACGTTTTTAGACTTAAAAAGATAGCTTGAAACTGCCATAAAATTGTTGTATATGGTAGTCAACATTTAAAGGTGATATAAAAGGTTCATTAAACGCATTTTGATATTACGACAACTTTGATGAATGGTACAGTAGTCAGCAAAACCTATGAACAGCGTTGATCTTACAGACAGTGACCTCTATGGGTAGTATGGTGTTAGTACAATAGTCAAGATGCTAATTGAACGCAACCAAATGCTCTGAAGCTCAAATAAATATTCCAGCACCTGCTTTACATTGCACTAAAATAGTGGCCTGTGTGTTATATTATTTATAATATGTAAAAGTATAATAACTGAATTCAGACTTTCTCTACAAGAAAGAAAAACCAAAATACACAACATGCAAGCACTTGATTGTGAATTACACTGCCTTTTTATTTAACCAGGGAAAAAAAACAATAGACCTATCAATTTTGTTACAATTCCAACAAGTGTATGATTAAATACAGAGAACAGTATACAAAAAAAGAAGAAAAACTCACCAAGGACTATGGATCGGTTGGAAAAAAAATATACAGTATATTAGTTCTTCTGCTTTTTGACAAGCAGAACTGTTTGAGAGTAAACAGTACTTTCTGTAAAACTGTAACTTCTCAGACTCAGTTCATAACATAACGTTCAATGTCAGCCAAATGTGAGGTAAAAGCTCTGACCTACAAATCTGGGCATGGATAGACAGAAAGGGAACTATCACCGAATGTCATCATCTACCAAGTAACCCAACTTTCTTCCCCTTCACTTCGAATCGTCCTGCTGGTCTGTAGTGGCTCTCTTCAGAAGACATGCTGCCTGACCAGGTTGCCTCCTCAGGACTGGAACCCGACACAGAGCCATCTAGACTTTTTGGCCCAACTCTGGGAGAACTTCTGCTTCTCCTGACATCTTTTTCGCAACGGAAGCTCTCTCGCAGCAATGTCCCTTTTGCATGGGACTGACCTACCAAAGGCCTTAACGCCGTAGTTGGTTGATGGAGATTTTTATTAGGCATAACTTCTGGCTCTGAATCACTGTCAGAGTCAATGGCAATAGGTTCTGAGGATGATCCAGGGCATGGCTTGAAGGCACAGTTGCTTTGACTACTTTGTCCAGTGTTTAATGGCTGCATTTTCCCCTTGAAATCTGGAGAGAAACCAACAGGAGACTTCAGCCTAAATTTTGAGGTCCTTGAGAATCCACTTTTTTCTTCGTCATTGACTTCGAACAGCCAGTTTGCGTCAAAGCTCATGTCATGCTTGAGCTGGCTTACTGCCCGCATGTTAAAGCCAAGTAACACAACAGGTTTGCGGGTGACAAAGTCCCGGTCACATGAGCGGCGATGGTTGGCAAAATGGCCGGAAACATCAGACTTCCACAACCAAAGGCTTGCGGCTAGCTTCTCAATCTCCCGTTGGGAAGGGTAAGGATGCCGATTAAAATACGCTGTAAGGAAACCTTTACGTGCTTCGTAGGACTCGTCACCATGACCTTTCGGATCCAACGCCAACACAACCGGCTCCTCCGGCTTCTCAACAAAGGCTGAGGGGTAATACCTAGACTGGTCTACCATCTTCCTTCTCTTGGGGTCAGATGCATCTGGGGTAACTAACTCACGTTTGAGAGACCCAACTCCAGGTGAGCGCAGTCCAGGCATAATAGGCTTGGTGCCTTTAGGAGTCTGACAAACACCTCGGCAGTGTACCAAATGGAGCGTGATGGTGGAAGCAGTCATGTTGCTAGTGTACACTCCTAGGCAGTGGATGCACTTGTAGGTTAGTTTTTTCTCTACAGGGTGCAATGTTTGTAGTACTTGATGACGATCCCGTAAATGATGGGCAAGGGCATCCGAGATGGGTCCTTTAAGAATAGTGAAGCACAGTGGGCAGAGTGTTTTCCCAACTTCTTTCTTTTGTAACACAGAAGACTGGGACATGTTTCGGACCACAGAATCAGTTTGCGCATCTGTCTGCTTTACAGCCAACTTTGCAGGCTTGGGCATGGCGCTGTTCTGCGGTGGTTGATTGGCAGCTGAAGAGGCTTCAGGGGTCTCTTTCATGTTGTAGGTGGTTACAATAAGCTGAACATTTTTGGGACTTCCTTGCTGAAGAGTGAGATCGAATGTTAAAGGAGAACCAGTCGGCGGATCCCCTGGTTCGTTGGAGTGTGCCAGACGCTTGTGTGCTACAATTTTCTCAACTTCATGAAACGTGGAATGACATTGTGGGCATGACAGCCCATGCACTAGCATATGGTTCAACAAAGAGTCGCTGGGTAGGTAACGGTTACAGTACAGACACTTGCTAGTAAAGTTGTGAATCTTCATGATGTATTTAGCCATTGCCCTCACCTTCTCCGCCTGATGCTCCTTTTCAAAGTGAGCACTATATGCGCTTTCAGGGAAAAGTTCATTGCAAATGGTGCAAATCTTCCACTTTTGTGTTTGTGAGGTGTTCAAAGCATTGGCTGAAGCTTTCTTGGCCTGCAATGACGTCAGTGTGGCAGTAGCAGCATGCACAGATGAAGAGAGAGGTAGGCTCTTCAATGAGGGTGAGAAAGAGGCTGACTGAGCATTAAGATGAGTAGCACCATGGACTCCAAAGCCCCCCAGGTGTTTTCCCGTATGTGACTGGGAGACCGCACCAGACACAAAAGCTTTATCAGGTAGTGTAACGCGAACTGGGTGACCAGGGACAGAATTGCCTGCAAGAGTTTGCTTGAAATGGTTGCCAACAGGTAAGCCCACCATTTTGGGCATACTGAAGCGATTTATTTGAGGTGTTTGGGGACGCACACCTGGAGTGATTGAAATGCCCCTTTGGATTACGTTCGCCTGGGGCCTCGGCACTATGACATTGGTGTGCCCAATCATGGCGGTGACTTGATGGCCAATGCGCTCATGGAACTCAATGACGTGCTGGACCAGTGCTTCATAAGAACGAGGTGTGAAGTGGCAGCTCTTGCAGTGAATCCCATGACTGTTACCAGGGGCCTCCACACTGTTTTCTTGCTTCTCTGAGTTTCTTCCCAGGTAAGGTGTAGTCACATGCTGGAAGTGTTCCCTGTAAATGTGCCTGCGCACCACATTGTACAGTCTGTCTCGATAGGTGCACTTCTTGCAGTAGTACACTGGGAGCTCCTTTCGATCAGGCAACATAGGCTTGTCTAATCGCATACCGCTGTCCCTAACCCCTATTGGAGCTCTGTTGGGGCCAGCGACACCCTGACGCACCATATTGTGAGGCATATGGAAGAGCCTGACATGAGTTTCCAGTGTCCTTTTGTTCCCACTGTATGTGCAATAGGAGCAATTAAGAAGGATTCGGCTCTCAAAGTCTTCTCTGTGAACATTGCGGAAGTGGTTTTTGTAGGCAGAGAAATACTTGGAGGCAAATGGGCAATCTGAACAGCAAAACTGCTTTGTTCTGTAGTCCTGCAACATTTGAACAACAAAGCAATATTACAAAATGGTTATGCAATGCAAAAAGTTTTCTTTGAGGACTTTTGTTGTAATGGCTGTGGGTAAAATACCTGCGACTTTGTCCAGGATGGATCCCACATACAAATGTCAAGGTGAAATTGATTCATGTATGAATCACTGGGGCTAAAATCTTTGTAGTCCTACAGGAAATGGACAGGAAATAACATTATTGAAGCAAATCACATACATTAACACAGCAGATGTTTAATATGAAAAAAAAACAATGACAGTTCAAAAATAATCACCTCGACATGTTCTTTGCAGTAGTCAAGGCCAATGTCACCTAGCAGTTTTTTGACTTTTTTCCTGGCCTTCCTTAGCCGAGTGAGGTTATTCACTGGAAGTTGAAACATGTCTTCTACACAAAAAATAATAAAAAAACCAAAAAAGGTTCACTCAACAATTACTAATTATGTTGTGCAGACCAATATATGCATTTATATTCAGTATAGATGCAGGACTATGCAACAGCAGTTTTCAGTTATTAATGTTATAGTAGAAATGCTCCATCTGTAATCAGACACAATTAACTTAATGAAAATTAACCATAATGGCAAGTGTTCAAAAATAGTGGTGTTACAGGTATTAGAAAAATTAAGTATTATTCTGCTTATGATCTCAACATGACAATGCCTCATGGGAGTGCACACCACATTAAACAATTTTAAAGGAACAGTTCTCACAAAAAATGTCAATTATATAATCAATTACTCACCTTCATGTCACTTCAAACCCTTTTGGTTAATATTTGAAACACTAATAGAAGTATTTTAATTCAGTCTTGTATATAAGATAGTATATTAAGGAAACATTGATGCTTCAAAAAGGTCTTTAATAGCTTGTAAGCGTAACAGATTTAGACTTGTCATCAATGCACATACATAGAGCACATGATATATGGTAAATGCAACCAATATTTGCTTCAAGTATGAAAAGCAATGAGGTGTGTTCTTGTCATTTTTGCATTTTGCAAACTGAGGTTTGTTCTGCAATGTCCAGCAAGTATGGTTGACCTTTTGTTTATCATCTTTAATATACTCTATGTATGTGCCTTTTAAACTTCAATACTTTCAATGGAGGAATTGGAATCTCTCAGTTCCATGATATTTTAACATATTATGTTTTTGGAATAACATTAAAGTAAAAGATTACGGTTTTCATTTTTGGATGAACTAACCACTAACTTGTTATAAACAATACAACTTCTTCATAACTTCACATAACTATTGAATGCGCAAAACACAAATATTAATTAAGATGTGCATTAAAAACAAATGGAAATGATAATTTACAGCTATAAATATGCATGTATTGCCAAAACAATATAAACCTGCTCCAAAAAAAACCCCTGCCGGTATCAAATCAACAGTTTAAAGGAGACTCCTTTTCTGCAAGTACCTGTCAAGTTCACTTATCCTTTCTGCATTTAATCGATGTCACTGGTGCACTCATATACTGTATTGTAAACAACAAAATAATCTAAATGTAATGTGCATTTATTATAAAAGTGGTCCTGCAAAGCCTTCAGAAGACTTAACTTTTAACATCCTCATCCTTTGACAAAGTTAAGCTGATAACAATCAGTTATGGAAAAATGAACCACACTAGACATGCAGCACTATAGGGTCAATGGGTGTGATAGATTTTGCACAATGTAAACAAACCACTCTTATATAAAGCTGACTTCTGGAACACAATGCATGCATACAGCAACTGCAGTCCTGCAAATGGGAATGTTGCTCCTATAAATGCAACTCCACTAGACAATACAGGCCACAGCAGGCCTTTTTGATAGGCTCAGCAGAAAAATACCCAATTTATGTTGACAGGCTACGCTGGCGTTGACCTGACCGCATGTACGAACTGTCCAATGAGAGCTAAGTGCTTCTAACGTACAATTTCATTTAAGAACGAACTTAGTTTAGCGATAACAAAACAATTGTTACTCCATGCACATATATGCAGTTAGCGCGTTAGCCTAGCCACGCTGGATGTTTGATGTGAACACTGAACTCCACACAAAAGCAGCTATGCCAAAGAAAGAAAAGCAGACGTTTATACTGACACATTACCTGCTTTACTTCACGGTCTCGCATGGAATTCCCTTCAAGCGCTTTGCTTTCAGACTAAATGAAGAGTTAGGGTGAGAGGACAGAGACAGATTGTGGTTTATTCGGCAGATGCTGCAGTCCTTCGCGCCGCTGCCGCCGCCGGTGGATTTCGGCAACTCATCCTGAGAATCCGCACCATGTGTCATCAACTGGATTAACACGGGCTACTGGACAGTTTCTGTCGACCTCATGAACTTGTTCTTTAATTTACGATTTGGACAGACTGCTGTGTCAATTCAGTACAAACACGGGGCAGAGAACAGACTTTTTTTTCTTTGAGACTGTTCCGTTCCACATACCAGCCAAGCCTGTTCAAAATGGCCGACGGTTGCAAGCGGAAATGACATATATTTGTGTAAAGTTCAAAAGGGGCCACACTGATGTCTGGGGAAGATTCATCACAGCCACACAAGTACAAAGTAAGTTTAAGTTGTCGATTCGTGAATGAAGTGCAGCTTATGTTCTTGCATTAGTTTTGTTCGTTTTGGTTTACACATAAATTGAGATTATGAAATTGTTTTAGTGATTAAGATCCGGTCCCGTGCCGATGGTAGTGTTAAGTGACAAGTACTATGCTGTCGTATGTATGCCAGTCCAAAATTAACATAAATGAATGAGGGTGAGTTTATCATTTAAAAAATGCTGTATTAACTATCCAAACCAGTATAAATGTATTTGTTCTGCTAAACAGAGCAGTTCTGGGGCACCATTGACTTCCATTATATTTTTTTTCCTACAGTGGAAGTCAATAGTGAATCAAAATGGCCTGGTTACAAACTTTGTTCAAAATATCTTCATTTGTGTTTGGCACAACAAAGAAATTCATACAGATTTGAACTACTCAAGGGTAAGTAAATGATGACAGAATTTTAATTTGGGGGTAAACTATCTCTTTATCCTAACAGGACTGGGTGTTTTGAAGCAGTATTTTAAATTAATGAATTGAATTCAGACTCTTGAAATAAATTCAAAACCGCAGCTGGAATTTCTTGTGCCAGTTTAGCAATGAACAGTTTAGTATGAATCTGTCTCAGCATGTCATACTGAAAAAGCTGTCTGCTGTTACAAAGTCTCTCACCAGGACAAAAAAAAACAAACAAAAAGGCTAGGCTAACGTTTGCTGAGGAGCAAGTTGTGTGGAGAAAGAAGAACTGATCCAAAGTTCACTTTAGTGATGAGAACAAGTTTAATATATTTTGGTCACATGGGAAACATTATGTCCACTTTACAAATTCAAGATTAAAGGCACCAAAATGACACAAGTCAGTGAACAAAGGTTCTGTGTAAATGCTGCTCGGTGTGAAATCACAAAATCACTCATTACAGAACCGGCTTTACTGACAAAATGTGCATTACATATTGACTGTGTTGTGCATGGTACATGGTATGAGAAAAATGAGATATGATATTGAGAAAAAATATTACACATCCTTCACCTACTATGCTATATAGTCATGTGAACAATTTAGGGTGCCCTTTTGAATTCCATCCATGGTTTTCTGACTCAGGAGATAATAAAAAATGATGTTATCCTTGGAAAGTCATAAAATTAAAAAATATCACCACACGTCATTATTTGATTAACAAAAAGTTAGGAGGACACCCTATGATTTAATTGCCTGTAGATCCACTTTTTAGCAGTAATAATTTGAACTAATCATTTTCTGTATGATTTCCTCAGTCTCTCACATCATTCTGGATGAATTTTGGCCTGCTCTTCTTTACAACATTGCTCCGGTTTATTGTAATTTGATGGCATTTGTTTATGAACAACTCTCACCACACAATTTCAGTCAGAATGTTTAGCTTGTCTCGTTTTTTTCTAACTGTACTGTCATAAATTTTAGCTTTTCATGTTTCATTTTAACGTTAACTGAGGTCTGTAGAGTCTGCTGTGAAGTTCTTGGGTTGTCTGGCATTTCTCTAAGTGTTACATGGTCTGATCTTGGAACAAATTTGCTGGGATGCACACTAATTGGGAGGATGGGTGTCTGTTTTTAATGTTTTCCACTTAATAAGCTTTCTCACTGCAGAATGGTGGACTAGTTCCAGACTAAAGGCAGCAACAATTGCTTCTCTAAGATCATTCCTCCTTGTCATTGTAACATTTGTTTTTATATAGGTATTCACACTTGCTGATGATCAGTTAAGGTATTTGATGAGGATGTCCTAATTTTGTTACCCATAGCTTTTCCTTTTTGGCTTTACTTTGTTAAACAATGACACGGTGCAATATGTCATGTTGTTCAAAGGTTTTATTTTCTACATTTTAAGACCTGGAAATAACCTGTTATTTTTTTATATGTCCTGATAAAGAAAACCATGGTATTCAATTGGTGTGAATATATATATATATATAATATATATATATATATATATATATATATATATCTCCTGAATTAATCCAGTGGTTCCATGACTTCCAAAGTAACAACACGGGGTCCAGTCATCACCAGCTTTGAAAGAGTGCGATAGTCCAGATGAAGCACACTTCGTCCATTTACTTGGCACACAAACTGGCGAACCTAAGCAAAAAAAGGAAAAAAAAAAAAAAAAAGAGACCAGCTGATGATGGATTCAAAATTTTTATTGCGTAAGCATCTGTGTTTTTGTTTACGTGTTATGATCACCTTAATTCCTGCTGCCGCAGCAGGGCTTGCAGGATCCACAGCCTGAACATAACAAGGTGATTTTCCGCGTACTACAAAGCCCCAGCCTAGGGCATCACCGAGGATCTTTAATTATAAAACTCACATAAACAAACTGTAGTTCAATGTTCTTTTCATGGCCAGCTAAGCGTGATGTATGCAAGTCTTACCGTAAGAACTCTTTTTACATAAGGAGCACCTGGAGATAACAGCTCCTCACAGGTTACATATCTTTTCAGCACTGTCGGAAATAATACACGCACATTTTATGCTTACAATTTGAAAACTGATAGATTACTTGGAATTTAAGAGTTATATCTGTAATAGATTTTAAAAACATGCAAACGCCGTCCTATAACCTGATGTGGGATTGCATCGCACTGCAAGGGCAGCAGTGAGAGAAGCCGTCAGTGGGTATCCACGTGAACTCTGCTGCTGGTGGGTCACACTTCCACATTGTTCATCCAAAATAGGCTGAACTGAAATTAGAAAAGTCTATACACATTTAAAAGTTTATACAATGATCTACAATAGTCTTTCAAACTTGATTTATGCACTTACGCTCACCAAGGCTGCATTTATTCAATAGAATACACAATAAAATTAGCCCAATTTAAAATAACTTTTTAATTTTAGTTTGTGCTGTCAAATGATGAACCGCGTCTGAAATAAAAGATTTTGTTTACATAATACAAATAAATAAATACAAATTTGTGTGTGTGTGTCTGTATAGAGAGAGAAAGAGTGAGAGAGAAATGTTATCTTTGTATATGGAATATATTTATATATAACTATAAATTTATAGAAGAATATAACTACGTACATATAAATATTTTCAAGATATATACTGTATGTGTTTGTCTTTATATGTACATAATAAATATACGCAGTACACACACATATATATTATGCAAACATTTTATTTTAGATACGGTTAATCTCTTGAGAGCACTAATTTTATAAATTTTGAGAGCAAAGATGAATTTTAAGCAGCTATTAGCCTATTATTTGTGTGTTGCATGATCCTTTAGAATCTATTCTAATCTTGCTGATTGAGTCTTCAAGTAATATTTCTCTCTATTGAAAACGTTGCTCCTTTTACTTTCACTTTTGCTTCAACTTGAATAAAGTTATTTTTCAAATAAATTATACACCGACCCCATTCAATTATCTTAGTAATTTCAAAAATATATAAGTAATTTGCTCAAATGGTTGTGTTGGCCTAACAGGTAGTCTTTATTAGATTTTGTCATGCGTCAAGGGGTCCATCGAGTAGTTTGGGCTTATGAAAAGGAGCCTTTAGTGTAAAATAAAATAATGAGAAACCCTAGGTTAAGGAGCTGGGTTGCTGACACAAAGGTTACATGTATGGGTGTCCACAAAAATGGAGAGTTACTGAGCTCATTATGAAGTGATATCCCAGCTGTGCCCTTGAGCAAGGCACTTAACTTCATATTGCTTTCGTTACTCCAGAGAGGTTGACCAGGCAATTAGAGCGCTAAAACTCCCTCTGGTTAAATTGGGCCGTTTGCACCACCTCTCAAGCTCTAACACTCCGTATCAAAGCACTGAAATACATTTGTAGCATTCGTAGTGATTTTACTCTCAGATGAGAAGTCACTGTTGCCTTCAAGTGGAGATGTTTTGTGTACTGTAAAGGGACTGTCAGGCTGGTCTTCTTGGCTTTGCTCTGTTATGCATTCAACCTCTTCGTTCTCTGTCTCGTGCAACAGTTCAGAAAGACGGCGCCGCCGGCGAAAGTTAATGCAGAATTGATACAGCAGCCCGCTGTCAAAGAAGTGGTGCTTCAGAGAGACTGCAGAGTGAAATGAAGAGTGGACTGTTTCAGCAAGGCAAAGCATGAAGAGCGAAATCACAGCAGGTGTAACATTTCTTCAAGAGATCATCGTCCTATACGCAGGTATGATGCATTAGATTAACCTAACAGGCAGTGCATTTAGCTGGTTAATGTGGAAATAAAACACTCTAGGTGATAGTTATTGTTCTTACCATGCTGTATGATGCCATGCTCTAGCAGGGCCTTACAGAGATCCAGTCCTTGCCGTCGACTCTCTATTTCACCGTTCTGTAGCAGCCAATCAATTAACATGTAACCAGGGAAAGAACGTTCATAAGCCACTCCCTTTTCCTGTCTCGGCTGTAAGATGGGGTCTTTGCTTGTAATCAAACTGTAAAAAGCAACAGATGTGTTTTGAAAATCCCGTCTGAAAGAGACAAATAATGAAAATACTTTTGCAGCGTTTATTAAATATAGATCAATGTTAATTACTATATTTCTTAATGTACTACCATTTAAAGGTTTTGGGTTCGTTAAAATGGCCGTTTTTGAAAGGCCACATTTATTAAAGTACAAAAACAGTAATATTGTGAAATTATTTAATATAACTGTTTTACATATTCAAAAATGTGACTTCTTCTTGTGATGACAAAGATGATGGCAATAATGATTTACTGTTCAGCAGATATTCATAATTACTAGCAATATCAAACACAGGAGTTTTGTGGAAAATGGAAGTTCTTTTAAATATATAAAAATGTGCTTAAAGTCTTTGGGCAAAGTAGCTTAAAGAGCCCTAGACAACAATTGTAGACAAATATTAAATTCTAATAATAACATTCTTAATGCTTTTACTTCAAAGCCTACCAAATGAACATTTTTACACTTCCTAAAAAAATATCTTACTGTTCATACAGCCTCTGTCCACGCATGAAGATCTTAACCTCTATGTTGAAAGGAAATGTGCCATCATCCTTTCTAAATCTGTACAAGTATTGGTCGTCTTTAAACACGGGCCACTTATCACACACTATAAAGATGAAAAGATAGTAAAGCATACATTCTGTCTTCTTAAACATTAAGAGTGGAATAAATGGGTCCTACTATGAGTCAACAGAGAAGGAAAACAGACGTGACCTTGTCGTATCATTGGCTTTGTACTTGGTGTACAGTAAACAATATTGTACCGTGATGAATGATATCATGGTCCATGAGGTGCTGCATGAGCTGGACCGCAGTCTCTCGATCAGGCACCTCTTTATGAGCAATCAGCCAGTCAATAACCTCCTGAGCCACAAAACAGTTTGGGTACGTTCGCAAATGGTGCCTGCGGTCCTTGATCAACTTGCTGTCTTGTAGCCGCATTCTTCAAAATCATGATAGTTCTATGAGCAACCATTATTATGCCAACATTGAGAAAAATGGTTCAATATGTAACGGATAATTAAAAATATAAAGTCTTGAGATATGGTGAGATTTATGTAAATCCTGTGTCTAACCGAGCCTGGTTTCTTTCCTTCTTTCTGTCCCGGAAGTGGTTTTTCCTTGCTTAGTTGGAGACATTTAATTTCTAGCGATTATCGTCGATTTGATTACGCAGACAGTCTCTGCATTTAATAAAAAATGATCTGCCTAATCTTATCATTACACATTAGTATCATTCTATTCCGCTATCTGATACCGTTTAGTGCTTTGAAACACTCTGTATTGTTTAAAGCGCTGTTTAAATAAAAGTGATTGGTTGATTGATTGATGTCGCGTAACGTTACCTTAGCTGCTCTCCGGCAATCATTACCTCAGCCTTTTGGTGTCTTGTCATCATTGTACATTGAATGTTTCCCAGTAGCTCCATGGCTGTTCTGTCAAGTCTCTGCTTCCGTGCATTTGTTTCCTTCGCTTTAATGGTGCTTTTTTGTTTACTAAATATTCAGGGGATCGAGGCACCAGTTCTTCGATACTGTGAATGTTGTGTATACAAATATAATTCCCTCTCTGCATGCTATTTGTTACATTGATTTGAACGTTGTTCCAGGTTTGGGGTGACTTTACATCCAATACTTTATTGGCAACTGATTTAACGGTAGTTGGGCTGATGCTGTCTTAACTGTTCGTTTGTTAATGTAAGAATTACCTACCGTGTGGGAAACCAGAAAACATATCAGCAGCTTCACATAATGGCCACATGGTGTCAGTAAAAGAGTTAGCTGAGAAACATGCACAGTTATACCAGATGAGATTACAGAGGACCACTTAGTTTTAGTCTATGGTCCAGATACTATTTTAAAGTTAAACAGTACAGTTATGCGGTCTTATTTCTGAGAATTCTAGCCATATATATATATATATATATATATATATATATATATATATATATATATATATATATATATATATGTCATGGTTAAATTTCTCCCCAAAATTAAAAACATGTAAAACTGCAGCTGTGGAGTTTTTAGTTTATTTAGTTAAAAAAAAAAAAAAAAAAAAAAAAAAAAAATTTGCTCATGTGTTTCTTTGTTGTTTTTTTGTTAATTACTTATAGTATTTTATTTAGTTAAAGCCTTATTTTAAAGTCATGTGCTACCCTGCAGGTCTTATCTTTATTATTGTTGGTCGCAGTTGCTAGAGAGGCCAACTTTAAGTGATCATGTGGACATCCTTTGCACCACCTGTGAGTATCGGTGCATTTTACAATGACATTCAGGCTTTAATAGCTCAGATTTATTACGGCAATTAGGGAATGTGACATAAGAGTCACAAAAGTGCATCCTTTAATGTTTGTCTCTGTCGGTGATCTTCATGCTGAATTATGTGCTGTTGTGATAGTAGCATGTTCGTCTTCAATTTACGGACTGCTTATTAAAAAAACAACAACAACAACAACAAAAAAACAATATGGTACTGACAAACCCTCACAAAATCAACCATGTCGTGGTGAGCTGAAAATATAAAAAGTGGTCATTTGATTTTGTTTAATAAAACCTTTCATTAATAGGTTCACTTGTCGTTAGGCTATACAAAATGCAACTTTCTTTTAATTTGGAGTAGGCTGCTAAACGTATCTTGGACGTGTTTTGGGGAGAGTGACAGCTGTGATAGGAAAGAGGGCGTGGCCTCGCTGCGCGGCTGCTTTTAAAGCTGCGTGATTTACTTTCTATTCAACACAGCTACATCCTGCGCTGTTCTCTGAGAGACCATCTGAAACCAAAGAGCGACTTGCAAACGTTTAGGAGGGGGGCCAAAAGATCTGTCTTGACTTTCACCTCGATTTCCTACGCGGCGGAACCGTGTTTTGAGAACATTAATGCTACCTAAAACGCAGTAACAAGTTGCTCACTTCATCGAAACATCAGCAGAAATCATGACGGCGGAGCAGCATCAGCTGAATTTGGACTACGGTGACTTTGACATGAGGTTTGATGTGAAAAAGGAGACTGCAGCTTTGGGACCGGACCGCTCTTTTATCCAGCAGTGCGGTGTGCACGTGCCGGGCTCCGTGTCCAGCACACCCATGAGCACCCCGTGCAGCTCCGTGCCTTCATCCCCGAGCTTCAGCCCAAGCGGACAGAGGAGCGGTGCTGAAGACCTCTACTGGACCCTGAGCACGGGGGCTTATCCGCAGCACGCGGACCCACACTGCCTTGAACTGACACCCGAGGATGTGCGGGAAGCCTTGAGCGCCAATCTCATGCACGCGCACCCGTCTCAGCTCCACCAGGCAGAGATGGAGCATGGATACCGGAGCATCGGTCAGTTCCACGCGCCAAACGTGCATCAGTACCATCAGCAGCAGTACACCGAACTCGGCCACAATCCCGACTTCGCGCACGGCAAAAGCGTGGATCAGTTAATGCAGCACCTCGACTGCGCCCCTCAAGGCGCGACGCACCTGAAGTCGCACAACGTCCACCAGCAGACGCACCACAGACGCGGCGAGCGCGCGGAGAGCCGCTTCTCCGACCAGCAGCTGGTGTCCATGTCTGTGCGCGAGCTCAACCGACACCTCCGCGGCATGAGCAAGGACGATATCATCCGGCTGAAACAGAAGCGCCGTACCTTGAAAAACCGCGGGTACGCTCAGTCGTGTCGGCACAAACGCGTTCAGCAGAAACACATTCTGGAGAACGAGAAGACGAGCCTCGCGACGCAAGTGGAGCAGCTGAAGCACGAGCTCAGCAGGCTGGTGCGCGAGAGGGACGCGTACAAACTCAAATGCGAGAGGCTGGTCGTCGGAATGAACTGCCAGAGTAATGGACCCCATTGTGAAAATCCCTCATCGCCTGAATTTTTGCGATAGTTCTCCGTATATTTAATGTCGATAAAGTTTCTCTTTAATAATATAAAAACAGCTTAAGATTGTTCGCTGGTTTGGCCAGCTGAAAGACCAGAAAACCATCTTAGACTTCTTTTAGGTGTTTTTGTCGGCAGAGAAAAAGTTTGAATTCTGTTATTCGCTATTTTATATTTTTACTTAACTTTATCTCTGACATGTCAAGCTGGTTTTGATAATGTACCTTTTATCTTCTAGTTTTCACAACAGTCTCCATCGGTCATCTCAGCTATGCAAATGACATTTGACCTTTTTGGCAATAGATGCATTGCGTTGTTTTGTTTTGTTTTGTTTTGTTTGTTTGAGCATTTTGTATGTCTTTAATTAGTTTCATCAATCAGTTGTATTACGCGTTCCTCGAAACTCTTCTGAAGAGCGGACGATTGTAAATTGCATTTCATTCTTACCTCCAGAATAAATTTTTGAAGAAAAAAAAAAAAAAAAAAGCAGTTGTGTTTCCTTATTTTTCTTACACTTCCCCCAGAACGCGGTTCAAAGTGTGTTTTTGCACGAAACTTATGCAGCACAGATATTTTATATGTAACCCATCAACAGACCTACGTGAAACACACACACACACACAATATCATGAGAACATAAAAAACCTAGTACACAGGTATGTGTACGCAGCAACCTTTGACCTTGCTTAACGGCTGTTTCCTGAGACAACTGTGTTTCTAATGACTCGAGAGACTCCGAGAAGAGCTGCACGGCGCTGATTGTACTAAGGTGGAAATAAGTTTTGCCCTCTTCTTAGGAGGAAAGCAAAGGCCATCCATCTGAACTGTGTTTTTTTTTGTCGTATTTTCTCTTGAAAGCAATTGTTGTACTACGAACTCCAGTAACACTGAAGGTTTTGCTGGTAAGGCCAGCCCATTATGACAAATTTTTACGAGCAAAATGAGTAATCTATACTCTAAACCACAATGTTGGAACATGTGCACTTTGATAATGAATCGAAAGCAACTGAAATCCGCATATTTAAAGTCAAGCAGGTAAATGAAAAGCACTTTCACAACACTGACATGAATAGATCTTCAAACACTGCTTGTTATTTTTGTTTTACACAACTCTCCTTTTTCTCGGGATCCAAACAACATGTGTGGCAAAACAGCCTTTAACCCTCGACCTTGTTGTCAACTGCTCCTTAACAGTTAGCGCAAGACTGACCTCCCTGTAATGACGTGCCACCTGTGCAACACGGGGTCACAGGTGCAAAAGCAGTTTTTCACCAAGCAACAGCTTTATGATCCCTTTCTCATCCCAAAGTTAGCTGGTCATTCACGAGAATGATTTTTATGAAAGCATTGCATGATCTGATCGATAAAAGCTGCACTAACGTGCCATAAGGCTTTAGAGAGAAGCTCATTTTGGTTCGTTTTTATTCCGTTTCGTACGTTTCCTGTGGATTTTTTCGCAGTACTCTATGCATTTATTTAAATGTGGGTAATCGTTTGTATCATTTAATCTGCGTTTTGTCTTGTTTTGTGCTGTTCTTTGTAGTGAGAGAGACTCGGTGTACGGTGTTTTATCACAGGAAAGCAGTGGCGTTGTAAAAGTCTGTAACAACCTCTCCTTGCGTGTGAGATATTGTGGCCGTCCGCTCCTTCCCCCGCTCTGCCTTTGCCCGAGGGGGAGGAGGCCATTGAGTCAGCACTCTGCCCAAGGTGTCTGCTGCTCTGTGGCATCAGAGGGTCACTGAAACCAGAAAGACGGAGACCACTAATGAGCAGAAGCGCAAAAATTAGATAGCATTAGACTAACAGAGACTTTCGAATTCTGGTTGTAAAATGGTAGTTATGACTAGCTTTTATGAGCTGGGTTTAAAGTATTTATTGTATACAAATACACACCTATGACTGTTAATGTTTAGTATTCGTTTGTCAACTTGCCACATTGTACGGCAACTGTAGGCAAGTTAAATTTATGTTAAAGAACTGTAAAATTTGGCAGGAAAATTATTACATTTATAATTTATTTCATTTCATTTCATGCATTTATTTACTGTATTATTTTGCTGGTACAGCCATGTAATAAAATTAATACGGTTATATTTGAAGAGTTCATATGGAAAAACAGATGACTCAAAACCTTCCACTGTCCATTCCAGTTAATCTCAATCAAACTAACACAATAAAACATGGTACATAATAATAAAAAAACTCTTATTTTTAGTACATTTTTAATTTTTACATTTTAGAATTTTAATTTTAGTATATTTTATATTTATTACAATTATAAATTTGATGTAATATACATTTAGAATTTTATATTATTAATAGTATAAATATTAACCATAACAATATTAATTCAAAATAATAATATTCATGATTTAAGTGGGCATTCTTTTTTAAAAAATATTTCATTTTATTAATTCGATTTTTTATGTACTATACATTATATTACATTCTTTAATTTCCAATACAATTAGAATTTCATGATATATATATATATATATATATATATATATATATATATATATATATATATATATATATATATATATAATGAATGATAATAATATTAAATATATATTGACTAATGAATTCTTTAATAACACAAATTTAAATTTGAATTAAAATAGCACCATTTAGAATATTTATTAAATTATTAAAATTATTTAATTTTCACTAATGTTATATACATTTTATAATTGCATACTTTATTGCATATTAAAATACTTATTGAAATCATGCATTTAGTAAAATTGAACAAGATCTAATAAAACAAGATCTATTTTGTGCCATGTAGAACATTTAGAATTGCTTTACTAAAATTTCGTACATACAACGTCTGTTTGTAGTTATGGTAAAAAAAAAACAAGAGCTAGTTCAGTTATAGTCTCTTTGGCCGAACATTGAGTCAAAAGTGCCTGATCTCTCAAGCAGAACTTGGCTGGTCAGAACTGGTCTGTTCCTGCTTTCTGGCTGTTTTGTAGTGTGGATAATACCAATGTCCTCTATCTCTCTCACCCTTCACGTGAACAGCAGCAGCCGTGTGGCAGTGAGGATGGATGGGGATATATGGGGCTTCCTCTTTCACTTCCTAAATAGGGGTCTGGTCAAGTGACTTTGTTCGAGAGTGAGGGGAGATGAAGTGAAGGAATGCAATGCAGCGGTGGGGTTGGTGGTTTCCGCTCAGGATGTCCACTTGTTTCTGCGTTTGGAGCCATGACAGATAGTGGGGTTGTGATTCATTATGATTTACCGTTTCGCAAGCACTTTAAATCAGTTAATTGTGTTGATTTCATAAGTTCTGGGCTAATTTTGCTATGTAGTGACAGTAATGTCATGCAGCAATGTAATGCATAGAAGCCAAACTGGAAGATCTAAGGGAAAATTCTTCCAAAAATGTTTTTAAATGACATCAAGGTCAGTAAATGATGACAGAATTTTCGTTTTTACGACTAGCCATCATAATATGTTGAATTTTTTACCGCATACTTACAATAAGTTTTGCAAACGTGGACGCTTAGGTGCTTAGGAACTTTGCAAACAAGTCTCTTGTGCATTTTTTAGAAGAAAACCTCAGCTAAGCAGATGCTCGCTGGTCTCTTGTGCGTCAGAACTGATGACAGCACTTCATGAGCACACAACATACACATGACCCACTGAGGAGAATTCAGGCTTCCTCCCACACTGTCACTTCCTTCTCCATCCCAGACCTCTGCCACTGATGCACTTGCCTTTTAGACTGGCTAAATACAGGATTAAACCGGCCATAAAACTCTTTGGGTCACGCTTTTGTCAAAGCCTCATGTGCACTCTTTTATTTTTAACAACGCAAACTTAAAAGGCTGAACATTTCATGAGCACTGAGTTGACAAAAAGTGCACAACTGTAAGTATGGAGCCGCAAGGGCTACATCCTGTATATTTCACCCATGTAGCCATCTCAGGATACAAGGATATACTCGTAAAAATAAAGTTCTTTATTGGCATTGATGATTCCATGAGGAGCGTTTAACATCCATGAAACCTTTTCGTTCTATAAAAGGTTTTTTAAAGTGGAAGTCATTTTTAAAATGTTTTTCACACCACAAAAATAATGTTTTTTTTATTTTAGTTTTGATATATATTTTTTGTTTTGTGTTTTCTTTTGTGTGTGTGTTTGTGTTTTGTTTCTTTGGGGAGCCCAAAATGGTTTGCTAAAAGTCCTTTTTTGCTGATTTCTTTTTAAAGGCGTACCGTAAGAAAGCATGCACATCTGATTAAGATTAATTTTTAAACCTGGAAACAAACTAGATGCTAAAATTAAAGATATTCTTTGCTGTCTAACAGTTCAATGGAATTAAAGAGAATTTTTTTTTTTTACTGAACACGGACTTTCACCATGCTTTTATCTTAATATGGTTTAGGCGGGGGTCAAATCTAGCTGACAACAGTAATTCGTAGTGTAATGGAATAATATATGACAGTGGTTCCTCATATGCAACAAAAAATGGATTGAAACTACCACATACCAAGCATGCAGTTCAGAATTTCATGAAGTTTCTAAAAATGTATAAAGTTATAAGTATAAATGGTTTAGGATCACTCAACAGAATGTGAAAAAAGTATATAACGTAATATAATGAATTGATTCATAGTAATTCAGATAAGATGATATTAGGGATGACATAATATGGAAGTTTGAATAAAGAAGCTGTCGCACAAAGCTCAAAACATTTCACGCCTCCAGCTGGGGTGTTGTTGCTCGCGTTTGTCTCCGCTGATCTTGAAACCAGCTCGTATAGCATAACAGGACCATGATGGCGAAAGAACATGGGGACAGAGAAGACGAGCTTTCCCACAGGTGGCAAACCGGGATCAGACTTCAAAAGGTGTTATCAGGCCTCGCCATCTCGTGTCGAGCTCACTTGTCAGCACTTTCTCCACCAAGGGCATTTGACACTCTCACTCTTATGTGCATCAACAGAATTAGGGAAGTTATGTGTTAATTTGAGGTGACATTTCACACCAGCGACTGCACCACAAACAATCTGCATTATTGTTTCTCGTAATGAGACTGTGTTATGTGTGCTTATTTTGTAATAGATAGCACAGTACACACAATCCAAAAAAAAAACAAAGCTGATTTTGTAGATGACTTTTTCTTCAGCTTCAGTCTTATTTCTTTTCTGTTTTGTTATATAAAGATTTAACAACTTCCAAATATTCAGTTTAAAACATATTTGTTTAAATTACTTTGACCTATTTTGACTATTGTGATATATATATATATATATATATATATATATATATATATATATATATATATATATATATATATATATATATATATATATATATATATATATATATATGATATTCTAAACATTTAGTCAATAAATCATCAGCTAAAAATATGTATTTTGTACAAGTTGTGTAAATTCTGTCTACTTAAATTTTGACTAATTTCTATGAAAACCAACAGTTTTGTCCCTTTTTTATATTAATTTGATATTAGAGTTCTTAGTCAGTAATAAGCAGGCTTGATATAAAAAGTAAACCAGAATTTTTGTGAAATATTAATTAAAGTTTTCTATTTGTAGATCATTTAGAATGTATTTCTTTGATGGCAAGGATTTCATCAGCAGCATTACTTCAGTTTTTGTAAGTTTGTAAGATTTTATCCATTAAAAAAATTAATGAAATGTGTGCAAACTAAAAGTCCAAAGTGTCATAGCTGAAGAGGCCCCCTGAGAAACTGACAAGTGCTCCGTTGCCAGTCATACAGTGTTTTCCTGGCTCTCTGACCTTGTTTTCATACCTTGTGGAAAGGTGAAGAAACCCACCTTCCCACAGGAGTGAAGTGAGAGGTGAATCTCGCTTTTATCTGTTTATCTATCAGCAACTCATCTGTCTGTCCAAACCGAAAGGCCGATTGTACAACACAGTGAGCCAGCTTCTGACATCTCTTCAGCCTTGGAACTTCTTATAGATGGCGTGCATTCGTAGCACTTCATATTTTTGGTCAGCCAGTGAAAACCTCTGTAAGACGGGACCGTGTCTGTGTGTGAGTGTGAAGACAGACACCTCGATGAAAAAGCAGAGCCTTTTAATTGTAACTGCTGGTAGTTTTACTACCAAATTCATGCAAATATCCGTCCCGCCGCATGTGCAGTGTAAACAAGCGTTTAGTGCTTGGAGACAGAGAAAGAAACAGTATGGGAAAATATCCACTCTGTCACCTCCACAACAAACTGTGATACTGAGAACAGTAGCGTGCCACTCCCTGCTGTCAAGCCACCATAAAGAAGAAGTGTATAAATACCGCCGATAAACAAAGCACTGAGTCTGCAGAAAGACTTTTTGTGGTGTGAGAAAACTGCAAGTTTGTCAGTCACAGGATTAGGACCGTCTGTGATGTCTGTTGCTGTATACATAATAACTCGTCCTGATGATATGACAGAAATCAAATGAGCTACTTAAAAAATACACACACACAGCTTTGCTAACGATTTTTTCTAGGCACTCGTAATGAGTCATTAATCATTACAATAGTACTTGATGTTGGCCAACAGGATGTTCCATGGAAGTTGTTTCTTAATGTGCCATTCAGTACAAGACTTTCAAGGCTTATGCATCCTTTGTTCAATTTGAGTAAACATCTTATCTCAAAAACATTATACTTTTGGCTGTTACACAGATTTTGACATTTATTTTTTACATTTTAATATAGTGACACGGGATAGTTTAAAAAAAAATTACATTTAGTAATAATTCATTTAATATTCAAACCGTCTTTTAATACACTTTGCTGTTATCAGAAGAAACTTATTAGCTAATTAATGTATTATTAGCAATATTCAATGCTATTATATTATGTTTTTGCTTTATATTACTTTATATAATTTGGATGCGAAATATTTATAACTAAAAAGCTAAAAATTATATAATTAAATGAACGCTGAAGCTATTTGAATCATTTTGTCACTGATGATAAGAATGAAATGTTGTAATTATTTAGCGGTTTATTTATTTATTTATTTGTTCGTTTAATTTTAAATAAATATATTTTTGAAAACGATTTATTTTAGCGTCTTTGCTTTTGTCACAGAACACGTCGAAAAATTACCACGATTAAATGATAATTGCAATAATACATTAAAATGCAATAACCTATGACAGAACAGCAGAAATCCACTGAGGGACAAATACATAAAACAAATTATAATTTAGCTGGCCAGGTAATATGTAAACAGGAAAAAAGATTCATAGATGTCGTAGAGTGACTTAGTCAAATATATCATTTTTTTAGGTGGGCTAAATATTTCTACAGACGTATAGCAGAAACTGGGAGAAAGCTCCACTGCTTTCTTTGTGTAATATTGCTGTTGAGATGTCCTCTGCAGTTGACTCAATCAATGAAATCAAAGTTGTGCTGATCTTGCAGGACAAGCTAAGTTTCCCTTCTCCCTCCATCCCGACACCAGTGGTCCTCCAGACACATGCGTCTAAACACATTACCCCCGGTGAATGTAGCATGATAAACGTCAGCGTGTGTAGAAGACGTCACCCTGATTTTGTTTTGTTCTTCTGGCCAGCCATTTTGGAGAGCAGGGAATACCCTTGAGTTTAATTCAAGTTCATAGCACCTCACAGGAGAGATACAGATTGCACCATCTGCATAATTCAGACAGCGTTCACACTGACATAGACAAGTGCTTTTGACTAATTGTTTGATGATTGCATTAGATTCTCAATCTCTCAAACATGTAATACAACCCCTTGGGCTGTTGAAGGGTGAGTAAATGTTTAGCAATGCGCAGTTGCCTTTTGTAATGCTTTTTGGCAGAAGGATCTGGAGTGTGATTTGAAACTGACTGGCACAATGAAAATATCGAGCTTAAGGAATAAATATTAGAAAGGTTAAATCTGCAAAAGGTCAGACAGAATTAAAAGGCATTCTGCCTCGGCTTGTACGATAACAAAAGAGCAGTTTCTGCTTCCTTGTTGTTAATTTCACATAATTCTTTAAGGAAAGCAAATAAGCAAAGAACCGTTAAGGATCACTGACCTTGGTCAACCTAAACCAAATTTAAGATTTAGTTTTCTGTACAAATATTTAATTATTAAAACAACATACTTGAGGAGACCTCTTTTTAGACGGGATAAAAATGTGCATTTATTTAACGCGAGACAAAATCATTTTTATGCTTAAAATGAAAGATGAAAACGCCGTTGAAAATGCATTCTCTCAAAACAAGGTTCAGTGAAATGTAATATATCTTGAGTCAACAAGAGACCTTCCCTGTTTCCTTTCTCAGTAATGTCATAGTACTTCCATTTTACGTTTTCTCTGCCGACTTGCTTTGTTTCGTTTCCAGTCTCTATGCAGTTTATCAGGTGGTCATTATTCTTGACCTCATTTAGCCTACAGCTCAATTTGGCTGATTATTTAAAAGCCTTTAGCAGACACATGAGCAGTAATAGATTACATCACAAAATCCATAAATGAAATCAATTTGCATGAATCAATAAGTAGATGGAGAGTCTGTGATACAGACACCGAGACGGTGCTGATCAATAACCGAGAGTATGTTAATTCACAGCTAGCCAGAAACGCAAGCAACTGCTTTCCAACCCATTCGTTTTATTAAGTTGAAATGTGATGAGCGATACAAATTTAAAAGTTAATATTTGGGTCAATTGTCAATGCTGGTTGGTTTAGAGAGGCTTTAACAGCTCCTAGGATCAGCTGTAACTTCACACTCTCTCAAACTGATGAGGCAGATGGAAAGAGAGCGGGTAGAGCAGGCGCGTCTCCTCGACAGCCGCTGGTTAAACCGTGAGAGTGTTTGCGGTGTATCCGAGCTGGTAGATGAGTCGAGATAAAGACTCTATGAGGCAGCAGGAAACGTTGGATGAGGGCGAGTGAGTCAAGCAGAAAGGGCCCTTATCTGTTTTAAACAGCGCTCTCCTCTTAGGCATCTCTTAACCACATGCAATCAGATTTTTCAATCCTGATAAGAAAAAAAGAATAAAAATCATGAACTTTTTTCAAATTAAAACCGAAACTTGTGGTTATGAACCATTATAACGGTCTAAAAGGCAATTAGCGCTTCATTAATGTGGCTCTGGAAGTCAGTATTTAACTTTTGATTAAACGTTTAATGCTATATTCGCTGTATTTATTAGGTGTGCTCAGATACAAAGATTTTGACTCGATAGGCTGAGAATTATTTTCATATTATGGTAGGCCTAGATAACCCATGAATGGCTCATATTGCAAATAAAAACGAATCATTTTAAAGGATGCAAGTGATTTATATCATCACAAGTGTACTGTATGAAAAATGGATATGTATTTGAATGTTGAATGCCGATTTAATGCAGATTATATTTAACGGTGTTAATAAATGATTAGTGTTTTAAAGTATTCCATTTAAGTGCAGTAGAGGATGACAAGAATTATGTAAAAACAAGGGGAAATGAGCATGAACAATTAAAGAAATATCAGCTGACGGTGATACATTAGAAAATATTCTATAAGTATTTATATAATTAATTTAAAAAAAATATGTTAGATGGGAAAAAACATATTTGAATGTAAAAACGAGCACAGTTAAACATCAAACCAACTGATAATGATTAATTAAATAACAATATTTGGCAGAAACCAATATGGTATCATCATGTTGTGTATCCTTTTATAGGAATGTATTAGTTTTATTAGTAATATATGAAAGTGGCTGTTAAATGAAGGAAATACCTAATGTAAATCAAAAAATAATTTAATAGCCAATTTTGGCTGATATCTGATATTGATAAAGTTATTTTGGAAGCGATTAATCGCGACGAATCGTTGGACAGCACTAGTAGTGATAAATGTGAGTGTTTGACGAAAGAAAAAGGTCATCCAAGTGTAAAAGCAGCTCGCAAAAAAGGTGCGCTGTGCATAATCCACTTCGAACTTTTCCTACAATTTTTTCGCCAAGGAGCTCTGTGTTGTTTCTGCATTACAAAGACAAAAGTGCAAAACAGATGAGCTGGCCTGAGCACAGAGCTGCACCTGTCACCTTCCCCAAGCCACACGCTCAGCCCACACAGCAAAGACCACAGGACACAAAGACTGCTTTCACCTGAGACACACTGTGGCTTCTATTAATAGCACGCTTCGGCAGTGGTGCTGACACACACATCTAGAAGTAGCGGCGGTGGTTACCTTCACTGACAGCAGTTACTATAATGTGGCTTGTATTACTCATGCGCTGAGAGGGTGTGAACCAAGGTCATGAAGCTAAAACACTGACAAATAGCACTCGGGTTATTTATCTCCGTTCTTTTTGGTCAAAGGAACGGTCTGAAATCAGCCCGCCAGCTCGAAATGTACTAGGGGAAGATACGAAACAAAGGGCAAGAACGGGTCACGCCGGGGAGCGAGCGGAAAAGTTTACACACGCCATCAACTCCAACACGCTGCGCTCCGCCGGATCCGCAGGGATTGAAAACAACCGTGTGTCATCATCATTTGAAGGCCGAAAATAGGAGCGGGGGCGTTGAAACCGAAATCTCTCCCGAAAACTACAGAAGAGTCGGCCGAGCCGTTTTGGCACGCGTCATCACATTGTTTTCCCCTGACTTGTATTTTCATGTCATTGTTTTGTATCCTCGGGCCAAACACCCTCCTCCAGATGGTGACTGTACTAGTCTCTTCTTGATGGAAAGTCAGATGTTTACCAGAGCCCAGTGAGGGGCAGAAGAGCTGACGAGGGCAGTCAGGTAACTAAAGGTCTCTCCACTTGCGAAGTCTGGTTTAATTGGGATGACACAGACCTGTGTTAGGGATGGATATACACCCATGTGTGACCAAGTTTGTCCGATATCCCTTTTAAAATGGTAAGAGAACTTGCCGGCAGCCTACAACACTTTCTACACTCGTCCCGAGTAAAGTTTTTCCACCGAGCAAACATCTTGCAATGAGTTGCTTGCATCTGTTTCTGTAGGCATTTCTGTTCATGCTCAGCATACAATTGTTGAAATCCTAAAAGTGACAGTTCAGACAAAAAATCATTTACTCCTCTTCGTGTTGTGTGAAACACACACAGTTTTTTTTTTTGTTGTTGTTGGAAAAATCCCTCTCTTGTTTTTTGGTCCATACAATAAAAGTGAGTGAGGTTTAGTGTTGATTATACTTTAGTTTGACAGACAAAAAAAGTCTTCAAAATATATTTCTTTATGTTCCACTTATAAAAAATAAAAACTTTTTAAGTACAAAAATCTAAGCATCCCTAATTCAAAATGCATTTACTTGAAAATAAAACTGCTTATATATATATATATATATATATATATATATATATATGTGTGTGTGTGTGTGTGTGTATTAGTGCTGTAAAATTATTAATCACAATTAATTGCATCCAAAATCAAAGTTTTTGTTTACATAATATATGTATGTTTACTATATATTTATATATACTAGATATTATATATAAATTTAATATATAAAATAACCTATATATGTATCCATATCTATCTATATATATATATATATATATATATATATTTATATATATATATATATATAATATACACAGTATATAACAGTATAAACATATATATAAACAAGAACTTTTTTATTCATTTAATTTTTCTTATTTTGGGTGTGATTAATCACAATTAATCATTTGACAGCACTTGTGTGTGTGTGTGTGTGTGTGTGTGTGTGTGTGTGTGTGCGCGTGTATGTATATATAATAAGATATCTAAAAGATAACATATTAAGTCTTGATTTTTGATTTTTCAATTGAATTAAGTTTATTTTTCTTACCCCATCACTACATTAACTTAAGTAGGAACTTTGAAAATCATTTTAACGTATAAAAGATCATAATTGCTTGTGTAATTTATAGATTCCCCTATATTTATGCACCTACTTGTTTGGGTTTAGGTAGAGAAATTAAACATGATTAAATATGTGCTATACATTTAGTAGCAACAACTGCGTTTTAAGAACCACAAGTGGGTTTCATTACTCAAGAGGAGTGATTAAAGCTGTGATCATTGGACAGTCATTGAGCTGTACCTGAGGGGGAGGCTGTGGCTCAAAACATGAAAACAAGATAAATAATTAACCGCCAACAATCACTTGTTGTTCTGTTTAATCAAGCTATTAATAGTAAAGCTCAGGGGTGGCTTTTGAACGTATAAAAATTCAAGATAGTAAACAGCTTCTGAATTTGTTCTGAGTGTTAATTAAAGCCTTCATTGCCCGAATTCTATGTTAAATATATATTTTTGTGATGTTTATTAATTTTTAAAAAGCAACTTTTTCATGTTAAAACGTAATTGCATTTCACATCAACAACCCGTGTGGATTTTACAGCAAACAACACACAACTAAGCAGTATTTTGACACTTAAGCTGTGAGGCGGTACGCATGAATCTTTAAAATGTTCTAGAAATCAATAAGAGACTGATCCTGTAAAACAGTGTGCAGGAAAAAAAACCCATAAAGAACCCTTCAAAGGCTGAGGCCACTTAAGATTTGTTTTAACTGTGTAAAGCTGCAATAATTTGATCAAAAATACAGTTAAAACAGTCACATTGTGATATTTGATTTACAATGTTTTACTTTTTTTTCAGTAATAGTAAAACTTTTACCTTTGAAAATCATTTTAATATTGTGATTTGCTCTTCAGACGTATAATTATGATTACTTGTTGAAAATGGTTGTGTTGAGTAAATTTTTTTTTTTTTTTTATGGTTCTTGAATTAATAGAAAATGAAAGAAGAAAAAAAAAGCATTGAATTGAAACAGAAATCTTTCTAACATTGTAAAATGTATGTATATTTTCGACAACGTTGTCGGAGTCATCAGTCTTATGAAGTGAGTTGCTGGCGCCCTCTGTGGTTTACAGAGATCTATTGCTTGTGTGACATAAGGACAGACTTCCCAGAATTCCTCGTTCTGTGAACGCTGTGAACACACAGTTACTGACCTAAAATAAGGACGACTGTTTATTTATTTATTTATTTTTTAATTCTGCCTAAGTAACTCTGCAGCGAGTCGGTTTCATGCATATCCGTTAAAATACTCTTAAATACGGTGTGCTCCTGAAGTAGGCTACGCGCCAAAACACTGGTGAAAATGCATTTAATACAAATGACCTGCACAATGGTTTAAATGAGGTTGTCGAGTTTTAAAATGTAGGCCTACTTAAATTTTCGAATTTAAGTGATTCGATGGAAACAAGAACATCTGAACAAAGGAGCTCGTATGATCCGTCGCAAATTTGCTTATTTTTTTTTACAATGGCCTAGATATGGTGCAGGATCTTACACATTACTTATTCATTTTATGTATTTAGTTTTTTTAATGTATATTCAAGTTTTGGAAATTGGGTCAGTTTTTTTTTACTGAGAAGAATGGCCCGAATTCACCCTCATTGTTAATACAACAAATACAATTTGCAACACGGTCCTTAATAGTTAAATGTCCAGATGATTAGTGCAGCCCTTGTGCATATCAATCATAAAACATAACCCAATCAAAACTCCCTTTTAACATAGGCATGCTAGTCAGTAACTACTTACTGTACATATGCAACGTTTAAAGGTGCCTAAAAAGACTAAGGTTTTTGTATGAAGTGTCTTGTGCTTTTCCAATAATTAATTTGATCAAAATAAAGTAAAATATTATTGGGAAATACAATAATTTCAAGGTTCCTAATGCAATAGAAACATGTTAAAAATTAAAGTAATTGCTGACCCTAACCTTTTGAAATATTAAACTAAATAATATGTATAAGAATATGTTAACATGAGACTCCTGTATATAAGACTAATTTAATACTAAGGGAGCCTTTATAAATAACTGTTACATTCCACATCCCCACAAAACATCTCCAAACAAATTGTTCATCAAATGAAGAGTTTTATTAAAATGAGGCAATCATTAAACAATGAACTGTTTTTCCCCCCACCATCTTTGGTGAAATAAATATTCAAATGCCTCAAGCATAGTCAAAGTACCAAACATTTCCAATTTAGTACAACCGTTTTGATTCATTCCTTTCTCTAACATCATCCAAGGCACATCAAACACATAATCACGAGTGACTATTGTTTTGGGATTTTTTTGCAATATATGAATATAAAAGTAATAGTGTTACAAAGGAGGTCACTGTCATAACTCCACAACTTTAAACAACACAGAAATAAACAGACAACCAAATACAGACAAAGTGGATTTCAAAATAGGCCATCACCGAAAAGAAAAGTACTTTAGTTCATCCAACCACAGTATATAAAGACTGCTAATGATTACCCATCAAATGCAATGAGTACAATTCAAGTTCAGAAAAAGAAAATCAGTATCTTTGCACATTTGTCTTTTATATATTGCATACAAATCATTCAAACTATTTTCCTGATGAATCTACAAGCTTTGTTCCGATTGGTAAAAGTGCTGTACTAAAGCATAGCAGACCACCACCGGCGCTGTTCTCCTGTGTTCACGTTACTGCAGACATCTCGACCTGGGCCAAGTCCCCATAATCACGTTGTCGATTGCACCGTGAGCCTGCCTGCCCTCCTGCTGACCCTTGTGACCTCTGTGCAGGCCGGGCCCCAGCGTCAGGTTAGTGAGGTCCACTAGTTCCCTCCTGTGAGAAAGCAGTGTCACCATGTGGTCGAGTTTGGAGCGAATGGAGCTGTAGTGGTGCTGTCTCTCTTTGGTGATCTTGAGGAAGCACTCCCTCAGGTTGAGCTCTTGCGGGGCAAGACAGACAGGTGGGTGACAGTCCACCTCTTGTAGATTGCAAGCGGATGAAGTTTTGGGGTTGATCTTGTTGCTGCTGGACGAGGTTTTCGATTTAAGCGCGCCGTTGTCAGCACATGTTTGCACGCTCACGTCTGCTGTTTGGCAGGCGGTTTGTGTTGAAATGTCAAAGGAAGGTGCAGGCGAAGAGATCGTCCCATCGACTGTCTGAGTCTGAGTAGTAACATTCGTTGTTGGCAAGAGAGGGGGGTCATCCGAGGCGAGAGCTTCCTCTCTGAGCTCTTGTTCGATCCAGTCCTCACCTAGAGTGGAAGTATCAGAAACTGGGTTACTCTTTCTGTCTCGATCTTCAGTGTCTTTATTCATCTGTCGGATCTCTAGGGTATGAAGTCTGGCTGGAGTGCTCGTCAGACATTCTGGTTGAGCCTTTGTTGTTCGTGCCAAGTAGGAGGGAGGCGTTCCAGGTGGTTTGAGGACAAGATGGTCATATAAAGTGCTGCTTCTGGCACTAGAGGGAGCTCTTGTATTCGCTGGCAGTGGCAGGGACTGGGCATAGAGGATGCGGAACTCTTCGTCAAATTTCTCGGTTATCTGGCCAGATAATTCGATAAGGTTGCTGCTGTTTAGTTTGCCATCTGTCCAGTTAAACCTGTAGATAAAAATGTGCCAAAATAAATAGGAAATGTATGAATAGAACTGGAGTCATAACTATTATGCACCGATTGTCTGACATTTCATTTAATGTAACAAAATACATCATTTCTATATAATTGTTCTACATTGTCTGAAAGGAGACACACTTGCAAAATAGAAAACAGAACATTTTAGTCCATAGTCATTTTTCTAAATATCTGCTCTTGCGTTGCGCAGAAGTCGTACAGTTTTGGAACAACAATTTTCACCTTTATTCCATTAAAGCTGCAGTCCGTACGTTTTGTATCTTTATGTCGCCATCTCTGCTTGAAAACCTGGAATTGAGTGGGTTTGTACTCTGGCTCATCTCTAGCCCTGCACTGGACTGAATCCTGTACTTAGTAATCACAGATTCTAGCTTACATATCGCAATATATGATCTAAACATGAATTCTCACCATATATCGTCCCCTGAACAAGTAAGTAACATGTCTGCCATGGTTATTTTGACCAGCTGAGGAAAAAAGTATCACGATAAATTATGCTACCAACGGTGATCAATTAGCTCATATCACATCAAAGTAGGACTGGGTAAAAAAAATACTGATATCTCGATATTAGTCAATTCTCATTTTACGGAACGATAGCCTAGCCTTTTTAAAGAGCATCAACATTAATACCAGTTTAGCACAAAATAAACACGACTAAACATCTGAAGGCAAGTTAAAAGAAAGAGAACAACTTTACAGTCTGTATCCTGTCTCATGTAATTGCTCAGTGTTTCAACCGTGCAAAGACATCCTAAGTCTTCTATAACGTTATAGGTTCACATTTATCTCAGAATATTCGGTGACCATAAACTCAGATAGAAAAACAGACTTGTAGAGAGGGGCATTTTGCTAAATATTATTAACATATTATGCATTTTTACTGTCCTTCAATGTTTCATTTATATTTAAATAAATCCGTCAAGTTTTTATGACGGCCACCATTGTTTATTAAAAAGGTCAATTTAAAGTAGAAGTATTATGTAATTATAACTTTATTATTTAAAAAAGTATATTAAGTGTAATATTTTGCAGAGGTCCTGTTTACACTAGTGCGTTTACAAAATGCATTACTTGCTACGACCAGCCCTACGTCAAACTGTGCAAATTATTATTATTGTTATACATTATTCTGAAATTATTAATGTTAACAGCATCCGCATTGCATGACTATGAGTATGGATTGTATTAGCATGCAGCTTTCAATTCCTGTACAGAATCTCTAATTGTCACATTATTCAAATTTCATATTTCATACATATAAAAAAACTACCCATGCCCCCTTCAAACTGGTTGTCTTTAAAATTCAAATCTTGTGTGAACCCAGGCTATCTGTAATCAGAAGCAAATTTAAAACTGGAGTATAATTTAATTTCATTCATGCGCTTCATATAATCCTTTCTGGATTACAATCCGACATCAAAATAATTTTTTTAACTCTTAATTATTCTAGCTACTGTGAGTAAAAGCTATAAGCGATGCAGCATCCTCGTGCACGACTTCTTTTTGTTTACAGACGTGACGTAACGACGCAGTGCCATTCTTCAATGTCCTACGAAAACCTACCCCTACGACTCAAATTAGAAAACTGACTAAACTAAGTGATAGTTTTGAACACTGACATAATGTTTCACCAAAAAACGATACGGACTGTAGCTTCAAGATGTTGTGAAAGAGGGGTCTTTATTACCTATATGAACCTGTGGCCACTCTGTTTCCATCAATCAGCATGAAACGCTCATGAACCTTTCCAGTGATCCGAGCTCCTGATCTCATGTAGTAGGTAGAACCTGTTATGCTTCGTACCTTCATTTGCTTCACAAATAAAACAAAACACGTTTTAAAATTCAATTAAAAACACTAATACCATTAAATATAAAAACAACATTAATATCAGCACGAAGAACTCATACCAGCAGTTCATCCAGCTGTACACGAAGGTTTTTACACATCTGTAAGAACGAAGGAACAGAAGACTGGTCTAAAAGAATATACACAGGAACTCTGCGGCGCGTGCAAGCTTCCTGAAGGTCTTGGAAGATGTCCAGGTCTGTCAAGGAGTCTGTCACAATAGCAATCACCTAAGGATAAAAATAATGTCTGATTAATGAGAAATTAACAGCAGTAAACAATTCTTTATGCAACTGAGTATAGTTTGGCTAAACAAGGTGGGAAACTAATGAACATCTTAGAGCTTCAGCATCACTGAACTCGACGTTCTAGCTCATTCGTATGAGTGTCATGACTGCACAGCCGCTGGCTACACACCTTGATGATTTCTTATTACGTTTGGTTTTTAAGTACATGCAAGCTGGAACAGATCCAGGGTGCCTGCAGGTATAACCTCAATACATTCAGCTCCAAACCCCCTTCATCTGAAGGACCGAGGAGCCTGTCGTGGCACCTCCAGGTTCAGACCCTTGGAGGTAACAGTTCAGTGTGATAGACGCTTCTGTGCATTCTTAACATTCCACATGCAAGATACAGAGCACTAATTTGAATAAGTCACACACGCATACCCTTGCCTTACCTAAAAAGGCTGATTTTGTTTTTATTAACAAAACCGAAATAAGAGATTTCTAAATCATCATAATCTTGAATTCATTGTTACTCTTTTCACCTCTTAAAATTTTCAACTGGGAATTTCCCAGCTTGGTGACAGTAACTAAAAAAAAAAAAATAACAAAATGAAGGTGCTGTGATATTTAAGTAATACTTCTAAATTTTACTTTTAATTATTAATTTAACAAATACAGGCGTTTCATTAGTTTTTAGTAGATAGACTACTGCCTAATAAATATCTGTTTAAAAAGAAGAAACAACAATTACTACTAAAAATAACAACTAGAATACACACTCCTTGGATATACTAAACCAAATCTACACAGAATAAATCAGGTAAATATAAATTGTGTTTTAGATTACAGTGAAAGAGTTTAGATAATGACAAGCAGTAATGTCACCCTACTGAAATGAACTAACGTTAGTCTCTTTTGGAATAAGTACCAGTATCTATTAAATAGTAAAATGTAAAAATGTCACTATTGAATTACATACTAGTAATTTAAGAACGAATACCAGTAACAGAAAAGAAAATATATATATATATATATATATATATATATATATATATATATATATATATATATATATATATATATATATATATATATATATATATCATAGATGCGTCGATAGTAATGATTACATTTTTTGCTTGTCATTGAGGCACTATTTTTAAAAGGTTGCTTTAGAACGGTACGTTATTCACAGTGATGTTCATCACAGGGAGGAACGGATGAATTATTGCTACAGATAAATTAATCACCAGTGCCATGTCCATTTACGTATACTTTTTTTGGGCCTGAGAAATACCTCTTTCGCATTTTTTATCATCCTCCTGGCCGCTTCTTTGCAACTATAAATGCACTCTCCATAACTCGGCTGGAAGTAGGCGACGGCGCGTGTTACTCCACGGAAAGAGCCCGCGGTGAACGCAGGCCAGCCCATCTCTAAAACCGGAGGCTCAATATCTGAGATGTCGGGAAAGTAAGTGACAGATGAGCAGTCCAGTGTGCCAGAGTGGTCCAAATGAGAATCGTCCCCGTTCAAAGAGAGCGATCCGGGCACTACAGCAGCGCGGGAGATGCGCCTGATCTCTTCGCCCGAGAGAAAGTTAGGGATCCGCTCTTTCTGCAGGAACCCCGTGAAGGCTTCGACTCCGCCGGCGACCAGCTCCTCCAGAGCGAGTCGGTGTCTCTCGTTGTAAAGCTCTTTCAAGTTCAGGTCTTGGCCTGTCCTCGGCGTACGCCAGCCCGGCGAATCTTCAAGACACTGGGAAAGCGCCATAACGAAAGTTTATTAATCGCTCTAACGTCTCCTGAGACGAATACTACACTCTCTATTAACACCTGTGTCCTGTACTGTCAGAGGTCCCAGCCCACCGCCGGACGGCCATTGGTCGCCGCGTTGTTGCCAGTCAAGTTGTGGCGTCACGTGACCGGCAAGTAAGAACGCCATTGGTTAATGTGCCCTGCGTTTATTGGCCGAGAGTTTGAATTTGGAGGCAAACAAAGGCGGCGTGGAGGATCCTCCTCTGTGTTGTTGAACGTGAAATACACACGGCGGTGTTGTGAAACTAAACGGCCTCATAAAATACAAGTAATACGCCATATAAACACCAATATAAAATCAGCTAAGATTATGGCTGTCTAAGAAGCACTCCTGCAAAACTGATTAAGTAACTCGTAGGTTGTTAGCAATGCATATATATTATTTATAAAAATATCAATGATGTTATACAAATGTGCTATGCTCATCTTAATCGGTAATTTGTAACAGAGTGAATGTAGCAAAAAGACTAGCTCCATTCTTCTGTAATCGACTAAACCATTGCATAGACTTAATGTATATTTTATGCTCAGGCACAAACTGTAAAGACTTTTATTAGAATTAACTCAAAAGATTTTAACATTACGGCTCGAAAAAATACAGTTTATTAAATACACTTTTAAATATCAAATTAAATTGAACAATTAATCCATCAATTATAAAAAACACACACACAAACAACAAAATAACAGCAATGTAATAGATAACATAAAAACAGCAAACCTCTCTGACAAATGTGTTAAATTCTCTGCCTTTCAATTATATAGTTCAGTCTACTGATCTTGCCTTGATTATATAGTGATTATTCAATAGCTACAGCAAAGGTAATGATATAGTTTGGTGGACAAAATTCATTAAAAATCTGCTGTAGGCCTAATTTTAGAACAAATAAAATTAGTGCAAGAGAAACACATTTGTGCCATTGGACTTTTGTCTCAAAACCTTATTACCGAAATACAGTGACTGTGACAACCTCAATTTCCTCTGTGTAATATTTATAAAGCTAAACTATGTTCATTGTGCATTTACACCAGAAAATGAAAAATTTGTGCCGAGGCCTTAATGAAGGAAAAGCCCAAACCGCATGGCAACCGTCTCATAATGGACAGTAGGTGTTTTCGGGCTTTATCCAATCAGATTCATCTCTGCCTGTACTGTCAAAAAAAAAAAAAAAAAAAAAAAAAAGAGAGGGAAAAAAAGAAAGAAAAAAGCTGCACATCTGAAGGTGTAATTGCCACAGTGGCGTGAGGGGGGAGCCCCTGGATAGCAGGTCTTCCACCGCGTCCTAAGAAAAGAAAAGTAAAGACTTGGAAACATTATACGTATTTTATGTGGGTGCACCTACAAGGACTGAGTATAGCACAACCTGTTGATAATAGACGGGCCAGTGTTTGTTGCACTCTGGTTGACTGGATGTTATCAATTCGGCTGTCTGTGGGAACTCTCAGATTTACTTTCACCTTACGTGACCCTCTCAAAAAGAAGTAGCAATCAGTGTTTCTGAAACTGTTAATGGTTAAAATGGCAGGACCAAGGACACGCTTGAGCACAGCTGTGCATATTCATCATCATTAGTTATAAAAAGTATAAATATTTCTGGCGATTATAACCCAAAGATAACAACAGGAATACTAACTGGTAATTGTGGCAAAACAGTAATAATAATATTAACAAGGGCTACATATTAGGCTACTATACTGATAAAAAAAAAATATCTGTGTTTAACTGTGTGTTGCACAACATCAACATCATCACCCCTTTTATTCTATTCCACGGATAATACCAATAATAATTGCATTCAGTTGCATGTTGCATATTAATTTCCCCTGGCCATGTTTGTGTAGCACTGGAGATCATATTCTATTCTATTTTATTCCAGTATTAGTATGTACAGCATGCTGCACAACAGTTTTCAATTTGGTTGTGTGGCTAATGATATTCTATTCTGTTCCATTCTGATAATGCGTATTCCGTTGCATGTCGCACATTAATTCTCCCCGCACATGTTTGTGTATCAACGGGGTTCCTGTTCTATTACGTTCCATTCTATTGTAACGATACGAACTGCGCGTTGCGCAACAATTTCCAGTTCGGACGCACGGCTATAGAGGTTTTTCGTGGCGTTGTGTTTTATTTTACTGTGTTTTATTTTACTCTGTGGCGTAGCCTGTCGCTTTCAAACATGCGTTGTGTAGTAGTCTGTATGTAGTAGGCACATGCTCTCGATCGGTCGTCTTCTACTATGGTTGTTTTCCCCCCTCGTCCTTATACGACCTACTGACCGAAAGCGCTGCTCCATATTTCTGGCTATATTAGACATTTGCGCATGAGTCACTCCCTTCAGTGTGTCTGCTCAGCCCGTCCTAGAACAGAGAGGGGTAGGATCAGGATTTTGGGTTTGGGTGACGCGTTTTAATCACGTGCCCTTATTTGAGAGCGCCTGGCGTACATTTCTTTCCCTTCTCGCCACTCCAGCAGCGCCCATGTCAGCCGGGCACATAATCAGTGTGCCATAAAGCAGTAGATGCTCCTTATCGCGGTGACCCGACGGGTTCACGTTAGTTCACAGGGTTCATCTGAGGAGAGGTCTCGGCCCCTCCTGTTCCCCCGAGACCCGGAGCGGAGCGAAACCTAAATGTTATTTATTTCTGTATCAATAACGGATTTCCATTCGCAGTCACCAGAGCCGACGGAAAGGTAGGGAACTTTGACTTTTCAAAGAAGTGAAAGCGATTTATTTAGGCGACGCGAACAGTCTTCAAAAGTAGTTCTAGTAGAGAGAAGCGTGCCTTGTTATTCCACTCATATGCGGCGCGTGAAGTCGCCTCTATGTATAAAATGGCGACAGTAGATGGGAGTGCTTAGTTAAAAATTTTGGTAATAGCCAAAATATTGCGCCGCGCGCTACACTTCAACTCGCGAGAAACGTCTAGCCGGATGGAGGTTACTAGTGCCTCAATACGAAGCGAAAGGGTTAACTTACCAGTTTGTTACAGTTTGTTACTCAATGTTCTCGTCTGCTTCCAATTTGATTATTCGCACGCTACAACGTGCCTATGTGATGTTACTATAGTCCGTCCGTTCCGGAGCGTCACGCGTAAAGATTTCTACTTCAAACGGGGGTCAAAATGGGACCCGAGTCTCGGATTGATCGCCGGCGAGGAGCACGGAAATATTGGCGCATAATCGATTTCCAAAAGTGATCTTTACGATGACGAACCCGAACCTTTCGGGGGTGCCCGTAGTTTAAAGCTGGCGCAGACCTAGACAAGCATGCGCTATCAACTGTTAATGGGTACAGAATGTACTCAAACTCGGATTTAACTCTAGATCATAACCCTGGCTCTGATACCACGCGTTATAAATCATTGTTTAGAATCGCAGGCTCGCAGGGTGCTTCATCTCAACTCTCTGCCTGGAGGCTCTCTACAGTAAACAGCACTTTCTGCTAAAGTACGCTACTTTTTAAAAGTTAGCAGGCAGGATGACATGGTAAAATGCGTCAGAAGGTCAGGATGCATGCTTTCTGTAGGTCCTTCAGCATGCAGGTTGTTTCGGGTGAATGTCTGTTCTCCAGTGGGAATAGTGTTCTGGTCTGCAGTGTTGTAATAAGGCAAGGCAATATTGCCTTTCATCCTGAATTTGAGCAATTAGGACACTAAAGCATTCCGAACATGACCTTCCCAAAGTATTTGTGCCCACAGACTAAAGAAAATGCAATTTGTACATACATGCACAGTTTGCCCTTTTATTACTGTGTCAGATTAGAACAGCGTGATGGCACAAAATGAAGGACCAAATGTTAAGTCGCTTGCGTGTGCACTTTATTGTATGTTGATTTCCAGTAAAAGCTGTCCGTTTATGTAATATTCCTTGAATTAAGAGAGAGAATTGTCTGCCTAATGCCTAAGCAGAATTATAATTGCGGAGGCTCTATGTCCTCTATCCGTGCTATAAAAGCAGTCAAAATGATTAAATTATTTATAATGAAAAGCTCACTGTGCATGTAATAACAAAAATGCCCTTCTGTGATATCTCACATTACCTTATTAAATTTGTAAATCTAAAGAGTGGATGAATGTCACGGAGTAACAGACAGAAATGAGCTCCACAATAGGAGTATATCCCCAAAACCTCCCTGAAAAGCCCGTATTAACCTTAAGTACTTTTTGAGACAAACTTTTGGCTTAACGGCGGAGTGTCGGCCATACAAGTATTTCAGCTGCTCCAGCTCGGTTTTGTATGGAGGAGCCTGGCATTCGCCGAGACCTGGCACTTGACTCAGTACAATTCATGGTGCTCCGCCATCTTTCTTTTTTGTAACTAATGAGTGTGTCGCACCGGTGATCAAACTCAGCACATCGCATCAATGATCATTTCTCCCTTATTTGCAAACTACTTTATTTCTTTCTCGTGCGAATTTCTAAATCTTTTCCGTGCTTTTTTTTTTTTAATGGGAAATTTTTCGTGCCGCAAGACTGGCGAAGTAAATCTAAAAACGCAAATAGCGCCTTTTGTAAAAATCTGGGGTGCTCTCTTCGTAAAAAAAAAAAAAATCTGCCATGATTACAAAGCGGAAAAAGGGACGGATCCTCATTTGTTTCCAATTTGTATACTGGCATAAACAAATAGCACAATCAAACAAAATATTTGGAGTTTTGTCTCTTTTGGGTTGGAGGGCTGCGAAAAATGTCCCCCAAGTGTGTGTTTTTTGGTGAAGAATAGAGGATTTAGTCCCCTCTGTGTGTTGTGGGCAAGGAAAGGGAAAGGAGAGGGGTTGCTATGGCAATGTTAACACATGAGTGGCAGCGCAGACTGGCCTCCCAAGAGTCCGTGCAGCAGTCACCGAGGTAAGGGGGGCAAAGTGGGCACTTCTGATGGCACCCAGCTTTCTGTAGTACTCGCATAAGGTTCATTGACTGGATTTAAACATAAACACGGGCCGCCCAGGAATAGCTGATGGTACAAACGCCTGTGTTGGTGGCATTTTGCTAATGAGTCACATCCTATAATGAAGGTGAACTGTAGGATGCCTCAGCGGCGCTTCGGTCTCTACATAATTAATGTGGACGTGTTTGACGCCGTCACTGATATAGCTTGCAAACAGCACGGTACAATGATGGCATGTAGTCACATGCCCATCTTACGTCCTGGCACACACATTCAGGAAATATTTCAATGGCATGCAAGCATTGAGGGCACTGCATATGGTTTCCGGCTTAGTGTCATATTTCCTTCGTAAATGGGAGCGCCATTGTGTAAAATGAAAAAAAAAAAAATGGTCACGACAACCTCATACTCTGACCTCCTTTTTTCTCGTATTTATAGGAATATAATTATTATAGCATGTGTGCACTGACCTTTGCTATGGCTTCTTGGCGTTAAACAAAAGTCTCATTCACGCAGCGCTTATGAAAGATGGTCATGTTAAAATTGACCGATATCCCTATAGGCTTATTCATATCAGCCTCGTGTAATAAAGCAAGATCCAGGCTGAAAAATAAAAGGACGTCATGATCGTGTCTGGGAGCACTGTGTATTTCAGGCGATTATTTCGGTTATTTTTATTTCATTTTTTTTCCTGAATGGTTTCCTCCGTCATTTAAAAGACAGCTAGGACTGGTGGAAAAAAAATATATACACATGGACACCACATTGTTTTTTATCAAAAAAAATTTATTTATAGTCTAATGAAAGGGAAGCTCATGAAAATTCAAAGAAGTCTGAGAGATTTAATCTGCACACTTTATCTGGTGCCAGTTTTTTTCATTGAGGGAGGGATGTTAGGATATATACGCTGCGATGACTTTACTACATATGGTGGACATTCACATTAACGGTCAATGCAAGATATTTACATAATTGTTAAAGCGGAACAGGAGGAAAAATGTGAACCGCAGATGAACTTTATCCTAAAATGCTCCCGCACTGCCTGAAGTGTGGAGGAGTGCACCAAAAAAGAAGAGGATTTAGAAGGGTGTGGGAGTGTGTGTGTGTGTGTGTGTGTGTGTGTGTGTGTGTGTGAGCATATGATCAAATAAAAGAGAAGTGGGTACAATGTGGCATGTCAGAATACAAACATACTCGCAGCTTCAAAAAATGTGACTGTTTATAACAATCTGTTTATTTTAGACCCCTTATCTTCATTTTTTTTTTCCTGAGCACATTTTGTTGCTGCGCAGAAAAACAGAGATTTTATTTCAGCGGCCTTATGAAAGATTTCCATGCTGAGAATCTATTGATATCTTTGCAGGCTTATTCAGCGTGGTCCCATGTAATAAAGGACGTCCAGCCTGGGATGCTTCGGCCTTTAATCAATAATGAGAGAGGATCTTTTATTATGTAAGGCCCGTATTGCCAGGCCTTTGGCCTCACACTGCATTTAATACTGTGCATCACTATCTCAAATGTTCAAGCAGAGCCAGCCTTATTAAATGTGTAACACGTAACATGATGTAATATTTTAGTTTCGAACTGCTCAAAGACGTAAATGTAGGTCAGCGTTGTTGTGCTAATTTTCAACTAAATCTACTGCATGCCTTGACTCCACAGGTTGCCAGGATAAAAAGGCCTCCGGTTTCTCTGCTAAAGCTACGAAAGTACTGAGGCACACAGTAGCAGGATAGACTGTTTTGTGTGAGACTGGTTCACCCCGGTGCTGAAACACGAGGCCTCTCTTTCTGAGTTCCCTTTTCAATAGCTCACTGTCTGGAAACCTCTTGTCCTGTGTCTAATCGCACGTCTCGGTTGCCAGATAAAGCATCCCATTCTTTGATGAGTGACCTGTTTTTTTTTATGTAACATTTTTGAACCATCTCCTGCTTGTCCGCTGCTAATCAGGCTAGTGGTTCAAAGTTTGGGTGGTGGAGTCATCTAGATATTAGCGAGTTTGTTGTGGTTAACTAGCATTTTACGATTTATATTAGAAGAAGCTGGAAAGCAGATTTTTGTTACCATCTGAGAGAATGGTACGTGCCCTCATTCATTCAGACACACTCCACAATATTTAACTCTGCTTGAACTCTATAACTTTGTAACAAAAATAAAACGAATGCGCGTTATAGTTGCTGCGCACATTTCAATAACAAAGATGGCTTTTTTGTATTCCAACCAAAGCTTTTATACACACACTTTTATGAGCAATGTTAATATTATTAAGCAACGTTTTGTATAATTTTTACTCAGAGACATCTGGCGCATTTTCAATAACCCCGATTTATGTCAGGGGTTAACATCCATTGATGAAATCTGAGTATCATAGACTCGTAAGCAGGCTGAACATACAGTAAATGCCCATGTCTGGATGCAGGGAACCAGGATTACAGCATAAGATGCTGGTGACCTAGTTTTATTTTTATTTATTTATTTTTCTGGCAGGAAGGCAGCCGTCATGAGAAATAAAAGAGTCAGTTGCAAAAGAGTACGTCATGGCCATGTCTGAGAGCACTGTGTATTTTAGGCAGTGTTTTTACTTCTGAATGGTTTAATCCTTTTTTTCTTTTTTTTTTTTTTAAAGACAGCTGGCAATATGGAAAAAATATACACATGGACACCACATTGTTTTTATTCCAAATGTATTTGTAGTCTGATGAAAGAGAAGGTCAAGGAAATTTAGAGCTAAACACTAAACAGAAGTCTTGGGTGGTTTAATTAGAATCTTTTGCAGATGCATAATGCATGGAAAAACAAGTATTATATTACTAGATTTATTCACCAGCTAGTATTTAGCTGAAATATTGAAACTGCTCTGACAAGATGAACTAATTTATGTGCTCTGCTATCAGCTTTTAAAAGTGGAGAAAACATGTTCTTTCACAAATCTTTTGCTAGTGCCATTGTTCTTTTTTATAGGTTCACACGTATTAATTAATTGATCTTATATTTATTGTTTCAAGTCGACTACGTATTTAGATATTTTTAAAAACAGACAGAAAAATGTGAACCACGCATGAACTTTATCCTGAAATGCTCCCTTACTGACTGAAGTGTGGTGTGTGGAGAAGTGCAACAAAAAGAAAACGATTTAGAAGGTGTGTGTGTGTGTGTGTGTGTGTGTGTGTGAGTGAGTGTGTGTGTGTGTGTGTGAGAGAGAGAGTGAGAACATGTAGAAATCACAGAGAACTGGGTTTGATGTGCTATGTAGGAATACAAACAATCACATTTTTGGGAAACAAACATTTTTGGAGTATATTTATAACAAGAAATTGTATCTTGCTATCTGTTTATTTAGGTCTCTTATAATGAAAACTTCTTACAAGCCCATTTTGTTTATTTTAGTTGCTCATAAAAATGAGATTTTATTTCAGCGCATCAGTACCACCAATGTTTCTGCTCTTAATAGTGAACTGTATTCAGGTCTGCTAGCAAAAGGTAAATAGAATTTTACCTTCATATTAGTGATTTGATTATAATAAACACTGAACAGTGGCTGGTCAGAGCTCTTCAATAAACCGTCTCTTTTTAGAAAAGTAGTTTTTTTTAATGCATATCCCATGCTGACATTAATTTTTTTTATTTTGTATCACGTTGTATCAAATTCATGTTTGTCATGTTTTCTCTCCTTAGGTTCTCAGGGAGTTGTTACTTCACTCCCTTTTACAATGGGAAGTCCTGATAGCTGAAAATTTCACCATTTTCTGGTTCATCACAGCTGGCTGATGACACCTCAACTCCATACAATTCCAGTATTTGTTTCTAACTCTTCACTCATCTGCACAATCCTATACTATGGCCAGCAAGAGGAAATCCACCGTTCCTTGTATGATTCCATCAAAAAGCAAGCACATGCGGGAGGACATCATACTAGGATGCTTACCTGAGCTCCTGCCCACAATACCCGAAGACAGCATCCTTAGTATCTCTTCAAAAGATGACGATACACAACGATTCCATGATCTCTCGAAAGCCGAACCGAAGACTTCATGCTGGGAAAGGGGAACATATAGCTGCCCTCTGTGCTGCTTTGAGTCCGGAGACTTGAACCTATTTCTTCACCATATGGACAACTGTCACATGGACTTTCATGCTCAACCAAACTTCTACTGCTTGCCTTGCAAGGTTTCAGCTGTGAAGTTTGAAGGCCTCGCTTTACATAACGCAAAATCACATCCTGAACTCCATGCAACACACAAGAGAGTTTCCTTGCAGGTTACCAAACGAGATGGGGCTACCACAGTGGAGCAAACTCTGTTTACAGAAAAGGATTTAATTGAATCCGGAATATCCATTACCAAGACACCCATAATGAAAATGACCAAAGGGGGGCACAAAAAAATTGTTGTCTCCCATACTGTTGAGGTACACCGGGCTGAGCCTAGCAGTGACAGGCCTGCAACTGTAACCAATGGCACTTCAGTAAGGACCTTACCCCTAACAACATCACCACATATCATCGGTGGCATTAGTGCCTCTCCGGTCCATAAAATCCCTAACATGCTTGGGATACCAGGGATGCATAACCGTGGTCCTCTGTGGAACTCTAATCCGTCATCGCTTGATTTGAACACTGATCTCCCAAAGGTCATGATCCCTCTAAGTAGCATCCCCACCTATGATCCAGCCATGGATTTAAGCAGTTTTCTTAAGACGTCTTTTGGTAAGTTCCCTTATCCTACCAAAGCAGAGCTCTGTTACTTGACAGTGGTCTCTGGCTTCCCAGAGGAGCAGATCAAGCTCTGGTTCACGGCCCAAAGGCTGAAGCAAGGGATCAGCTGGTCTCCTGAGGAGATTGAGGACACGCGTAGAAAGATGTTCAACACTATATTCCAAGCCACACCGAAAACGTCACGCAACCAGATGCATCACCCCATTTCCCAACACTGTGTTTCTGTCCAGGCCAACTCTTTGAGTTCTAACTATATACCACAGATACCAAAGGGAAGTGTAATGGGTTGGAAAGGAGGGGTCATAGTCAGCCAGCCTAGTGTGACCCAGGCCACATCCCTCAGCAGCAGCAGCAGCAGCCGCCAGTGGTCCAGACTCCACAGGTAAATATCCATCATGCTGTTGGACCTAAGGAAACTGGAAATGACTTATCTTCTCGGACAGCTGAGAACTGCAGTGTTGTAGGCAGAGGAGGTAGCGTGAGCAATCATGGACACACTGGAAAAAGTGAGACTGGCTTCAGCTCGTCCATTAAGACTGGCTTGCCTGCCCTTCCCAAGAGTCAAAACAACAGTTACAGTGAGGGCAGCATTATGACTCTGACAAACATAGTCAGGAAAATTGACTGTCATATCAATGACAGGAACACAAATTGCACCAGCAAATCCAACATCAGTCCAACTTCCATTTATGGCCAACAGAAGGCATCCAGTAATGCTAAAGAAAACAGCAACAGCAGCTTTGCCACCACCAGCAAATATAACAATGGAAGCACTTATAAAAGCACCAGCCACAGTACTATTTGCACTAAAAGGGAGGGAAACATCTTAGACCACACCAGCAAAAGCAACGCGGACACTAGTGTCATTTGTAGCAGCAGCAGCAACATACAAGCTGAACAATTTATACCACCCCTTACCCACAGCCTGGCCCCACAGCCTGGAAGTCTCATGGATCCATCGCTTGTAAAGAGCAAGGTATTACCTGAGCAACCAGTGACTTTGAAGCAAAGCTTTATCCATAACTCATTCCCAGATCAAAAGCAGTTTCTTGCACCCCAAGGTCAACCATACCACGTATGTTCTTTGACAGACTCCCAGTCTGCTGTGGGGGGATCATTTAGTAACATGCCCCAGAGCTCCCTTCAGTCTAACCCTACAGCGAGTTCATGTCTTCAGGAGGATACGAGTCAGCACTCCTCTCCATCACTTTCTGCTCCTCAGGAGCAACATTCTCCAAAAACCCTGCTGGGAGCACCTCAGGTCCAGACCACAAACTTTACTGCTGTCCACTACAAGGAACATGACCCCAAGCACTTACCTGCCTTAGACAAAGACTCTACGCAATCACATTTTGATAGAGAAAGATTGCACAGAAACATAGCGCAAAAAGAAAACGAGGGAAGAGTTTCTGAAAAGCACAGCGGAATTACGAATACATTTTACAAGGCTGACAAAAACGAGCATAGCAACCTAATTAACACACTACATACCTTCACAAAAGATAACACTAACAAGGCTAAACAAGGTATGCCACTTTTACGACAATATATACAAGAAGTGGACCAATGGGAAAGCAACAGTGACTATCATGAAGAGCCAAATGTGAGCCCTATGAAGATAAACGTAATAGCGTTGAACAAAGAAGAGAGTTTGTACAAGACCAACAGCAAGCAGCTAATCAGCAAGCCGTTGGAGAACTTTATCAATGATGGTGGTCCCAGCCAAAAGAACCAGTCTTCAGAATGGCACGAAAGCTACCTGCATGTACCGGTGGAGGCTGAGGAGCGTATTTCTGATATAAGTAACACTGAACCACATCAATCAGATAACCTTGTGGGGCTTGAAACAGAGCAAGTTAAATGCGATCTACGCCCGGAGCGGAAAATAATTTTTCAGAGTCTAGACTCTGAAACTACTATGCTGCCGATAAAGAAAAAATCAAAGGAGGCTATGATGGATTTAGACAAACCAACTACAGGAGAACAAGACTACTGGGAGATAAAAGATGAAGAGCATCAGCAACCAATGGGCAACCAGAGTTTGAGGGGGCATCAAGCGCAAGACAGTCAATCAAGGTAATGGCTGCAGACCATTGATGGACCATTGATCAGGTTATTTGAGAAAAATAAAAACAGCTAATTTTAAGCGTCTTCCCAAGAGACGCATTGTAGTTTTTCTAGCAACTGACTTGTTGATTCTTCAACTGCTGTCTACTACTCTTGGATTGTCACATCACATAACAGTGTTTAAGGTAATCAAAGTAGCGCAAATTTTAAAATTAGTTTAATTGGGAAACGTGAATTAAATTATGTGCATATTAACAATATTTGGCCTTTTGATCAACTTATTTTTGATTAGTCACTGCCACGCACATGATTATGTGCTTTATTTAAAAGGCTATTTTTGGCGTTAGTGAAGGCTGAGCTAATGAATTATAGATTTACTCAAAGTGTGTCTTAACGTGAATAAATGATGAAAATTGTGTGTAGCAAAGTGCCGGACTCTCGGATCTCTTGTGGAGTTCATGGTGTGATGCTGTTCGTTGTGTTTTGGCTGGTCTTACACATCTTTTTCCTCCCCAACAGGGACTGTCTGAGAGGAGAGCTTCTGAAAGTTTAAGGACTTCACTTCGTGAGGCGAAGAGGCCGAAGATCCCGTATTCATCCTGAACATTACATTTCTTGTTTTCTTTCAATATGACAGCCGATGAGATTGTAACACATTTGTGATGGTCAGTGGATTTGTTTTCTGAAGGTGGCCCAATCCAGAGAGTAGCCGCTACAAATGTAGGTCTGATTTGATTTAGGTAAATTCTGTGTAGGAAACTATGATGTATATGCTTGAAACTGCACTATTGAGGGTGTACTGGACGTTAGGAATGTCAGTTAGATATTGTGATACTTTGTAATATGTCAGATAATCAGCACTTCTGCAATGCCTTGGGTTTTACGATAGTCGTTGGGATATTCCAACCCGTTTTCCCTTCATGTCCAGATCAAATAAGTTCTCCATGGCTTATTTTTTCACACAACATTGAGCAGTTGGCGACAAATCATGCACTATAACTCGCTTTAGTGGTGTCTGTCTGCACACACAACAAATTGGCCAGACATTGCCTTAAACATCACCTTTCTATTTCTATGACTGGCTGCACAAACAAGCTTCTCAGCAACTGTGTTGATGTGTGTATAAATTGGGGGTTTGAAATCCCAACAGAACTGCTGCTATATCTTCGGAGGTGTTTTTTTATAAGCATTAACAAGACTATTATATGTGAAAAAAAAAAAAAAAAAAAAAAAAGAAAAAAAGATGTTAATTTATGGTGGAGAAAGTTTAAAACAGTGTGCTTACAATCCGAGGGGTATTACAGTTCTCATTGACAGTCAGATCAAGTGCTCTGCTAACTGGATATTCCCTGTGTTTGAGTTGGGCTACGATATATAAATATATATAGTATATATATATATATACACACACACACATTATGCATCATTTATATGCTGCTAAGTTCAGACCATCCAAAGTGAATAACAGGTGCTTTTCATCCCTTATTATTTGCATTTGTATCCAATGTGGTTTCTCTTTTAAAAGTTAACACATAAAGATACTATCTGGACTTACAGTATTACCTTCCCATCAGTTCCCATTGTGCAGGTCTGTCTAAAAGAACACAGTGCACTGGAGTGTTATCCTTTCTACACATTACAAATCTTTTGGTAATAAATGGAGAATGTCAAATTTAAGAACTGGCGTCTTGCATGCGTTTCATGCCATTGAAAGATATACACAACAACTTGGCAGAGACCAATTCTAAAGATACGTCCAACAGCAGATGCATGTGTGCTTGGATTTATGTTAATTGCAGCCAAAAAAAAAAAAAAAGACGCACATGCCAGCGGTCAACACACTGTCACGTAAATAAAGAAGGGCAGAAGAAAACCATCTTGAGAATAAATGATTAGAATACCTTCCTGAGCGCAAGAGTCACAGAGAGGTCCCGGGTGCACTTTTCAAAAGGAATGAAACCTTGCCTAAGACTACAGCTTGGCTAATACATCATACAGGCCATTCTTCCAAGACAAACAGGCAGGGTCTTTTTACGCTCCCCCTCTGAGTTCTTCCTGAGGCCTGTTCTCAAAGCAAGACTCAGTGCTCATTTCACACGGTTCTGGGAACACAGGAAGTTCTTCAACGCATTATTCTAAATGTAACGTATCTTAAAGCATCACATTTTTGCAGAAATCTCACCCGGACATTTGGCTTCAAAAACACAACATGCAGGTTAAGTTGTAGGGTTTTATTTTTTTTTTTTTAAATAACCTACAATTGAGCAAAAAAAAAAAAAAAAAGAAAAGGAAAAAAAAAAACGATCAAAGGTTATGGCATGAGCTCGATAAGTTGGAAAAGGTTACATGGCTGCTAGTACTAACAATTCTTTCCAGACTGGAGTGGAAAAAACAAAAAATGAAGATCGTTAAAAGTCCATGTTAAAACAAGTCTATCCTTAAATCTTGACACAATTACAAAAAAAACTGCTTAAAAATCATAACACAGACTTTGTTTTTGGCAATGTTGACTTCCCTCACATACCCTTCAGAAATAAAAACCCTTTTGCCATAACCTGAAATAATACATCCTAATAGTGATATTTTCAAGTAACAGATACAGGAGTTTCTTTTTTTTAATCTTATGGAAACAGTCATTACACATTAAGTTAAATCCAGATGGAGACTCAAAGCCATAAAGACACAATCTGTAGGATACTGGAGACAAAAGGGGGTGCAAAGGAGGGGGGGGGAATGGTTCACATTTACACTGGAAACAAAACCCTGATATATATGCTGTAACAAAAAGAAAATTCACATTCTGCATGTTTAAGGAAATATAGTTGAAGCTGTAGTCCCCTGCAGCACATCCAAGCATCCTACTTTGTGGTCTGGACATAGTTTACACAAGAACTCCAGTTTAAAAGTGAACAGTTCATGTAACACTCACTCAAACACACAGCTTTTCATGGTCATATTTCCCATAAAATATCACACCTGGTGTACACATTTCTTCTCCTAAAAAGGCGTATGGGTGTACTTTAAGCAATTCTTTGATTTTTTTTTTTATCTTCTATTAAAATATAGAATTCATTATTAATACAGGAGGGCTAAAAATACAGCAAAACTAAAAATGAAACGATCCACAAAGCAAGTTGTAGTTGAATACAGTAGCTATAGGACCATGTAAGTTCATAGTTTTCAAACATCCTTGGGCCCCTTTATCCAGAGATGGGAGGGGAGTGAGAGTTAAAGTGTTCAAAAAGGTCAAGCCACTGATTCTCCAGTTCCTGGCTTAAAAGACCATGCAACCTCACGCATGGGCCGTCCATACTTCATTCTTAAAAAGACCGACCCAATAAAACCTACAAGATTACAGGTCATAGCCTAAAAAAAAAACAAAAACAAATTTTCACCCAAATCGTGACATTCAGGCCTCCTCGACACTGTTTGCTTCACATCTTTTCCCTGGCCAGGTTCATAACCTGCTGGAAATCACTTAGACAAAGTATTTAAAAATAAAAAATTAAAAAAATGGGGTGGAGGGACAAGTAAAATTGCAGAGGATTTAAAATTCATAGTCTTTCTCAGCCATGTCGAGAGCCCAGGCAAATTTCTCACGCTGAGTTTTGTTGTAGATCTTCTCTACCGGGATGCCAAACTTCTTGCACCTGGAGGCGGAAAGAATAAAAAGAAATAAGAGGCAGAAATATACAAGGGGCATCTTACTGCACCACATACGGAAGCGCCTTCTCACCAGGCTACTGAGATACGTGGGTCCAGGTAGTTGAGCTTGGAGGTGCCCAGGGCGATCTGCTTGTTCTCCTCCCGGTCGGTGGCCTGTACCTCCAGCTTCATCAGCTGTTCCTCAACCCTCTCCACGGCTTTCTTCTTGGACTCCACAGCCCTGGGTTGCCAAAACAACCAACATTTAAGCAGCATACAATCACATACGAACGCACAATGAGTATCTAAGGGGCCAAATTCAGTTGGGCTCCCCTTCAAGCAAATATTTTGACACTCACTTCTTGGATTTCTCATCTTTGCGTACTTTGGCGTCAGCCTTGGCATTCTTCAGTTCTCTTTTAGCATCGACAAGCTGTTCCTTCTTTGCATCAATCTGGTTTTAATGAACAAGTGAACGCATGAGAGGCAAACATTTAGATGGTCCAACAGACCCTGCACTAACAAAAAAATACCAGCATAAAGACAACGAGGACAAGGTCACAAACGTCTCATACCTTTGTCTGAAGGTTTTGCATGGACTTCTCAAACGTCTTGGGTGGTGCCCTCTGGTGGTTACACAAGATGGCTACTGCTCGGTTAGCACGATTGTAGGAAAGGATCTTCGCAGGAACATTGTCTTCAGCTGAAAAAAACAAAAGAAACTTGGTCACATACTGTATCACGACTGGGACTCTTAATTTTATCATTTTGACATAAGGTGAAAGGTACTTACAGTTCGTGAGTTCATTCAGCTGCTGCTGTAGTGTGATGGAGGCGTTGTAAGTACGGAACACTTTAGCCGTAAGTCCATCCATCAGCTCCTGAAGATGCTTGTTCAAAATGGAGGTCTGCAAGAGAGGCAAGTCATTTTACATACATGGTCTTAATTGAAGGCATTCAGCTATTTTTCCCCTTCTCCCTTATTCCAACCAATAAATACCAGACTGGTGAAAGAGATGGCTTACATTGAGACGGTCAAAGAGGTCATCCTCTGGCTCCTTGTCCTCCATGAACAGCTGAAGGTTTTTGAAAACCTGTAACGTTTTAAAATGGGATTTTACACAAAAGGCAGAACCAACACATCAGTGCTAATCAATAGCACTCAGATGAAGATTTTTTTTTTAAATATATTTGAACATCAGTAATTTGAAAACCACATTTGATTTATACAGTGCCTTTCACAAACCCAAGGGCATTTGCAAAGTATTATAACAAAAGACCATTACCAATAACAATCAAAAACAAAAAAGGGGGAAAACAAAACAAAAACTGGCATGAATTGATGACTGCAAAAAAGCAACAAACTGAGCAATGACAAGCCAATGAATTTGTGATTTGAAAATGTGGTAAAACTTCATGTGGCATCTACTACCCATGTAGAACAATCAAAAGTTAGTTGAATTGGCAACAAAGGTCTATTGCATATTGTGGTGCTAGACCGTGACGAGCTTTTAAACTGTAAATACGACTTGATTACATGCAATTAGTAACTTGAAGTTTCTGAAGAAATTTTAGTTATAAAAGGACATGGGTTGCAGAGTTTCAGATATATTAGCTCTGTTTCAAAACCTAATGAGACGCCTCAGGCAGCATCCCAACTGAAAAGGAACCTCATAAGTGACTGATTTGGAACGCTTCATTTCAGCAATCTGCACAACACACAAGAACGCAGCGGACCTCTGCGTAAGCTTTCCAATATTGAATTAAGTATTTATAAATCCACATTTAGTTTTACTTGTCCACCATCTTGGGAAAACTACTTTTTGCAATAACTTACAAGATTTAGTTAATCTGAAAAATACATGCGAGACTGCCTTATAATTCAACTAAAATGAGCCTTCAGAGGTGTGCTTATGATGCCTTAAATAAAAAAAAAAAAATATTGTCTCTGTAGGGGGTGGGAGAAACACTACAACTTACCCTCTTCTCTACGGGGACTTTGTTGTAATATCTAATGGAGTCTTTACCAAGGAAGTCGAACTCCACCACATACTCCTGGCCGTCCATCTCTGGATGGAGAGATAGATGTTCCACTCTAAGTGAGCAGCAGCCCACTGTGTCAGCCGTCTCTCCTTCCTCCTTTTCATTACCTGCTCTCAGAGCCAGCTACACCAGAGAAAAAAAAATGGAGATGCATAACACGTTCTGCTTTTCAACTTCTGCTTTAGCTTTAAAAAAAAAAAAAAAAAAAAAAAAAAAAAAAAAAAAGATACTACAAATATCAGTAAATGCCCATAGAAAAAAAAAAAAAAAAGATTTTAACTAAACCAAATGCTTTAAGTGCTTTTAAAGAGTAATTCTGAATTAACCTATTCATCACAAGCTTTCAGGGTCATGGGCTTGACGCGAAGGATGTTACATTGATCTAAGCAATGCAAACCTTGTCAATGAAGTAAAGAGCAACAGCTCGCTGTCTGATCCTCATCTCTTTTGATTTCCAGTCGTCACGGTATTGCGCACGGATCCGATCCACACACTTTTTCAACCGACGGGCCGTTTCATATTTCTGCCAATCCTTCTCTCCCTGCAAGAAGTAACACATGGAATACCCCAATATTAAAATTATGACCAAAACCAATAATTTTTTTTGTGTTACGACATGAAATGGCTGATATCTATGCTACAGTATATTAAGATTTTATGTTTAAACTGCCCCAAAAAAATAAAATAGTAATTCAACATTACTGTTTGAACACAAATGCATGCCTACATGTGCTCATTTTACCTTGATCCTTGAACTAGGGTTCAACATGATGTATTTGATAGAGCCTTGAATATTCTCAGTCCAGGACGCCAGCCATGTCACCTTGTTGTCATGACGTACCTCCTTCCACTTTGTTCCAGGCGGTGGTTTAGGATGCTTTGAGTCCCTACAACAAGAAGCACATGATGTAAAAATGTTTCAAACCAAATGGGCGAATGTCAGACTGATGAGCACTGCTTACTTGCTGCAGTTAATGATAATATCCTCAGGACGGACACGGCGCTTCAGCATGCCCATTTTCGGATGATCACCTCTGCCCCGGAACAAACCAGGAGGCTCGATGCGGAAGTTAGCAATGCGCTCTTTGTGATTGTCCATGACACAGAAGCCAAATTCCTGAAGAATGCGCTCATTCTCCTCTTTAATTTTCTTGAGGGAAAAAAATAATAAATTTAATTGTTAAACTTAAGATATAAAAAAAAAAAAAAAAAAAAAAAAAAAAACACGCACACAAAGGCAACACATAAAAGGCATTTTAGAAATTAACCTGTTTCTCTTCTTTAGTCATGGCCTTCCTGGCTTCAGACTGAGCTTTGAAATATTCACTCATATCAGAAAAGTCACACTTGTTCAAATCAGTGATTTTGGATTTCTCTTCAGGCATCATTTCCTAAAGTGACAAGATCACGCAAGATTAATAAAACAAACGATTATTTAAAAAGCAAAGGCAAAAGATAGCACACTGGCAACATTACCTTCCTCCAATCTTTGAAGAAATTTTTCCGAAAAACATCCTTAGTGGTGTACTCATGGTCTAACATTTTTGCGAAGAAGGTGGCCACCTCCTCTGCACCAGGGCTGAGTTTCATATATTTTCCTGGTGACAGACCATAAAATATCAGAAAAGCAATTTGAGAACAGCAGCAAAAATACGGAATCCATCTTTATAATCAGGACTTAAAGTTATTAAAGCCTAAACATCTGAATCTAGTAAAGCCAGTTACAGATAAAAGGCCAAGATCCAGAATAAAGAACCGAGTTTGGCTGGAAAAATCTACATTGCCTTTAACAGAATAACGGAAACAAAACACAGACAGACATGCGTTCAACATAACAGAGGTGTTTAAAACATCTGAAGTTTACACAACCCAACACCTGCTTCTCTGACAGTTCTGAAGGCAGTCCAATCAGAGCAACCTCTTATGATCTACTCACCTTGTGAACGGCCATTGAATCATTTAAGAACGTACCGTCATAATAGAACTTGACATTGCCGGGAACAGGCTCATATGGTGGCGCAAATACAGGCCCTTTGTGTTCCAAAAACCTCCATTTCATGCCATCTGTGTACCTCTCTTCCTCCCACCTAAATGGTATGAAAGCACAAAGATGGAAGGATATAAACCAACATCCCAACACAAGCAACCAAAAGAGCTCTGTAAAGTGCCAGAACAAGGACATTTGTGATCTGCACCATATCTCCAAAAAAGACGAGGAGTCAGCCTACAATTACTTGACCATCAGAGGATGTGAGACTAACCATTTCCACTTCTCTTCTGGCTCTTTTTTTGCTTTTTTCTTGCCATCCGTGGCAGCTTCTCCTTTCTTGTCTTTTGTCTTCTTTTTGGACTTAATGTCCTATGGCAAATCAAAAGACTCACATTAATCGTGAGCAAAGACAATTCTCAAAGTGGAACCTGGAAAGATGAACTTAATCAACTAACCTCCTCTTCCGGTTTCCGTTTCTTTATCTTCTTTTCACTTTCCTCGGTTTTTATTTTTTTGGGCTTGAATTCAGCACTGAAGAAAACAAAAACAATAAGATGTCTGGTATTTCCACACCTTTTATTTATCATAACCAGATGCATTTGCACTAACGATTCACATTTTTAGCAAAGATTTGCAAATCCATTATGCTTTCGTGCACAAAGACTGGAAGGTTCTTGTGTCACATACAAGTTCAAGATGGCCTGCGAATGCAATGTCACTTACTCGTCATCATCGCGCACTCTCTTCAGGGACTTCTCGTGTTTAGGAGAGTGGTACAAGTCATCATTCTCGGGTTCAGACTTGATGAAAGGGCTGCATTAAGAATAAGACAAGCGTTATTCATTTTCCTGCTCATCCGATCAAAACTGTTATCCCCTTTAAATTGTCTCAAGATAAATTCATGCTTCTAATTATGCGATAACAACCAAGCATTTGATCTTAAAGAGATCAAACCATAAGGAAATGAAATGTGCCTTGATCTTTTGAGATAAACAATTCACTGTAGAATGAAAACACACTGTAACTTTCAGAAGTCAAATCCCCTCTGCACAAAACATGCAACCATTGAGAGCAGTTGGACTGATGACTTCAGAAACCCTAAGCATTAACATCTGAGACCAATTTACACAATCATGCCTATTTGGTGTTTAAAGGATGTAAAGATTACACCAAACAACAGAAAATTAAGAGTAACTTTTTTTTTTTTTTTTTTTTAGAAGTTCACTAATATTGTGGGCTATGTAGCAACTAAATGACTACAATTTACAATATTGAGAATAATTTTTGTGTGATTCTAATTTGAGTTGTTGATTTTTTTTCCACATACTGTTCATAATTTCATAAACTACCATGTTATTAAAATCAGAGCTACCCATGGCATTCATCTCTTATGGTTGCATCATTCACTGTCACATTTTGGGTTCTTTATTACCTTTCAAATCCATTCTCTTTTTTGGACTTGCCATCGAAAGACTTGAGGAAGGAAAAAAGAAAAAAAAAAAAAAAAAGATACAACAGAAAGAGGTCAGTAACAGCACTCAATATTGTGTGAATCACAAAATACTATTTACAACTCCTCAAGAGCCAGAGGTTTTAGCTTAGATAAAACTGTTGCAATGTGGAAGTATTTGTATCAGTAAGATTCTGCCCACCCTTTCCTCCTTTCTTTTCTCTTTGTGTTTGTCCTTCTGCTTGTCTGAGGATCCATCTTTGAGCTTCAGCCTCTCTTTATCTCTGTGCTTTTTATCCAAAGAGTCCCTGTGTTCGCTGCAAAAATGCAATAAGACATGCCGTGATCTAATTGCCACAATGGTCTGGTCCATCAACAAAATCGGCTCCAAATAGATGATAGTGTTTACAAAGGAAGTAGCAGTAAAGCCAACATTCCTTCCTGTGGTCTGAAAACCACGCCCTGCTTATCAAACACACCCCGTATAGAGCCAACTGGGCTATAAAAAAAACATATATCTACCATAGGAGTGAATAACAGTGACCTCATACCTGTTGCTGTACTTTGATTTCTCACGTTCTTTGTCTTTCTTGTGGTCCTTGTGTTTGTGTTCTTTGTCCTTGTATTTATCTTTGTGTTTGTGAGAATCTGCCAACAAAGAAATTAAAGATTAAGTAGCACATTCAAAAGGCAACGAACACCTGGCAACAAAACGATGGCCCTGGAACAGGAAAGACAGATTCAAAAGCGCAGTTAACTGGGGGTTAGAAAGTGTACAAAAGAATTAAATCAAACCGACCTCCACACTGAAATTGTTTTACTGCTATAGGGGTTCACAAAAACCAGGCAAAGAATAAGACAATAGATCATCTGGAGACATTATGGCGGCTCATTTTGCTCACACCTGGATGAGAAATCCATTTCAGAGTGACCTGCACCAGCCTGCCAAACGCTGAAGACCATTTACAGACAACTGGTTTGAAATAAGTAAGGCATGACACATTTTGGGTTGTCCTCGCCCGACCTACTGCAGACACATTAGTCACACCTTGTAGATTTTGGCACTTTACCTCTTGACATGAAGTGTCCAGTTTTCACTCTAAGCTATGTATGATGTTTATAGAGGCCCCATTCTTTGCAGACTGTTTACTCTGAGAGAACTATTGCTTTAGGAAATGTGTAGGTTGGTAGGCCAGATTGGGTTACAAGAGGGCCAGGCATATTCTACCGACACTGTAGTGGACAGTGAGAAAGCTGGAGGTGTTTTGTAACAGGCCTCCCAAAAGGGGAAAGCAAAATGATCTCTCTTTCTGTCGCTAGGACCAAAAGAACCAACGGGAATTGTAGGCTTCTGAATCCAAACGAACTCAAATGTCATCCTTTAAAAGCACAGATAAACAATGAACCTCATGTTACAGTAGGATGCATTCAAGCATTAAGAGGGACAGGAGTGCTCGGTTAGGACATGAAATCAAATCCTTTATCTTCCACAGTATGCATGAGCGCATTACCAAATGCGACAAACCTTTCCCTACCTCTAGATATGCATCCTTAACTGAACTCCTGTATAGGCATACATTTATCAATATGTGTGGGATTATATTTTAGCCTTCATTTTAAATAAAAATGGAAATGCAGCCATAAAAATCCCCACTATGGGCCAACCATTCACCATGTTCATTTTGCCCTTCAGCAAAACACATGCACATCTGGGACTGCGAGGAACTTATGTGAACTGTACCCTCTAGTGGACAAGTTCATTGTCAGCAAAACTGTTACATGCTGGATCTTCATAACAAAAAGCAAACCCAAAATAATGAAGTCAGAGTCTGTATTATTGAAATAAGCCTTTTGACTAAAAAGAACATGCTGAAATAATCAAACTAAAAGAAAAGCATCATGTACTCTAATTCCAAACACAATTACATTTCAAAAGTACATGCTAACCTTACACAAAAAATTGTGCTTGCATAATTTAAGACTGCTAGGCCAATGTTCATTACCTCAAATTTAATTATATAAAAAAATAAAAGAAAAATATTACGCTAACATTTATATGACACTGGTAATTGTTAGCCATGCAAGTGTGGTAAAGCATGGCAAGACAATGCAGAATGTGCAAAGTAATTTTACATATGGCATTGTTCATTAAATACACCGTCTAATTTTATGTGTCAGGCCTGTGAATAAGTTTCTGTTTGTTTATGTCCCAAACCCCGTTAAGCACTTGGTGTATGTTCAGTGAAATGACTTGTAAACATGCAGCTTGTGCATCAGCACAGCCATGGGTTAAGGATCCTAGCTTTATTTTATGAAGGGAAGCAAAATTTACTATCAGAAGCATCATGTCCTCAAGGTAAGGTGTAACAAAGACAAATTTATGAGATGACCTACATAACTGTACTTTTTACTGTACTGTATAAAAAAAGGGGGGGCAATTTTTTTAATCATTTAGTCTAGTCATTTTTGACTAGTTTTGACAAATTACAGAAAAATGTGTGTGTATGTGTGTATGTATGCATGCATGCATATATATATATATATATATATATATATATATATATATATATATATATATATATATATATATATATATAAAATAGCCACCTAAATAAATGCACTGCTTAAAACAAAAACAAACATGTGTCCAGTGCTATGGGACTGCTTGTCATGGCATCTTAAAAGTTTTGCGTAAACTGTACAGAAATGGGGAACAACCTCGCTGATTTTAAGTTTTCTTGTTTTGTTTTTTATTTCCCACAATCATTACAAAAGCTATTGATATTTTGCAATACCTTTGGCAAAGCATGTTTTGAACCTACATGACCAAACTGATCTCACCAGTGCCACTTGTGTGAAATCAGGTATAGGTCTAAAGAAGAAAAAAAAAAAAGCACAGGCTCATTTAAGTTTATTAAGTCTTGTTGCAATTGTTCATCTGTGGCAGATTATATTGCAGCACAGCTCATAATAAAAGATGAGTTTTAAAGAGGCCAGATTCTTAGATAATTGCAGTTACTGATTTGACAGTTAAATGTTCCTTTTTCTGCACATCTCATCGAATAAAGGTGTTTTTGAGACTGAGGGTTTATTTTCGTGCGTGTATCCGGAACAGGTCACGTACGTTTCTCAATCCTTCGCCTCCATAATCACGTCGATGTGCACTTAACGTTCACTACACTCAGACCGCTAGACAGAGAAAAAGAAAATGGCGCAGAGACTAAGTCCTCAACCCCCAAACCCTCACTTTCACAAGCCTCGTTAGAGCGTTTTTTTAACTCCACAAACGATCGAGCTACACTAACTGACAAATAATCTCTTTCTCTTTCAAAATCGCCGTTTTTCGTCGATTTTAAAGCAACATAAATACGATTTTTAAGGGCTCAATGTGAACAATAGGCGCTTGTCAGTGAGCGAGAGGGGACTTAGTCTCTGGGACGCCATTTCTGTCCTTAAAACTAACTGGTCGTCAAGCAAGCTCCTGAGCGATCACGTTAGACGTGTAAAACGTAAATTTTAATTTTATCACAATGTGGTGATTAGACAAGTCCAACTCACCATTATGTCTGGATCCCGAGTCGATCTGCGGAAAAACAGTGGTGTATAAGTTAATGTTAAATCGTGCCGTGTCAATAGGCTGCTAACTTTCAACTTGATGCTAGTCGGAGGGTTAGCGCTCAAGCTAACAAGCCTGTTCATAAAACAGCTTTTAAATACCACCGCTGCGGAGGACAGGGGCTATATAAAGTTTTAATTCCCAACATGACGCGTTTGTTAAGAAACGTTAATTTAAAAAAAGGGCGCCAGTGGACAGCAAGGACTGAAAATATAAAATTGTTACATTCATAGCCGACTTCTAGTGCCTGTTAGCTTAGCATGCTGGGGAAAAACTGCCGCTGCGGATGGAATTTAAACAGCCGAGCTAGTGACTACAAACCATCAAGAAAGAAAAAAAACAACTGACAACGTTAAATCACAAACACTTTACCTGGGAATCGTTGTGGGAATGGTCCCCACTCATTTCTATGGGTCTTATTTTTTAAAATAACACAGTTAAATGCCTGTTAAAGTAAAATGCCGGCGAGGAGCTGTAGGCAGAATGAAGAAAGACACAGTTGTGTAACAGACCAAGCCCGAAATTCAAAGCACTGCGCATGTCAGAAGCGTTTAAAAGGATAAAAAGGCGTTTTTTCCTGCGCTGGCTCCTCCCACACCGCGTGCCCGCACAGCTCCGCTCCGTGACGTCACCCCTAATTTACTATGGGGGTTAAAGCCACGTGGTACCAGTGAAGACAGGCCCGCTAAAAGAGTTGTGAAGATCGCTAATATCGTCTTCAGCAATAGTTAAATATTATAATAATCATTTTTTTAAACACTTGGCTTGATGAACAAACTGCTAGCTGCAAACTTACTGTCACATGGCTGGCTATTGTTTACTTCTTATACAATAAAATAACACAAAAAGGCACTAGGAGGAAGACTTTCAAGCACAGTTAAAAAAAAATCAGCCAAAGAACTATTCCTTTCAATGCCTTTGTTATAGCTGAATCCTGAACAGTATTTCATGCGTTCTGACTAACACGTACAATCCTTGCTTCTCAATAACCATGTTTATCTTAAACCTGCAGCAGGCCTATCTCTGTCCAGACAACAGATGTACAAAGACGGAAATTGTTTTGCAACCATGTGCTATGTATGATCTTTGTGTCTTTAACGACTGCCATAATAAATGTATAACCTTAATATGATTCGCAGTTTGCACTTTAAAGGTCAATGACAGGGAACTGCCATAAGATTCTGCTAAATAACTGGGCCTAACAACAAAGTACTGATCTCTGTACATTGACCTTTGTTTACAAATTATTTTATTAATTATTTACTTTTATTTAGATAAACCTACTACTATGTGCATATCTACACACATATATAAATGAAATATTTCCTGGTTTATGTTTAACAAACTATATTAATATAATATAATATAATATAATATAATATAAAGAACCCATTCAACAGAACTATTAATTGAGGAAAAAACCTCAAAAAGTCTTTGTAAACTTCGTTATTGAAGAGTCAATGATGTGCTGTTTCCATTAGAGGGCAGCAACTCCATACTTCTCCTCAACCAGGCCTCACAATACACTGTAATAAACCCACTGTAATACTTTTATTACTCTACCTCATAATCCCCCATTTTATTAATTCCTAATATTTTCAACTTCATCAGTAACACTTTTTTAATATAATTTTTTTCTGTAGCAATAAACACCAATCTAACATAGTCCGCAAACATGACCAAAAGAGTGAAAGAGCAGAAAACCTGAAATCAACTGTGATTTAAATGAAGATTTATCACGACACTGGTACGGTATAATTTTTAATATCAATATAAGCACTCTACAACTTATACTACATCCTACAACAAATACAAATAAAATATACGAATCACTATAAAATATAAAATCACACTGAACCTGCTAAACTATCAAAATAAATTACATTGTTGCTTGTGCATAAATTTATATCTCTACCTGATAAAAATGGCTTGATCTAGGAGCCCTTTTGCATATAAATACACTTATATTAGAAGTCCCAGAAGAACAGTTTGCTAAAGAACATGAAGTCTAAGCACACAGTAATTCGGTGTGTCAGATCCGCTGATGTAATGAGACAAGGGATATAAGTAGTCCAAAGATAATTCACTAATTTTTCTGCTCACTCTGTTCTCTGATAAAGACACATGTATGAATCACACAGCAGTCTGCGCACCATCTCGCTGCTCTGATTCACATCTGCTGTGGACATCTTCTCTTCAGACTGTGAAAGAAAGTCTCCAACCTCAGGACAGGACCTGATCACGGGAACGTTGTAGCCATTGTTATCGTCACCTAATGATAGAAATAAGACCTCAGCGATCCTGTTCAAATTACTCAAACATGTACATTACATGTAAAAATGCAGGAGATTTAACATTTGACATACCACATCGGTCAGCCATGCTGTCAAAGAAGATCCAGGACCGTGGATTAGGCCCATATTTGACAAAAGATACATAATGGCTGGTGTTTATACAGAGGACTGCGAACAGTTGCATCTGGTGCCTCTGTAAAGGTGCATCTTCTGGGAGGTGATCTGGAACTGTGAGTTTTTGAGGAGTGTGTCCCTTTCGAGAGGGGTGAATGTGAACCTGTGGAAAGAGTCAAAATATTTAGGTTTAGGAAAGCATACGGATGAAAAAAAAAAAGACGGAACGTGAAATATCGAAATACAATGTGCATTAAAAAAAGAGTTTCATATTAAGTCCACTACCTGTGTGTTGCAGGTGGAGCAATACTGCTTCATTTTGCCTGGTTGGAGCTTGCGGTCCATCAGGCACTGGACACACTCATATTCAGCCAGGCGACCACACAGAAAACATTCCCGGGGTGCTGCCAGAGAAAACAGGAGAAGCATGAAAGTTATTGCATCTGAAACTGTCCAATATCTGCATCCGCGAAACAAATGTTATCAGGAGCAGATTTCATTTAGAAGCATGCTTGCTGAACTCACAACAATGCAAGATGTCTGTGATGTCCAGCTCTGTTGAGGGAATGATTTTAGGGAACATCTTGAATTTCTTTCCAAACCGTGGCATCTGAACTATAAGGCAAGATGGAATCTAAAACAACATGAGGTTTAGTTAATCTTTTGCGATTTATCTACTAGGTAGGTATTAAAAATTTCAAATCTAAAAAATCAAATTTACAGTAAACTATAAGAAATGAACATACCTCTTCAAACTTCAGATCGCTTGACAGAAAGGACATCTCAAGCAGCTGTTGAACTGAAGGCACAGCTTGAACCTGATTTTTCTCCACAATGATCTGATGTGTAAAGGCACCCTGTGCCAAGTCTCCACATGACCTAAAAAAAAATCACATGCATGTGTTATTATAATCAGTCTAAGCTTGTTTGCATGAAATGCACATAGTTAAAAAATGTTTGGGTCTGTAACATTTTTAAAGAAGTCTCGTGTCCACCAAGGCTGCATTTTTTATATAAATATAGTAAAACAAACAGCGAAAATAGTCATATTATTACTATTTAAAATAGGAATTTTTGTAATTTATTTATTTGATGGCAAAGCTCAATTTCCAGACTTTAGTGTCACATGGTCCTTAAGAATTCATTCCAGTAATTTGTTAATTTGTTGTATTATATAAAATAATCAGTGCAACTGAAACAAACCTGATTTTGAGCAATGGCTCCATATGCAAAACATTCTTTAGCAATAAGGTGATGAACTCCTCTGGATCTGACGGAAAAAGCAGTAAAAATTTGAGTAAAAAAAGAGATCAGGTTAACATTAGCTCTAAGCCACAGCCACAAACCTGCAGCTCAACATCAACAAGTAAATGGTCGCTATGGGATAAGTAATACCTTTCTCCTCTGTAGCAAAAGATTTGCAGCCCAGTTGTTTACGAAATTTCATCACACTCTCCGCTGGAACAAAGCCTGTTCTGTAGAGAGAGGCAGATATGAAATGAACCGTGAGTACCCTGATGACTATAAACACACATACCTATATGAAGTGTGTTTACTCAAGCTCTGGCTGTGCACTAGCTTAAGTTACGTAACTTTTTCATGCATTAAAAGCCTTTACCTGCGTAAACGGTTCACGATGTCCCGTCTTAAAATATGTGAAATGCCTTTCTCGCTATCAGCCGATCTGCTGAACACTCTGTTGAAAGCTATGGATGACGTGAAGAGACTGTAAAAGCAGAGAAAACAAAGAAAATGCATTAACATGCATGAAACAGAACGAAACATTAAAATAACGTGCATTTCTTGAGACGTTTACCTAAAGAGAGTGGCATCTAGATAGCAGGAGTTGAAGTGACCTTGGATTCCCCTCATTCTGCCAGTCAGATGGGACAAAACGTCTCGCTCAGCAACAGGGGGGACATCTTCATTTAAGTCTTCCAGGAGAGTCACTAAGAAGAAAAAAGATCATCAACTTTAGGCCTTTAACATTGTTTCTAGCGAATAACAAAGCGGACTAAAGGGTCTCACCTGAGGGAGGTTCGAGTGGTTTCGTGATCTCGTTCGGGATGAACTGAAATCTGCTGTCTGGTTTGCAGTTGGTCAGCGGCACAAACAAGGCTTTGTGGCCTTCACAGGTAAAATACCTCTTTGCACCAAATGTCCCATCCGAACAAGTCATCGCCTCATTGTCCTAAAAGGATTTGAGGAATATTTTTATCATTTCCTAACATAAAAACACCACATAATCAGCACACGCTTTACACTGAGAGAAAAAAAAATGCTGATGCTCACTAGCTCAAGTCCTGCCCAGCAATTTTTCTTTCCTTCTGGAACGCCGATCCATCTGACCACTCCATACACAGTCAGTCCGTTCAAAGACATGACCTCTGCCATAGACCCCACCTCCAGAGAAGAATGGGACCAGGCCTGAATCGAGTTGGACATGTCTGTGTTTAATAAGATACTTCCTTTTTTTGCATTGAGTGAGTTGAGAGCTGGCATGGAATTGATGCGAGACACCGCTTTCCTTTTCAACCCTAAAAAGGGAAAACGTGCAAATCATATTAAGAAATCATCACTTGACCTCGTTTAATTTTGGAATGAAGGATGCTAGATGCTATGAATTGTTTCAGCTTTGAGATTGACAGAATCGTTTTTCCAGTTTAAGATAGCAATCTTTTCCGCAGTCTCTAGTCATAGGATCTTTGGGGATTCAGATATGCTTTAAGGGCTAAACAGATAATTAACTGACCTAAATCAATGCCGTCTCTTAGTGGTTGTCTGGTGTTTAAGTGCGACGGAGCCACCTGGACGATATCAGCTGCACTGAAGAAGGGAAGCGGGACGCTGGTCTTTGACAAAATATCATGCTCAGTGTCCTGTGAAAAATTCATCAGCATGTCAAAAGATCAAGTGCATTCTTCACAGCGTTATCTATTTTCTTTGCATTTAAAATATTTTGCGTGATTAAAAAGGTCAACACTGTTCACAGTTCAAAAGTGCAGCATGTTTAAATTATGTAACAGTTCTATTTAAGCAAACCTGCACATTCTCAGTTATATAACAATTATACGCAAAATAAAAATAAAAAAATTCCTTCAATAATCCTCATATGTATTTTAAAATAAGTAATGTATGATATTAAAATATTTTAATACAGATTTCATTTATTGATAAATGAATAGATTTATCATATATATTTATATATATTCAAAAATCTGGAAATTAGAAACCAATTGAAATATAAACTATATTATTATTAATACTAAAATGCATGTAAATGTATATGAATTATTTCAGTACAAACATATTATGTGTTTTATTGTTATATATTATTATTTTACAATCAAGTGAAAATAAAATTGTCAAGTTGCTCAGTCAACTGCACGTAATTCTTCAAACTGTAAGAATTAATGGAAAAAGCAGAATGCCTTTTCTCACCACTAAGTCCAGCTCAAATCCCAGCATCTGCAAGACTCCTGGTTTGTCTTTCTTGCCGATTTGAATGAGATTTTTGACCAGGCATGGTTGAAAGTCCTTCTTGTGTTTTACCACCACAAGATCTTCCTGAGAAAGAGCGCAGATTGCACTGAAGAGCTGGACGTTGCACAGGAGCTCCAGTCGCCTGCTGGCAGGTGAAACGAACAGAAGCAGCTGAGCTTGGTGGCGTGTGAGTGGGTATGTGTCCTGTTTCTTGACCGTGCCGCTGCTCTTGGCACTGCCACCTCCTCCATAAACCATTCCTACGAGATCTCCTGCTTCTGTCTCTGCATCCGCGCGCCCAATTGAGCCGCGAGACAAACCCTTCTTGTTTCTCCTCACTACTATAAAGTAGCTCTCCTTGTCTAGCTCCATGCTGAAGGATGAGTGTTTGCGTGTTCAAGGACAGCAGTCGTCCTTATGAGCACAGCGGTTATTTATCTGCTTGTCAGTCGTGATGTCATTCCGACATTCCATTGTTGACATTCTAGAAAGTCATGACACTAAGATAAGAACTAGGAAATCAGTGATACAAAATGCCACACTAATTGATATGCATTGGTTGACCATTCCTATTTATTTTTATGCATTTGCATTGATCTATTCAAGGACTATTTTAGTGACCAATACGATTTAGAATTTACAAGCCTTCCAATATACTACTAAACTGATTATTAATACATTTTCCTCTGAGCCAAAGACAATGTTGCGGAGTCAAGTCTTTCTTTATGGGACATGTAAAGCGACCCAGCCTCTATATGTTCACTGATATTAAAGAGAGCTGGAAAGAAAACGTTATACAGTCGATGTTTAACATGTAAGTCTGCACTGTTAGTTTCTTATGTGCATGTCGGTGCACAATTTCTTTCTGTACTTTGGTTGAAAGCACCTGACCTCAAATGTCTGGCAATCTGAAATCTTCAACTTGATCAACTTGTTTTGTGGCTTGCTCTTTTCACTGTAAAATACTTAAATATTAGTCATTATAAAGGCTATGTCAACTACAGTTTACTATGCAAGGAGTTATGGAATAGAGGTGAATGCCTCCATCCATCCTTCCATATTTATATTAAAAAGTCTAGAAGCATGGCCCATCTTACCCTTCTGCCCGTATAAAGAGAAGCATTATAACATGACATAAATATTATCTAACTGACTGTGGTTATGTAAAACATTGCATGCACTTTTCCACCTAAGTTCTACCTCTTCACCAACAAATGCATTTCTTTAATAAATCTACAGCATGTTTAAGCAGAAATCTGCCTCTGACGTAGAAATGGGTTAACTAGGAGTCAAACACGGGACAACTCAAATCATGCATTCCACCTCCACCTGCATCTGATCACTTTCTGCCATTGTCATGTAAAACTGCAGGGAACACTCACACAAAAAAAACTATGCCACATGACATAGTTGAAATTTATCTTGCTGCTCATCAAATCAGGTGATGTCTTAAGTATGAAAATGTGCACCAGACTTGATCTCAGAACAGATCTCACCTATGAGATTCTTTAACAGATTTACGTAACCGGAGTAGATGACCTTTACATGTCTCATTAGAACAAGACTCGCATTTATTACTACAAAATCAACATTATAACATGTGATTCTGTTGATATGACACGGATAATTTGGTTTAACAGATAGATGGCAAATGGCTAACTGAGTTGTGTATACTGTTGCAACATCAGCTTCATGTTTGATTATGTCTCGGATACACTCAAATGACCCGTTCACATGACAGCACCTGCAATCTGTAATGTTTTTGCTGCAGGGCTATGATGTCCCTAATGAGAAACAAAGAAACAAAACAGAAAAGCAGATTGACTGTAAACATTCTCTATGCTCTAACTGAAAATCTACTGAGGAAAACAAGAAAGAACTTAAGAGGATAGTTCACCCAAAAACGACGGTCAGTTTAAATTCACCAGTAGCATACTCGTGTGAAAAACATGAGAAAAGAGAGAACATTTTCTTCCAATTATCTCACTACAAAAAAAGTTATGCTGCTTAATATTGCAAACTGGCATTTTTTATATTTTTATTAATTATCATAATCAGAGATGCACTGGTTTTATGGCTTACTGCACTTTTTTGTGTTATTTACATGTTGCAAAATAAGGTGGATAATGCTGACATAACTGTGCAGCTTCTGCAGCCCATAGTATTGTTAAAAAAATAAAATAGGCAAATCCCCACAAAGCAGTTATCATTTAATACTCTGATACCAACAGAAGACAGTCATATCTAATAGATTTTACATTCTTCCACGCTATGGCGGACAATTTGACCCAGAAAGTAAGACAAGGGCTACTCTGACTAGTCCACACTAGACGAACCCAGGCTCCCCCTTGTGACTTTTATACTGCATTACATGGTAATAATAATAATAATAATATTTAACCTGTCTGCATTCCTTTCCTTTGTGTTTGATTAAAACACAAAAAGTTACTTTCACATGAAATATCAAACCATAGCTTTAATTAAGCTTCCATATCAGCTTTATGTTACAATGAAAAAAAACCCCAGGAGAATTCAAAAGTCCTTCACTTTGTTTTATTGCTGCATGACAGTCTAGTACACATGTACTTTCAAATGGCCAACATTGTATTTTCGAGCTTTAATTTTAGCTGCCACTGTATTTATTATACACTACACTGTAAATATATATTTTTAAAAAAACGTTCAAGCATGTTCATATCAAGCTTTTATTTTGAACCAAGGTACTTGCATGTTTGTTTTTCGCTTCTTTTGTTGACTCTTTCTGCATCTTAGTGACTAAAGTTGCGACGACTAGGCTGATTGAGGATCACGCGATGTATGCGTGAGCAGTGTTGAGGAAGACGCTGACGAATGTGGTTCTGCCTCTGAATGCAGTTGCGGCTGAGATTGTGGCGGCTGGACCGTGCCTGAGCCCGCTGTATCCGGCCCACCTGCGACACTTTGACCAGAGCCCCGGCCTGAGAGACCACTCGCTGAGATACTCGACTACTGCTTCGGGCAACAGGGACTTCTGGTTCGACCATGCTTTAGAAAGAGAACAAAACATCTGTTTAAATCTGCCCAGTACTGAAAGTCAGTCAATGTTGTTACTACCTCACAGCAGGAATGAAGTGATCTCAGAGCAGATGTATTGGTTTTACCTTGTCTCACTGACCAAGCTGGCAGCACATTTCTCAGTGCTGGACAGGTTTCCTATTAACTTCAAATGAACATCATTGGGTTCAGGGGATGCCTCTCCATCTACAGAAAAGAATTATGTAGTATAGCAAGGAAAGCTGTACCTTAATAAACACAATAACATCTTTGTTAAAAAGCAACTTTGTGCCAAACAAGTTCAAAATATATACTTTAACGGTGTGCCCACACAGTGGAAGTGGGGTTCAAAACAAAACTCCAAAATTACATTTTGGGTTAACTATCCCTTTAAATTAATGCAAATTATTATTTGCAGAGCCCAAATTAACCCAATATTTCATTATTTGTACATCTCTCAATTAACATTGTAATTACATCATGAGAACTTAATAGAACTTATTGGTCATATAAATATCATATATATACACACACACACACACACACAGGATTTTCATATCAATATGAGACATCTGTAATGCTGTACTCACCAGCTGCATTGACCAGGAGCCAACCCTCCTCATCCACTTCTGGTGACCCTGGTTTTGGTACATTTGGTTCCTCAGTTGTTTCACTCACTCTTCCAAAGAACAGGTTTGTGAGCCGTTGAAACATTGTTATAAATGAAGTGCGATTGTACTTAATAACCGAAGATCGGCTCGACCGGCTGGTACACGGGTCTCACAACAATTCTTCACTCTGACAGATGTTATGACCAGACCTTTGGTAGAGGAGAAATGTGAATTTTGAATTATCCGCACTAATCAAGAATTGAATAAAAACCAGGCTAAAAGCTATATTAGGCTCATATCTCATATTGAGGTCAGTCTTCCAGGCTTCTGTCATGCTTCATTTACAGGCATGCCAACCGTAAAGTAGAGCTAAATTAAAAAGGAACACTGTGTTAGAACAAGCTTCACAACACAATGGGCTTTCCTCTTTCGAACATTTCAAAACATTTAGTAGAAACGTATGCTTTTCTTTAGTTAAAGATATTTTGAAAACGTGACTGCCATTATCTCATATATATATGGAGATATTATCACATATAGCCACAAAGATGGATGAACTGAGTTTTGGGAGTGTATTGTTGGACCCCAGCTCCATTGTTGGCGTCCATCTGTCGTTTTCCAGCTGGGGGGGGTGTGCCATTAAAACAATACATACATTTTCTCTGAAAACACAGCATCTGTATCACTTGGAAATTGTTTAATTTCAATTGCTTTTATGCAGGATTCATTTAGCAGCATTCATTTCATGTATTTATTTATTTTTGTCTCTCTCTCCTCGAACACTTCAATCATTTTGAAAAAACATGTCGAGGAAAACAAGGGCCACTGATTTATTCGTTTGTGAAATACGCTACTAATACACAATAAACAAAGTGTCCTTCGAAAGAAATGTAAATGACGAATACTATCACATCACAGTCAATGAATGAAGCGGCGTCATAAGCGTCTATTATGATTGAGAAATATAGTATTACCATGTATTGATTTATACAAATTCCTATGTATGCAAATATACAAACAACACAAATTTGAGAATATACAGACATCTTCTCGAATAGTTTAAAAGAGGCTTAAGTGAAACATACTACCTGCTTCTTTACAGAGCAGCCGATTTTCCAACGTCTAAACCGTTAAAAAATAAATCTTTGGTTGTTTAATCCGAGGTAGAGGTGCAGAATATACGTTCTTTTCTTTTTCACTTTTTGCTTTGAGAAGCAGCACCACGTAAATTATAGCACCGCAGCATAGATCCCAACGAACAGCTGATAATAAAAACAAAAAAGCCAAATAGTGTAGCCCCGCCCATATTAGAGCGCCAGACCAATAAGATTCGTACACAAGCAGAAGGGTGGAGCCTCGATTTACCGGGGCATATTAACCGTTTTTTCACGTATAACAGACCTGGGAACAGTTAGTAACACAAACGTTACGCTAAACCTCATTGGTTGACCGTGAGTAAACTGATTCCAGTTCAGCTGCGTAGGAAGGTAGAATGAGAGAGGTCGAAGGGCGTAGTTACAAATTTTGAAAACTGCAGAACGAGCACAGCAACTGACAGTACCAATTATTTGTGTAGGAAAGAGATTTTTTTTTAACGTTAGTTCACTCAGGAAATTACAATTTGCCTTTATGTACTTCCAAACCAACATGGTTCGTTATCTTCTGTGGTAAACCAAAGAAGGGAACATTTAGTACAGATTTAGTCGCTGTTCACACATGTTCCACATATGGAAAAGATGCAATCAAAAACATTTTACATGTTTCAGTATAATTTAGAAAATGAGTAGGAAATGTAAATCCTACTAGGCTACTATAAATAAATAAAACACGGCGCAAAATTAATGGACACATTAGCATGAATGTTTTAATATAATTAAACGCGTTTTAAATGTGATTGAATATGAAAACACTTTTTTTTTTATCACGGCGCAATTTCTACTACTACTACTAATAAGTTACGTTAGTTATATTATTTTAAACAGTATTTGATAGATATAAGTTCTTCAAAAATTCTGGATGGTGTTTTATAGAAATGCGATACATAGTGCAGGACCAAAGCTGTAGATAAATATAATAAACAAATACATAAATAAATTTATCTATAAATAAATAAACGTAATAATAAATAAATATTTTTATATATATTTCTGTATTTGTTTTTATTATTGTTTTATTTGTATTTTTTATTAGTTTAACTTTTATCTAATTATTATTTCATTTATTATATAAAAATACGTTTAACGTAGAGAGAAAGAGGGAGAGATTTGTACCATACGACTATTACGAATATTTGTATAACCACAAGGTGGAGCCATAATCAAACTTAAATAATACTTCACTCCCAAACTCATTCCAGGTTCGTCTTGACATCTGTTGAAAAGTGCATTGTGCACTTGTCAGCTACATCAAAACTAGGTAATAAAACATATCCAGAACACATACTAGTGCATTATATATAACGGCCTTGACTTTGAAATAAAACGTGATGACAGTGAACATTTCATTACTAAACGATGCATCTGTGACATACAAAACGCGTTTTGCCACGAAGTTGACTTAAGTAGATTTACGCTGCACACGCTAATTCTATTATCCGACATTATGCAGACTTTGGGAAATGCAAACCGTTCCTTCACAAAAGCTTTAATTTAAATGAACAATCTGGCTTTTAAAATCTGGCTTGAAGTAAACAATGAATTTAGAATGGCTAATTTGCATGATCTTGATAGGCACGAATTAAACAATTCACTTGTGTGCATTACCTGCGAAGTGCGCTTGGGAACATTCACACCTAGGCTGCAGTCAAGTGCTGGGTAATTAAATGAAACACTGACGACGGCGGTGGCTGTAGGCTGTTCTTTTTGGGCGGGTCCAAATGGACGTATGCGCACTTAGTCTGTCAGACTATTTTAAATAAGTATAGACTCACTAATTGTAGTCCAGATCGGCGTTCAAGTTGCGAGAAGCGCGGATTGGCGAGGTCGCTGCGTTTAACGGACTATCTGAAGTGGAGCGATTTCAACGAGATTTTACCCCTCAAAAATAACTGGACTGGGTTGCTAAAACCGAAGAGCTCAGCATGCCTCGATCTTTCCTGGTAAAAAAGTATTTCACCAGCAAGAGGCCAAACTACAGTGAGTTGGAATGTCAGAACGGTGAGTTTTGGTGTATATGTGTAAAAATGTATTAAAAATCGAATCGATCTAAACGCAGAATGTTTTTAGAGAGCAAAAGTTGCACGTAGATTGGTTATGGAATAACAATTGTGTTCGAGTTTTCTTCAACCTTCCATAAATCGGATATAGTTATGAGCTATATATACATAAAAATGTAACTTTGCAAAAAGTAAATTTGTGGATAATTTCCCGTGCGTGATATTTCGATTTAGAGACAGCTCTTTTTTCTTCACTGGATCTGATTGCATATGGGATGCACTTTTTTTTTTTACTTAGTTTCTACTTCTGTTGCAACTAACGTTATCTACCTTGTGCTTTTCAGTGGCAATCACTTACATTATCAACTCTCAAGATCTTTATGCCCAGTGTTTATACTTATGAAAACATGATTAGGAACTTATTTTGTCTTTTCTCTTGCACTTTTCAGATACCCTGCCAGACACGTACCCACTAGCAGAACTTCCAGCAGTCACCAGCGACTTCCCAGTGACTTGCTTGACCACTGGACTGGTTTGGGATGTCAGCTTGCTACCCTCCCTACACGATCCCACATCCCCATCCACCCTTTCCACTAGCCAGGGCCCTCTGGACCTCAGCTCCCCGTCCAGCGTCAGCTGCAGCAGCAGCGGGGAGGAAGACGAGGGGCGCACCTCAGACCCACCGAGCCCAGATTCCTCCGACACCTACCACCCCCAACAGACCAGCAGGCCGAGGCGCAACGGCAAGAACAGAGCAGGACAGAGAGAGGACAAGAGCGAGGCCGCCGTCCCAGCCACTCGACCAGCCTTCTTCTGCAAGCACTGTCCCAAAGAATACAACAGCCTTGGTGCCTTGAAGATGCACATCCGCTCACATACACTACCGTGTGTCTGTCCCACCTGTGGAAAGGCGTTTTCACGACCCTGGCTGTTAAGAGGACACATTCGCACACATACAGGTACATCAACCAACTTACTAAATGTTTTCTCACTTTATTTAATCAGATTTATTGCTAAAGACAATTTTGCTTTGGATGTCTTTCAAAATTGAATGTTCAATTCAAAATCAATGTTTTTTTTTAGATTATTATTTTGGAGATATAGCACTTTTTAATTAAACAAGATTTTATTCAATTTTAAATATAAGTAGCTGAGCAAATATCTTTTATTTTGCTTTACATAAAAAAAGATGTATTTTCCTTATTTTTAAGATGTAGCAGAGTAAACAACTTTTGAATTTTGCTACATGAAAATAAAATGTTTTTATAATTTTTAAAAAAAGATTGTAGCTGAGGAAATATATTCTGTTATTTATATATTTATATATTATATATATATATATATATATATATATATATATATATATATAATTTTTTTAATTATTTGAAATTTCAAGCATCCATAACAGGAATTTTAATAAAAAAAAATTCTGTCCAAATTTTTATAAAATACTTTTTATGGTGTTTCAAAGTAAATTTTTTCTTGGAAGTCTCTATAAATCCTTTTTTTCTTCAGTAACTTAATGCAATAGAGTTACTTTAGTGATTCAGTCAGTCACGTGAGTAGAATGGCTTTTCATTGATCACTCATTGTGTTGACATCGTCTTAACAATGACACAATAGGACAATCTTATCAATCACTAGTGTGAGAGCGGAGATAAGCGCAGATAAGTTGATCAAGAATGCCAGAGAGCACTTGTTATCATCCTTGCTGAATGGCCAATTATTTTGTGTACCTCTGGTTGATTCAATCAGTTTACCGTGTGACAGTTAGCTATTGCCCTTTAACAAAGATGTTTACTTTTAGAAAGGACATTTGTGACTGCAGAGTGCATGCATTTAACTGTGGTTTTAACTCTCCCTCTTTTTTTCCCCACAGGCGAACGTCCGTTCTCCTGCACACACTGTAACCGTGCCTTCGCAGACCGCTCTAACCTGCGGGCGCACCTCCAGACCCACGCAGATGTGAAGAAATACCAGTGCAGCACCTGTTCTCGCACCTTCAGCCGCATGTCCTTGCTGCAGAAACACAGCGCGGCCGGCTGCTGTCCCTCCACGGCCTGAACACCTCGTTTAATTGTAATTCGGACACAGTGCCTTGTGAGATGATAATAATGGCCGTGCGCTTCTCCTCTCAACACCCGCGCGTAGATGCAGTATGCGACAGGACAAGGATGATGTGACGTTTCAGCAGACTTCTTAAACATAACACGGTCGATACATTTCCAAATGCCACAGACTTTTTTTTTCCTAACCAGATTACTTCAAATGAAGGAGTTTTTATGAATGTTTAAAGTGTAATAGCTGTTCAGCTAGGACTCCTGAACCAGGGACAGCTGCTGTCAGGTTGGGGGTGGGCTCACATGTAGGGTATGTCTCTCAGCGTGACACACACACACACGCTCACACTCGCACGCAAACATAAGCACACAGACAGACAGCTGTTCTGTGGTGCGGAGGCAGTGTGCTAACAGGTGCCACGGCCCTGACCGTCACATCTCTGATAACAGGTGGCGTCTACCGAGTTCTCTAGAAACACACTTGGAGAGAGTCGTGGACCACAGTTGACTGTGTGTGTGTTGTTGTTGTTTTTTTTCAGTTTTAGTGTGTTGTAACCTGCATGTGCAAGGTTCATCACTTGTTTTTACCGATGTTTGTTCTTTTTACCACAAATTGCTTTTTTTTACTCTCCTTTTATCCCTCTTCCTTTTGTTGTACAGGGACTAAGTTTTTAAATGCACTCCAATTTACCAAAGAGTATTGAAGTCCTGTTGTTTTGTTTAAATGACACAAATGATTGGACCATTGAAACCAAAGCCATGCTACTTTTTGTAATTTAATTATAATTTTTTTTTTTTTGTACCTCAATGTTTTTTCAAGTGATGAATATGAGATACTTCTGTATTTTTGTCTGATGTGAAGAAAAGGACTTTGTCAATAAACACACTACAATCCTTTTCATATTGTGTCCACTGTGCTCGTGGACATACAAATTTTAATTTCATATTGACTCCACAATTTGTGCATGAAACCTCTTCTTAAAATTGAATTCAGTGCAATTTTTAGCATATCGTTTTCATATTTCATGTCTTTTTGTATTTGTCGAAATCATTTCCAATAAAATAATTTAAGTTTATACGAACACTTTGATTCATGCTCTCTCATTTTGGATTTGGTACAAAACAGCTGCTTAAAAACATCACGGTAATCTCAAGTCTGTTTGTAAGAAACTAATCCATCAACACATTTAAACCATCCTTTCTCACTAAAAAATACATAATATTCCAATGAAAACATCCATCTGCTCAAATCAAAATCCACTAAAATATTTGTTTAGATGAGTTTACACTTGTATTCTCTGTATATTTCTATCCTGATTCCTTCCTATTTCCACTGGACATATTATAGATAGATTATATATTTTAGCGGGGATCAATAGCTTATGGTTAATTTTTGATGATTAGATATGATTCACAACACGTTATTTAAGGAATTGGAGTCGTTTGGATCGCGCATGGATTATTTTAATGTTAATCAGCAGTTTGGACTCTAACAGCACCCATTCACTACAAAGGATCCATTGATGAGCAAGTGATGTAATGCTAAAATCTGTTCCGATGAAGAAATAAACCATCTTGGATGGCCCGAGGTAAACGTTAAGCAATATGTGATTTTTTCGTGTTTTTTTTTCACCGACGTTTGGATCGTTGGACTCCTTAACAGTCATAGTTTCCTTATGTAGCAGAGGGGGAGGGGTTATCAGACGCCTGTGTTGGATGACAAAATAACCTTAGAAAATCTTACACTACATGGATGAGAACAGTAACAATGTATCATGTATAGTATGTCATTTGAGACGCGGCTTCGGTCATACCTGTAATCTGATGGCCCATACTATTTGAAGCTGTTGAAATGCATTATTAGGAAGAGTGGTGCTTCATTTCCCATGAATGGGAGTGACTCACTGGTTTGTAACTGTGATGTTTGCTGGGTGGCAGGTGAACAGGTGAATGCACTATGACAGCACAGGGACAACTGCATGCACCTGCCCCACACACCTGTCATACTGCACACATACACACACTCGCTCTCTGCAAACAAAACGGTTTACCCAGAACGGTCTCCCGGCCTGCTTATGCATACGGATGTGTGTTGATCTTTATGTGTATACTCAGATCCGTTTTTATATACAAGACATAAAGATGCCATTGTGGCCTGATGGCGTTTTAGTCATCTGAGCGTTCTGTTTTCGTTCAAACTGTAATTTTGCCTCTGGAGGAATTGCTGCAAGGCTAACTGATGGAATGTCTTACATAAATATTTTCATGTTGGAAGCTTTGCTTCTGAGCGTTGGAAGAGTTGTGTGTGTATGCTGCACTGATGTAAGGCGCTCCTATCTGCTGACCTCAAAACCTGGCCTGTGTAAATGTAATGCCTAAATAATCATACCGAGCTAAGATCAGATGTCTGCTATGGAAGCCTATTTCCACCTTGGAATAAAAATTTAAATGTTGACTTGAAATGTTTATGTTGAACAATTGCAACTTTATACGTTACAAATTTTAATATAAAACTGTGACTTTATTTCTCAAAATTATGTCAATGAGACTTAATAACATAATTCTGACTTTGAATCTCTCTATAAATATACACCCATGCATCATATATTTAAGAAAAAAATATTACATTTATATATTAAATATATTTATATCTAATATAAATTATATGAATACACGTAAAGACTTTCAAAATAGATACTGTATCTATGTGCATTTATATATACATAATTAAAAATACACTGTATACACAGATGTATTTTGTAAATAAAAACCTTTTAAAATCACATTTGTAAATTTTTATCTCAAAATTAAGCTTTATAACTCACAATGTGATTTTTTAAATTGATGCTTGATTTGCTCATTTGTTCCCTCGATTTGCTAAAGCAATTAATGAATCTGTGAATCAATAAATCGTGTGCACAATTTTGAAATCATGGAAATTAAAAAGTAGAACTATTTTGTTCCTGCTTATCAGGATGGCACGTATGGTAAGCTGGTCCATACATTATATTTCTCACAATTGTATTTTTGTTTTGTTATTATGACTTTAAATTACACAGTGTGATTTTGTATATCACAAATGCAACCGTTTCGCAATTGTAATTATAATTAATATCTTAAAACTGTGACATATTTCCTGTAATTATGACTTTGAATCTCACAATGTGATTTTGTTTGCAAATTCATATTGCATGTGTTATTTCCTACCCGTTCTCATAAATGTGCGCATAAACAGTATGCCAAATAAAAACAAAAAATAATATTATAGTTAAGCAAAAATGATCTTTGAAGTGTTTATGCTATGCGATGGGTAGGATTAGGGGGTGGATGCGTATAATATGCACAAGAAAACTGTGTATCATATGAACACCAAACACGTGCGTGCCATGCTCGTATGCAAAAGTACATTTTAGAGTATCAGTACCACAAGTTTTCGTTTCTATCTGGCATACTATTTATATGCATTTTCATTTTCATGAGACCGCACTGGTTATTTCAAAGCAGCGACTTTGTGTCTCACAACTGCAAGACCGCAGAGTTAGTTTATTTCTTAGTTTAAACCTTATCTCGCAACAGAGTTTTGTATTTTCTACACTGAGGCTGAAAAAGGCTTCCATATTTTGCTTTCCAAATTTGGATGCGAACAGCACTCCGAAGCTACTCAACTGCTAGTAGTGGAAACGCAGGTCTGCATTAATCAGACCGAACTGTTGAATCCAGACAGTGAGTCAGCTGCTGTCAGAGTTCTCATAGTAAGTGTAGGTGCGTTTGTGGAGCATGAGGTAAGTCCTTCCATGTCCTGTCCCAGATCCGAACGTCTGAAAGAGTGTTAGTATGAGGAGCCTCTTCCCATTTAGTCACCCAACCACTCACAGACAAACACAATCTCTGGAATGCATGTGTCAGGTGCTGACATGTAGTTTACGACAGTGAGATGTAATCCTTGAGGTGGTGGTGGGGGGGGTTACTGGTTTGGAAAGAATTGTTTAAGTTTACTTTTTGGTGATTCAACTGGAGTTAATTCATCGTTCGATGCAGTGCAATGGTGGAAGGACGCAATCCTCCAAACGCTCTGGAAAGCCGACAAGAAAACATCTGTATGGAAGCAGAACAGTTACATGTGGTCGATTTGTTACAAGCCCAGAGGGGAGGGAGAGGCGGCCTAATGAGATGACGTTATCGGAGTTGCTGTGAGAAACCTTAAAAAAGAAATTCCTGACAAAGCGCAAATGTGCTCTGTCAGCAGGTAAAAAGACCACAGGCCTGTATATCTGATTCATCAAACTCTATTCACGCGAAAAAAAAAGCACATTTCCAAACCTGGAAAGTTTACGGTGAGCCAACATGTCAATGCGCCGCCAGAGAGTTTGCAGTAACGCAACCCGCAGCAATATTTAGTGCATATTCTGTGCTAAAGAAACGAAAACTAAATATGCACTCTCATACAGTCGGTCCTGAGGGATAATGAGACGTCTGGCTCTGAAATCGGAGAACTCCTTCCCCACTGCGCGTTCCCAAGTGCCAGAACGTTCACTGTAATTTACCAAAAGTGGCTGCTGCTGCTGCCATAAAGCATGTGTTTAACATTCCAGCCCTTTTCTCAGGGCTCATGTGTGTCTATTATACTCTCCTTCTTTCGCTCTTTCTCAACTTCAGATGGCTAAATTTGAGCACAAGTATGATGTGTCTTTGCCTTACTTCACATGAGGATCATCTCTCTCCCTCAGAGACACCCAAAGTCCCAGGCAGGAAATGGGAGTTTACATTGGCCTGACATTGCAGGGAGAAAACAAGTGGGCTCAAGTGTTCAGTGACTGCGGTACGGCTGCATTAGAGCCCCATCCCCCCACTCAATCTTCCCTCCCACGCCTGCTCTCCCACTCAGTCAGGGGGAGAGAGCCGCTAGGGCCCTGGCCAGGACTTGGGGCTCAGGGCCTGGGATACAGGAAGAAGCTGTCAGCCTCTTATAAACACGAGCGGTTCTGCACCCACGACAAACTAGCGCCTGAGGGAATGCTCCAACGCCGCCGTACTGTCTGTGTCAAACTGGCTGCATGCTAAAAGTCACGCGTTTCTCACCACAGGTATTCTAAACTTCAAGCATCTCTGCTGTTAGTGCACCAGACCACTGTCATGTCTCCTGTGTCTGTAAGGCAATGAATTAAGAGACAGATTTTAAGCATGATGGTAACGTTTACGGACCGCCTTCCAAAACATAATAACGTCACATCTGATGACCTAAGAACAGTGTTTCTAAAGTCATGTGAAAACAGTGGTAAAACTGGTATGAGGGCCCTGCGCATAGCAAGACCCAGAAAAAAAAATTACAAAATCAAATATCACTCAACAGTGAGTTTTATTTATAATTTTCTGAAAAATCACTGTTTTATATTTTTACACAAAAAATCAACAGAAAAAAAAATCACAAGGTTTTTTAATGAAAAAAAAAACAACTAAAAAAGTTTATTGTCTGTAACATCACTTTATTAATTATTATTAATTATTATTAATTAATTTATTAGAATTTATAATTTAGAATCAATATTATTTTTTTGCTGGATGGGTTTTCTAAAAGACTGATGAGTCTGTTGCAGCACCTTTACAGCAATATTTATATTAAAAAATGGCACTGTGTTACTCGCAGTCTATACGTCTGGTTTAAAAAAAGAAGAAAGAAAACCTGTACGTGAATGTACTGATCTTCTACCTTCAGAAATTACCAGATGGAAACATTTAAAATAACAGATGTACAAATATTGGATTGATATGTTTTTTATTGACTTCCTACTTCCATATACTGCATTTTTGTCATGTTCTGGTCACAGACTATGCAATCGATTGTACATATAGTATTTAGCCCCTTTATTTCAGGTTGACAGGAAGATGTTCATTACATGCTACTGAATCAATGAAATAAAGTTTCGCATATCTCTGTCTCAAAGTTCACCTTACATAGCCCGCATCTTTCAATGTCTGTCCATCAGATGTGCCCCAGTACAAACAGTGCTGTAGTCTAATTACAGACAGAGAAACTTCTGCATCAACTTCTCCAAGGTCTCTCATGAACAATAGCATCTAAACAAAACCACTAAACAAAATGCAAACAAAGGCCCTCATCTCTCTCTCCAAGAGCTTCGGAGTTTGCCAGAGGGCCGCTGGAGAAGCAGAGAGACTTTATTACAGAATAATGAATCACACACTCACTAAGTCACAGGGTTGCTGAAGATGAATGTGCTCTCTGTTGGTTTTCCTGGAGCTGCGTGTTTACTAACCAATGACGCAGGCTGCACTTGATCAGAGACATGTGTTTCTGAGGTCTCAGTTCCAGTGAGAAGCCAGGGGAAGGAGAGCCGAGCGCGAATGTGTGGCGCCTGGGCTCCCTTGGCCCCGACTCTGCCACACACACAGGGGTTGGGGTAACTGTGGGGGTCATGCTGAGAAAAATAAACCGTGTAAACCTCAGGACAGGAAGCACACTGCAGCGAGGAGATCCACATTAAGCACGAGCATGAAGCCTCTAATTTCAGTCCGTGCACTGGTTTTGAACCTCGTTGCAATTCCCAAAAAATCTTCCCATACTCTTACAGAGCAAACAAAGGTGTTAACGAAGCATCCCATAGCAACCTTGGTAATAATTTATTATATAATAGCTATTTAATTGCAAAATTACTGTTTCTAAACAGTTTTCACTTGACTCTTGAGTAGTAATTTTTATTAAATAATGTGTGCAGCACAGTAATAAATACAATGTTAATTTAGAACTACACTTATACAAATATATAGTAGTATATGTAGTTATGTTGTGTACTATGATATGATGTTACACAGTGTTTGTTATCAGCATTTTCCGGCGCTGCATAATTGCGACTGCTGCAGCCATTGGTACAGCAGCAAGTTCCTTGATTATTACACTGGAATAACTAGTCAAGTTTTAAATAGGAAAAACACTGAAACTCTTCAGTCATTTTTGAAAGATATGCTAATGGTCTAATCCGATTCAATGATATACGCTAAGCAAAGTGCTATCGAGATCGGCTGAATGGATTTTAAAATATTAAAACTCAACTGTTTAACTCTGGGGGAGTTGGAAAATGTACCTATTTTCGTAAATAGGGTTGTGTTCCTTTAAATTACTTCACCAAATCATCTTATTATAAAGTATTACTGAATCAACCTTGTGTCTGACCCTTTCAAACAATTCTATTTGCTGCTGCTAGTTGTGTATAAACTATACACTTTACCTTTAAGGTCTAACAACTTCGCATGGTTCTTGATGGACTATTAGTGAGAGTTTACTATGTTCATGGACACGGCACATTGTAACAATTAGCATTTAAGACCATGACACATCACTTACTTGAAATATCCTCATCAATGCACATTGCTTAAAGTCATGTAGAAATGCCTAATGACTCATGACTGAAATTCTTGCCAAAACAAGAGAAACATCCTTGACTATAAAAACGAATGTAGGCGTTGGCTGAAAAACTAAGCGAGAGGGAAGTGAGGCACATGGAGGATGTAAGTCCAATTTTAGGTCTCTGCCTCACAGGTCGTACTTAACTTGTTCCTGAGCATAGCGGCTTGTATCCTGTGCTCAGCTCCCGCTGCCTAGGCTTTTCCTCACATATGTGGAGAGAAAAGAGTGTCGTTATTCACAGGTTCAACCTCAGATGGACAAGTGTCAAAACTTTACTGTTAGATCAATGGAATCTTGTGGCATTTCGAGACCTCAGCTCTTGGATTTCCTGTTGTTGTGAACCTGTAAAAGGGGGCGTGAGATGAAAAACTACTGACTGGGTGTGTTCTCAACAACTGTCCTTCATATATAAAAAAAATAAAATGAATGCTTTATTGATGAAAAGCTGTTTATACACCAGAATCACGTGGGGTGGCTCTTAGTTTACGGAGCTAACTAAACAATTTAACACAAACTAACACTCGGTCTATCTACAGCTGTCATATAACATCATGCAACCCACCAGCACCTTCCCCCAACACAAACACATACATCCAGGGGTGGTCCTCTGTCGCAGCAGCCTCGTAACGAAGAGAAGCACTTTGCAACCTCGCGGTCACCCTGATCTACAGGCAGTCTCTAATCCTCTATGAGGCATCATTCTGATCTTCTCATCCTGTTGTTTGGAGGAGTTTGACAACCCACAATCTCTAAACTAACATATTATGAGAGGGGGGGATTCGCTCATTAATGTCTGAGATCTTGAGCAGGAAATGAGATGAAACTCCTCCAAAAATCACAACCACACAAGCATTCATATTTTCATATATGCTAGAATTAGTGCATCAAGCTCTTCTGAGGGGGGCATGTGAGATTCGACTCCGGACATCCCTCTTTTGGGGGGTTTAAAATACTCATTATAGGGAACATAATGTTTATGTATTTTTTCAGGGGCCCTGAAAGAAAATGGCTCCATATGCATTGCGTATCAGTTGCACACCACATTCGAGCCCCTACACGCTGCCATTTACTAACATCAATGAATACAGGTTAAACAAAGCAGATATTCTTGCCTTCTTGTTCTCCTCTGTCAGTTTAACAACTCTCACATGCTGAAGTGATTAAACTGCAGCTTGTTGTTTTCCCTTCCCAAAGTAAAAAGGCTTCACGCAAAGAATGCTGAAAGATTTGCCACCCAACTGAGCTTTGGGTTATAGGAATGTTGGCTTGAAATATAAAAACTCTAATGAGCCATGAACATACAGTCTAAAATGTAAAATTTTTCAAAGGTCAAGTCAGCCGTGTTATTAAATATCGTGATGGCAGACCAAAGAATTTCCCTACATCCAACTTTTTGACTCTGTCTGACATCAATTTGTGATGCAGACACTGTGGTGACCATGAAATCTAGAAAGAAGAGATTTAAAACAGATACTCCATGTAGGGGAAGTATGGGAATCTTAGGAGGTCATTTATAAATAACTTCACTGCGAAAGATAATATCTGTACTATATCTTTAAACAAGCTAAATGTATACTCGAGAGGTAAACTATGTAAGACAAAATGGTATGCGTTTTATAAGATGGTATAATAAATATAAAATAATTTAACATTTAAATAATATTTTTATTTAAAAAAAAAAAAAAGATCTTGCTTTTTCAGATTTTTGCTATGTTCTGAGAGATGCCTCATCATTAGTAGGAGTAGCTCTTCCTCTTTTACTCCCATGTTCACGTACAACTCACAAACAAAGGTGATTGTGTGTTTAGGCAGTGGTATGTGGACTGGTGGTCTTTCACAGCACTGTTTTAATGCAAAGCTCAATCAAAAGAACCTGTCTCTCACTGGAGCGCTAAATGAGTGACACTCACCCACCATGCCGGACATTCACACCTTAGATGAAAGAACTGTAGGATAACGGCTTTTGCTTACATACCAGTAAGCTTCAGCCAGCCCCCCTCCACCCACCCTCACTTTTAACACCCCAGTGATAAGTCTGGAGTGGGCAAATGGCACAAACACCTGTCTGCAGTTCAAACACTGACATCGTCCTTGTGCAATCACCTGTCGGCCATGAGCTGTGAAAGGGCTTCTCACTTTTACGAAGCAGGAAGGGGCTTTTCATTGTCCTTGCGACATGGTTGGTTTGTTAAGTGGTTTGGGTCTCAGTGCATGGACCAGAGAGCTTGAATCACCCTCTAAATGGCCCTTTACAAAACAAACACTCATGTTTGCTTAGAAAGATGCATTAAAGTGGATGACACCAAAGTGAACTTTTTTCTTTTCTTTTTTTTTTTGCAATGCTACTTTCCAAATAGACCGCAATTAGTTTTAATTCAATTGTTTAGGTAAAGTTCATTTCTGTTTAAAAAGAGTTCTATGTGCACAATGAGAACTAGTGTTGTAAATCTCAACAGAGGAAATGCAGAAAAGAGGGATGAGCTGAACGAGAGAACATCAGAGAGTTGAGGGAGGAAATCCCACAGCAACCTGACCTCCATTTGAGCCAACATTACACATGAGTTCACCTACTCTCTCTCTTTTTCCCTTTCTCTCTCTCTCTCTATGGGTGTGGTAGGTACATCAAAAGCGAGTCTCTATAGACTATTCCCATTTAGGACATTTTGGCAAAAACAAGCAAGGTGGCACCAGCCACAAAAACACAGGCAATTTTTAAAACATACATCTAAACAAAGCACACAATTATAGGTCTCCCATGTAAACACACACAAAACCTGGCAAGTGCATTCTCAGAGTCCCGAGAAGCACCAGAGATAGAGGTCTCTTAAAGCACTGCATTCCTCTGCACTCATCCACAGTAGAGGAAACAGAGCCCTCTCTATCATCTGCTCATTCAGAGAGCTCATGGTCTGCATGTGATTTCAATATGGACACGGCAAGTCAACGGAGGGTCTGTTCGCATTCATGCTAATGCGAGAGCGGCTGTTGAAATGTTTCAACGGGAAATTAAACAAATCTTTTGGAATTTATATGTTTTCGTGAAGTTGTTATATTTGTAACAAAGGGATCAACAAACAAACAAAATAAATGTGTGAGATTGGCAGAGAAAGCCTTATGGAATACAAGGAAAACACGTGCATCATTTTGTCCTGAATGAAAAAAAAAAAACTTTCCAAAACAAAAAGAAAACTACTAATAAAAAACACAAAGTAAATAAGAAAAAAGTAAATAATAAAATATGTATTACAAAAAATAAACAAACATGTATTTGTACTGTTTTAAAGTGATTTTACTGGAGGACAAGACATGATATTATATATATACACCTTGATATATTTATTACCTTGATAAACATTTATTTATTTTAAGGATTATTTGACTTTTTACTGAAAGATAATACAAAAACATTAATGATGAAAATGATTGTCATCTAAATTTGGGTCAAAACGGCACTGAAACTCTTCATTCAGCCTGAACAGATTTCTTTTACCCTCTAAATAACTGTTGCAAGGATGTTTTTTATACCTGGTTCTCACAAGAGCATAAACAGTGCTCTGTCTTTTCAGCAGAGGCAGCATATTAGTGTTAGTGAGGGATATGGCAAGTGCAGTGACGGGTGGGGGTGGCCGAGGCACCTTGCAACAGCTGGACTGAATTAGCCGGGGGGATCGGGGGTGCGGGGGGTTTCTGAGACTGCTGGCGCCAGGAGCAGGCCAGCAGGTCAGGGTGGATGAAGATTACCAAAACACAAGCGGGCAGCCATGCCCTGCGGAGGGACGGGGAGGAGGGGGGAGCGGGGGTTCCTGGCTCACAGGCCTTCAGTCACAGGATGGGGCGGCAGGAGGACTTCCACTTCCTGTCAGATAACCCTTTCCTGTCCATATGACATCCAGAGAAAGAATGCCAGAAAAGAAAAACGGTAACAATTGTGATAATTAAATATAGTTTATGCTGTTAGTGGCTTTTACCGAGACGTACTCTCGCATCATAACTCATATCTCTGAGCGAACACAACATGAGATTAAGATATTTAGAAATAGCGAGAGAACGGAATGAAAACAGAGAGAACGTTGCTGTAAAGCTCTAAATATAGACGTTTTATTAGATTTGGAAGCCAAATGGCGTATAAACAAACTCAGCCACCATGTCTGGATGTGAATGTCCAAGAACAAATTCCATATGAGGTAGAGAAACACATTTACAGACGTTACAAGCATGTAGACATTGTGTCTAATGCACAAACAAGCCTCAGAAAACAGCAAGAAGTTACTTCAAACTACTTTTGTTTTGCCTTGGTGTGTGTGAGTGTGTGTGTGACCAATTAATCACAATTCACGAATGGGACCTGTAATAGAAAATATATTCACGAATAGGACCTGTAGTAGAAATGTATTCAAAACGGAGTATACGAACGCCCTGTTAGCTAAATGGTCATTGTCAGTCTATGAACGATGATTTACTCTGCAGAGTTATGGTTAAAGCGGAACATAAGGCCATCTTGTGGCCGTTTAAAATACAGCGCCCCAAAAAACTTATTGCCAATTACAGGAAAAACGAACTGTTTATTTTGGTTGCCAGTTGGTACAGGTATTTAAGCACATAAAGCCTAACTAACACTACAGTAATTACACGAAGAGACCTAGAGAGTCCTTTGAAAGTAGTGTGAGTTACCATTAGTCATTTCCCCAGTAAATCAGGATCTTTGGTTAGTTAGTCATAAAGAAGACACGTTGCATCACTTTTTTTTCTGGACAGAACGCACTTCAGAGGACGTGACTGGAAACAGTTTTGTATTTCATCAAAATGTGAAAAGCAAATTGTCCAGACTCTTTCTACACTACACCTGTACTACCGCTGACAGACTAGATATCTCTAGAGGGCGCCACACAGGCTAAAACGTTCATATATCAACACTTTATTCTAAAAGAAGTTAATTAACTTGTTCAGAGCAACACGTTTTTCATAAATCGCTTTCTCTTTTGAATATTGGAAAAAAGTATGAATTGACACAAAAGGTTCGTTCCCAAATAAATTCAAAACGTTTTCATTATTGTTACTACAATAGCTAAATAACAAATTATATAAATAAATACATGACTAAAGAAATATAAATAACAGAAATATGAAAAATAAGTAGTCTTATTGTTTTTTTCTGATTTTGCAATAGCTATTAACATAAATTAGCCTGTGATTATAAATGCATAAGGTTATATGGAATCCCTTATTTTATTTTGATGATGGAGCTGGCATATAATGGCTGTGACAAGGCAATATAAGTAATCCAATAATTATTAATCTCTGATCATTTTCGATATGAAATGTTGCTATTTTCATATGAGGCAGATCTAATTCAAATTATGGGACCTCTTTCATCTTAAAAACATCAACCTACTGAACAGCACAAGTTGCATAGCCTTAAGTACACTCTTAAAAATAAAAAAATAAAAAGATATTTTATGGATTGTTACTGGATGCCGCTGTATATGCATAGCATCTTGGTAAATGCTCTAAATTGTCAGTTCAGTATCACTGAGTGCAAAATGAACACCTAATTCACTAGAAGGGTCTAGTGACACTGCTCAAGTGCCTGAGACTCTGCCAAGAATCAGTACTTCTCAAGATGCTTCAAGGTTCACACCAATACCCCACAATGCTAGAAGTGCAAGTGATGCACACAACTGACACCCTTTCTCTCGCTGAAGACAGATTCCAAGCCCCTGAGGATTGCTATTACATGTGTCAAAGTAGTATTGCCATATTTTCCTGCCAAGCTGTTTATTATACATAGTGCTAAAGCAATTGAACTGCCTGATTTTCAGAGTTAGGTAGTGCTGTGGACATTGTCCAAAAAATACTGTAAATGCTCATTTATATCAATAAAAGCACTTGTTTTTACACAGATGTGCCAGACATTTGAAAAGCAGACAAATTAAATATATGTTAAATAAATATTAAATAAATGTTAATATTATTATTATTATTTATTGTATTCAATCTTCAGATGGACGGCTAGACAGTATTAACATAGATGTTAATATTGGGTTGTATTTTAAACACAATATTGTGCTTTAGCTAAATTTTTGACAATGAAAATATGAATTAAAGAAACGCCAAGGATTGGATTTGTGACACTTATAAAACCACATCTTTGATTAATTGGATAAAAAAAAAAATTATTGACTGACAGCCCTAATACATATATGCTCTATTATACTCACCATGGCTGCATTTATTTAATCAAATATATAGTTAAAGCAGTGATATTGTGCAATACTATTACAATTAAAAATGACAGTTTTTCATTTTAACATTTTAAAATGTAACTTTTTCCTGTGATAGTAACACAGAATTTTTAGCAGCCATTACTCCTGTCTTCAGTGTCACATGATCTGTCAGAAATCACTTTATTGCCTCTTTTCACAGACTATGATGATACGTTTCAATGGTCATAAGCATCATACATCCTAAATAAATCCCAAATAGTTTTTGTAAATATATGTGCATTTTTAACACTATACCTTTGCATCAAATTACAAAAAAAAACAAACCAATAACAAACAAAAAACAACTAGTGAAAGCTGCTGTGAGGGTGTTTCTAATATAGCAGCTGTTGGAGTGATGGTAAATTTGACATTGTTCAGTCCCTCTCTGTTCAGTGTAATAGGCACATTCGATACCTTGTGCTATTTCGCAAATGTGTATTTGTCTTCCAAATATAACAAAACAGCATATTTGACAAGAGTTACTGTCTGCAGTAATACAGATTTATAATGAGCCAAGGTAACATCCTGCCCTGCTGCTTCCGTCTGCTCGCAAAAACACCATTCATACATATAGCATATGCATTTTGTGCATTCAGTAACTTTTGCACTTATTTAATTATCAAATAACTAAATAAATAAACTAAGAAAAACGTTTAATGAAATGAACACACGGTCAAAGTAATGAAGCGCCCTCTACTGACTGAGTCTAAATGTTTTGATTGGAGCTCTACTGTCTGTTTAACTGAAGATAAAATTAATAAACCATTTACTAGAATGGGCGTGAGTATATGTGCAGTATTTTCATTTACAGCTACCACAATGTGCTTGCTAAGAATTTTGTGTTTTCAAACAAACGTGAGAAGGGAATGGTAAAGAATAAAAAAGGGCTTCACAGTTCAGATGCGGCTCTTTAGTCTTTGAGAAAGGCATGCTGAAAGCCATCTGTGTCATGGGCAGGCTGTGTCTGCGTTTAAGCAGTTGCTCCGTGAGACAGGTGCCACGCTCCCTCGGGACGGTTCAGAGGCAGAGTAAACTGACTTCAGTAGTGGGCAAACCCCCTCACATTCCACACCACCTTAAATATTAACTGTGGTCTCTGGCATGTGAATCACCGCCCTCATACGTTTCAGAGGAACCATGGGTAAAGATATGTGGAGGACAATGTAAATGTGTTTACACCTCATTCATCTGATGTACATGCTGTCTTCAGGTAGCCTGAGAGATGACCTCCGCGCAGACGGCACTCAGCAAGACATGCCAACTATATTAGCAAGATCTCCATATTAGCAAGTTATCAGAGCAACAACTGCTCAGACAAATGAACGAGGTTTAAAATTTCTTAACAAGACGATGAGGGACAGAGCTGCTTTCACTCTATACCCATGACAGAGCCTTCGTGGTTTTTCTTTTTGCTCAGTAAATAAAACTTGTTAGGGAATCAGGCCTGTTCTTTGCTGCCATGCTGTTTAGTAAATACAAAAATCTAATCAATACATTTATTTTTTTAAAAGACAATTAATACACATAACATAAACCTTTGTCAGATTGCTTAAACTGTTGAATAGCCAGATTTTGTTAACATTGTTTTAAAATGCTTCAGTTGTTTCTCCTGCCCATTTCTCCTCAGACTCAATGCTCACGTGGGTTGCCAGATGTAGCAGAAACAAACACGGCATGCCTTATACTGCAAAGTGAAGATTTGCTCAAGAGCTTTTTGGACATATGGTGAATACAATTTTTTTGTTTGTTTATGTTAAATGTAAGCCGATTATTACACATTTTTCAAAGAGTAATAAACTATTTCAAAGTTCTAAAGTTTTCAAACTAAAAATAAATGAAACACTGGTGTAGTTCATTTCAACAAAACGCCGCCTTCTAAAATAATTATCAATATATATTTTCAAAATATATTTGCACCAGTCTGTTGATGATCATCACCGCGTCAGTATGAAGTAGCCTAGGGACGCTTAATGCATTACTGGAATGAGGGAGGGATTGCTGCGATATCCCAAAGTGCGACCGCTTGTCTGCATTGGTTTAGATAAAGCCACGTGGCGGTGAGATAGCTGAGTGAAGGTATGCTGTGACAGGGCACAAATAGAAAACCTGCTAAAGATGCTGGTATCCCTAGTTAGGGCCAAAGGCCATGACTTAACCCCCCGAAAGACAGTCTATTGTCTGAAGCCACAGGGGTAGGAGCAGAGCCTCTCAACCCCCAACTTGCTAAAAGACTAATTGACTCATACGTTCATTGCCTGTTTGTGTGTTTGTGTTGGGCTCTGCTGAGGGTATTGAGTGAGATTACTGAAGAGCTGAGGTATTAACTCATGTCTCCTCAATACGCTTTCCAGTCTCCCAGCGGATGGATTGATGACTCGCGACAGAGACAGCGCAGTTGCTGAAAGGTTTTGCGGACGATTAGCTGACATCCAAGTGTTGAACTGAATGGAGCGGCTGCTGCTATCTGGCACCACTGAATTTGCCTTTAAAGGGTGCTGGTGGAAGTTAGCACTATTTTATTTGAAACACTGACATGCTTTGCTATTTTTTCTACTACCACTTGCAGAGCTGGGTGTTTATTTGAATTATCAGGTCTCATATGACAAATTAGGTATGTATGTGTGGTGGTCTACCCCCTTAAAAGTGTGTGTGTGTGCCTGTAAATCTCAGCCTCCCTTCACTTCAGTCTTTAAGCCCGCTGGCATTCAATGCACAATGATCTAAAACAACTGTGACCCAACTGCAATTGCAACTTTGATTCCAGGAATCCCTGTTTCAATCGAGATGATCTGACTTAACTCCACTGTTTCGCAACAGCTGATTAATATGCAGATAAATATACGCACGCACAAAAGTCTGGGTCGTTTCTGAGTTGTGTTGCTGAATTACAGTGGTTATTTCACAGCCATTTTAATCCGCGCATGAAAATAACAGGATTTAAAATCTTACAGGGACCCTCCGATTTCATTATCTCGCACATTTTATCTGTCGACGTTTTTTTTATGCACAGTCTTGCAAGTGAGGCTGTACATAACCCAGCTGCCACACTTATGAAGCATCCCAGAATAGCCCTCAACTGCCCTGCTATATCTAACCAAAGTGCAAGAAAGTTGCCGTCATCAATGAAACACTCAATGCTTTGCCAAAAGATAGCTGCAGTTCCATTAACTACAACCATTTGTAGTGGTTTCACTAAATCGCTGTAATAGCAGCAACAGGTTTCACATTTTTTTAATTCTTCACTTTGTTAAACAACGTCTTGCTCACGCTGATACAATGAGCAGCGCGAGAGTGCTCAGTGTCTTTAACAATAGGCCTTGTCGATTGCTCTTTGTCAGGAATGTCAGCCTTTGGCATGAGGCAGGGATGGAGTATTCTCGTCTATATTGGGACGCTATGAGCCCCCTCCCCTTTTGGTCCACACTCTTTACTCCTTTTCCACATACAAGGACACTGATCTCAAGGTCAGATCCACTGGGGCCGGTGTGTAAAAAGAGGCGCTCTGCTCCAACACACTCAATGACTGCACTGACACCATAGTGGAAAAGTAGCAGCGGCTGCCTGCATAATAAGCTGGTTTTAGGCCTGTTATTTTAGCACTTTGTCTGGAAAGTTCTGCACCACACCTGCTGTTTCATATATCAAAAATGTGTGTTGGCAGTGAAGTGGCACGAATGTGTGAATTAATTATTTCATGAGAAGCCAGTTCTTTTTTCAAAATATTTCACACTGATCTTATGATTAAAAATGAATGCAGCCTTGTTGGCTGAATCACACCGAATGATATTTTTCACAAATAAAACCAGTTTCGACGCAGCACAATTCCTTACAAATAAATTATTTACAATAATATTAATATATGATATGGAAAATGATTGATAGTTTATTGTTATATTCTATTCCCAATGATCGTTACATCATTTTTATCACAGATTTTTAGACAGTTGGAGTTACTGTGTTTATTTTACTACTACTCTGTCAGAAACCTGTGTTTGTTTCCATGGTGGAAGAAAATCCCTCTCAATTATGTTGCTATTATCATTAAGGGCAATGGATCTTGGCTTATATTGGCATGTATTTTTAGCATCCCATATCATATCAAGCACAAGGGACCCTTCAGTAATTTCGTCTAGGGTTGCATTTACTGTGGCCACACACACACACACACACACACACACACACAATACCTCCCTCCGCTGGCGTTTACAACAAAGGATTCCGCAAACAAGCAATTAGAGTAAGGGAGAAGACCGAACACATGGCCATTATGTTCACCTAAGACTTGTACTGTATGTTGAGGAGAGAATTGTTGACGAGTTATTGAAGAGATGTTAAAGAGCCAACGTTAAGGGTGTTGCTTGTTGCCGCTGAGTGGTTCTCTGTAACCTTTATCCAAGCAGGGACCAAGGGGAATTTACAGTAACCACAGCCGTTTACACGACTGTCGTGTTGAAATCAAAGCATAATTCTGAAAAAAATATTAATAATTGACTGAGAAAACTTTAAGGAGAAACATGTTCATACTTAATTATTACTGGATTCATTAAAAACCTAGGTGTTAAGTTGATGCATAATTGCACACACTTGTTCAGGGCTGATAATGCTGCCATTATCACTAAACACCATTTTGAAATCAGTTTGATATAAAAAAACAAAAAAAACAAAAAAACTGAAACAGAATAGATTCAATGTACAGATTCAAATGACAGATAATAGTAATAAAAAAGAAATCATAGTGTTAAAAGGAAAAGCAACTCACTAATTACTTTACTCAATTCACTTTGTACATAATTAAATTTTACATTAATTCTGAAGTGAGAAATGTAATTAAAAATGTAAGTTAAACAGATGAAATTTAATGCTTAATGGTGGAAAAGCTCAATAAAAATTTTTTTTCCACTTACCAAAACATCTTAAATTTTATTTTTTAATTATTGTTAATCGATTTGATTTGAATGCTGTAGTCTTATGATTGCTGTTTTTTACACAAAGCAGAAAAAATATTATTTAAAATCAGTGCTGTTAATGTATTGATTGATGAAAATTTTAATGTAACTATTAAAAAAAAAAAAAAAAAAAAAAAAGGAAACTATCACACACTCACTATAAGTTCCCTCAAAGTAGCCTGCAAAAAATAATGCTGCTATAAAAATAACTTTGGGTAAAGATAAAAATGTGGCTTGCCCTTTTGTGTCAGATTGGGCACAGGGTAAGCACCAATAGGCTCTGGAGGAGGTGACACATGATAATTTTTGTGACCGTGACCTTGGAGGAGATGATAAAAGGAGTTTGCCCACTCCACCCATTTAGTCCGTGTTAAGGTCAGTTGACAAATTATGACTGGACACCTTAACATTTGCTTGAGCATTTGTTTATATTACTACAATGATAACAGAAATCATAAAATACCGTCAAAACAGTTTCTTAAATGTAAAAGCTAATTTTCTGCCAGTAATGAAACGCCTTGTTTAATATACATTTAAACATTGCAATTGTGATGATTGCTTTAATGTTTACAAGTTTGTATTTTGATTTTAATCAACATAATATTTTAAATGAGTTTTTTTTTCTTCTCTTTATTGTATTATTTCATTTGTGAGTGTAAACTAAAACGTTTGTCTTCTTTTCAGGTTATCTGGAAAGTGTTGCCTTCAGTAAGTAAGGGATCGGTGGATTTATCATCATGTCGAGATTGTTGGATATGAAGGAGTTTGGGGAAGCTGCTCCGTTTCTGCGCAAATCCGACCTGGAGCTGCTGGCGGCGCAAACGGTGGCGTTTGATGGTACTTGAGATCTGACTTCAACAAATGTTTTACGGCGGATGCAAACACTTCGATTCTATTTCAAATAGCCTTCTTGTTTACGCGGCGGCTTTTTTTGGTGTTCGTAATTGCATGTTGGGTTCTTAACGTGTAACGCTGAAAAGGGCATAATGAGGCGAATTTGGCATTGAATGATCGGATTTCTGATAAGCCAACGAAAAACTTTGTCGGCGCCTGGATATTGATCACTGACAGGCTCCCTTGTGCGCAGGAAAGAAACGCGCTTGGATACCAGATGAAAAGGACGCGTACATTGAGGTGGAAATCAGGGAGATTGATGGTGACAAAGTCATCGTTGAGACCAAGGACGGGAAGGTAACACTTTTTAGAGAAATTAAATGCATCATGTCAAAAAAATATAAGGACATCCCAATTTAATAATTTGTAGATATGTCAAAATAAACGAAATTTTGCTTCATTATGAGGCTAATAGTGCTTCTGAACGGTTTAGATATCAGTTAATGAAATTAAATTGTAAAAATGACTTTGTAAAATGGCTAATGGCGATTGCGGTAGGCTATTTTAATTAATAAATGTACGAACAAGAAATATTATTTTGGGTTTAAGTTATTGTAACTTACATTCGTTTAAAGCTTTTGGCTTGCTAAGAAAACAACGGCCTAAAAAAAATTAACACTGCGTAACATTTAATTATATGCTTTAGTAGTAGGCTACTATTTAACTATAATCCAAGCCAGCTATTTTTATTTTTATTTTTTTTTCATAAAATTGATAAGTTAACTATCACGTTAGTCGGCCATGTAGCTTGCCTTTCTTTATTTTAACTTTGCGTCGTCCACTCTGTATCCTTCCGGTGTGATGTTCTTGTGACTAGTTATTTTCCCCCTGAGCTTTCAGCTATTTATTCACTTTTACCGCGTTTTGAACATATTTAACACGTTTAGGCAGCTCTACACAGTTCCTTCTACTGATATTACAAGCTGCCGTAGTAACAGTTTTCAGACTCCAGATGGCGCTACTAACGTCTAAGCGCGCTACAATAAAAAGACAAGGACGTTAGGAAAATAACTAAACAAACAAAATAACAAATACTTGAGAGCTCAGTGCGCAATTAATCCATAAGAATCAGTTATTCCCTTTAATAATGCGTCATATTTTCATGTCCCATGTTATCTATAACCGTGTTTTGGCCCTGCTTAAATCCTGCAGTGTTTAACTGTGAAGGAGGATGACATTCAACAGATGAACCCTCCGAAGTTTGACATGATAGAGGACATGGCCATGCTCACACACCTGAATGAAGCTTCGGTGCTCTACAATCTGCGGAGACGCTACAGCAATTGGATGATCTATGTTGGTACCATCACATCACAACTCAAAGCAAAGAAAAGATCTGCCCTTTCTCACTAATCTTTGATGCCCCAAATAGCTTGACCGGAGCATTAAACATAGAGGGGCGGCACTATTCATAGAACTTTACAGTCACAGTAATGAATTTACCACTTGCCTTTGCCAAGGGACAAATACAAGTGATTTCCCTAGAGGCATGTCCTTTACAACTACCACAGTCAAAGTAGTGCTTCATAAAGTCATCTACGGGAAGTTATGTTTTCCTTAAGAGCATTTAAACAGACTGTATACTTTGGAAAACTAAAACATGAAAGTGCATATATGAAGTTAACAGTAAAATTATCATGGGAAAAAGTCACATTGTGAGATACAACAGCACACTCATATGGCAATTTTTAAGTATTCTTAATTCTTCGGCCAATTCGTCTACATTTTTACAATCTCATTAATGTGTTTTGACTAAACCAAAGCAGTTCATTTTAAAAGCTGAAGTCAAAATTCAACCTGAAATAACATTCAGATTTTGTACATAAAAGATCATTGACTTTTTTAGCTCTTTAATTTAAGCATCATAACAAAACTTTGTATATTACAAATCATATGTACATTACCGCTTCTTTTTACGGACCGGGCTTAAAATACAACCCTCTGTTTTATCTTTATATCCATCAAGGCCTGAAAAAGGATTTTGTAATTTATCCTGACTGGATGCAATACCAGAGTTTAATTTGTCAAATCTTCTCGTGGCAGACATATTCTGGACTCTTCTGTGTGACCGTGAACCCATATAAATGGCTTCCCGTCTACACGGCTCCTGTAGTGGCTGCCTACAAAGGCAAGCGTCGCTCCGAGGCTCCACCTCACATCTATTCCATTGCTGATAATGCCTACAATGACATGTTGCGCAGTAAGTATTATATTAAAGGACTGCTTGTCTCTGCCCTCTACAGTAACTTACAGGAGGAATAACTTCATAAAGGTCCTTTATGACCTGAGACAAATGTTATATTGTTAACTCCCACAGATCGTGAGAATCAGTCCATGCTAATCACGTAAGTTTTGACATACCTGAACAGACATTTTCAGTGTGGAAAAAACTATTCAGCCACTGAGAATGTCATTTTTGATGTTTGTTTCTTTATGGAACTTTTTGTTGCACTGTTTTTTGTTTTTTTTTAAGTTCTTTGCTGTGCTATTTTTCTTTCTTTTTAATTTTTTAAATGTCTTATCATTCAATCATTTCTTGATACTCATAGCGGAGAATCTGGTGCTGGCAAAACAGTAAACACGAAACGTGTAATTCAGTATTTTGCCATAGTAGCGGCTCTGGGTGAGGCATCGACTAAAAAAGGAGTAAGACACAAGCTCTCTCGGCTTCCCTCAAATCATCTCCCTCTTATTTTTCAATCAGCTTCTTCTTCTTTTTTTTTACCTCTCATGCTGGCAGGTGTTTGTCATTTTTATTTTGAAGTCGCTCCTCATCTAGGTGTCCGGCACATTTTCACAGTGATATTTTGTGACAAAGTTAACTGTTATGGACATCCAGAGTGAGGTTTGACTATCCCTTCCATTTGCATATATCTTTTTTACCTAATTTTCCCAAATGTTTTTGTGGGGTGAACCTGACTCCATGTGTCTTCTATAGCTTAACCCCAGCACATCATCTCCTGCATTTTTCTTCCTTGTTCTTGAAACTGTTCTTTTCTGTGAAACAAATTCGTGATTAACATTTAAGCTTTCCTTTTTTCTGTTTCAAGTAGGCCCAGTCTATTTCGTTTTCCTTGATTTCAGCTTTTTGTCTTCATTTTTAAATCCATTATTCACAGAATAATTTTCTCTGATGATAATAGGGTGTGATTGTTAAATACTTTGATGTATTTGATGTGAGCTAACAAAATTTTACCCCATTTTTCATTCATTCATTCATGCATTTTCAGTTATTTTTTAATCTATATTTTAACTATTCTGATGACAGATTGTTAATTAGCGTAGTATCATACCTCTTAAAAATGCATTATATTGCATTCACATTAATTAATCAGGCTGTTAAATGTAGAATGAAATAAAAAAATAAAATATAATAACAGAACATGAGAAATATGTACTCTTTTACGAAACAACAATTTTTATTTGTTGTTGTTTTATGTTTTAAGGCCCCTGCCACTAAAACAGGGGTGAGTATATCTTCACATGTGGGGAAATACTGCATAAACTGCAACAAATAGAGCTCATAAACTTATCATTTATAAATTTATGCTCCTCAGGGTACTTTGGAAGACCAGATTATTGAAGCTAATCCGGCAATGGAGGCTTTTGGAAATGCCAAGACATTGAGGAATGATAACTCATCCCGTTTTGTGAGTATTTAACACTCACTACATAGACCAAAGGTGTAGATTTTTTGGTGTAAATTTTACACCTGGTGTAAAATTGAATCAAGCATTGTTGATTCAATTATGGCGTATTTCCTTAAATCCCTCTTTAGGGTAAATTCATCAGGATCCATTTCGGACCAACTGGGAAACTGGCTTCCGCTGACATTGATATATGTAAGTAAATGATTCAAAGAATGATGATGGCCCTCCCTTCATGTCATTCCAAAATGTAAAAATATTTCCAATTATTTCTCAAGATCTTTTGGAAAAATCCAGAGTGATATTTCAGCAGCCTGGGGAGCGTAGTTACCATATCTACTACCAGATCATGTCACAAAAGAAGCCTGAACTTCTCGGTAAGATGAATGCTACAATTACAAATATGCAACAATATTTTGTTGCCATTTTATAAATACATTTATTGTTTACTTGTGGATTTCAGACATGCTTCTGGTCTCTTCAAACCCCTACGACTACCATTTTTGCTCCCAAGGAGTGACAACGGTAGAGAGTATGGATGACGGGCTGGAGCTTATGGCTACTGATGTAAGCTTTAAAATCACCTCTAAAACCAACCAAACAAGCAAAAAAAAAACTGCTAAATCATTCTCTTGCCCATCTAGCATGCCATGGATATCCTTGGCTTCACTCCAGAAGAAAAGTATGGCTGCTATAAAATAGTAGGGGCCATCATGCACTTCGGGAACATGAAATTCAAACAGAAGCAGAGGGAAGAGCAGGCAGAAGCCGATGGCACTGAAAGTGAGTATAAATCTAGAATGTAGTTAGTATTACAGTTAAAGATGATCCATAGCCCAAATGAAATAATCTTTCCAGGTGCTGATAAGGCCTCCTACCTGATGGGTGTTAGCTCAGCAGACCTCATAAAGGGTCTTCTGCACCCTAGAGTGAAGGTGGGCAACGAGTATGTGGTTAAAGGACAGAATGTCGAACAGGTGAGAAGTGTTCCCAAGTTCCTTTCTCATTAGATGTATGTCTGTAGCTACAAAAACAGAATTATTTTGCTATGGCACTGATAATGCATGTTGAAACCACTGACATTTACTGGTGATCTACTAAGATACAAGGAATAACACAGCCTGAGAAATCAGCTTGGTATCTAGGCAACTGTTGCAATCCATGTGAGTGACAGCTGTGATCTTCATGTGCTCCACACACATTGTGTGGCTCCACCAGGTTAACTATGCAGTGGGAGCTCTGGCCAAAGCCACTTATGACCGCATGTTTAAGTGGTTGGTGGGGCGTATAAATAGGACGCTCTACACCGTTCTGCCGCGCCAGTTCTTTATCGGAGTACTGGACATCGCCGGCTTTGAGATCTTTGAGGTGAGTGACTCTCGAAATTCCACACCGCACTTATCTAGATTTCCGTCGGCATTCACACTTGTGCATCTGTCATGTGGATTCTCTCAACAGCTCAACAGCTTCGAGCAGCTCTGCATCAACTTCACCAATGAGAAACTGCAACAGTTTTTCAACCACCACATGTTCATCCTGGAACAGGAGGAGTACAAAAGGGAGGGGATTGAATGGACGTTTATCGACTTTGGGCTTGACCTCCAGGCCTGCATTGACCTCATTGAAAAGGTTTTTTTTTGTACTTAAAACAGTGAGATGAAATACAGTAACTATTCATGAAATGCCTTCTGAGCTGTTTTCTCTTTGTTAGCCCTTAGGAATCATGTCCATCCTTGAAGAGGAGTGCATGTTCCCTAAAGCTACTGACAGCAGCTTCAAGGCAAAGCTGTTTGACAATCACCTTGGCAAATCTGCCAATTTCCAAAAGCCAAGGCCTGACAAGAAGAGAAAGTATGAGGCTCACTTTGAACTAGTGCACTATGCAGGAGTGGTGAGTTTCAACTATACAGCTCCAATAAGATAAAATTTAAAGGTCATTTAGACAGAACTACAAATATTCATGATGCATTGAAGATTAGTCTTGGTGCTTTTTGAACTGAAAAACAACTTAAGCCAGTCAGTTTGCTGGTCTTCCATTCTGGAAAGCGCCTTCTAAAATTATCTATGATATAATTTTAATGTAGATATTTTAAATATTTTTATCTGAATTTCAGGTGCCATATAATATTATTGGTTGGTTGGACAAAAACAAAGACCCCCTGAATGAAACAGTGGTAGCTTGTTTCCAGAAATCAGCCAACAAGCTTCTAGGTAGTCTCTATGAGAATTATGTTAGCTCTGACTCAGGTAAATATACCTCATAATCTACCTGAAGTATGCCACAATTCTCCTCTAAACCATAAAATGCTCCTAAATACAACTTTTCCCTTTAGCCTCTGACACAAAAACAGGTGGCAAGGAAAAGAGGAAAAAAGCTGCTTCCTTCCAGACAGTGTCACAGCTACACAAGGTGGGAATACAACCAAACATTACTTCACTTAGTGCAAATTAGTTAGTAATAACAGATGGTCAGATATTCATGGTAATTAAAACAATAAAATCAAAACTCTTCTGTACTGAGAGGGAGGCAGTTAAGACTTGCAGTGATGTTTAGAGAAATGACACATGAACATCACTTTAAGTCTGTGCTGGCTCCCGTTCCCTTTCTACAAAGAGCACCATCAACTCAAGGTAAGTCTAGAAACATATCTGACAGTGTTTTGGAGAAAGATACTTTTGAATATGTTATGATTGATTGCATTTGCTTTGTGCGAAGTAAAAAGATTAAGAACTTCTGTACAACAAGACTTGGAGGACTTTATGACCGTTTCTTTTTCTCTAACTTCAGGAGAATCTCAACAAACTGATGACAAACTTGCGAAGCACTCAGCCCCATTTTGTGCGCTGCATTATCCCCAATGAGACCAAAACACCAGGTGTTGTAACCAATGAGCGCTTCAACACATCCAAACCGACAGGATTATGATAGGAGTCGCTATTTTTGAGCATTAAACAATGTCACAGCTTAGTTTTACACTGAAACAACAACCTGAAAGAGAATCTAAGTTGCACAACCTCAGTGCAAATGTCTAACTGACATCTTTTTGCAGGTATCATGGATTCTTACCTGGTGCTCCATCAGCTGCGCTGTAACGGAGTCCTGGAGGGTATTCGCATTTGCAGGAAGGGATTTCCTAACAGAATACTTTATGCCGATTTCAAACAACGGTGAGAAGAGCTACTATTACTACCTTGTGTACTCTTGAGAACATCAAAAAATGCAAAATGAACTATAATAAAATCTTGAGATTATTTCATTTTTAGATATATAAAATTAGTATAATTTCTCTGTGTAAACATGTTTTGGTCAAAGTGCTGTACACAAACAAAATTAGACATCAACACTTTTAAAAGTTAAACTGTGTCATTTCTGGGGTGCTAGGGGCAATAAATGCAGTTGAAAAAATAATAATTGTTTCTAAATCTCTTACCACCCTTTGCTTTAAAAAACTGACTTAAAGCTGTATATTCACAATAAACTTTTTAGTAAGCAATTGCTCACTCCATCTTTGACCTTCAGTGGCTAATTGGTTATAAGCCAATTGTTAAGTAGTGCACATTTCTGTACAAGTTGTTCTGTACAAATCTGGAATAACTACGTTGGCATAATATCTTAAAAAATAGAGAATAAAAATAAACAATCTATATTTCTCTTTTTCACAGTTATCGCATTCTAAATCCTCACGCCATCCCTGATGACAAGTTTGTTGACAGCAGGAAGGCTGCAGAGAAACTTCTGGCTTCACTGGATATCGACCATAATCAGTATAGATTTGGACATACTAAGGCAAGTCAGACTTCAGCCAGTAAAGGGTTGTTGCTTTCAGCCTCAAGCAATGGGGCATCAATCACAGGTTAACTCTGTACACAAGACAAAATGGGCTAAATCAACCTGTCTGTGTCTTTGCATTACAGGTGTTCTTTAAAGCTGGTCTGCTGGGGCACCTGGAGGAGATGAGGGATGAGCGTCTGGCTAAAGTTCTCACTCTACTGCAGGCCGCCAGCCGTGGCAAGATCATGAGGATGGAGCTGAAAAAGATGACGGAGAGAAAGTAATAAATTATTCTATGCAACACAAAAAATACAATGGCCCCCAAGAAAAACATTTATACAAATAATAGTGTTAGATAACATTTCCAACAAGGTTACACTTATTTTAAATAAAGATATTTCACAAAGGAATGTTGGTAACACTTTAGAATAGGTAACACTTGTTAATTATTAACTACGACTTTTCCCATTTTAAATTCCTAATCTGCTGCTTATTAATAGATAGTAAGGTAGTTGTTAAGTTTGGGTATTGAGTAGGATTAGTGATGTAGAATAAGGTCACGAAGAATAGGGCATTAATATGTGTTTAATTAGCACTAACAAATGTTTAATATTCTAGTAATATGCATGCCAAAAGTCAACTAATAGGTTTAACCATAAAATAAAAGTGTTTGGTTTTATATCGTCATATTTAATGCAAAATGTAAAGAAATTTATATATTTTAAGCATTTTGGGGTCGCTGCATATAGATTTAGAGATTTTCATAATATAAAATATGAAGTTACATATTCAGACAAAATTTCATGATCAAAAAGGTCTGAAGCACCTCTCACATAGATATAACTTTCAAACCAAGCATCAGTGCACAGAAATCTACATATTGGAAATCTTTCGCCCTGCCACAAAATTCCGGGCATTCTTATTGAAATTACTCGATTTTGACTATAACAAATCACTAAATGACCATATATGCAAACACAGCTTTACCCTACTAATGGTTTTAATCCACTTGAATGGAGAAAAAGGCTTCTATATGTTTATATTCCCCGTGTTCATGTGCAGTCCCACACAAATATACAGTTTTACCTCTAATAAAGTTAGCAACAAGCTGTTGTTACATGATATCTCTCAACCCTCAACATATGAGAGGTATTTTGGGGCCATGTAGATGGAGTGCGTGAGGCGTGTGTCTTCAGACATGCATTTGTCTGGAAGAGACCCTTCATATGCTCCGACACTCTCTGTGAAACGTAAGGTTCTCCATGCCCATATCTATAACCTCCACCCTTCCCCTTATTAGACAATGCAGATGGTGTCCTTAAAGCCCAGAAGCCCAGTGGGTCACAAGGCAGCTGCTCACCCTACTCCCCACTAAAAATACAGGCCAGCTCTCTGCTCAAAGGTCTGTTTTGCCAAGGCGCCTGTTCTTCTAAAGGACCACATTGAAAGCATATCTGCAGACTGGCAAAGGATTAAAGTCGGTGGTTCACAGAAGGCCTCAGTTTCTAAATAAATATTAGACACTTCACCTTTTGGGTGGCCTGGAGCACAGATGCATGGCAGCTATTTGATCAGACCGAATACTCGGCCGCCATCCGCTAACACATAACCACAGTACTGTGAAAGCAAGTGCATGACATCTGAAAGCCGCCCCAGTAATAGACTAACTAAAATGAGCCACGTTTCACACATTCATGGACGTAAGCCAGTGGGTCATATGGGGGTGACACAATCTTCCCATGATCAGTGTTGTTGTTGTTGTTGTCAACTAAAACTATTAAAATTAATTTCCCTAACTGAAAGAACAAGAAATAAAATATAAATATTAGAGCTTTAATAAATTTGGCTTTGCAACTCACTGAATTAAAAATACATTTTAGTACTAAACTTACTGAAGCTAAAAAATTAAATTGAAACAAATATAATTAGAAAAAATAAAACTATTTTAAAATAGGATAATTAAAATAGCACTTAGATACATTCAAGAAGATACATTCAAATACTTCAAAATTGAATTGAAAATATTAATAAATACAGTATAAAATAATACTAAAGCAACAATGATGCATTAATAGTTAATGTGGTTTATGTGGTTAACACAATGATTTTATAGTCTTAAGTATGGATGAATGATATGACTGCAAAAATATTTGTGTTGCAATAACTCTAAAACTAAAATAGACGTTGTATTGTTAAAAACAGGCTTGTACCCAAAGCCACTTAGTATCATGGCTGTAAGTATGGAAGCCAGCCTTTCAATGTAAAAATACAATCATGTCATGTAAGTGGACTGTATTTTAGTAAAGTTTAAAAATAAAGAAACAAAAATGTAAAACTTAATGCTAATAATTTTAGATCTTGTTCAAGTACATAGGAGCTATAATTATATCAATAAAGATGGCCACCAAATTGAATGATATGTCTTAAAAATACTAAACCTACATCTGATTATTCCTGCCTCTTGTCTTTAGGGAGGCTCTTATGATAATCCAGTGGAATATCCGGGCTTTCAACATTGTGAAGAACTGGCCTTGGATGAAACTCTTCTTCAAAATCAAGCCCCTGCTGAGGAGCGCTGCCACAGAAAAAGAACTGGCTGCTCTAAAAGAGGAGTTTCTGAAGCTTAAGGAGGCACTGGAGAAATCAGAGTCCAAACGTAAGGAACTGGAAGAGAAACAGGTCAGCCTGATCCAAGAGAAGAATGACCTTTCCCTGCAGCTTCAGGCAGTGAGTATCAATGGCAATTGTACTTATAGAGTATTTTGTACAGCTTATATAGTATATCCAAGGCACAGATTTTGAAATAGTCCAAAAAAAAAGATTTTTTTTTACTAAATTGCTTAATTTTACTTTTCTATCACTCAACAGGAGCAGGATAACCTGGCAGATGCAGAGGATCGTTGTGACCTGCTCATTAAGACCAAGATTCAACTTGAAGCAAAAGTGAAGGAATTGACTGAACGCTTGGAAGACGAAGAGGAGATGAATGCTACTGTTCTTGCAAAAAAACGCAAGCTGGAGGATGAGTGTGCTGAGCTGAAAAAGGACATTGATGATCTGGAGATAACCTTGGCCAAGGTGGAGAAGGAGAAGCATGCCACTGAAAACAAGGTTTGCCCATTCTGTTGACGAAAATGAAGGTCAAGCTTTGTTGAAGGTCGAGCCACTGTGAAGTCTGTTAAACTAATTTAAGTCCCTTTTCACAGGTGAAGAATCTGATAGAAGAGATGGCAGCTTTGGATGAAACTATTCTGAAGCTCACTAAAGAAAAGAAGGCCCTACAGGAGAGTCACCAACAGACATTGGATGACTTGCAGACAGAGGAAGACAAAGTCAACACTCTGACCAAGGCCAAAGCCAAGTTGGAGCAGCAAGTAGATGATGTAAGTTGAATAAATGTTAACAGTTCCAAAAAGAAGAATAAATCCAAAATCAGTAATACACTATAATTCCATGTTTTAGTTGGAGGGGTCCTTGGAACAGGAGAAGAAATTGCGGATGGACCTGGAACGGGTCAAACGCAAGATGGAGGGCGATCTCAAGCTGGCCATGGAGTCTGTCATGGACCTTGAAAATGACAAGCAGCAATTAGAGGAAAAGCTAAAGAAGTAAGAAGATATCACATGACAGGATGCTGTAAAATATTTCTGTTATTATATTCTCTTTTGTTTTGTAGAAAAGATTTTGAAATGAACCAGATCAGTTCGAAAATTGAAGATGAGCAAGTGCTCATCATCCAGCTTCAAAAGAAGATCAAGGAATTGCAGGTGAGTCAAACTGAACTGTTCAATTTCTAAATTTGTGCCGCTATCAGGACATTTTCATGCATTCTTTCATTGTGTTTTAGGCTCGTATCGAGGAGCTTGAAGAGGAGCTGGAAGCAGAGCGTTCTACTCGAGCGAAGATGGAGAAACAGCGATGCGATGCCTCCAAAGAGCTCGAAGAGCTCAGCGAGCGTCTTGAGGAAGCTGGAGGTGCCACGTCAGCTCAAATTGAGATGAATAAGAAACGGGAGGCAGACTTTCTAAAACTGCGTCGTGACCTTGAGGAGGCCATATTGCACCACGAGGCTATGACTGCCGCACTGCGCAAAAAGCATGCAGACAGCGTGGCTGAACTGAGTGAGCAAATTGACAGCCTTCAGCGGGTCAAACAGAAGTTGGAGAAGGAGAGAAGTGAGGCCAAGATGGAGGCAGATGACCTAACCTCCAATTTGGAGCAGCTGGCAAAGAGCAAGGTGGAAAATATGTTGCACCACATTCTGATCTAATTTAACTAGTATTAATTTAGCTTTGACTTTAACACTGAAAAATCATGGGATGATTATAAACAAGCTTAGGTCTTAAATCTTTTTAGTTATTTGCCAATTTAGTTAGTTTGTATATAATTGTTTTTTTAGCAAATTATTTATAATTATTAAATTATAATAAGGCTGGGAATCATGGATTTACAACAAACAATATTTTTACTGCTTTTATTAATATGGCTTAGTGTTAATATTTAAATATACTCAAACATTTCTACATTTACATTACAGTCAGTTAGCAGACGCTTTTTCCATAGCAGCCTACAGGTGAGGACAATAGATGCAATCAAAACCAACAAAAGAGCAATAATATGTAAGTGCTATGACAAGCCTAGTCTAATGCAGTACAGTAGCAGATTTTTATAATTAATGAACACAGGTAGAATAGAAAAATAATAGAGAATACTAGTAATAGAGGGTACATTTTAAAGCAAAAATAGTGTTAGAGGGTCAAGTTTTTTTTTATATATAAAACAATTCAAGTTGTATAAAATAACATCATTAAATCTATTACAAACAAACCTAGATAAACAAAAGCCAATAGTATATCTATTAATTATGATTAACCTAAATTAATAAACGCTGTGATCTAATGTAGCAAAAAATAGGCCTGTATTAGGGTGCCCAACCCTGCTCATGGCGATCGACTGTCCTGCAAAGTATAGCTCCGACTCTAATCAAATACATAATTTTAAGCGATCCTGAAAACCTTAATTAGTCACTTCAGGTGTGTTTGATTAGAGCTGAAGCTAAACTTTGCAGGACAGTCGATCACCAGGAGCAGGATTGGGCACCCCTGGCCGATATAATACAACACATGAATAAGGCTTAAGAAACCATCATATAAAACAAAAGATTCAAACCCCTAACTTAAAGAAAAAACTTGCCAAGAGCAATAAAAACTTCACAATACAATGAAAGATTGCTATAAAATAACAGCACATTGTTCTGAAAAATTATCCAGAAAAAACATTTCCTTAACTTCAGGCATGGTAATAAAAAAAAGATATCCTGACAATTGCATTCAGTACACTTGGCATCTGCACATCCTGAAATAGCCAGACAGTCTTCATAATATTGACTTAGATTAATCATAAATAGTATACTCATTAATAGTGCAATTTTGACTTTCTACACAAACACACATACATACAATTTTATTAATTATCTAAAAATATTACAGTCTACCACTGAGAAAACGTGTCGGCTCTATGAAGACCAGATGAATGAGTCAAAAGCCAAAGTGGAGGAGCTCCAAAGGCAACTGAGCGACACTAACACACAGCGAGCCCGAGCTCAGGCTGAAAGCGGTATATAAACAAACTACCTACTAAAGACATTTAAAAAGAACCACTGAGACATTCATGCATTGGTTTGAGGCATCTAATATGCTTACTAGCTCTAAAACATTTTTCCATAATTTTTCCATAATGCAGCTGAGCTGGGCAGAAAGCTGGAGGAGCATGAAGCTCTGGTGTCTCAACTGCAGCGCAACAAAAACTCTCTTAGCCAAAACATAGAGGAGCTCAAGAAACAGCTAGATGAAGAATCCAAAGTAAGAGAAACCATTTTTCTCACTGCTCAACTGCTCATTGTTCCTGCTTTAATGTGGAACCAATTTCTACTTTTGATTTGTCTTTGACATCTGCTCCTTTCAGTCAAAGAATGCCTTGGCTCATGCCCTGCAATCATCCAGGCATGACTGTGATCTGCTGCGGGAGCAGTACGATGAAGAGCAAGAGGGAAAATCTGAGCTGCAGCGTGCACTGTCCAAGGCCAATGCCGAAGTCGCCCAATGGAGGACCAAGTATGAGACAGACGCCATACAGAAGACAGAGGAACTCGAGGAAGCAAAGTGAGTGTGTGGACTAGACAGGAAATAATGACTCGCTTCATTCGATCTAAAACTGAATCATTCAATTCCACAAATTGACAGGAAGAAATTGGCCGTCCGCCTCCAAGAGGCTGAGGAACAAGTCGAGGCATCAAACGCAAAGTGCTCCTCCTTAGAAAAGACCAAACATCGACTTCAGTCGGAGATAGAGGATCTCGTAGTAGATCTGGAGCGTGCTAATGCAACCGCCACTGCCCTGGATAAAAAACAGAGGCAATTTGACAAGATTCTGGCTGAATGGAAGCAGAAGTATGAGGAGTGTCAGTCTGAGCTGGAGTCTTCACAGAAAGAGTCTCGTAATCTGAGCACAGAGCTGTTTAAACTCAAGAACTCTTACGAGGAGGCTCTGGACCATCTGGAAAGCATCAAACGGGAGAATAAGAATCTACAGGGTATGTCTTGAGCTTTATTAGATGAATACAGAAAAAAATCTATATCAATATCATGAAAAACACAATATCATATTAATGTATATTTTCAGCCATGATGACAAATGTGATGTTATCAATACCTTTTGTTTTTTTAACAGAGGAGATTTCCGACCTGAATGACCAAATAGGCCAGGGGAGCAAGACCATTCATGAGCTTGAGAAGATCAAGAAAGGCTTAGACCTGGAGAAGACTGAAATTCAGGCAGCCCTAGAGGAAGCTGAAGTATGAATCTTCTTTGCAGATGTAGATGTAGTTTTGTATTTATGCCATGCATTGACTTAAACAATATTGTCATTAATGTCAAAAGGAGAAGTATTTTAGTGATTATTATTGTGACATAAAAAACAGGGTGGTAAATTTCCAGTTATGTCTTTTTTGGTAAGGTTAAATAGTGTGTGTACTGAAGAAAAAAATGGTTTGATTCCATTAAAATCTTAAATACTTTATTTTAATGATACATGAGATTCCTGGAAATAATAAATGTATACCTTTCTGTTTTGTCATTTTTGAGCAACAGGTATATAGTATATGGAATAATATTCCCATCAAAATGGATTTGAAGAGACTTAGACTCTCTTATTAAATTGTAATATATCTTTTTGTGCCAGGGAACTCTGGAGCATGAGGAGAGCAAGACTCTACGTATACAGCTTGAACTCAACCAGATCAAAGCAGACATTGACAGGAAGCTGGCTGAGAAAGATGAGGAAATCGACAATCTCCGGTGAGTTCTACTAAATGAGTGATGAAGACTTATTTTTGAACCATTATACTACAAGACTTCCTACTTTACTCACCTTTACCTTCTCTAGTCGTAACCATCAGCGTGCCATAGAGTCCATGCAAGCCAGCCTGGACGCAGAAGCAAAGTCCCGTAATGAAGCCATCAGGTTAAAGAAGAAGATGGAGAGCGATCTGAATGAAATGGAGGTTCAGCTGAACCATGCAAATCGCTTGGCCACCGAGTCCCAAAAAATGGTCCGCAACCTGCAGACACAGATTAAGGTAAATGTGACTTTTATCATATTTTAATTATTGCAAAATTTTGGAAATAAAACACATATTAAAACCACATTAAAATCACCTAAGCAAATGCCTAACTAACAAAAATTCCCCTGTCATATAAATTTAAAGGACCTTCAGATCGAACTGGATGAGACCATTCACCAGAATGAAGAACTGAAGGAGCAGGTTGCTGTTACTGAACGCAGAAACAACCTCCTAACGGCTGAGGTTGAAGAACTCAGAAGCCAGCTGGAGCAGACCGATCGCGCCCGCAAACTGGCTGAGTATGAGCTTCTGGAAACCACAGAAAGGGTCAACCTACTGCATACCCAGGTAATCAGTCTTTGCAGAAGGCAGTTCTTCTGAGCATTGATGACAAATAATGCATAGTCATTTTCCATAATTTTTTCTTTCTTCCCAGAATACGTCGCTGCTTAATCAAAAGAAAAAATTGGAGAGTGACATCTCTACATTGTCTAGCGAGGTGGATGATGCTGCACAGGAGTGCCGAAATGCAGAAGAAAAAGCCAAAAAGGCCATCACTGATGTGAGTGTCTTGCATAGAGAGGGTTTTTGCTAAATATTGTGCACAGGAAATTAAATATGATCATTTTAACTTGCAGGCTGCCATGATGGCAGAAGAACTCAAGAAAGAGCAGGACACGAGTGCTCACATGGAACGCATGAAGAAGAACATGGAGCAGACCATCAAAGATCTGCAGATGCGTCTGGATGAGGCCGAGCAGATCGCTCTAAAAGGAGGCAAGAAACAAATCCAGAAACTGGAAAGCAGGGTACGTTAATAAAATATTGCTGCATGAAAAGCATTACATTTGGTGGTGTTTTTTGTTATGACATAAAGTGAACTTTTAACTTTGCTTTTCTTAAGGTCAGAGACCTGGAGAGTGAGCTGGAATCTGAACAGAAAAAAAGCAATGAATTCCAGAAGGGAGTGCGCAAATACGAGCGAAGGATCAAAGAGCTCACCTACCAGGTATAGACTCCATCAGAGAGATGCACAAATTGAGTTTAGATTGAGTTTTCTTGCTTCTGCACTATTCTGGGGGAATAAAGCCTGTGGCACCACCTGCTGTTTCTACAGACTGAGGAGGACAGGAAGAACATGGCTCGTCTGCAGGAGCTCATAGACAAGCTGCAGGCCAAAGTTAAGACCTACAAGAGACAAGCAGAAGAGGCGGTGAGTTTCCAATTAACATCCTACACCTTGTGTACTTGTAAAACATCACTGAATGTCCCTGCTCATTGATATGTAGGAGGAACAAGCTAATACCAACTTGACCAAGTGCAAGAAGATCCAGCATGAGCTAGATGATGCTGAGGAACGAGCTGATATCGCAGAGTCTCAAGTGAATAAATTACGTACCCGAACTAGAGACCCGGGTAGCAAGGCATGTAGATCTTGTATATTACATTTAAACTTTTTTTTAATAGAAATTCTATGACTAAATAAACAGCTTTGTTTTAACCTATTTTAGCTCGCAGAGTGAAGAGGAAGGCCCTGTCATATAGGATCACTGCCCACAGCTGCAACAGTTGTTGTGTGAGAGTGAATTAAAAATATGCCTAAACCTATAAACAAAATGCAAATAATAACTGTATGTTTATGTATTCCGTAAAAATCTGTATTTCATGTTGTCTTTATTTGTACCAATGTATACGCCTACTGCAACGTTGACATCTCTTCGGTTTTAAATTTTCAAAGATAAAACCCTCTTCAGTGTTTAAAATGTACGTGTTTACATTTTAATACCTTTGAAAAAAGTGTTCAGTAGTATTTCCTGCTATTCTATTCTAGACGATGGCAGTCGCCGTGAACTTATACTGCCACCTAGCGCCTGGATGCAAAACGAAAATTATTAGTACCATAATGGAAATTAGAAGCTTACAAACTGCAACGCATTCATTTAGTTGATCCCGCTTTTTATAACACAAAGTGGTCTTTATTATGATATATATATATATAGCATATGCTGGTTTAATCGGGTGCTTCGCTAGCACATGAACAGCATAAACCAGCAAATGGCGGGGTTTTTCAACAGGGTGGGGTCTTTATCCCACGTTTACCCAAAGGTACATGATTAATTTTTTTTTTTTTTTAATAATATTCATAATTTATAAGAACTCTAGTAAGCGAGTCTCTAAAATGTCTCACACCAGAATTACTGGATTTCCACAAATTATATAACTAATGCTTACCTTTAGGATGGTGCTTCATGTCTTAAGTGTCAGATCATTTCATGCATGAAACTTAAATTACGAAAATAGTTCTTGACACTAACATTATTTTTTTCCAATAGTTTTTTGTTCTTGCTGTATTGCGTTTCATATTTTCGTACCTATATTCAAAGCAAAACCTGTTTTTCAGTTTCAGTTGCATAAAATACTAAAAATAAAAATGAGGCAACATATGATTCATAAAGTACGTCCAACTTTAACTGTCAGAGGCAAGATATTGAATTCAGTTTTATTTAAAGCATCAAGTTTACTGGGCTTGACATGGTTATCACTTATGACTAAATCCATCCAGACAGAGCTACTTAAGAAAATGCAGGTATTTAAAACCAAACCCAACCCATGCGACACATGAACCAAGGCCGGTGGATGAAGAAGAGACATTCAGATCCTTTGTGTTGATGTAGCAATCACTCAAAATCAGAAAAAGCACACATTCAAACTACTGCTAACATCACAGCTATACACATTCCTGGGGTCAAAAGGAAGTGACCAAAAAACTGCAGCATTCATTATACCTCTTTATATGAATCGTATGAAATAGTCTTGCCAACGCAAAGCACTGTGACACCGTATAAGCAACCGATATAAAGAACGAACATGAAAGAACTTGCAAACATCCACAGGTAAAAGCGAAGCAACTCTCGTGAAACACATCACGTCATTTATAGAGGAACTTTTGCATACACAGTGAACTCAGGTGCAACAGAATAAAAGCCGCAGCATGCTCAACCTATAGGAGTGGGTTAGAAAACAACACCAATGAAACGAGGTAGTTGATTGGAAGGTTCTAGTTTAGCGCTTCTAGTCTAGCTCAGCTACCACATCCAGCTCTAAGCGACCGCAGCAGAGAAGCACCTTCGCAGGTTCCCGGGCCGTCAAACGCCGGAGCCTCGTGTTTGAGTGCAACACAGATTGTCAACAGCTGAGGCCTGTAAAGTTAGAAGATGGTGATTTAGTGGTTTGCTACGGAATAAATGGCAGATGGCAGCATGGAGGTCAGGGCTAGCTGGATATTTATGACCATGGCATGAGTGAACCTGCATAGTTTAACACCTTCGGTGCCCGCAAGATATGAAGTGTTTCATTGTGAGAAATAAAACAAAAGGGACAATACTATTTTTTAAAAAAAACGAATACAAAAAAATATGTAAAATACACGAACTCAAGATCTCTCGTTTCATATGCGCTTGATAAAACCTAACAAAGGAGGGATGCAATGAATATGAAAAGAAAACAGATTTATGATTTAGTAAATTACGAGAAATATGAGAAAATAAATAAGACTTGACCAAATTCATTTTCAGTTCTCTGTGATCTGAACTGTACAAAGATTTTGACATCAGTTAAGCGTGAGAGTCGCTAACCACCTGACAGCTTGGTGAGGATGTCATCGAAGCCTCCGTTCATCAATCCAACACTTTCTGTTATGCCTTTCTAAATTTAAATTACTGAGAAAATCTCTTTAAAAGGCCAACTGTGCCGTCCATAGACCACCAGATCATCAGTCACCCCCGGATGCATCTTTCTAATCCATTTAGCCTAAATATTTTCGTATTTGTATATTTCTCTATAAAAAGGCCCCAAACGATTTCCCCAAAAGATCGCCACCGAAACACAACAAGACAGTTTCAGGTCAGAGGTTCGGCTCTGGATTGAGCGGTCTGGGTACGGTGTTCCCTCTCAATGAGTGATGGGATGGGCAATCCTTTGCGGGATGTCCTTCGTCGCACCCGTGACCTGGAGATGAAGAAGTGGAACATGGGCACCAAGTAGAGAATGGACAGCTCACTGAGCCGTAGCATGCAGTCGGATGAGCCGGGAGGCTGTTCTATACGCTCTCTGGACCGCATCGAAGCGGGATGTGCAAGTCCCTCCCCAAGCCCACCCGCAAGAGTCAGTCCTCTAGAAGGTCCCGGTCTAGCTCCATGTAAGGCTCATCTATGTAGCTGATAATGGCACAGGGAGAAGTCCTGTCCTCACCAAGCAGTACTGAAACAGTCTCCTTCCAGAAACTGAAGGGAATACAGGAGCTCTAAAAGAAAAGTGCACATAGATAGTTAAATATCATGCAACAGCATTGTTTTGTATGTTGATGAAAAGCTAATGATGACAATTTACCAGATAATTTACAATTAGATTTACCACAGTAAAATGTATTTTACTTTTTAGATTTATAATAATAATAATAATAATAATGTTGATGACAAAGTGGTCCTTTCATAAAGATAGGCACTTGCTTCTCTCTTGAATAAATCTGAAGTCTGAATAAATCGTCTGAAGGCACGCTTCAGTGATTTATTAATTAAAACAGTCACTTGCTGCCACCTATTGGTGGTTTACTTTCATAGTGGCTTATCTTTGCATTTCTTAAATTTAATTTAATTTCACATATATAAATAATAATACAAATAAATAAATCCCAAGCTTGAAACAATGTTTATTGGTGCAGTGTAAATGCATTCATGCTATATTTCAGCTACACTGAATGGTCTGGCTAAACGAATCTGAATCCCACTCCAGTCACTTCTATTACTTCTGCAGTGTACTTTTTTCGATGCATAAAAGATGGGAAAATAATTTTTTTTGAGGAACTCCCATCTTAAAGTAAGGCTTCTTCTATACAATTAAATATAAAATGTAAATATAAAGTGTAAAGGAAAAAAAACCCAAAAAACTCACATTCTCCAGGCAGGTGCTGTCCTTGTCCTTGTTGAGGTAGTGGTGCTGCCAAAAGCGCAGCAAGTTGTAGAAGTTGTTGAGAAGGCAGCCGGGATATTTCTCTGCGTATTCCTTCTCCCGCAGGGCGTTCAGGTAAAACCGGAGCTTGCCTCTCCTTCGGGCCAACATCAGAATCACCAGGCTGGTGTTAAGACAACTCACATTCTCCTGGGAAAGCAAACATAAAAACACAGGAATAATTATCACAGAGTATTTAAATGAGACAAAGAGCGAGAGGAGATCTGCACTGTGGTCTTGCCTGTGTGAGGGTTTGCACGTTGATGATGTTAACCAGCCTAAAAAGGAAGGACAGTCTGTTCTCCACTCGAGCCATGTAGGACAGCAGACAGCACTCAGAGAGCACTTCAACCACTGCAGAGACACAAAGACAGACTAAAATACACACTGCAATTTTAAAAACACAGATTGGACTAAATGTTTTCCAGAAATCTGTCTAATGCTCTGAACTGACTTCTCATAATATTAAGCAATTTACAAGGTGTGTGAAAGTGATCATATTGTTTGCATCTTTCCATCAGACATCAAGTTCTTTTTACACTAACAATTAACAGGACAAAAAAAATACATATGTAAATTTACAGTATAAATATTGTGAGGAATTCAATGCATATTAAATTTGGCAAACTCCCTAACGACTTCTCGTTAATCTAAATCAAACTAGTTCAATTTGCTTTTGTAAATCAGAATCAGAGAATTGATCTGAAGTCCATTTAAAAGAGGGTGTAGAAAATGTGGAATTTTACATTAAATAAATTATGTTTAAATAAAACCTAAACTGAGATACATACTGCTTTTTTTTAGTTTAAAAAAAAAAAAAAAAAAAAAAAAATCATACTTGGTGTCAGCTCTGTCAAACTATTGTAGAAGTGTACCTTTTGGAAGCAACAAGATTTTTTTTATAGCATTAAGCTTCTTGCAGTAAATATTACCGATACTGCCTTTTTAATATTTATTTACGAATATACACAAGTACAGATCAAATGGGCTCTAACCAACAATTCTATGATTTTTAATAATGTAATTTAAACTAAACACAATCTTTCAGAAATCATTCTAATATGTTAATTTGTGCTGCTTGATATTTTTATGGAAAAAGTTATTCACAATTCTTTGATGAACAGAAGATTCTTAAATAACAGCATTTATTTAAAAGTAAATTTTTTTTATGTCAATTCAATGTGTTGTTGGTGAATAATAAATAATAAAAATAAACCTTTATTGCCTATGATCCACGAATACAGCTGAATTTACCTTTCACATCTTCTGTCTGGCTCTCAAAGCGATCTAGAGAGAGGACGATACATCGCACAAGCATGTTGGAGTCCACCAGAGAGCTGTTGATCTGAGTGAGGAACACCTGGAACTGAAGGAGACTCGTTGCATAACCAAAGTCAAGCACAGGCTGTTTATCAAAAGATTTTTTTCCACTCTATTACCACAGCTTCTACAATAAATCTGAAATCATGAACGTGACCCTCTTTTAGCTGTTGCCAGTACCTTTTCTTCGGTGTTGACATATTTGTTGAATCTCTTGAAGGCATCGATGTTGAACTTCATAAGCTCCCCGAGCAAATCAAAGTAGCTTTGCAGGACATCTCTGGACTTGCAGCCGCTATCGATGATGCAGAAGAGGATGTGCTACAAATCAAAGACAGCATTAGACTCTGCAGACACTCTATAGGGATAGAGAATTCTACTACAGTATTACATTTTTACCTCCAGCAAGCCTCTCTTCAGCAGAAACATCTGGTCTGCATATGAGGTGGCCCCTCTGAGGAAGCTCTCAACAGCTCTGGCCTGCCAGAACCTTCAGAGGGAACATACGTCACCATGACTTATGCGGCATTTCCAAACGCATTTAACCAAATCATTAAGAAACCAGCATCTCACCTAAAGGAAGAGTCTGGCGGTTCTCTTTTCATTACAGTGAGGAGCCGTGTAAGAAGCCCTTTTTTACCATCACACACTAAACTCCTAAAAAGGCACCACACCAGGCAGATTATAATATCGTAAAAAAGACATTATGCATATTAGCATGTAAATTATCATTTCATACTGAATACTACCTGTCGGTGTTTACTAGAGCCTCCACCTCAGGGATGTTTGCCTTTAGGGAGATGGCACTCAACTCATTCAGCTCCTGAGCGTTTAAAAGTAGGTACTTATTCCTGAGAATAAAAGAATAAAATGTATAAATGCATTGTTCTGTCAATCTACAGGTACGTGGCACACCGCTTAAACTTACTCATGGTGGTCACTAAAGCTCTGCAGAAGCCTCAAGAACTGGATTTTAAATGAGATTTCCTGTGCAATAAACAATAGCATGATCAATGAGAATTATGGGAAATACACTATCATTACATTGTAAGTGAATGCATTCTCCCACAGCTCACCGGGCTGCAATCACAGTTTTCATTCTGTCCATGAACCACGTGATTAGAGGTGGTGTATTTCCTCCAGATGAGCTTGTCAAAAAGGTTATTGAGTCCAGGAATCAAACGAAACTCCGCTAACATTTTATGTACCTAACAGATTACAATAAACAAAAGATGGGAATTACAACATTAATAAGCACCAAGTACATTTTTTTTACTGACAAGAGCGGCTCTTACCTGGTTCCGCTGTCGGCCCATGAGAAGTACACATAGAACGTAAAGCACTTCCACCTTATACATGATCTCATGAACGATCTTCATAGACTGCGGCAAACGGTGCCTCATTGGGATGGTGGCCAGTGTGCTCTCATCAGACGATTCTGCGAAATTCATTTTATTTAGCAAGGACACGTTAAATTAATCAAAAGTGAAAAATGTTGACAAAAAATGGTTTCAAATAAATGCTGTCGTTTAGAACGTTCCATTAGTTAAAGAGTCCTATAAAAATGTATTAAGATTTCCAGAACAAAACCTAGTTTCATTACTGATAAGAATAAAAATGTTTCTTATGCAATAAATCCTCATGGAATGATTTTTCAAGAATCTTATTTTAATATCGAACAACATTACAACTACAATTTTTACTGTATAAATCGATCAAATAAATGTAATCTAAAAGATGTCTTTTAAAAACATTTGAACATCTTGAGTACGCAAGTGGAAAAACTACTAAATATATTTTTTAAAACAAAGAAACAAACAAATGATATAAATCCTAACCAATCACTAAACTTTTAAAATATTGTTTAATTTCTTGCATAATTTTTATCTTCCATGTCGCTGCTAGTGCACACCAGAGTGGTGTAGAGGTCCTACCTGTGCTACTGTGCTCGGCTTCATCTGTGGCTATCTGCATGAGAGCGTCCAGCACTAGAGTGTTGTCGAGCCAAGTGTACCATTCCTCCAGTTCCTGCAGAAAGTTTGACGTTCCCGTCGCCTCAGACACCTTCCGTGTGGCCAACTTACAGAGACGCTCAATAAAGCCAGGGATGTTCAGGAGTGTGACTGAAAAAACATTTCATTATGTTTTTATTACTCGTGCCCTATTAACCCTAACCCCATGAATAAATCCCTGCCAGAAGTACTCAACATATACACACACACACTGGAAAGTAGCAGTGTACTGAATGCAAAAAGCGGTACTTTCCCTTTAGCAATGACCTTATTCCCCACAAAACCTCCATCACCACTTAACCGTTCTTTGAGGCATTAGCTCCAAGTCACCGTTTTTAGTAGTCCACCTACCCTGATTGACCTCGGCACGTGAGGGGCTGGTATTGCGTTTCTGCTGTGCATTTTTAGCCAGGAGTGTGTGTTTGTCATCGTTCCCCACATCTGGCTCAGAGATGGTCACAGAGAGGATACGACAAAAGTTGGCGAGCTGCTGCTGATCAAAGCTCTGAACCAGTCCTGACAGGTTTGGGATCCACTCCAGCTGAATCATTTCCTGTTATGAACCATTATTGAACAGAGTCAGATATTAGCAGTTACATATGAAACAAGATTATGATCATTTAATAATGAGGTGAATATTCATTATTCCTCAATAATGAGATAAATATTAAGATGAATATTCTTAATCTTCAAAATGGACTTAAAGATGCCCATATGATAAGTTCAGGGGCATTAATATTTATTAATAGCTTCATACTAATTAAGGAAGTTAAGAATGTAGTTGCAACTATATAATATTATCACTGACCTTTTTGACTCCAAGAATATCCTCAATTAACGTAGCGGTTTGCAAAAAGGTCTTCTTATTTGTCATCAGCGTGAAGAGAAATAACACAAAGTCATCCCTCGACGCCAAGCTTTTTGTAACTCCTTCCGTCTGCAGGAAAATAATTACTGAACTCATGGACTGATCTTGTGGATATTAGCCATGCTTGCGTTCAATATCCAAATCAGAAGAAAGGCTGAATACATACACATATGCAGCAATTGTACAGCACACTGAGGCAGTCCTTCACCAAGTCATCGTTCACTACAAGCAGGATTACATTTTTAAGAAACATTAATTTAAACATCTGTTGATGACAGGCATAAAAACATTAATGGTAACAAAAAAAGTGCAGATAAAAATAAATAAATAAAAATAAAAAAAATGTTGTTTTATGTTATTACTACATTAAAAAAATTCCCAAATAAATAGAATTATTAAAAAAAAAAAATACTAATTACAAAATCTTCTAGTGAACTTACTCTTGGGTTTTTGTAGCGTAGTCAAAGTGGGTCTCATCAGCAGCTCCACCAGCAGCTAAGATGACAAACAATCAGTCAATGAACTAACAACTATGTTAATAAATAAATTAATCAGGCAAATACTTATTCATTGAATAAACAAAAGTTCATTTCATTTACTGCATGTCATTGAAAAAACATATTCTACTATTTCTCCCTCCACGGTCAAGCCCAGATGGACTCTTTCTAGGCTGACTAGCACACCATCAAATAGACACTACACTCATATTAATAGATATCACACAAACAAATGAAGTTTCTATATAGTAAATTAAAAAAAACATGCAGTAAGCTTTGTGAAATCTGCATGTACAGATACAGTGAATCTGACAATGTTTTCCTTTACCAATATGTAAACATTAGTTGAATTAGTAGTTTTTTTTTTACTTTAGGAAATGTATTAACACTTACATCTACACCTCCAAACAGGTCAAAAGTGTATGTGTTGGGAAAGGTAGACTCCTGTGCCGTCTTTCTGTCCTCTGTCACAAAGGACATGGCCTCCATAGACAGCAGAGATGACAGTTCCTGTGTCAGAACGCCACAATTAAGTAAATAATGAAATACAATCATGAAGAAGCTATGAACCTGTTTGTAAGACACATGCAGGGCTGGGCACCATATATTCACACGCATAAATCTCCATCACAAGTTTTTAAACGGAGGACACAAGTAACCGGCTTTACTGACCAGATATGCATGAATACATTGTGTGATATGTCGCCCGGACCTAGAAAAAAGCTCACCTTCAGGACAGTGTGTGTGCGGGTGAAGTCACTGTTCAGGTGGCTGCTCTCGTACAGCTCTTGGACCAAGACTGGAATCCCGTGCCATTTAGCCCTCTTATCTCTCTCCTGAAGAAGAGTTTCTGGGAGCTGGAACGAAGAATAAACGCTAAACTAGATTTGCATTTCCTAATTAAAAAAAAAAAGTTCTTGCATGTTAGTAGCAGAGGAACAGTGCTAGACTTTCGTCTTTTATTCTTAAATGGTACAAAAATTAAAAACCTGCAACACAGCTGCTTTGCTACAGTTATGACTCAATATGTAGTTCAATATAATACACACCACATATATAAGCTACATATGTGTGTGTATGCATAAGCAGACAGTTACATACAAGTTAGTTATCAGCACTTATACATTTATAATTTAACATAACATGTTAGCTATTAATAGCATGAATTTGTTGAACATGCAGCTTTGCAAAACATGTAAAAAAAAAAACGCATTTTCATGTTTGATAACTAATGGCAATAATAAAGTGCAATAACAATGAATTTACATGTGCATTACTTTGGAGGTTGCCAGGTACACATCAAATGCAAAAGACATGTAAATACAAGCTATACCCTTTGCATTTATTTTTGTGAAAGCTCTACATCCTGACATTTATCATTTAGTTTATTAATAATATTAGGGTTTACTCCACATGTCCTTTTCTCAGCTTCCTCCCATGGTTCTCGCCATTAGGTTTTTTTGTAATAATATTACACATAACGCTTATAAAAGTATTGTTTAAGCACTCATACAAGTCAAATAACTGTAAGATCCATGTATGATATTTAACTATAGTCAGAAAAAAAAGTTAGTCAGGAACCAGTAATAGGCTAACTGAAATAAATAAAAAAAAGCACAACAAACAGTGCCTTTTTTTTTTAGGACCTGTTATTTGGAAACATTTACCACCTCTCTAGAAACATTAGACAGCAAATATCGTTCTCATAGGTCCTAACGTGTCAAATTCAGTGTGTGAAGAAGATAAAGTGAAACCTGCGGGGTTTAAATTGAGTAAAGTTCCCAGGCTCAGATCCTGTCCAGCTCAACGGGGCACCTTACATAATTCAAGCTCTTTAAACGCGAGGCCTGAGCCAGCAAAATATCACTGCCTGGTCCAACACCACAAACTAAATGAGTGCAGCTTGCCGTTTAGGCTGGCGACGGAATAAAACTGGATAACAAAAGCTATAAAAACACGATCTCTGATATGTACCGACGTTACATGAAAAGATAATCTGTCACACTCTTACATGCCGACTGGCACAATGACTGCGTTTTTTTGGTTTATATATACGATATCCAAAAACGCTCGTAATGGTCAAAAATGCTGTGTTAACTAGTCAGATCGCCAGGCTGTGGGACACAACCAGTGTTTACTTGAAACAGCTGATCGATTATAAACATTATATGATTACAAACGGATCTGTGTGTGATTACAAGTGATTATTACTCATTCATAATGATATGACTCCATGTATCGGAGCCTTTAATTGGATTGCATTTGCACTGCATTTAAAGCCTCGTTTAACCCAAATAATTATCACAGAGTCAAAGCCAAGAACAACCTAATTAGTTAACGGCCAGTTGTCATTCTCCGTTTACGTGGTGTATTTTTAAACTATATTTAGCGTTTGGCTTCGCATGTATTAAAAGATGATTTGCACTACTTCTAGATTCGAGTTAAGCGTCACACCCGTCCGATTTATTTTGTTTCTTAACTTAAAGCAGGTTGCTCGACGGTTCAGACCGTAAACGCGGATCCCTGACAGCCGCTTTTCTGAGTCAGCAGCACAAACTCTCCGGTTTACCTGAGTCCCTCTGCTGAAGCCCCGGCCCGCGATCTGACTCTGCTGTATTCTGCAGAGAATATTTCTGTTTCGAGTCCGTTTCTTGCCTCCCATCCAAGGGGACTCGGGCCCCAGTAGCGTCGCCATTACTTCGTCTTCCTGAACTGCTCCAAACAGGAAGTTAAATCGCTCTGCCTTCGTCGCTCACTGGTGTGTGTTGAGCGCCCCCCTGTGGATTCTATTTGAACTGACCAGCAGAGGACGCCACGCGCTGCGAGCTCACGTGCATCGGATGGCAATATGAACACAGAAATAATGTAGGAAGACAAATAATAATAAATGAAAAAGAGTAAAAAAAAAAAAAAATTAAATAAAAATAAAAAAACAGATCAAAATTGTGTAACATTTAACAGATAATTCTATATTTTCACAAATTTGACACTTGTTTAGTATATATATATATATATATATATATATATATATATATATATATATATATATATATATATATATATATATATATATATATATATATATATATATATACACTCAATTATTATATATATTTGGGATGTAATTTTAGGGATGTTGAAGAAAATTTACATTTATGACACAGAATTTATAAAACAAGAGCCATAATTCTTTTTCTAATTAATCTTATCTACTAAAGAAAAAAACATGGGGTAATTCTTTTTCTATTTTACATAAATGTACAAATAGACTAATTTAAACCTTTGTGTTTTTTTTACATGTTTGCATCTTTTAGCATTACAGCAACATTATTTCCAAGATGAATGTTGAGATTCATTGTTAAATGTCTATTTAAAAAAAAAAAAAAAAAAAAAGGAAAAGGAGGCAGGTGGACTACCATTTGTGAAAACATTATTTACTGTAAAGTGAATACAATGTCAGAAATTAGAATACTGTACTTTGTAAATGAAAGGACTGTTTCATAATACAGAGACAGCTACTGTATTTGCTACACATTTTAAGGGTCTGCAACATTTTTAAAATCGCTCAGTTTCATATAAATCATGATAACAATTATGTCAGTTATCACCGCTGAAAAAATTGAGCCCCATTTTGAATTAAAATAAATAATGACACATTATTTAAAAGGTAGATATTGTTATATTAAATGAAAAGTAAAATAAAATGCATTAAAAAAAATAATGCTCCACAATGTTATTTACATAAGTATGTTATGTTGTAAAATTATACTACATTTTGTCACTTTGTTTGTATTATTAATTTGTTTTCTGTTGGGTCCTACTGACCAACTGAACAATGTATTCAGCAGTTTCTCAAAGTAATGCACCCTGTACAATACAACAGACACAAAATGTAACTATAACGAGAAAAAAAAAGGAAAAAACATTAAAACATACAAAAATATTCATTAAATAATTAACAAAACATCACAACACTGGGAATGCTTCTGTACTGTGGTCAAAATGCCCACCAAATACCCAAAACAACTTTCACATAACTTCATTAGAATCTTACAAGTCTGTGCTGGATGTCATTCGGTGCAGTTCGACTCCTCTGTGACATAAAAGTATGCTTCCATAGTCTCTCTTAGTCCTTCACTGACCAGATTCTGCTGGTCCGCTCTCTTCAGCTGCCTTTGAATCATCGACCTGATGATAAACAAAGTTATTTTGCATAACAGCTAAAATAAGCATCCAACTACATATTTGTGGAAGACTGGAAAGTGTGATTCGGGTAAAAACTGAACATACCTGGAGAAATCTCTCCAGGTAAAATGAGACCTCTGAAGTGATATTGGCGGGGGTCGCTGCCCCGCAGCTCTGTCGGAGTCATGAAGTAAGCAAGGCTCGGTCAGCTGACAGCACAATTCATTAGAAGACCCTGTAAACGGATGAAAGGGAGCATTTCTTCTCTCTCTTTTAACATTCAGATGTTGTTTTTAATAATAAAATGTATAAAATGCAACAAACTGTCTTTTGATGGTGGAATAGGAGTAATATTGACAATATTAACATTGCCATTTGAACTTACGCGAGTAATAGTCCACCAGCTGTGTGAGAGTGGAGAAGTAGGGGCTCTGGTGGATGCAGAACCAGCCGTTGTGGAGCTGATGTATTCTGTAGTGCTTTACACAGTGCACACTGTCTCTATCTTGTCGCATGGAAAGCGAGTAGGAACCTACAACAAAGGCATTGCACAAGGTTAAAGCAACCATATGTGGTTTTGTATATTTTGGAGGTGCTAAGTGGTCTTGACTGTGGTAAATACATTGGACTGCTGTACATGTGGATGTTGCACGTGAGGTTTTTTTTATACTGCTCAGCAAACTCTCAAAATAGATGCTTGCACCTCACAGAGTAATGTGTAATGATGACATATTCAATGAAAACGAGGCTGTACACTTCATTTGGATTATACTGTTGTTTAACAAAGCTACTGATTGTTCCTCTGGTGAAAAAAAACTTTCAGTAGAGAAAAACTCTATAAAACAGTTTTATATATATATATATATATATATATATATATATATATATATATATATATATATATATATATATATATATACATAACAGTATAAACAGTAAGAAGTGTACTAAATGATTACCAATATTCTGAAATTATATATATATATATATATATATATATATATATATATATATATATATATATATATATATATAAATAAAACAACTTGTAACTTACAGTCACGTATACATAAAATATACATAATATTTAATTAAAAAGAGGGTAACCAACAAATTAGCTACTTTTTGGGTGCCTACTAACCAGGATATGACTGGCTTTCCCGAATTAGAAAACATCCAGAGTAGTTTGGAGACAGCATAAGAAGTTGCTCTGCATTTCTTCTCGTGATCCCTTCAAACAGCCACCTTTATTCAAATAGACAAAACACAGGAAAGCTATTAAAGGACACCATTACACAATTTCCTTAATCTCTCAATCATCAGTGATCATGTGATATGATATGATAGGATATGATTAAATTCACCCCCTAATTATGATGGGATGACATCACATAACACTCTGCATAGACTTGTCTTTATTCAGCATATGATTGACAGATACAATAACAGAAAAAAAGGAAGAGAAAAGCAGGAAGACAAAAAAAAAAAAAAAAAAAAAAAAATATAAATATATATATATATATATATATATATATATATATATATATATATATATATATATATATATATATATATTATGACTAAATATGACTGACCGATTATGCACTTTGGAAACATAGGAGCGAGGAATGAAAAATTCTGTGCCAGTTGTTGTAGAATTGACCAAGAACATATCTTCATCTCTGCAACAGAAGCAAACCCATTACAAACCCACCATTCACTGTAGATACAGAAATAATCTTTACCTACTCTGATATAATGTTCAGTCTGTCTCCTAAAAATATAGTGTGTTCATCAGACCTGTGGGGTGGAAAGTTACACAAAGCCACTGCCGTGTGCACATGATTTCCTGATGCTAAAGTAAAACAGACACAGGTGTGAGCTAATCATACACAAACTAGATGTGAATGTCTTATTTATTTGCTTAACAACATTAAAGATGAATTATGAATATAGTAAAAGCAAACTGAGCAAAGCTGTTTGTATATGTTTGATTTAATCATGTCCATACATTCATCAGGCATTAAGATGGGGTCCTCCAGTCCGTGAACAGAAGATCGACGGCAGGGCCTGCTTGTTAGACAACCCATATTTATTTTATGACCATGTCTAATGGATTTATGCGCAGATGCCCACCTGAAAACACAACAGAAGATACAATACTGTATTGTCAAAAAGCTTGTGTGTATGTGAGCTTCTTGACCTTTTACATATATGCTAAACCATAAAGAAACCACACGGAACTTCTGGAAAATAAAGTACAAAACACAAAGAAAAAAACTAATAATTATCATAATACAGAATAAAATAAATAAAACACAAAGCACATATCCAAGCGAGACTAGGAAACAAAACACATCACAGCAGAAAAATAACCAAATAATACAAAGAATGAAAAATACAATAATGTAAAAAATCTGAATGAAAGCAAAAATAAGAATTAAAAATTCTATCTATAAATTAAAAATAAAACATCTTACTAAAGGAAATCCTAAGTATTTGACCAGACCAGAGCTACACAAAAATGACTCACCATACTCAAATCAGCCAGCAAATAAGCTGAAATTATAAGTTGATTTTCTTGGCCAACAATATGCAGCAGGCCATATAAAAGAGCTTCCACTGAAGAGATCGACGTGATGTTCTTCTGTTGTGTGTGAACTGACGTGTCTTCTTGAGTAGGAGTTGTGGTGAACAAACCAATATGCAAATGACGTTTCCTGTGCTATTAGACTTTTTAAAATCCATAATCTTTCTAGTCAGAAGTAAACTGCTATGAAGAGACAAAATGTGCGAGATGCAGTTCCTTCAAATAAAAAAAAAATTCATGAAATAGATATAGACTGTACGTACAGTACACGTGAAAGGTAAGCATATGCCATATCAATTATTAAGTTGATTTTATGTTGTCCTTTCATTACGTAAAGAGATTGTTAAAAATAGTCTAACCACAACCTGAGGATAAGTGTTGCTCGATGTGAGTGTCAAAAAAGTACATTTGTGGTCGGAAACTTTGCAACCTGGTGATCTTTCATCTTTCGTCTCCTCTACCGTTGAGAAATTGTTTTTTTCAGTGATTCTGAAAATAAAAGCGCTATTTTGAAAGCAAAAGTAAAACAGTAACATAGTAAAGGAAGAAAAATGCACGAAGACTCTTATTTTCCATGATATAACTTTATTTAGTAATTGAGAATCAGTGGCCAGTGACTCTGTCAGACACTATTTACTTGTATTCATGTCATTCCACTTGTACATCAATTTCTGATTTGATTAAGAATAAGTATGTTAAAAATGGTAAGGGAGTAAATGTACAAAAGAAAAAACATACTAAGTCATACTAGGTCCTTGCTACTTTTGTTTTTTCATTTTTAACAGAGCGATGGCCTAAAAAAGAAACAAATATTAAAATGAAAATAAAGACTGATATTCCACTTCTTTTGTCTGATAAGTCGTCCAAAGTCTTCAAAAGCATTTATCACCTAATAGCTGACGGCTTTTAGTAAAACCTATCAGAGTTTTTAATATAAATACAACAAAAGTCAGTTCTTAAACACTGATTACATTCATAGGATGAACAGAAAAGTGGATTTGATGACCAAACACAACAGGCATTTAAAACACAGTTAAACAATATCACACAGTGTAGCAAGATAAGAGCACAGGAGAGGTCACAGGTCACACTATAAAACAAACAAAAAAAACTGAATGCATATGTTTTTCATTTAAAGTGAGCGTGGAACCTTTTTTATTCGAACAACCAAAAATGAGATGGAATGTAATGCTAAAAAAAGCCTGGCGGAAGACCTTTCATGTGTAAATATATTAGTCTTTAATTTTATTTGCTTTTATGACTTAAAATTTGACTAGTGTATATTAACATGTATATATTCTATATGCATACCTTCAGTATGTCATACATTTCATTCAAGCCTCCCCTGCCTCACTATTAAAGGTGGGAATCTGACACGAATAACAGGAGGTGAGGGGTGAAACAACAGCAGATAGCCGGTTCTGAGCCTTTAGCAGGACACCTCCATCGTTTGTGGCCTGGTCTGGTTGTCCAGGACTCCAGAGTTGGGCCCATCCAGAGGGCTGTTCAGGTTGCGGTTGCGAGAGCCGTCCGTGGATGTGATGCTGGACGAGGAGGATCTGGACCGAGACAGACGGGTCATGCCAGCCGCTGGTACTACGAGATGGGAGAGGGGTACGAGAACGTGATTAATGCAGTCTTCAGTGTCATCAGGGACGGCAAGCGAAGAATGAAAGAACAAGCAACATGCAGGAAGAAACCAAACTGAGAACGTAATAACAGATAATCACAAGATCGTCTAGTGTCTGCCTACACAGAGTATAAATGGGCACACAGAAGCTTTTCTGAAAAAAATTAAATCTACCAAATGAAAAGCAAAGGCGTACTTATCTGCAAAAACAACGCCTACCTTTTAAAAAATAAGTTATAAAAATATAAATAAATAATATGTTTAGTAATAAAAGTACAAATAAAAAAATGGTCATGATGTTAGAAATATCTAAAATAAATTATAAATTCTAATATAAATACAAAAACCCAAGTAAAACCCACATTCAAAGCAACATTTAAAATAGCATTTCAAAGTAATATTTAAAAAAAAATACTTTTTAATAATTGTAGTGACAGACCGATATGCTGACCTGACCAACAGTGGTACTGTATATATAGTTTTATAATCTAACAACAAATCCTTTAAATGTAAAATAGGCATATGTTTTTAAAACTGAAATTGTGTTAAAACTAAAAATAATATAAATAAATAAATGAAGTGTATCAGATATTTACCACCCAACTTTCTAGATATCTGCAAAGGCCATTGAAAAATCGGTCGAGCACTAAATATTATCTTGACAAATATCTACATGCAAATATATTTAAACACAATCATGCAAGCATGTGTACATCAGTCAAAATAACTGTCAAATTACAACCCGGGTACCTGATTCAGTGCTCAGATGGCTGAGCAAAACATGAGGAACTGTGTGCAAAAGTTGAAGGGAAACGGAGAGAAAAATAAGATCTCTGTACACCACAGATTTTGGTATTTCATGCAAATGCTTTCAGTAAAAAGAGGTCAGATACTGTTCAGATACTGACTGTGGTCAGGGACGTCTTTGTTTTAAAATGTAACCTTGCTAGTTACAACCTCAGCTCTACTGATCTCAACTGTAAATCATGCATTTGTTTATAGCTACTTTTAACAGCTTCCCTGCAGAGTCTAAAAATTGCTCATCTTTTCCTTCCTTGACATTTAACCACCCGAGTTTCATGCTGCTTTTATGTCTCTTCATCTATAGAAGGAATCAAGAAGCAAAAAACATGCTCTTATATACCCTCAGATGATTCTGAATATTTTTGGCACCTAAGCTAATTAAAGAGGTCATCTAAATGTCTATTTATTTTTCCTCTGAGATTCACAATGAAGTCGTAATTAGGTTCTTCATAACCTTTATTAAGCTTCACTCTAACTTTTAATCCTCTTTTCAATGTCTGGGACCTCCAGATATGACTGTCGTGCCCTATTTAAAAATATTATTTTTGGACCTATATATATATATATATATATATATATATATATATATATATATATATATATATATATATATATGTGTGTGTGTGTGTGTATATACACAGCAGCATATATATATAGTTGTGCTTATAAGTTTACATACCCCTTGCAAAATGTGCAAAATGTATAATTTAAAACAACATAAAAGGGAACGTGAATGTTATTTTTTTATTTAGTACTTTCCTGAATTAACTATTTCACATAACAGATGTTCACATATACTTTACAAAAAAAAAATAGAATTTATAAAAATAAACCCCCATTCAAAAGTTTACGTACCCTTGAATCTTAATGCTATGTGCAATTTCCTAGATAATCCACAACTGCTTTTATATTTTGTGATAGTGACCTCACTGGTCTTGAGCATTTCTGCTGTTCTTCAGAAAATCATCCAGCTACTACACAATCTTTTTTGAAGAATGTTCTGCATATTTGAACCCTTTCCAAAAGTGACTATATGATTTTGAGCTCCATCTTTTCACACTCATGACAATTAAGGGGCTCATAGATAGCTATTACAAAAACGTTTACTGATGCCGAAGAAGACACCAATGTTTCAAAATATATGAGTGTATAAATCATTCATTTTTATTAAATAAGTAACACTGGGACTCTGTGTCTCTCTGAGTCCACTGAGCTGTAACAGACCAACTAAAGCATGCTGTGGGTTTGGTGGAGGTAATTAAGAATAAATGGAGGAAAGTCATGTGAGAGGACTCCATGTCTGTGAGCAATATTTAGACTGAAAATTCTTAAAAAGTTAAAATGCTTAAAGGCTGACTATTAAAATAAACACAAGTTTAAACACAAGTTTAAAAATAAAAACATTTTTTTAAATTGTTACTACCTTGAATTACTATTTTGGAATAAATGTCAAATACTTAAAAAAGCTAACTTAATAGTATTCATACTTGGCTTTAATGGATAGAATATTGATTACATTGGTAATGTAAATTTTCTGATAGGGTAAATGATGTTTAATAATGAAACCAGAAAATGCGACTTGGGACATTAATTCAAAAAATAAAAAATTAAAAAAAGATTTTGCCAACTCACATGTGACTTGCATAAAGTCAGTTATACTTTGCAGTGTTGCCTTGTAAAAGCATACTGAACCAAGAAGAAAATGCAAAACTGTAATAAATGAAAGTCCCTGTTGTAAGAAAAAGCAAACAATCTACAGGTCTGAAAAAGCCCTAGGTTTTTTTTCATGGCATGACCCCTTTAAAAACTCTCTAGAGCGTTTCTGACTTAATTCAAAGGCCTGTGATAAATGTTGCAAACAATGTGCTCTTAAAAAGCAACTTTTTTTTCTGACGTGACGTAAAGTCCTGTCTGATTGGAACAAGGACTATGCAACAGCGCAGAAATGAAACAGCAAGTATGTTTGGATGGGGAGGTACAGGGTCAGAGAGAGGGTGACATATTTTCACACAGAGCGCTGGCAGCACATCGAGCGCTTTACTGGAGCGCCAAAACCTGTCAACAAATATGTGAGGAGGGCTCATTCAGAGCGCATTGTGATGTCGCGCACGTCTGTAGTTTGGAAGGAAAACTAATCAAAACACAGTGTGTGGGAAGACTTGCTGAGTTGTGTGCGGTAAAAAGAAAGAAAGAACAAACCAAAGACAGACTCTTTGAGCCGGATTTGTCTTAATAAAAGATGCCCATTAGTCATAGTGTGGTCCTGAATTGCTAATTAGCATCGCCTAGCATCTGAGAAACCCAGATAAACAGATGCGTGTTTATAGAGAAAGCTGACCCAGATTGCACAGCAGATTAAACAAATATCTGAAGACAGATTCACAAGTTAAAAATGTCAAACGCTGAGGTAAACTGATAAAAATACTCACTGTATCCCATTCCCTGTACAAAGTATTTGAAGGCTTCGGCCAGCTTTCCAGGCTGTTGGGAGATTAGAGGTCATTTACACTGGTTTGCACATTCATATCACATTATGCGCATGTTGGTAAAAATAGCAGTAGGGGCGCAGGTGTTTGATATGGTGTTCAATATCAAGAAATAAAGATGGAACAAGACTAACCTGAACAACCTGAGGCAGACCGCCACAGTCAGCCATCTGACAGAGAGAGAGATAATACAAACAATGTATAGTGAGAAAGAGATAGAAATAGTACGAACCTTTCATAACCCATAATAGGTGCACCTTAAATCCTGAGGTTGAAGATTCATGGATTTGCAAAATACCAATGCCATCTTACCTTCAGCAAAGTGGTCTTTGTTGGACTTAACCTAGAGTTGCATTCAACCTGTAATATAAAATATTCAACAGTCTTAAAATAGTGAAGGGCAGAGCAACAAAAAAAAAGAAACAAATGACCTTGTACTTAAGAAACTTACTACAGCCTCCACAGCAGGGGAAGTGTCTCCAACCACCAGAAGAGCAGGGCATCTGTACAAGAACAAGCAGTGATCAAAAACAATACACCAAGATATATATATATATATATATATATATATATATATATATATATATATATATATAAAATTTATACATAAAATACAAATTATATAATAAATCTTACGTCAGTGTTTTCACTGTATTCTCATTGAGTCCGACAACTGGCCTTTCAATTCCAAGGTCTTGACGCCTATCATAAACAAACGCCTAATTTAGAAGGTTTTTCAGCATAGAAAATAATCCATATATCCATTTCTATAATAAAATGTCACTGACGCATTGTACGAGCCACAAAAGAGAGCCAGGTTGTCCTGGTTGATGTCCTGGGCAATGTGCAGACGGTACGTCTGAATCAGTTCTTGGTTGTCAGTCAGCTCCTCCTATTGATCAGAATAACAAACAAAAAACATTGTGTTTAATGAGAAATAAAAGCCAGCTGGCTCTCATTGTGCTCACAGAGCATTATGGGATTGACTGATGTAAATTCCAAGGGGTTCACTCACAGTGCTGAAGTGATGAGCCATCACAATGTCCACCAGATTGCTAGTCCACCCAGTGAGCTAAAAGAAAATCAAAATAATATTGACATGGTTAATAAAACCATTCAATAAATCAAACATTCAGCTATATAGAATCATAAAATCGATAATCTGTTTGTTCAAACTGTTTATTCACCTTAGAAGCAGCCCAGTCAATCCAGCCCTCAGCGCAGGGGTCCACGTTGATCAAAACCAGCCCCTCAACCAGGGACGGCTGATTGAGCTGCAGACAGAGCAAAGGGTTTAGTTTTTAATGAGGATGACAAGGGGAGAGTGGTTTAAAAATGCATGTAGTCACGGCAGAAGAGGAGCTTTTAGCAGCTGGACTCAAAGCATCTCTCTTCAGTACCCACTGCTTCTGCTGTCTGTCATTGACATTAATCTTTCAGTGTGTCACACATATGCACAGGGGATGAGAGAGCCAGGCACAGGAAATGACACAGGGCACTTAGCAATGAGCCAATGAGAAAAGAGAAGGGGTGTGTTAAGTGTTGCTTTGCATAAAAGAAACACTGAATATATAAGGCTTGTGAGTGTGTCAGAGATATTTCGACTTTGATCAATAGCCTCAGATGCTTGAGGCTGCAGTGCCCGCAGTATAATAACAGTCCTGCATTCACAGCCTCTGGGGGCAATGCAGTTTTGCGGTACTATTTTGACTCAGCTGTGTAAAGGGCAGGTGGGGATGATATATAAAAATATGCGATATAGCCGTCTGATATAGGCCTGCACACAGTTAATAACTGCACACTTTTGTGAAAAGGTGAACAACATACAATAAAAAATTTACTCAATAAAGGTTGCATTGGTAACCTACTGAAATACAAGTTTGAAGTACTAAGTACTAACAGAATTAAGCAAACAAATTAAGCAAAACAGAAATGTTTCAACATTTCACAAAATCAACAATTACACAAAAATTACTAAAATGAATAAAAACTTGATGGCATGTAGTGTTCAACTAATTCAACAAATTAATTTTAATTTAAATACAATGAATTCAGTTACTATTATATTAAAACTAATTAACTGTTTGTTATAAATCATTTTAGTGTAGTATTTATTTATTTGTAATGAGATGGTGAAAATGTTGCAGGAAAAATAAAAACTGACCTGAGACAGCAGAAAAAAACAAAACCTTTTGAGCCCTGCAGAGGTACCTAATTTGCAAACTGTAACTTTGCAGTCACATTAAGTAGTTATTATTTGTACTAACTAATGGGAAATGGGTTAAACTGTTGGCATCCATGTCCCTTGTTTACAACAGAGGTGCCAAAATGTTGCTATGGTTATGGCGACAGGTTTTGGAGGGAATTTGGTTTTCTGTAAACACACAGAATGCTAATTTAGGGGGATTCAGTCCAATAATAAAGAAAGAGACAGAGAGACGCACAGTTAATGGTTTAAGAAAACAAAATTAAAGTTATGCAACGTAAAAGGCTAAAAAATATCAGAACTCACAGCAAAGCGGGTTAAGATGTATGCTCCTGCTCCTACGCCAATGCCAATCACGCTGTTCACCCTGCAAACAGGAAACAAAGCCATATCCTATATCACTTTCGACAACTGCAGCATTTCGTCAGAGAAATATAGTAACTTACTCAATCCATGACAAACTGCCATTGTGTGCAGTTCTGCCAGGCTGAGTCTTACAGGTGCAGCAGGTGCACAGACAGACCTTAATGACTGGCGCTGTGGAGTGTAATTTATTACTAATGGACTGCCTTGATTTTGTTACTCACTTTAGCTGAGTCAGGACTGAGGGCAACATCTCTGCCAGCTCATCCATGGTGGGGTACTGGTACCTGAAGATCAACAGATATCAAACATCATACATATATCACAGCATTTTGCCCCATGAGGCCATGAGAGCGGATTTGTGAATGACAGTGAAGCGATATGGATGCTAGTAGGTCACATGACAGTGACATGGTACATGTACAAGAGACTATGGTACATCCTGAGTGCATTCATAGCACACCTATACATCTATACTATGTAGTACTTTTTAACAGTGGCAAAGTAATTACATTCCAAAAAATCCAAAAGAAGCATGATAGTCAATATGTTTAATGACAATACTGCCATTGGCTGCCACTCACCCTGTGGGAAAAGGGGGTGCTCCCTCCTGCTGGCCAGGAGCATCCACATGCACAACAGCAAAGTGCTGAGTGATCTCCATCATGTCCTCAAAGTTGAACAGTGTGTTAAAGCAGGACTTGTCTGAAAAGCGACCAAACATCATCATCATCATCACCATCATACTCAAGTACAAAATTGAAAATTGTTATTTCATTTTTCACATACGGTTGAGGCCGATGTCATGGTAGGTCAGAATGACAGGACGGTTGCCTTTAGGGCTTCCTCTCATGGTCACATGGAGCACACCGTGGGGCGTCTCAATGTCATGCTCCTGGAATAAAGAATAAGAGTTTAAAAACACAAAATACATACAAAAAAAAATCTCACCGCAAAACCTCCTCAAGATGCCAGAAATGCTGGAGTATTTACTAGGCTACTAAATGAGTGAAGTGTTGGTGCTGCTGCTTCCAGAAAGCATGTATTTATGTAGAAAGTGATATCTCCCATGAGGCGTCTCACGCAGATGGCTGCGGGATCAATAGAAAGATCTAGAGGGAAGGCCAAGCAGCTGCACAGAGTCACGATTCAGTTCCACCACACATCAGTGCTCTTGCATTATAGGTATGTGCTTTACAAATGTTTTTCCAATGCATTATACACTGATTTGAGCGGACGGTTAATATAAAGAATCCCTGAGCATTCAATTAACAATGAAAGATTAGTAAAATCATCATGATTAAGATTCATTGCATAGACTAATGCTATTGACTAATGTAAGTCAATCCGAAGCTCTGATGCTGTAATATAAAAATACATAAATGTTAAAAGGATTACCCATGGACTTCTTTACTCTAATTTCACTCCAGTCATGAACATCCTCTTTCTGTTTAGGATGAAATCCAAATCCATAATGCATCACTCCATCAGCACAATTAGTGCAGCTATAAATACTCTCTACACTACCATTCAAAAGTCTGGGCTCAGTAAAAATTAGGGAGAGACACCAAACATTTAAAAATGGTAATGTCAGAGACAAGATGACCTCTGAACAGAAATACATCCCATGAAACCAACGATGCTTTTGATGTGGATAGCAGCCGGATGCGTCCGGAATCATCACAGGGAGTGGCTGCAGAGGTATAATACCATCATCCTGACCGTATGACTTTGCAGAACTGTATCAGACTGCAGCCCTCACGAGAGATACAGAGCGCTTTTCTGCAAGACATATTACACAAAAAAATCGAAATCAAAGTGTCTTAAGCCACCAGTTACAATTTAATCGAGGCTTTAACTTTAGGTTAAAGGTTGAGAATGAGGTTAGCTTTTTTTTTTTTTTTTCTCATTGATATATTTATTTTATTTTATTTTTTGATGCATGTAACAACTAAAATGATTTGCATTTTCTGCCATTTTTATAGCATGAGTCGGTCTGTTTTATAAAAAAAATTATTTCAAATAGCCCACCCCTAGTTGAAATGTAAAAATGAAGCAAACTGATAAGTCATTTTGCCAGGGGATCTCTTCCTCTCATCTATACAGAAAAAATGCTAATTGCTATGAATCTAAATTCTGACTATGCTAAGTTCTTACTATGCAAGATGCATATGCATATTCCTGCCATAAATCTGCCTAAATCTAGTTACATGCCTGAGAAAGAAGAGAGATAATGCCACAAGAGAAGAGATTCCTTTAATGAAAAAAATAATAACACAAAGAAAGAGCACAGGGACAGAAATTCTCAGATCAATATCTGCTCACATAAAATTATAATTGGTTTCATTTTTTAATTCACACTATATATTAACAAAGGGAGATTGAGTTGTTGTCAAGAGGGAGGACTTGTTTTGGGTCTTGCGTGGAAGGAAGTCAACTGCTGTCTTGGTGGTTCTGGGTGGAGTGTCATGTTGTGATGTATATGCACAGTGATGTATATACTGACGTCACATGGTTGGGAGTGTGTACAAAAATACATACAGATATGTACGGGAGCACTTGTGTGTAAGAGAGAATTGTGCGCATTAAAGCTTCTTCTGCATTAGTAATAATAAGAATGAGTCACAGCAGAGGGTCACACAAGGAGTCCTGAGATTAGAAAAATTAGCCTCTGTTCTGAAGCGCTTTGTGTGAATAAGAGTCACATAATTGCGAAAGACTATTCTTTGATAATATAGGCCTTTCATGTCTTATATATATATATTATTGTTAACAGTTAATCCAAACATTTATTCCTTTAAAAAAATATGTATTTATTTTTAATAAAGAAGTCATAAATTGAAAAAAAGAAGACTTCTCGACTTGTCTGTTAAACACCACACCTTTCTTAATGTTTGCAAATTTGAAAGAATATAGAATGTGTATGATTCACTGATATATTAGTAAGTATATGGAAGAGAATATCTGCTGCTATATCCATTTCATTCAAATTTAACACTGACAAAATTTAGACATGCACGAAAAATGAACAGTCCTTCTCTCACAGGAAGCTAAACCAAAAATACTGATGACTCATCCAGATTTTGTCCAATCAAATGTTATCTGGAGAGTGCCACACCTTTTATTAGCACCTGCAACTGACTAGCCAGCAGCAAATTAAATCCATATCTAAGTAAAACTTCATTAAATATGTTTCTTTACTAAAAATGACAATATTGGAAAGTAAAACTCAAATTATTTTAAGCTCTTTAATATAATACTTGCATCTCCGTTCAGGGAAATTTTTTTCAAAATTGAATCTGGCATGCTTGACTGTTGCGTGACTTAAAATGGGCTGCTTTGGAACAAATCCAAACATTTTCAGCTCTTGAGGACATGAATGATCAAGGACGAAGAGTGGGAGAGTCAGAAATCTAATGTTTAAAAAAAGTCTCTCCTGTTTGCTCTGCCAGACACACTCTCAATCTTCTGGACACACACACATTTACACTCTGCATGTGGGTCTAGAAAGTGTGGGAGAGTCTGGAAAGAGGAGCAGAATAGGAATAAGCCTGAAAAAAAGTAGTCTAATTCAACGGGACAAACATTCATAGGTCATCATGGTCTCCGACTAGGTCAACAATCGGCTGTAGAAGCTGATCTAAAATGTATTCAATGCAAACCATAAACGCTGTAAAATCTGATCTAATATCAAACGCTTGCATCATCTTCCTCTCTGTGCTCTTCAAAAGAGAAAATCAGACTAAAGGGATCACAGCAATATCTACAGCCTGCTTGTCACAATCAAAATATGCTGATCAACCAGTCTTGGTGAAAACCAAAACCAGCCTGAGCTTTAGATAAAGATATTTCTTACAACCATACAACAGTGCTATAACTACCACTGACATTTAAGGGGGCCACTTTTGTCCAATATTCAAATAATTATTGGACAAATATATATTTTTTAAATGGTTGATTCTTAAAAATTTCCTTCTAGGACCATCACATCCTGAATATGTGGTTACATCTTGTGTGCAGACATTCAAAGATGGGAAAAGGGCAATCAAAGCAGCTTTCTCTTGAGAAACAGAGCCAATGTGAATGAATGAATACAAGCCAACAGTCTCAGCCTTTGGCCCCCCAACCCCGCTCCTGCTTCCTAGCTAATAGCATCAATCACACACCACAAGCCTGGGAGCCATTACACAGCACAAACTTGATGGCAAATCACTCTTACACACACACAGATGCTAATACACAACATCCATACTAGGAACACGCATAGTATATACTCACTACCACACCCTGGCAGTAACGCTTGTGTTTTTAAGTGCTCCAAATGTCCTTGATTTGCTTGACCTATTAGATCGCTTGATGATTATTGGGATGTGTGCCTGACAATTCCTCGTGTTCACCAATCTATAATTTTAGTGTAGATTTTAAGCTCCTGAACAGAAGATCTTTGTAACTAACAGTTTAGTCCCACACTGGTTTAATCTGTGGTAGGTAAACAAGCTGAGAGGTGCATGACTCGCATGAATAATGCACAAAAACACATCCCTCATTGAAAAGAATCACATATACTGGCTCACACATCAACCATGACATGCACGCACATGCAAGAATATCAACGCTAAAATACTCAGAAATCAGGAGTCAGAAATCTGTCTCGGCTTTCAGTTGTAGCTGTCTCTCTTACACACACGCACTCACCACTGCATCTCCAGTGCATGCATTCTGCTCCACATCCAGAACGGTTGACATGTTTCCACACACGAGACAGTGACAGCTTCAGAGAGGAGACAGGAAGAGATGGGAGGATCCAGGAGAGAAACACAGAGTGGCTGAAGGAGGGAAGGAGGAGAACGGACAGGGAGAGCAGTAGCTAGGCAGAGATCCAAAAGGGAGGGGAGAAAGAAGAGGAGAGAAAGGGAGAGTGAGATAAATGAAGAGAGGACGTATGTTTTCAGAGAGAGAGAGAGAGAGAGAGAGAGAGAGATGGTTGAGATGCAGATAGAGTAAGGAGGAGAAAGAAGTGACTGCGGTTTGCACCGGGGAGGCAGTGCTTGCTCATGCATACGGCAGCGCTGAAAGAGCCCTGCTCTGATTGGACGAGAGGGAGTCAGGTGGGCGGGAGGTGGCAGGAGCAGGAATGAGAGGGGTGGGGCAGAGGAAGGAATGATGCTCTCCACTGCACTTTATTATTTGTTTTTGGGTGGGGTCACCTGGTTCATCAAAAGAACAGATGCAGAGATTTGACCTTTGTGAATCAATTGATTTGGACTAAACCTCTTAATTAATGATGATTATTGATTATATTCTTTCTATTTAGACATAGTGTTGTTCAACTGGTCTCCCCTTAGTACATGTTTGATTTTATAAAATAAGGGTCAAACAATTAAGACAACAAGAACCAGTTTTGGAATAATATTTCAGTTCAGTTACACCAAATGATAAATTTATTTGTTGCAAAACACAATGCAGTTGGTCTTGACATCAAACATAATATTCAAAATGATTTAAGAATAACAACAACAATATACATATAAAAATGTATAAATAAATGTGTAATTATTCAAAATAAAATTTGCCCCATAAAAGTGAGCTAAATGTCACTTTAATGTTCTAATGGGGACATTGTAAATTGCAAAAGGAGTAAAACAATAAGGTAAATAGGTTCTCTGTTAGGGTTATTTCACAGCATCTATAACTAAAAATTCTATCTAAGGAATGTCTGTGTTCAGATAACTAAGCAAAGTGTGAGCACACGTGTTGGAGACTGTATTAAAACATACATATAATCTATGTGCACCTGTGACACATTTATAGACTGCAACTCACCAGCTGAAAATCACAGATTTACAATACGCCAGTCAAATAAGGTTTCAATCAGATTAAGAGCCAAAACTAAGCCTACTATCACTTTCCTTGAATTTACACTAATGTTTATTTCTTCATTTTCTACTATTGCAATAAATTACCAAGGTTGCAGAAGAACAGTTTGCACGTCTGTGACCCAGCAGAGGTGCAGTGTGATATCATTTGCTCAGTCCCCCTATAGCTCTTGGTCTCTGATAGCTTATTGATCTGCCTTGCTTCCATTTATCAGTAGATGAGGCTGAAACATTGTTTTTCATCCAATAAGCCTCTTTGTCGTTCCTCAAGGGCCACCATAGACAAACACAGTCTGAGGAGCACACAACTGGAGCTGGCAAAGAGACTCAGAATTGTGGATTGCAATGCAACACTGTGTTTATAAAGGTATGTAGAGTGTTTTGTATTTATGTACCAGGCGATCAGCTAAAATGTTATTTAGATAACTTACACTATGCAATGCTTCAGACAGAACGGAATATACAAATTGCTCTTGCTGTACATTGGGTACAAAAAGTACCCAAAGGTTAAGAAGTAACATGGTTTTATAACTTATTGATGGACCTGCAGCTTCAGTAATAAATCAGATTGTGTTAGTCTCTCTCTCCATCTGAGCGTGCGGTAGCAGAGTGACCTTCAGGCAAGCATGCACACAACAGAGGGCAAAATGGACATACATAGCTCCTGAAGGCCTGTCAAGACTGACTACCAAGAAACTTGAGAATCAGGAAGAGAAGTCAATGTGATTGTAGAAATTTGGGTTACATTTTAACCTTACTATTTGATGGCCTTAGACTGAGAGAAGGTCGCTAAGAACTGGGGAACACAGATAAAATCAAGCTCTAAATAAATCTTTTGTCCTGGGATGTGGCTTGTTGCTGTTTGAGAATATTTCGAATGTTATCTAATTAGTTAAAGAGAGTGCATTGGATAGAGTCAAGGATATGGCTTTGCTTACTCTGAGCCTCTGATGCCCTCTATAGGATGAAGTTGTCTCTGAATGATGATGAACCTGTCGTGATGACTTGCAGTATTCACACAGATGCTTTAGCTATTGCTATTGGCTAAAAGCTTGAGGAAAAACAGGCACACACACACAGCCATCCAATGCAAAATTTGTGTTTCTGTGATGGTTAATGTTCTTAAGTCACAGTGCCACTTTTAATGCTAAAATACAATTTTTGCAGGGATTTAATGGGTTCAGAGATAGATCAAAAGCATGGCTTTGGGAACAACTAGAAATTACTTGGAAGTCAATAACAACAGAGACTGTGGAAAGGTACATAAAAACAACGGCAAGCTGTTATCAAATAAAAAAAAAAAACGGAACATTTTGTTATGTATGAATAAAGAGTATTTAGTTGTTTCTCTTTGTTATTTGCCTAATAATCGACAATACAATATTTAGTTTTAAAACAAGTCTTTGACAGATTAACTAAATATTTGTTTTCTCTATTTATGATGACAGGTGGGCTAAAAAATTGTTAAGCAGTGTATGCACACACACACACACACACACACACACACATATAAACCCAAACAAATAGCACAAAAAAAACATTCATATAAATTTGAAAATTCATATAAAATCCAAAAGAAGAATTGTTTAGAAAAATAATTTCTTAAAAAAATAAAAATAAAATAATAATAATAATAAAAATAAAACAATCCTTCCTTGATTTATCACAGATTTAACATATAATAATTAGACTGCATATCTGTTAAGTATGAAACTATTGGATTTATTCAAAAAAGGAAAAAATATATAAATGTTGAAATTTACAACACCATTTTGGACGTAAAAGGTGTAATAAAAATTACAATTACAAAAGTCTAAAATGATAGAATTGGGAAGCATTTTCCATAACAAACATTCAGGCTGATTTGTTATAATTTTACTTTTAAAACTATAAGCACTGGCAAGCCATTTATGCTATTAAAAGGATAACAGAATCTTCTGGCTTTTAAGCACTGCTTTGGTGGTGATGGTGGCTTGAGAAATGGTCTGCATTACTTCTGTTAACCAGCAGAGAGCAGTCAGACCTTAACCCTGATCCACCTCACCTACGTGTTCTGCAGCACTCGGTGCTAAAGTGAGATTGGATTGGCTGGTCTGGTGTCAGCCCATCACTGGACTCACACTTAATGTGTGTGAGCTCCTGCAGAGGCTTGCTGAGTAAGGAAAACTAAAGTCACTATAATGTAAAGCAGGTCATGCGTGAGTCTCAGCACAATCACGTCACCAGCTGCAGGTGCTATATTTAGCTCATCTGAGACCCCTGCACTGAAAAAGGAGGATGTAATTCACAAAGAACGGTTTCCTCGCTGCTAAAGAGAACAAAATATATGTCTGTACACACACACACACAAGATGTCAATTACCATCTTATCATCTATTGCTTAACAGAATGGATAATATGTTTTACAGGAAGATGCACTAAATCTACAGTAATAACACCAGGATCAACTTATCTGCTTTTAAATGGATTTATTAACTAAACAAAATCAGTTCCTGGAGAGATAAAGGTACTCAAGTAACATCAAATCTTATTCTCATATTCAGATTTATTTCAACATCAAAATATAATGTTCTTCCCAAAATAACAGCTTTGATATTAAAATATGAAGGCTGAACAACCTAAAATACTCATATCACACCACTTGACTGTTTTAGCACACCTTTAATGAGCGTTTAAGAATAACTCATTTTATCTCATCCACTCATGAAATATACATAAGTCTTATCTTACCTGACAGTCAAAGTCTTGGAAGTTTTGAGAGTTCTGTAAGAGAAAGAGATGATATTTGATTATTCTATACTCACTGACTTGCATGAAAACGTTTATCAATGTTACATTTTGTTTAAATCATCAATTATTCTCTACGCAGTTTCTACTGCTCTTTATTCTGACACCACTAGGTGGAGTGAGAGGTCAGGAAGTCACTCCAGTTCAATCAAAAGGAATGCTTCACCCAAAAATTTTAATTATGTCATAATTAACTTGTTCTTATGCCATTTCAAACCTGTATGCTGTTATTTTTTTTATTTTAAGAAAACTTAACATTTGTGCATGAAGTCAATGGAATGATTTTTATGTCATTATAAACTGCTGCTGTGTGCAAGAACTGCATAACTCTTTCAAATTCCAAGAAAAAACAACAACAAGAAAACAATATACAAGAAAAATCCCCAACATTAAATTAGCCACCTGCAACTGCAATCAAACCATATTGCATTTTATTTTTAGCAATTATATTATAGTTTTTTGTGTTTGTTTGTTTTTTGTAGTGTATATATATCTGCATAGTTTTTAATCCATTTTCATTTTAAGTATTTTTTAGGTTTTTTTCAAGTTAAAATGAGACATGCTGCCTTGGAAACTAACTGAAATATTTTTTATTTCAGTTAATGTTTTTGAAAATGTTTTTTTATGGTTTTAGTTGTAGTTAACTAGTTGTAGTTTAGTTGTTAGTTTATTTTACCTTGTTTTAGTTGTAGTTAAGTATAATAACCCTTTCCCTAAACATTATAACAAAAATATAAAATTAAACATTACAAATACTTTCTTACTCTATTTAATTGACACTACCCTTTTCTGCTCACTATGTGTGATCTGTTAAATGTAGAAACCAGAAGGAATATATATATATAAAAAAATAAAGTAAACTAAAAATAATATCCAACTATCCAACCATTATTTTAAAAGAACGGTAATGTGTAATATCTGGTGCATTTTAACATTATTGCTATTTTTTAAATCTCTGTCTGAAAATCAAGTCTGCAAACCTCTGCTGTAAGCTTCAGCCCATTCATTAGTTCAAAGGAAAAGGAAGCCACCCATAAAACGCCTTGTGAATTATACTGGCGGCCTTGCTCAACACTAATGGGTGCATAGCATTTACATCTCTATTTTTAGTGTTTCTGATATAGATGCTGTGTGGCAAAGAAGGATGGCAAGTTTTAAACTGACGAAGCCTGCAGATCCCGTGATGCTAATTCCTGCCAACAGAGGCTGCAGGATGCATAATAATTGCTCTGGAGAAGACAGAAATATCTTTAACAGTGCAGAATCAAACCTTTTTCTTTTTCTTTTTCTACTCCTGTCCTTTCAGTTTTGTTCTTCCACTTTTCCTCTTTCTCTTAAAACCATTTCACTAATATTCCACCCCGTCCACCTCCTTTCCATCTCCATTCATTTTCTCTTGCTACAGTAACTCCCACATGAATTATTCAGTTCGATGAAGTAAAGACAGACACGGGGATAGAGAGGAACTTCGGGTACAGAAACTCACAGATCTCAAACACGAGGAGCCATGGAGAGAAGACATGTGTAAGAGTGTCGCACAGATGTATAATTCGACATGTGCGTGAGCATCACTGAGTAACTCCTGATGAGCTCTGTAGTGTTTATAGACTTTTTATTACTCATATATGTATTGGCATATACATCAACAACAACTCAAGGTCTGGCTGCTAATTCTGCTCATGTATACTAAATATCTATGACGTAAAAGAGTTATAACAATTGATTTTGTAATATTTAAAGATTGGGTTGAAAATTACAAACCAAAAAACTGCAATAGAGTTATGTTATAGCTGTATGATTTCTAGCCATTACTGGTAGTCTATTTCTTTGGTCAAGAATTGGTAAGCTTTTTAAAAATATCATTGCCTAAAATATTATTATTAATAATGAATAATATTATTAAACAGATAAATAATTGGTTTCTCCCAAGGTATTTTTTTTCTCCATTCTGTATGGATGGGGTGTTGGTTCCTTGCCGCTGTCGCCTCTGGCTTGCTTTGTTGGGGACACTTCATTTCTAGCATTTATCGTTGAATTGATTACAGAGACCGTCTCTGCATTTAATAACAAATTGTTCAATCTCGTCATTATACATCCCTATCAATTTATTCTTCTATTTTATACTGTTCAGTGCTTTGAAAGAATCTGTGTTGTTAAAAGCGCTATAGAAATAAAAATGACCGATTGATAAATAAAATGTATTTATTCTCTGCCACCAAATATTGGCAAGGCACATAAAATCTGAAAAATAATATTTAAAAAAATATTTATAATAAATAAATAAAATAATAAATAATTTTGTCTATATATTTATTCAGGTATATATTTATTCAGGTTGATATTTATATTATACTTGGTTCGGTACTTAAATAATATACTTTTTTAATAGTTTACTAAATTACTAGATTACTAAATTTCAACTTCCATCGTTTATTGACTGTAGTATTATTCTAAAATTTATATTAAAACCTTTTTACTTCTTGGGGATATAAAACATGGCATTATCAAGTAGAAGTCGTGCAACTCTAACCAAGATTTCACTTCACTTTCACTTACTTGTTCATGTATAAGTATGCTAGTGTTGCATATGTGCTGGATGTTTCTGGTTTATCTCACCTTGTAGGTCAACAGAGGCTTGATCTCAGTCAGCTGAACGTCTTGAAGCTCATCCATCTCTGTCTGTTTGCTGCACAAAAAATAGAATTGATCATGACGTGAGTGTTTCACAAATGTTTATTTCTTATTATAAATAAAAATCAATGTGTACCACGGTTTCAGCAGAATCTAATTTAGTCTAATAAAGTCCAACTTTGGCAGACAAATCTAACACCGCTTCACATTTGCAGCAGATCTCACAAAGTCAATAAAGAGGCCTTATATTGAATTTCTATTAATAAAACACGCTTTGCAAAATGCTTAGCAGAGTTCTAACAATTTCCTCACTTGTAATCAAGCGTAAGTGTAGTCACCCTTTTTATTTTTAATTAACCTGGCAGACCTGAGATTGGGTATCAGCCCACAACAGCCTACAGTTACACACACTCAGTAAACGGCAATAAAAGCTGAGCACCAAAGGAAAGGTCCGTACAATTAAATCGGCTCTTTTTAGTTGCCTTGGGAACAGTAATGTTTTGATGAACGGATAAAGTCTGCTAGCTAGCTAATATATAAATATTGCATGATTCCGGTCTGTGATTAACATTCTCAAGGCCGAACGATAAGCAAACACGCACATTGTATTTAAAGCATTGGTTTTCATTTATCATTCTTGCAGCATAAATCGTTTCCTGTTTTCATTACAAGGACTGAGACAGGAATGATTATTTGCACAGACAGCTAATAAGTGCCTAAGCAAGAGAAGCACTACTCTGTGATATTTTTCAATGTTTATCCGTAGTGAGACCAACAGAAATACGTTCTATGATCACATTTTCGGCATACAGACAAATAGGATAAAACACTGACATAAATGCTACAGAAATGGTATGAATGAGGTTCCTGTAGAGATCTGCTGAGCTCATGTTGTAAAGTGGAAAGACATGCTGATGTGGCTTAAACCACTTCCACTCGCCTCATCTGTCTACTGTCACAATCATCCTGACCTTCCTGACCTCGGGACAGGACCAAACGTGACTGATACATAGGGCATACCATCAGATTAGCAAGACCTGACATGACATGCAGTTTTCATTTTTAAAAGTAATATTCAGTAATAGATTTTTGTAGAAAATGGCTTAATATTGTGAAAAGTGTGATACATTATATTCTTTGACAAACAACAACATTTTAAGTATAAACCTTATAAACGTCTTTACTGTCACGTTAAAATTTGAGATCAAGCAAAACATTGCAGATCACTGAACATTTCCGAATAGAAGTGTATGTATACTATGGGTGGGTTTTGACAATTTAATTCGGACTCAATTTCGATTTAGTTGCATTTACTCTTGATTATTCTAGATATATAAAGGTACAGTACATGTCAAATCTTCTCCAAAAATCTAATGTAAAATATATATGAGGAACTTTGCACTAAATTACTATGATACGCAAGGTTAAAATTAAGTGGTTTATTTACAATAGTTTTTATAATAAAATTACAATTACATAATTCTATTTCTACTCCCATTTGTTTTTTTAAAACATGAACATTTAAATGCTGTCTGTCGTAAAAACTTGACTGATTTATTTAAACAGATTATTATTATTATTTAAACATTGAAGAACAGTAAAGATTTGAAATAATATTAATAATGGTGCATGTTTAGCACAGTTTTTCTCTCTAGAGTTATTATTATTATATTATTATACATTATTATAGCCACTTCTCTGTGTTAGTGACAAAGTAACAAAGCTTATTCGAATTTTCTGGATACAGTGGGCACTTCCATGTTTCATTTGTTACTTGAAAACAGGCCAGAATTATCCATTTGGGATTTAATAACAATACTGCACTATAGAAATTAGAATGAATTAAAATCAATAATTTTTTACTCATTCGATGATATTTTTATTTTCGAATCTGTGAACAATTTCAAACACCTTTTTGTTTTTAGTATGACGTTTCAATTTGATCTTTGGTGTGACAAATGAGCTTTTAAAAGTATAAAAATGTATGTTTTCAAATAAAACATGTTCATAAAAAGCTGCACATACAAAAATGAGCAAATTAGTTCAAATTTGTAAAGAATCTGCCCCCTATTCCAAAAGGCCAGTGCCTTTCATCAATGAAATACCAGAGCAGCATGAAAACAAACTTCTTATGTAAAAAGCAAGAAATCTACTAGCGCAAATTAAGAAGTGAAAGCTTAGGGGTAGAAATCTTCAAAATCCCAGCAGCAAATCCGGATGAAGGGCATTAAATAATATTTAAACAAGGAGTAATGCAAAAAGAAAACAACAAATGCTCAGTGTGTCTGTAAAGATTTGCCATATTGCTCTCCACTTCCGCACACGGTCCATAAATCTGGGCCAAGGGCAAAGGCCAAACTGGCAATCATGGCATCTGATTGTAATCCAGTAAGACTGCGGCTAGAATTATCAAGCAGATTCATACACATATTAGAACAATGTCAAGATTTCAAATGTCTTGCTTCAATAACCCAGATAAACTTCCTCATCAAGACTATCGACTGCAATCAATGTCATCTTCAGTTTTCACCCACTCTAGTTGAGCATTCAGTGAAGTGTAAAACTGTTGCCATAGAGACAAAGGGCTGATGTTTATTTTCAGAGAGGGCTCCCGAAGGGATGGGAAGGAGTAATGAAGACTCAGAACAGCAGACCGAGGCATTAGCTGAGACTCTCAGACACCACGGATCTTCATTTACTTCATTCCTCACATCACGTTAGGGCTTTTCTGAGTATGAAGCAAAATCTACTGTAAGTAAAACCCAGAGCGAAAATCCTGATTCACCATCTTCCCATGCGTATTGCATAACTATGCCGTCCGAAGAAATGTGACTCATGTAAAAACACTTCCCAGGGTTCCTGCCTCATATTTGTCCGTGCAAATGTGTATCTACCCAGCTGCGAAAACACCCCCCCAGATCAAATGAGAGCTAGGAGTCAAACAGAGCACTGCTAAATCAGCCGCTCAGCTTAATAGTCTACAAAAAATAATCTTTTAGCCCTGACAAGCTAAGAGTAATCATCTGTATTTCAATTTTCATTAAACCGTTTTACTATAATATTGCTGGAAGCATGTTCACTAGTCACGCTACCTATACCCTGTTAATCAGTCACATATGGATAAGGAGGCCCTCCAGGATACTTCAGCCCACACACAAAACCTTGTATACCCTTGAGGGGCTTTCCCAAACATCTCTGTTCATTCTTAAAAGAGGACACAGGTTTGGAACAACATGAGAGTAAATAATGACAGAATTGTAATTTGTTGGGTGAACTATCCCTTTAAAATAATTCAGATGTGTTTCTCCGTGAACGTGGCACACAAATTAAGATATTTTTGGTTAATGCTTAAAAAGTCAACACAGAGATTGTTAAAACGGTTAATGTGACATCAGTTGTTCAATAGTAATTTTACAAAGCTATGAGAATACTTTTTGCGCAAAGCAAATAAAAATAATGGCATTTTTCAACAACTTGTTATTTCTGTGTTATATAATCAGAAAAAAATGTGAAAAATGTTCAAGTTTGATATTGTATAGCAAACCTAATAATTTTAATGATTTATCAGTGCATGTTAAGACTAAAAACGTGCAATAAAGCATGAGCAATCTGTATTTCATGTTGATAGCATATAACCTGGAATATAAGATTAATCATTACTTTTTTATTTTAAAGTTCAATTTTAATTATTTGTTTATTTGATTTTACTAATATTATTAAATATTAAATGCAAAATATATTTTCTTGCCCTGAAATATTATAGATATTTTTAAATATATGAAATTCCACATTTTTCTTTTTACAGATGTCTTCACATGTTGGTTATTTGTGACTATTCCTTGGAGGATGTCTAGAAATTTTGCCCCCACACATTTAATAACTTCTTACACACACACACACACACACACACCTGCAAATAAATGCTAAGTGAAATAACAAGAGGAGCTGGCACAAATGCTGTCAGCAAACACTGCTGCAAGATCGATGGTCATCACAAAGCACTCCTACTCTTGTCTGTCCATCCATCTCTCTCTCTCTCTCTCTCTCTCTCTCTCTCGCTCACACTCTCTTTTTCACCTTGAAGCAATAAACAGCTCATGAGTCAACAGTAAGGAGTGTCCACAGATGTGGACAGATGGTCTGTGCCCTCGCCTCTGCATAGGTTAAGCTCTGTCCAGTTGGCGTCATACAACTCATTTAAATAAACTCTGGTGAATCATTTGTCAACCGGAACATCTAACATTCTGGAGAGCCAAAATATTTACACACACAAAAAAAAATGTTTTTAAAATTTACCTAAATATCTTTAATTAATAAATGAATGATCCTTAAAAATATATCACCAAATAAATAAATTAATAATAAAAATACTTACATACTTTTAATTGTGTGTTTTCTTAACCCATTGGAAAATATATAGATTTTTCCTTAAATTTATTTAACTTCACAAAGTATGTTTTCTTATTTAACTTTTTCCCCCCTATATAGTAACAAAAACGTACAGGAGACAATCAAGTTGTTTAAATAATCCTTAAAGTATATTTATTTCATTATAAAGGTATTTTTTTACTATATAAAAGAAGACTGATATACTAACACTCAAAATGTTTTTCCAGTGCAGCAGTCCATAATAAAACTAAACAAAAATGAGTGTGTGTTCACAGTGCAGGTGACTAGTTTTCTAAAGAGCAAAAATTTTGTGTGAATGATTTGTAATTGTTTAAGGCAACAGCCCAAAATTAAATAACCCAAAATTTCCACATTATTCCAGCTCATCAGTGCACTGCTATATTGAGCTCTTGCTAGCTTTAATCTTTACCACAGCAGCATAATTCTGTTAAAGGCAGTGTGACGTGTTTAGCTCCAGATTACTCCATACGCTGTAAACCTGGTGATTTGGAAAAAGAATTACAAGGGGATTCAGACCAAGTAAGAAAGGCAGATACAGCATCCTTATGAATAAGGATTACCAATGCGGCATGCTTTAAAAAAATGCTACGTTTTGTTTTTTTTTTATTAAATTTAATTCATAATAAAGAGCATATCCGTTTCATTTCTACTGATTTTAAGGTACCTGCTGATGGTAAAAGATCTCAAATCATTCAGGAACATCAACAGCACATGCTTCATAGATTGGTTACTATTCAATCTCTTTTTTACGTGAAAGGTCATTCTGATACTCAGACGTCAGCACAGAGCACTTCCATGTGTTGAATTTAAACCAGCCCAATCATGTTCCCTCAATCTCCTCCCCTTTCACTGGAAAAGTGGGAAGCTGAAGGACACAACCTATACGACAAATCAAACACTCCAAATGAAACACTAATGCACTACTTACAGCATATGCTGCCTGCTAGATCAAAAAATATTGTGAAATATTACATAAAGCAATGGTAAAATGTTTAAGAGGTAATGTCGTCAAGCTGTACTTGTGCTTAGGTCTCCACCATTGTGGCTCCCTCTAACACTAACTGAATTAAGGGAAACCCCTTATAAGCAGCTGTGTACGTGATAGGGAGACACGTACACTCCAAAAGCTCTTGTTGTGGCAGAGTGCAGCCAATTCACTAGACGCTCTGCCAAAAAAGGACTTCTGACTCTCTCTTTTCATACACTAAGGGCTGAGGGACACCCTGCAAGCTGACGCAGACTGTCACAGACTCCCAGCATCGCATCCATCATATTTCGGCTTTTGCTTTATACATTAAATCACTTCCTTGCTGTCATTTCTGAAGAAGTGAAGACTTGCATACATATAAGGGTATATGATGGCACCTGTCTGCCTTTTCTATAAATGTTACGCATGCATACACAATCAAACGTCTTTCATTTCATGTACCCATTTAATGCAGGCTATAGTAAAACTCTTCTTTAGAGTTCACCAGAATGTTTTGAAAGGAGTGCATTATTCCAGTATTTAGCCTTATTAGAACAGGAAACCACTCATTGTATTGATTTAAAGCATTTGTTGGCAGTGTCAGTTAAGGACATCTTCTATACACTTTTCACACAGGAGCTTTTAGTGAGCCTCAGTATAAACGTCACAGTTGAAAACAAGCCATCCTATCTTAAAGCAGTGAACTGCTATTGAAAATGCATTACAATAATGAAAAATGGATATTTGTTTTAAAATTTGGTAATGTCAAAAGTATCATTAAGGTAAAAGGAAACAAGCATGCACAATCAAATATGCAAAATATTAAAAAAACATTACAAATGATGTTATATACACTGTTTGCCTAATTTAACGCAAACTATACTATTAAAAAAAGTATTTTTTATAAGGTTATCATGCCTATTCTTACAGTATATGAGTTTTGTAGGCAGTATGTAAGCCTACCTTAGTAGAAGATAGAATGTTTTAGTTATGTTTATTAGAGAACATGGTAACACTTCATGATAAATACACTATGAATCAGTACGTAAGCATTAGTAAATAGACAGTTCATCCGTTATAAAGCATTATTCCAACATTAATAGTCATTAGTAAGCAGTTTAAAAACAGCTATAAATGCCTTGTTCTTGATTTATAAGCATATCTAGTACAAAGGAGATTAAAAGGCTCAGTTATCTTCCTAACAGAAAAATTATAATTAGACACAACAAAGGGGAATACAGAGCTAATCATTTCAAGATGCAAAATAATATGAAACTATACACTACAAATTCTTCCTATGAAACTATTATCATGTTTATAAATTATGCAATTTATTAATGTACCTATAAAATAATTTACTTAGACTTTATAAATGTTCTTATGAAACACTGACATCTCCTAAATAACTGGTTTGTAAATAACATCATAATTTAGAAATTATAAATTGATCATTAATAAAGTATGAAAATACAATTATTAAACATTATATATATGCTCAAGAACAAGGCATTTATAGCTGCACTTGTAAACTGCTTACTAATGCATATTAATGTTGGAACAATGGTTCATAAAGGATGAATTGAGTATTTACTATTGATTGATCATGTGTAGTTATTATATGAACTATTATTTATGAAGTGTTACAGAGAACATCATATATGGAATCAAAAACGAATAACAGAATACAGCTGTATCTTGTTTGTTTTTGAGTTCACAGATATATCACATAACAGGGCTGGCTCGATGCTGCAGATATTTACAGAGCTTTGAAGAGACGTGATTGAATTCTTGGAAACTGTGGCCCCTGTTTGTGTCCTGAAAGCATGAGGATTTAAAATAGGTTACATTACAGCGTGAAACTAAAGTCTTCCAACAAGCAGATGGTTGCTTAATTTTTAATCCAGATGTAAAATAGATGTCTATATATTAATTTACCTACTTTCATAAAGGAAATCATCAATAATTTATCACAGTAATCCTCGTAAGATTGCCAGATCCCCCAAAGATGCACAAAGCAAAACATGGGCTGCATTAGATGTCAACAATTACTCTGGTTTGAGAAATGACAGAAAATAAATTTCCCACCTGTCCGGACAAGATGTGAGCTGGGTAAATGACCTTCTGGAACAGCTCACAGAGCCATAAATAAAATCTAAACGTGTGGCTTGTGAAGCCTGAGCTAATTGTATTTAAGAGAACCTGCTTTAGCACAGTCTAAAGGAAAATCACACATGTCTTCAAGCAGGGCTGGAGAATGTGCTCAGTTAGATTTTCATCTGAACAGCATTGTACGACTCTTTAATTCTACCTTAAATTTATCCATCGTTCAGATTTCAGGGTGGAACAGGACATTCAAGAAGACAAAGAAGTAGGCCATGAAAAGTGGCAGTTAGATATTAATTTGAAGGTTGGTAGTTGAGGGGAATCGTGTTTAGATAATATACACTGTTTATGTTTGGGGTGCTTATTCGTCGTATGTAATGTTCTGAACAACTCATGTCTGTCCACCAATCACATAAGCAGTACTGCTGTTAGTTAAAGTACACAATAAAGAATATGAAAATAAAACAAATATATAAAATAAACTAGAATAGAATATGAAAAATGCTTTTCATGAGCATCATGACCTGTGATTAGAGTACTATGTAGGGGCTCATGTACAGACATGCTTTAGAGGGTGTTTCATGCAATGCTCATTTTATATGCAAAGATGTTAACCAATCACAACAGTGGTGTCTACACTGACGTCTCACAGCAGACAAACACTGTTCAAATCAGAAGGCTAAATTCTGGGTAGTGAATGTCCATTTATACGAACTGATGACAAAAAGATGATTATGAGCACACCACAGATATGTTATAATGTTATAAAATAAATTTGTAAAAATGCATATCCCTTTTAATGCATTCTTGCTAAAAAAAAAAAAAACAATAATGTATTCTTTTTTTGCTTTTAATGGTAGTACTGATTATTATTTAATAATATTAGGAATTTTTGGGTAAAAAAGCTAAAGAGACACTAAAACTTAACATTCCTGTTGATGTAAAAAAAAACAGTTGAAAAAGAAGAACTAGTACTGTTGTGCTTACAAAAGACTGTTATATGTTTTGATTTTAAGAGGCCTGACTCCTTAGGGATCCAGTGCAAACTACTGCTCAGGATTTAAATTCAAGAACTGCATGAAGACACACTGAGCAAATAAAACAAAAGCCTCTATCCCGTGATCTGAAAAAGTGCTAGGTCAGTGTGAAATCTGATGATCATTTTGATGGAAGTGACCGAGACATCTCAGCAGGCTGGCCTGATATTGAGCCATCAGGCAGAAGCACAGCTGTCAAGGTGAAAATGGGAGGAGGAAACAGTAGGAGACAGAAAAAACATGGCACAAAACCAAAGACACAGGTTTTAGTGGGCTGGCCACGGTCCAGGACAACCACATGAAACCCACACGATCCGTGCGACAGGCCACAACGAATGACCTTTAATGCTAATAAGTAAAACATCGAATTGGTGAAATTGATTAAGAGAGCTCTGAGATCCTACACAGGGATGATTCGCCTTTGTAGGTCATATATTAGATGGGTTTGAGCTGATTAACAGCGTGCACATCTGAAAAAGAAAAAAAGCAAGCGCTCCACGTAGCAACAGCAGAATCTACAAATTAAGGTCACAGGGAACTCACAAATCTTCAGACGGTCATGCAAACAACAGGCATCTTATCCCGAATCCAGTTCCACAGTGTTTTGGACTATAATAAAGGTTAAAGCAGGGAGCCAGCAGCGCACTAGAACAGATCTACTGAATCACTAAACAAATCAGACGTTTGTTTCTGAGCCTCCGTTCTCTCTTCACTATAGACTGCACTTAAGGGTGGACACTCAAGGGAAGAAATGCTCCAGAACATCAAATACGCCATTCACTATGCAGCAATCACACTATGCAAACAACCAACCTGTTTTTCAGTAAACACTCCAGTCTGTAAGGTTAAGTGACTAGCCAACCCCTAATCTTATAAAATAAAAACCGTATCATTTAGTAACAAAGATTAAAAGACCTTGGATTACTGCTGTATTTACTCTACTATTCAAATATTTGGGGATTATTTAATGTTTGTGACAGAAAAATGCAGTAAAAATGTAAACATAAAAAAGTCACAAATTATTAACACTTAAAAGTACTGTCAAAGTCAAAGCTGAACGTTCAGTAGATATTACTCACTTAATATTGTTGTGGAAACCATTACTCTTTTCCCCCTCCGGCATTCAATGATGAATAGGACAACATTTATTTGTAATGGAAATCTTTTTAAAACATTACACATGTCGTTACTGTCACTTTTGAGCAACTTAATGCATCATAGCTACGTAAAAGCATAAGTTTCTTTACAAACAACCTTAGACTTCCAATACCATTTTATATGGAAACAGTATTCTTCATCATGAGGTATTCTGATGATATTGAAGAACATTGATAGAAGAACATTAAAACATTGCCTGGTATGAAAATCTGCACTCAGATAGCTCATTAAGGACTACAGACTGTCCCTCTGGTCTTGCACATGCAGTGAGAGACGGTCTGGAGGAGCAGCTTGGAATCTGTCCACATCACACAACCAACAGCCTGACACCTGTGATATTGCTCCACCTGCACCTGGTGCTTTACAGAAGATGCTATAAGGACTGAAGAAGGACATTACTCCCTAGTTTCTTTTTGAGATGTTTCAATGTTACATTCTCTTAAAATTAAAAACCTTTTCCCGGCTCATCGTTTTCAGTGATCACAACCCCAAAAAGGACAAAAGAGACCATTAAAGGGCAACAATGCACTATATACCAGTACTTCTAAAGCTGTATGAGTCTTGTATAGCATAGTGCTACATAAAGAATCTTCCAAATTCTTCAAAGAAAATGCATGACATATTTAGAATGGTGGGATTGAGACGAAGTGTCTTCCGTTATCTCTGCAAAGCACTATGGGCTTTACTCATTTGCCCACGTGCTAGTCCACGGTTCTGATAAAAAGGGTTACTGAGATTGTGAACACACTCAATTGAACCGAAGCATAGCTTAATTAAAAGCTTGCTGCTCCCAGGAGACTCAGGATTCCCTGACATCTATCTTTCTATCTACTCACTGGAACACACCGACTCTGTCTTTAGCATATAAAAATATACTTCTCTGTAGTTAAAATGTAAACTCAGTTTCAACAACAGAAAACACACGAATAGCACATTCATGAAAAGAAGGAAAACGAAAACAGAGGGTTTTTAAAGAGTAATTCAAATAAAACGTAATCAAAATAAGAAGCATTCTGATTTACACAAATTACATTTCCTGTGTGATTCATTGATTATTTGTGGGTGGTAATGAACAAGAAAGGTCATAACTCACTCATTAACTTTCCATAGGAAACAAAAAACTGGTAAACAGGACATCCATATGCATTTACAGATGTCTAAATGCACTGTCCCATCATTAATTACATTAACAAAATACAAAACGTCCCATGTGAAATACCCGTTTGTGTACCAGGGCGATACGAGGAAGAAAGTTTCATTGGATTTCTATCGCAATAAACAGGCTGATCTCCAAAAGATCTGTTAAAGCTTTGACTGTTTTGTAATAACAAACACTATGTCAGATGTATGTACGACAAACAGATTTCACTGAAGGGGTCTCTTTGGAGCCCTGTGTTGATGATAACAACAGGTTAGTGCTGTCTGTTTGTTGTGTCAACAGTGTGTAGTGAACTACCACACTGTCTGAGTGTGCTAAACCGCACACCTGCGAGCACATGGAGTTCAGATCCTCAGCACTGCGACCTTCCCATGAGCAGGTGACCGAGGACAATGTCATTTGTGTCATGCCGGAAGTTGTGTCATATACGATCGAAACTAACTGTTACCCCAAAAATCCGTCACTTTGCAGTACGTCTTTGATATACAGGAGTCGCATTTGAAGCGCTAATCTATTGGGAAATGCGTACATAAGGGATACAAAGAAGAAAAAGGACTTGATGAGGTCACAAATCAAAGTTAGACCGACGTAAATAATTTAACGAAAAGACGCAAATTCAAATAAACCACAACAGCAACATTTGATTTCAATTGCTATATATATTGTAGACAGTATATATAGCAAAGACAAATCACACTGAAGAGACTGCATGTAGGATGCAGCTGGCCCTCTTTATCTACATGAGAAGAACCATCTATGAAAACTATGAAACATCTGCAGCGACGAACGGACTAAAAATGCGCTGAATTGAAAACATCACATATAACGTACAAAGTTTCTATTTTTGGCGACGGGATTCAACAACCCTCGTTGCAGGATGTGCGAGATAACGAAAAAACGATCTATAATAAATATTAAAAAAAACGCGCGTGTCTAATTCAGCGGCTGTTGCGCTGGAAATCGACGTTATTGTGGATTCCGGCAGTTTACAAACATGGAGCCATTTTAAACGGAATTACGTTAGTCGCCGTGGAGATGATAACCAACACTATCATTCTAAATTATGCCACATAATTCCCGTCGGATTTATTCATATTCCCGGAACACATCGTGATAGTTTCGTTCTAAAATGAGGTTTTCGACTCACCAGCCTTGATGTACAATATCGGAATGTGACTAAGGAAAATCCTCCACAAAGATGTTGAAGTGAACGGAGGCAGCTGGAAGGGCTCGTCGTCCGCACGTTTCTCTGCTCGCAGTCTCTCTCCGCCAGCCGTGTTTTGATGTCACTCGGTGGGCGGGGTCTTATGGGCTACCCACATTACACCCGACGCGTTTGGAAGACCCCCTCACACGCGATTTATCGCCCTCGTGAGGTTATCTGTGATATCAAGTCACGTCAAGTTTATATTATAAATTGCTTCATTCCCTTCTATTTTTCTTGGGCAAGCGTAAATACACTTGGCAATAAAGCTCTTTCTGATTTTAAATACAATCACACGGCAGACCAGGGATACTGTGTACATACAACGTGCTTTTATTGTAACAAGCCATCAATGCAATATAAAGAGGGGGTGGGGAGGGAGGTTACTGTTTTCCAGTCATACTGTTTCGGAAAGACATTAAGTTGAGCACATAATGACAGAATTTAAATATATTTATTAAACGATAATAGCCAATATGCATATATTTAATAGAGTAATTATAAATCCAATACTGAAATGCATTGGGGTTTTTTTGCTTTTTGACAAACAGCAAGGTGGTTCAGTCCTAGCAAATGAGCTAAGATTTTATGGCTAATCCGTATGGAAGTGTTGACACTGATCACATTTGCTGCATGAAGATTAAAGGAATAGGACAGTAATGATGATTACAGTAATTATATTCACAGTTGTTCAGATATAAATATGCAATATTCAAAAAACATTTTAACATTCTAGAAATGAGATCCTTTAAATGTTGAACACCAACGACTGCGTCATTATTTGTATTGTACTTTGAACCCAACCTCTTGAATAGAAAATAGAGGTTAAATAGTACATTGGATGACATTTTAACTTTTTTCCATTTAGGTTTCTGACATGTCTGCCAGCTCAGAAAGATCACCAGCCTTAAGGATCACCAGCCTTTTGAAGAGCACAGACTGGATGCATTTTTGACCCTTCAAGTAGGCTTTTTGCTTAAACATAACTCTAAAGAACCAAAAATCCTTTTGGTTCTTTTCTGGTATTTGCATGTGTTACATTTTCTAATGACTTAGCGTAAGAATATTAGAAATCGGTAGATGCTGTGCATTGTTAAATGACAGAGACATCTCTTGTAAACCTTGTAGCGTTGAGTTTTTTTGGTTCCTTACGGTGAAAGAGAAAAGGATGAAAAGTAAATCACATTTGTTATGAACAGGATAAGTGAGGTGATAAAGTTGTGTAATTATTGTAATAATTGTCTTAATTCCACATCCACAATCTGAATAACACAGCATGTTTAGTTGCACACGGTTCTCAGTTTATTCTTTAGGCTCTTTGGTTGGAGGCCTAGTTTAGGAATGTATCAAGCTGAGGTAGTCCTGTGACGGTAGTGAAGTATGCCCCGGCGCCCTCATGTGGCACAAGTCAGAGCAATCTGCTGCACCTTTCCCATTTCATTCAGCAGCTGTTTGATGCTGTGTTTGAGTTCAGGCAGACGGTCCAGCGGCTCTGGAGGCTCCAGCTCACCTGTGCAGTCCAGCCAGTTTTCGAGCACTGAAAAAGGAACAGTGTTTAGTAATCAATATATAGTTATAGCATACACGAAATGTTCCCGTAATATACATCACTGCATGAAAAATAGCAAAGCCCTCTGAAACCCTCTGGCACACCATCAAGCTCCCTTTCGATGAAGTCCATCCTGTGAGTAACTTCTTCTTGTACGGTCTCGATGTGCTCCAGCAGGTTGATCCTCCACTGCTGCTGCTGCTGCTGCTGAACTCCACCCTTAACTCTGCCTCCATCAGCACCCACCTCACATTTCTCTCCTGCATCCTGCGTGAAATAAAGTTACATTCCCCAGTCATCACAACATAAAATATTCAGTCTACACTACTGTTCAAAAGTTTGGGTTTAAGGATTCAAAAGTGTTAAGTGTCACAAAGGCTGCATTTATTTAATCAAAATCACTGTAACGATAGTAATATTGTGAAATAATAATAATAACATTTATAAAATTTGATTTTTTTCTATTACTCCAGTGTCAAATGATCCTTCATTCTAACATACAAATTTGGTGCTCAAGAAATATTTATTATTATCAATGTTCAAAAGTTTAGCTTCTTTCTTTTGTGGAAACAATGATACTGTTTTATTAGGACTCTTTGATCAACAATACTTTATTTGAAGACATTACAAATGCCTGTACTGGTATTTTTGATACATTTGTCATCACTGGTCAACTTACATGTCATTACTGAATAAAAATACTGATATTTTGAAACCAAACACATTTTAAATGACATTTTCAGTACAAAGTGTACTTAAAATAAAACCTCAATGAAGATCGGTCATTTTGACATTAAATCTACTCTACATAAATGAGACATTTTTTAATGGATGGATCCCCCCACAGTGTAAAGCACTGAGTTATAGAAAAGCACTATATAAATGTAAGGATTATATTACTATTATTATTTCTATCTGGTCATAATTCATTTTGGAGCTTAACAACATCACATATCCCTCATTTACTTTAATTACAGAAAGAACTGACTTATTTCTATTCAAAAGTGTTTTTAAATTACTATTCCTTTGTATTTGACCATGATAATTACATTTCACATTATTGGTCAGTGATAATAACATCATATTAACCTAATTTGATGTGACCCTTACCTTGCTGTGGTTCAAGAGCTGAGTATTAGATGTCTTCAGTAGTGCTGGTTGGATCTCTCCATTAAAGTGTTGTTCATTCTTCAGCCCTCTCTCAATGTTGTGCAATCGGTCTTCCAGCACCGACTCCACATGTGTCTTCAGCACCAGCCTCGGGTCCAACACCTGGTACAGTGTTTGTGGCTTTTGGTAACAATGCTCACTGCTAATGTAGTCCTGGAATGATGAAGTCAAGGGCTCTTTACGCTGAACAGCTTCTAAAGATGCTGATGCAGAAACTGTCTTTGTTTCTGGAAGAGCTTTGCTTTTCGTCCTGGATTTTTCACTCAGCTTCCATGGGTGCCGCCACAACTTGAGGTCTGGGTGACTTTGGCTCCTGTAGCAAAATGATATTACGCCCTTTCCATGAGGCCTTTCAAATAACATTCAAACAATGATAAAGCAGGATCACTCACTGTAGCACGCTGATTTTGAGCTGCAGGCCATTGAGGACTTCCACCACATGCTGAACGTCCCCTAACAGCTGATGAGTGGCTGCAATCTTCTTGCCGTTCTGATGGGAGTAGTTCTCCACGAAAGAGAGGCCGTACATATGGCCGGTGCTAAGCCAGTCCCTGTCATACCAGTACCGCAGGCTCTGCCTCTGACCTCTGATCTGCCCTGGATACACACAAACAAGTAAGCTGAAAATAAACTAAAAATGACGTAGATTTCACCGCGTGAAAGCTGAAATTGCTACTCAAGCTGAGGTTTACATTAGGGTTAGAAATTAACAGTACAACATGCATCACTTCCAAACCTGGGGAATCCCGGCAAATGAAGCAAGTGTATCGTTCTGGAACGTTCTCTTCCAGGAGGCCCATACAGGTTCCATGCTGCCAGTACAGACACTCTTCACACTAGGGTGCAAGAGAAAAAGCAACAAACATGATGTTGTTAATTAAGAGTGACAAATGGCAACTTTACAGCTAAATCTATTAAAAATACTCAACGTCTCCATTCAGTTTCTTTTTAATATATTTTAAAATATAATTTACTCCTGCGATGGCAAAGCTGAATTTACAATATCGTTACACCAGACTTCAGTGTCGGATTTATGCATAGGTCTTCTAGGAACGTGCCTTGCTCGTCCAACAGGGGGCCAAAACCCAATGAAGAGATGTATAATATTTTTTATTATACTATGTGCTATCTATCTACAACAGTACAGAATTCATTGACCAAATAAATATATCAATATGGTTAAAAAATATTTTTCCACCTTTTTTATGCTTATGAAAATCACGCTTTCTTTCTCCTGTTTCTTCTGTGCATTTAACTGATCTGCAAATTTTTCAGTTAAGTTCCGCAGCTGAAAAGCTATATGACATTATCCTGCACATACATGGCTCAAGCCTCTGTTATTAATTTGGGATGAGGTGCATAATAAATTAGTTCAGCACATGAAATTCAGGATGAAACATGACTGTTGTTTTGAATAAATCATATCTGGTGTGGTTGTATAGGCCGTTAAAATTACTCCAGAATAGTCCTTCTCCATTTTCAAACAATTTAAGATATTACATTTTTATTTACTAAACTGTTTCCACTGATTACAAAATATTTTTTGTTTGCTGGGGTGGTAATGCATTAAATAGGAAAGGTCACAATAAAAGGTAAATCCGTCCCTGCACATGATCCCTTAGAAATTGTTCTGTTATTATCAATATCTATCTAATATAGAATAAAATCTTAGTATATCTTTTTATTTAAAAAAAAGAACCAATTTAATGCATGCTTGCTAAATAAAAATGATACCTATCTTAAAACAAAACAAAACAATGGTGACTGCTAACTTTTGAATGGTATTGTACAAGTCAATGATCACCTGTAACATGAAGTCATTTTCCTCTTCCACTTCACACACACAACGAACAGTTTCCTGACTTCCTGTAGTGGAGGCGACAGAGCTACAGCTGAGAGGGGAGGCAATAACTTCCAAATCTGCACCCATTTCATCTTCACTCCATCCACAGCTGTCAGAGGACCAGTCAGAAATGCTATCCTCATCTGGAAACATATGACAAAAAAATGACTTGAGACGAGGAAAGAAAATCAGATATAAAAGAAATAAAAGATTCATCATCATGCAAAAGACAAAGTTCGAATTAAACATTGTGGCTCAATGACGTGACAATTTTCTTCACCTGATGTGTTTTTTCTCGTCTTTTTCTTTTCCTTTAACTTTATTCGCAGGAAGTCTCTAGTCTGTTTTTCTTTTAGCCTTTCACGTTCCTTCACACCTTCTACAAAGAAAAAACCCCACACTTAGTTAAACTGTGCCATACTTCAAAGAAAAAAAAGCAATAAACACTAGCCAGCAGTCATACCCATTTCCATGAACCTCCTGTCTCTTTCCTTGTTGAAGTGTCTATGCATGCTGCTGTCTAGCTGATTGTCTCTGGTCTTGTCCTTCAATGAAGGCCACTGTTGATAATTCTGTGCACTGACAACAGGAGGCACTAGAGAGCGTCTCTTCACAGTCATCTGCGTAAACTCATGCGATGCAACACACCTCTTCTTATGGCTGCCCTGATTATTAAGTGTGGTGTGTTTATCCATTTCCTTGGCCTGGTCCAGTTCAAACGGACGATCATCTCCATGGTAGTACTTCATATGATAGTGCAGGAGTTTTGCTTTGCGGAAAGACTTTGTACAGCCAGGAGCGCTGCATTTATATGGATTATGGTCCAAGTTGATGGAGAGCACCGGTGGAGGCTGGTTTCTGATGACTCTGTATACTGAGATAATTGGGTGGTGCTTTCACTGTCAATTATTCAAGATCATTGTAATGAATCACGATTCTGTGAATTTGATTAGTATAGATCATCACTCACATGGCTCTCTGCTGAATCGGTTGGGGTTGTGGAAAGCTTGTTTTCTGACTGCTACGGTGAAAAAAAAGCATTGATTATAATGCAGGTCTTATTTGAGCATTTATGTGTTGTACAGATGTGATCTCACCTGTAGGCTTAAAGGTTTCTGACTGGCATTGAGCTTTAGGTACTGCTGTTTCACTGGACGACTGTGTTAGATGTAGGGGGTCTGACCCTTTTCCTTGACTGGCGGGCCTGCAATTACTATGGAAACTTTTTTCTGCAGGAAAGAGATCAATAATGAGGAAATATAACATTAAACCAGTAAACATATTTTCATGTAGCTATAAAGCAATCAAACCTGAATCAGTCTTGCTTTTTTTGGAGCTCCTTCGGGTCATTGAAAGTCTCCTCTTCCCTGGACAAAAATTAAAATTACACTCAACACAATATCAAGAAAATAAACAAATTATTTACTTTGTAATTATAAATCTTTTTTTTAAATAATAAAACATATTAAATAATAAAATATATAATGTTATTAAGTATATATTACTATAAGGCTGATATGTGTCAAATCGACCAAATTTCATAAACTTCCCCAGGCTCAAATTTTGGATTTTGCTAATATTTGATTCTGAAGAAAGATAAACATGTATATGTAAACATGATCAATGGCAAAATATTAAATGTCATAGATTTATATTTTGTAAGTAAATTTGTAGAGGGGTGTCTAAATGGACATTTTCACCTAAAATTCAGAGCCATATTTCAAGGGGGTAAAATTTCAGAAAGATGGCAGCATCATAATGTTAATTTTACACAGAGACTGGTAGGTGTATTGGTAAAATCGGTCGTTCCAAAATGTGCCGAAGGTGACCATTCAGAAATGTGGAAACAACACTTAAAATTTTTCTCCAAGATTTTGCATTCCTATAACTCATGAAGTATTAAATATTACTTAATGCCCTTTTCTATATTGAGTCTTAAAGAACTTTCCTTTTGGCATCTTCATTTTTGGTTTGGTTCCAGAGATATTGGGTTCTCAATATAGCTTAAGGAGTAAATTGTTCAATTGTACACATTTTCAATGGTTAAAAACCAAATGAGGGTCACCTTACATAAATATGATACTTCTTTTCTTCTACAGAGGAATGTCTGAAGAACAAATAATGTTGAAAACAGAGATGGATATTTTTTCCTACTGTCAAAACAACTGCTTTGAACATACATGTCTGAGTGCCATAAATATTCTTTTTCTATAGTTTACTTTTTCCATAGCTTATAACTCAATAAGTATTATAAATCTTGCCATATAATTTCAGATTCTATTTCTTAATAAACTTTCTAAAATGGTGCAGAATCCTAATTTTCAAGGCCCTAGATCGCTCAGTCCTGGAGATCTCAATGTTACATTTTCAGATTATTTTCAGTTCTTGAAAAACGAATGTTGATCTCCTTGTATACCACTGATACTATTGTATTATTATACAATTATTATTATTATTGTATTTAAAGCGGAATGTCGAAATGCCGAAAATAGAAATGTATATTGTTTCCTTCTATCAAAACAATTATATAAAACATGGTTACAGCAAAGGGCCCTTAAAGCTTCTAATTAAGTTTGAGAAGATGGTTCACAAATGCATGTTAAATGCTACCCAAACTCAGAGCAGAGGCAGAGATCAGTGTGTTGAGTGTGTGTGAAACATTGAATCCCAGAAAACACCTGCTGGTGTGTAAAAGAACACTTCACTCTAAGAACACATGCCATATGTATTGCAATTTTTGAGGGTTAAATAATGATGGTTTTCCATCTGGTTTCCCAAACACATGGCTTGCCACTAACCAGAAAAATGTAATAGCCCCTCCCCCAAGTTTACATTATTGGTTGTCAAGATTATTTATGTTTAACTTTGCACGTACTTCTTATGCGCTGCCTCCGTGATTTTCTGTCATGAGGAACACACTTTCCTTTGATTTCCTCCTCTTTTTGTTCCACGTGAACTTCTGCTTCCTCTGTCTCATTTCTCTTTACAATCCCCTCGTTAAAGTTCATACCCGTGTCAAACTCCACAGAGTGCTCCATATTCACTGCGGCTTCCTCTTCTCTCTCCTCAGGTCCTGAGACCTTCTTCATAAATGACTTGCTGTAATTGTGCTGCCCTATTCGCTCCAAGCTCCTCTCTTCATATTCCTCCTTTATGCTTACATCTTCCACTTCAAGGCACGTCCCATTCCCATTGCTTTTCTTCTGTTCATCTTCTTCTCCATCCAAATCTGAGATCTCATTTGCATCCTCCTCAGGAACATGATCAGTTTGCCCTGCTGCTTGTTTATTGCCAATGACTTCATTCACTTCGTGCATTTTCTTGTCCTTTTCTGTATTTTTTACTATGGGTTTCTCTTCATTTTTAGCAGTTAGTTTCTTTCTTCTCTGTTTGATGAGAATGAGAGAACAGAAATGAGTACTGAAATAGAGGTACCACATGAATGGGAAACAAATGCAAAATTAACCTCTTTGGTGAAGGGCTTCACATGGATTCCTTTGACTGTTTGGATGACACCATCATAGAACTTAACAGTGTAGGATGCTGCAGCGTAAAATCAAATATGGATCATTTGGATAAGAATCTGTTCATGTAAAACCTGCTTGATGCAATGAATACGGCAACTACTTACCATCTTTATTGACAGCCAGGACTTTTGCAGGATAAAATCGGCAGTCAGACCAACTGGCAAGAACTTTTTCATTCACATGAAATCCCTGCACAGAAGTATGGATGAAAACAGAATTAACTGAACTAATTTTTAATGGCTTTAAATGTGGCTCAACTACTATGAATTTAGGTCCAGATTATTATGTTAAGAGATTTATTGACCTTGATTCATAGTCATGATGGTCTGTAGGGGTCCTAAGATACTGTTTCCTGTTTAGTTTTTTTGTCCATGTTGTTTCTGCATGTTAGTTGCACCACATAACTAATATAAATAAAGATTTGTTTGACAACAGTGATGTATTAAATTGATCAAAAGTTACAGTGAGAACATTTAAAATATTTTTTTTATATATATATATATATATATATATATATATATATATATATATATATATATATATATATATATATATATATATATATATATATATATATATATATATATATATACATACATACATATATATATATATACATACATACATAAATAATATATACATACATTAAGATGATCAATGATTTACATACATATATATATATACAAAATACATATAAATGTAAAACACTGTATATTGGTAATTTAGGATTCCATAAAAAAACAAACAAACATTAAGATGATCAATGATTTTCATCATTAAAAAATGTAAATGTAAAACACTGTATATTGGTAATTTAGGATTTGCTTGTGTGATCCGCACGGTAATAATCAGTTGAAATGACAACAAGACTGATTCAGCATCACTTTCACGTCTCAGTAAACAGACTTATACATGAGGCTGATCCTAGATTAGCTTCCATATAACAGAGTTTTTAAAGGAGCACAATCTGTGACTCACAGGGATAAAGCTGTCTTCCTGCCGTCCCTCTCTCCTCAGCTGAACCCTCTCCACGGGTCTCAGGTACGGACTGGCCCAGTCAAACCACTCATCGTAGCGATGGCTCCACTGGCGATAGTGAATTAAGATCTTCTCGCTCTCATAGTCAACCTTCTCAATGTTGGCAACATACCTGGGAGTGAAACCACACAGAGAAAGCTCGCTATAAAACAAAGTGATAGAAAGACTAAGAAAAAAAGAGAATTTTAAGAGAATGGCACTTGCCAGTTCTTCAGACTGTCCCGTGCTTCAAGAGCAGCGCCCACCTCAAACTTAATTCCTCGTCTGCTAGGAGGCGTTTTGCTCATAATGTCAGCAACTAAGTAATATGAAAGCGTCACATTTTAGTAACTTTAATAACCAGATTACATTAGATCACTGACACTACTGTTTTTTTTTTTCAAATAGAGATAACATAAGAGAAAAAGTAATTTACCCCCCCCAAAAAACAAAAAAAACACTAAAACCAAAAAACATTAATTTTATAATAATTTATCTTACACATTTATTTTTTTTAAGCATACGGGTAACAACTAACTACTAATAACAGTAGATATAACACTGAAATTTATGATAGCAACCGTTTTGTAAGGAAAGCAATTAGGTATTGATTGTTACACATCAAGATCACTGGCTACTGACATTACTGCAGTGTTCTGGACCAATTTTAACAAGCAAGTATTTGACCAGCTAAAAAAAATCTTTCTATTTTTTTCTTTCATCAAACTATTTCAGTGGAGAAAGCATTATTATGTGTAGAGGACATATTTCAGCTGGAAACAATGGTTTAAAGATTAAAAAAAAACACATCTTGTTCCACAAACAGACTTTAATCGATGGACTGGATTTGTATAACTTTTTCGTTAATGGTCAAATTTGTACTACATCATTCACACAGTAGACCGCAACTGATGCCACAAGTCTACATGAACACATTTTTATTAGAATAATTACAATTCTTAATTGATTAAATAACAATTACCTGAAACATTTTAATAATTCAGTTGAAAAAATTCTAAGCAGTTATTACAACAATCGCATAATTTCATTTAACATCAATAACATTTACAATTATTTTTTATCTTAAATAAATTCTGCCAAAGCAGCAGCAAAATCTTTTCCAGTTAACATCACTGATCTGCATTTAACTATACAGTGTAGGTGCAAAGAATCCAGGTCATGGCATCATGCCACTAAACACACTGTGAACAGCAGACTTAACTTAATTATCAATAGCCTACTTAGCTAAGCCTCTTATTTCTACGTAACTTTAATGTTTAAATTAAAATTCAGCATTCCTTTTGTTTAAAAAAAATAAAATATTGAATGATTTGCGAGCTAAATTGTGATAGAAAATGATAGAAATCACAATATTTCGAATTACAAAACACTATAAAAAAAGGTATGTAATTGACTTATTTACTCTTGCGCGAATAGTCGAGTAAGTGAGAGCAATTAACTGTGATTTTATCAGGGGCCCCCAAATGCCTGACAATGACAATGGAAACAATAGAGATGCCAGATATTCCAGTATTACACTACTGTTAATCCCAGATTTCTGACCGTCTACAGCCAAAAGCAGACAAGAGGACATCATTTAAGATGATCTGAAAGCATACAGGATCAATATTCGTCTTACTGAAAACACAAGCAGACATTAACTTCCTGACTGCTCCACACCCTCCAAGAAAATAATGACATGGATAGTAATGGGCGAGTGCATCGCCACTCCCACAAATACAAGCTGTAAATCACAACATGCATCCACCGACGCACAAGTTGCGACATTTATTTGATTACATTAGCTACCTAAAATCTGTAAACTGCACGTTCAATTTTCTAAAACAGCATCTTTAAACATCCTTTACTCGTCCAAAGTCTTGCTATTGAGAAAACAGTATTGTGAAATGCTATAAACATCAATTACCTGTTGTGATATCCGTCTTTTTAACTATAAAAGCGCGTCGTGCATCTATTAAAGGCTCTTTTTTTGTGACCACGTTGGGCGCGAGATGCACGCACTTACTATTTTCCAATGTGTTCCACACAGACTACCGGTATGAACAATACCGCCACCGCGCATGCGTGAGACTTGGAGTCTATATAAAGACGTCTAGCAGCTTCATTGTGAGGCGCGCAGACATTACATTGCGCTGCCTTTAAAAAAGTAAGAGGTCGGTACTATTTTAAGTAATACGTTTATTCAGCAAGGACGCGTTAAATTGATAAATTGTCAATAAAGACATTATCTTTTTAAGATTTTGATTTATAAAAATGCGGGTTTTTTGGACTTTTCTATTCTATGACCTAAGAATGCTTCATTTTTTTAAAACTAGTTTCCACGGTTTGAGATGCACAAGCGTTTTCGACACAAGATGTTTCTTAAGCAGCAAATCACCATATTAGAGTGATTTCTGGACGGTCATGTGACACTGAAGACTGATGTAATGGCTACTGAACATTCAGCTTTGCCATCACAGAAATAGATTACCATTTAAAATCATATTGAAATGGAAAACAGTTATTTTAACTCTAATTATATTTTATATTACTGGTTTACTGCATTGCTGGTCAAATAAATGCAGTTTTGGTGAGCATAAGGCTTTTTTTTAACATTAAAAACTCTAAACTTTTGAATATTATTGTAAATACATAACGCAAAATAATATAGGTAAAACATATAGGCTTGGATTCATAGACAGAGCATAGCCCAAGCCAGGATTAGGCCATAGTTCAATTCGGACATTTAAGTATTTTTTTTAATAAACATGCCTTAGAAAAAGGCATTATTGGCTTTATTATTATTGCATCTTAAGACGAAACAAAGGCACTTAAATTTCAGTCAGTGCAAGTTTCTTTCAGTTGAAACTGCTCAGATTTACATATAGTCTAGGACTAGGTTTAAGCATTGTCTGTAAAACAAGTGTTTGAATCTTGGAGTATTTAATTTTTTTTCTTACAAATAATTACAATAAATACAAATAAATGTAACATCTTTATGAAACTTTATTAGATTCCTCAACACCCATTTCACACAAAATACATACACAATCCAAAAGGTGTATTGAATAATTTGCTCATACACAATCAGTCGATAGCACAGAATACTAAATACAAAAGTTTAGTTTTTTTTAGATCTATTTTCCAACAACTCACAATCACTCAGTTACACTTATGTGTAACATCGGTAAAATAAGCAGTTCTATTTACAAGCTTTATTTACATACAAAAACTCAAATAGAACATTAAACAAAGGGTACCTGTCTTTTTAGATAAGCCATGAATTTTATTTACTCTTTTCCAAGATTTTACATTTTAATTCTTCAAATGCAGTTTCACAGGTAACACATGAAGCCATATACTTCAGTTATCGCTTAATATGTTCATTTACAAATTCTCTCAATAGCAGTAGACCTAATGATATGTATGAGGCTGCGGACTTCCAATGGGAGCTAAAAATGTACCATTTCAAGACTCTGGACAATTTTGCATAAATGACGTTCCTGATTATCAGGGAATAATGACAGTTTTAACAAAACAAAACATAAAATTGTAAAATGAAAAAACTTTCACTCTTCTTAAAATACTGTACTTAAAATAGAGTATGAAAAAGTCACACCCTAACAAAACCTAGTTTTCTCTTTTCTATTGTTAAAATTTTCAGATGAAACTAGGAACACATATATATATATTTGTCCTGTACATGATTTTTTATTTTTAAATCCACAAATATACTGAAAACAAACAAAAAATGGTTTCTTAATGCCTCTCACATTATGACTTACTATACAAAACAAGCAAACAGCATTTGAGTGCTCACAAAACAATGCATCCATGCAATTTAATTTTTTTTTTCACTTTGACCCTTGCAATGCACATGAATGTATTTAAACCATCAACAATTCATGACCATTGGAACTGAAGATTTACATTTTTTTTCATGCTTTTCTTGAGCATGCAAAGAACTTGAGAAAAAATTTCTGACATAAACTGCAACTTTAACAGTCTTTATATCAATATAGCGTACACACTAAACTATCCAACGTAACAGTGGAACAGTTTTGAGTTTTCCCCTCAAAATAATAATAATAATAATAATAAAAAAAACCCATCACAATCATCCTTAAAATTGTACTTTTGTTCTAGGTTTTTAGTTTTTGTCCATAATGTTATATTTGTGACTGTTTGTAAGCAGGTTGGCTGTGTATCATTGATTCGTGTTCTGCTAATAAGTAGTAAGAAAACTTTAAACAATGCCCTCTATGAAGCTTGTGTCCAGATGTACAATGAGCATTCTCAAGAAAGACATCTCTTTGCGGGTGTTCTCAAATATGATACGGGGGTCGTCCGATTGGCACCGAAGGCAATTAGGAGCCATTACCATAGCAAGGTTATTCACGTCCATTTTAGTGACTGCAACGTTTGCAGGCTGAGCAAAAACCTGAGGAAGACATGGGAAATAAATTAGAGCAGTGCAATAAGTCAAAAGACATTTTTGTGTATGTTTGTTGAGTGTTGAGTGAATACCTGTAGGAAGTGGATGAAGTAGCACAGCACCAGTCGGTTGAGCTCAGGCAGCGACTGCACCACACTGATGGCTGCCACAGGATCATCATAGTTACTGACACACTGCTTGTAGAAAGTCATGGGAATCAGAGGCTCCTCCAGCTCACGGTACCACAGCTTCATTAGAGAGGCTGCGGAAAAACAAATGTTTACATATTTTTGGTATGATAATGAAATGCCATTATGCATTTTTCTTGTAAATGCATGAGAATAGTTACTCACCAGGAACATTGGGGTCTGACAGATTTTCAGGAATCCTCCACTGGTCCACCTGAAGCTTCAGTGCATTAACTTCATCGATGTCACCAGGAACCCTGCGGGAAGAGATTGAACATTACACTCAAGGACCACAAGAGGGAGACAACGCACCATATTTATATATGGCCAAGCGATAGTTTGGAAACAATGTATGCCCCATAGTCAAGACTAGAAGGGGTACAAATGGTGCTACTGTGCATGCACAAATCAACAGCGAAATTTTTGTCACACTGTACAATAATAATTACAATTAATGCAATATTGCAATACTAAAACATAATCTAATAGGTAAAAAATCAGATTTCTTTGTTAGTTTTGGGTGTGACCTGTATACCTTCTAGCAACAACCATGTCCCATGTTTTACAGAATTTGGAGAGAATATTCCTAATAAGACATTTTTTCCTAATAACATTTTTGGTCCCAATTTTAAATAAAACTTGAACCTGATTTATACGTACTACTATTACAAGAAAGATAATGGTGCACACAAAAATATTAAAAAGCTTTCAAATGTTTACAATGATAAGAAATGTTTCTTGAGCACCAATTCAGCATATTAGAATTGTTCTTTTTCAAATTATGTAATCTGATAGAACATTCGATTTTTTTGAAGGATCATGCGAGTAATGGATGCTAACAACTTGGCTTTGCAAAGGAATAAATCACATTTTAAACGTGATTAAATAGCATTTCACAATATTAATGTATTATTGTGTTTATCACATAAATTCAGCATTCGTGAGTATAAATCGTCTGTAAAAAACATAAGAAAAATCCTACAAATATTTGACCGGTGGAATTAAATGAGTTCAGCAAGTATGTTAATATTTGAACCTTTGAGCTGCGTATGTCAGTAAGCTCCAGTTTAGTGTTTTGTCAGGTCACACTGCTGCTTGTTAACAGGCTACAAAAAGCATCTTGACTGGAAAAGCTACGTTACAAAACACCTGTTCAAAGGTCACATTATGAAAAATATAGTTAAAATTAGTAGCTTTGCAACTTTAATTTATGTACCTGTCAACACACTCATATGGTAAAACACAGTTTGCTGGACTAATTAGCAGGAATTTGAGCAGGTCTTACCTGAAAATGCCCTCGGTCTGCGCTCCACCCAGAGCTAGCACGTACTGCGACAGCTGCACTTGCACCCAAGGCAACTTCCTGTCTGGGAAAAGTTCACTCTGCCGCTCCATCACTTCCTCTAGAGAGCTGCCAAAAAGCGAAGGGGTCATGATGGCTCTCCGACTGTGGTCTACCTCCTCCAAACTGGGCTTACGGAGACCCTTTATAGAAAACACAGAAAATACTACTTATTTTTCTCTTTCTTAACCACCTGATTCTCCTTCGGGGTATTTTGACTAAAACTCACCTTTTTCCCTCCAGTGACCGCCACTTTCTGGAGCTTCCGGTAGCAGTACTTTGCATATGTGCTGATGGGAAGAGCTGGAGACAAAAAGACATGAGTGATTACTACTATTCTTAGATACAGGGCCTGCGCAGTCTAATGGCTGACAGATTTACATCTAATGCATCAAAACCTGTTTTACAAGATAAAGGCTTTGAGAACTGAGTCACATTTCTTTGTCTGGAACATGGCTAAATTGTTCAAGTGTAGTTGACACAGAATCAATGATCATGGGATAACAACAGCACGTGGGGAGTGAGGCACTTCGAAATGAGTCACTGTTTTAACAATGAATGAAAAATTAAGATTTAGTTCCTTCAAAAGTGTGGAGGATGAAACCCAGCCAGCACATTCTGTTAGTAGTGACTCATCAGATCAACTAAAGGAGATGAAATAAACAAGAGGGTTTTCTACTACGCCGTGTTTCATCAATGTGCTGTTTTGTACTTCTGTTATGTAAAAGGTAAGGAGGACATTAGGACTATAAAAGTAGACGTCGCAAAACATTTCCCACTAGTTGGAAATAATTAATATTCTCAGAAATCACTTGATGTCAGATTGTAAAACAAACTCCAGGCTTGTAGAATCACTGGGATTTATTGTACATCCAGCAATGCAGAATTTATAGCACCCTATGCTTAGCATTTTAGACAAACCGCAAGGATTCCTCTGGTTTCAAGAGGGCTTCATAACTCCAAAGTAAAACCCATAGGGGGCATTTCTAAAACAGGCTTTGCGGATCTTAACTAAAGGAGCCAGATGGTAAAAATCGGTGCGGCAATAAAAAGCATCTTCTCTGGAATGTGCCTCAAACTCGACACCTCTTCAGATTTATGGCAAACAGGTGACACACATGCATGTTGACACAACCTCTTGTTAATTTCCGCACACCAGACTGCAATTACATCTAATGAGAGATACTGCGTCATGACGTTGCCCTTGATCTCTTTTTTTCCCTGGATTCCTGAACCTAAACAGTTCATTTACAGGGTAAACATACAGATTCCGATGCATTCATACATGCAGACTGATTCTGATATTTTGCATGGCTGAATAAATGCTGGTGGTCTGACTTTGAAACAACAGCTTGCACTCATTTGAAATGAAAGGCAACAATAAAGTGAAGGAAAGCCAGAGGAAACAACAATCCTTTCCGAGGCCACAAATGAGACCACACAGATCTTTGTGGTGACTCCCTGTGTCAGGGAGATGTGTAAATTCCTGTTTTACAATTGCTCCGTCATCAGGGCTTCCAACTTAACATCCCAATAAACTCCTCAGCTGAGCCGGCCCTGCACATTTAGTCCAGACCCAACCTCAAGAATCCCCAGAGTTACTCACACCCAGCTGCAGCAGTATCTGTGAAGTCGACCCACTCATCTGGACATCGGCCCATCAGATCAAACTAAGTGACTCAAAAACATTGCAAGCCAGGGCAGGCATATGAGCCATATCCTGTAAGTGGCCAGTGGCTGGTGCTGGACTAATGGGCTTGTGACTAGAGACGGCTCATGAGTAGGTCTGCGGCAGCGGCTGTGAGTCAGTATTATGGCATGCCTGCAAGCAGTGTGACCCAGTGTAAGGGATCCTCACTGCGGTCAATGCCATGGTTATGTGTAGGAAGAAATCTGATGAGATCATGAGGACCACTCACTGTGGTAACAGTCATAAGGTCAAAGAATCATCATATGGGGGCACTGTCATGTACTAATAAGCACACGTGATGCATTCTGCCCAAAAGGGCTAATTACCATAGTTTTATTGACATGGCAAATAATCGATGCAGCTACACATGACAATGAAAAGCTCTCAATATAAACCTCTCAACAGAGGCCTGCATATCAACATCTGATTCTCCTTCATAGTGGTGTAGTAAGTCTGTGGTTGATCGGTTACATTAAATGTCAACAAACTGAATAAAGTGCCTTTAAAGGTCATGTTACTCCATTTTTTTCCCATAGTCTAGGATAAAGAATCGCCTATATACTAAAAATACTTCTACCTTCTGTTTCATCTTCTGAGTTCTGTTTTCTTTTCTTTCTTGACTTTGAGTTCTTCTTTTTAATATCCTGCTGGTCCAATATGTACTGGGTTACTGCAATAAAAGCACCAAAAGCAAAACAATCCATTAAATAATCCATATATATATATATACACACACACAAACATACATACATACATACATACATACATACAGACATATATTTTTGTAAAATTACACATTTAAATATATTCTTTTTATAGTCTTTATATATATTATTATTAGTATTATTACATGAAAACTACAAAAGCAATACAAAAAGAGCCTTTACAGTTCAAAATGTTGTTTGAACAAAGAGACTATTAGACCACAGAAATCCATTTTGTAATCAAGTTGGTGTGTTTGTAATGGATCTGTCTGAGGCTGGCCCCTCAGGTCTTTCACACAGGATGTGTTCTTTGCATTTTTAGGGCGAGACATATTTTAAAAATGTCTCTAAGCCTTCAGCTTCATTCAGTTATTTCAGAGGTTAAGAATGTGTTCTGTCTAAACACCTTTTTGTTGATTTGGAAAAAACACCCTATAAACGTAGTGTACATATTTTTAAATAATGAATTGACAAACTCACATTTCTTGTCATTCGTTGGCTCCATGTGCCGCTGAATGTAGCCTTCCAGGTAGCAGCAGAACTTGGGTGAAGGAGCGAAGAAGGCAAGGCACACAGCCATGAGCTCCCAGCCTGCTGCCAGGCTGCGTGGGCTAGTGTTGCCTGTGGTCTGCCTCACGAGTTGGACATAGAGCTCATCCCTCAGGCCCTGCATGCCCCAGCACTTGGTGACAATGAGTAGAGCTGCATGGCGCCGGTCCAGCCGCGAGGGACGGTCACCCATGTACGCCTGGACGAGCTTAAACATCTCGCAGGCTTCTTTGCGTACAGTGCGATCATTGGTCATCAGCATAGGCTTCTTGATGGAGCCACGGTTCCAGGACAGCATGTTGGCGATGGAAACTCTGCGGCGGAACAGGCCCTGTGTGTGCATGTTCAGGTGCTTGCTGGCCCAGTCAGCCATGTTGGCATCTGGGGGTTGGGGTTGACGGAGGGTAGCGTAGGAAAGCTGGTAAGCCCCACCACCACCTGCCTGCAAATTTGAGTCGCTGGCTATGTGGCGATGAGGGCCGAGCGAGCCTGTTCGGTTATCTACCATACCTTTCTTTCTATTTTCCAGCTGAACCGTTGGCTCCAGAGTTCCTGCCTACAAGAGAGGATAAACAGGGTAAAAACAAAAGCATTCATAAAACAGCTATTTCGTTTTTGTCCTCCTCTGCATTAGCTGTAAGGTCAGCACTTAAAACTTTTAAATACAATAAAAAAAATACAATAAACTTTATTAAATACTATAGATAAAGAATTCCAATCCACTATAGATGAAGTATGACCAGTCACTGGCATAAAAAGTCCTTCTACAGTAAGTCGTTTCCATGTCTCTAAAAAATAGTGCAAATCCAGCAACGGCCTCATTTTGATCCCTAGAGGAATTTTGTCCTGTAAGGAGGTCTCTTATGCAGTCGTTTCCTCTTTCGCAGTATCAAAAGTTGCACAACACATGTGCCAAATTCACTTTTTTACTCTTAAACTTATGTATATAAATGAAATAATTCATAGGTTATTCAAACAAAGGTTTGTTGAGATAATGTTTATCAAAAACACTGCATTCAGTAGTATTTAAATGCTATTTTTGTAATGTTGAATTAGTTTGTTTATTTTTACAGTTTTAATTATAAGCATTTTTGTGACATTTATTATATATATATATATTTTAAATACACATTATTTTTTTTCAGCTTTAGTGATTTAAGTACTTCAACAACTTGGTTTTTCATCTACTATTTATATTTCATTTTATTTTGGCTCATTTAAATTTACAAAAATATGATGTTGTATATTACTTTTTTCCACAATTTTCTTCCTTTTTTTTTTTTTTTTTTTTTGCATCTGCCAATAATTTTTGGAATTAGCACACTAAAATGCCAGTGTGGTGAAATAGCTTATGCACCAGGGAATGAGGTGACCTATGATGTCATCAGCTTATGGAACAATCCCCAGCAGGTACCAAACCCCTATCGACTGCACCACAGACACACAATTGGTCTGTACAGTGACCACGCCTGTCCAGGACCCAACTGTCCCGTCTGTGTCAGCAATGCTACCATATGGGCCACAGTAGCCATCCTTCCTGCTCAATAGGCGTCGTGTTTTGCAGCTCCGCTACATTCTGGCATTTCACCCATTACCATGGCAGACCACTGCTGGATTTGTATCAGAGGACAGTGGGAGGGGAAGAGGTGGGCCTGACAGGAGTAGATATCCTCGCCTCTTATTAAATAGGTAAAGAAAACATTTGCTACGATCAGCACCTGTAAGTCTCAAAGCCATAAAATAGTCCCTTTCATGTTTCCAGAGCTGATTTGGATCGAAACTCAAGTAGTTAATTCTTGAAGGCATTTGAGAAAGTACGGTCTTCTGGGCGCCTGGCTGTTGAACAATGCAGATAGAATTCATCACCGAGGGAGGACAGATTACAGCTTTGCTACGGGTCACAGCAGCAGTAACCGTTCCTTTGAGTGATCATTGCTCTTAACCAGAATCATGTGCAGCCCGGGGAATTGCCTCTAACAATGCTGAAGACCCAAGAGGAAGACGTTGTTGCTTCATTGTGATTTATGATTTAGACTGAAATAATATGACTGATTTTTTACATCACTTATGTTATAATCGGTAGAGTAAGGTGTGCTCAATAATCTGTTTCTAATAAAGACCATGGGGGGAAAAAAATCAGACAGGCATGAAAAACGTCAACCAAACCAAGCTCTCTCCCAACAGTCCCACATGGAGATTAAACAAATACAATGTCTGGTTTTTAATGATGCTGAAACTCAAGATCTGTGGAAAATAGACTGTGCCAAAAGTTCATACACATATTTTATACAAGACTTCAAATCTCTATAAAATAAAAGGTAAAGGTTACTCCCCTGGAGGACTTATAAATGCTAAACTCATTATAAGAAAGTAATAGTTTACCAGAAGATCACCTGTAACATCTTAGATTTTGTGCGTTAACATTAATGTATTCAAATTATAAACAAACTATTGGGCATTGTAGATATGTTTTTGTCCATACACCGTTTGTAAGGCTCATTGTTGTTTACTTATAGACAAGCAGTTCTTATAAATATCTTTATTATCGGTTCAAACCGAAATTAAACTAATTACTGTTGACTTATGATACCCAACTAATGTTAATGAACCTAACTGTAAAGGGTTAACAAGCTATTTCTACCAAAGAAATATTCAATTGAACTTGTATGTAGTACCTGTGAAGGGGGTCCAGCAGTCTCAGGTGTGGACAAAGTCACACTTTTCTCAAGCGTGTCGACCTTTTCATAAGTCCTCTTCTGTCGTCCCGGAATCTCCAGAGATGTGAACGCCATACTGGGATGGTTACTTGTCCTGCTTAGTGACCTGCTGCAAGACGCAATGTCCTCCCTGGAGGAGCAGCGTCCCACACTGTGTGTACGATGGGAGGAAGAGCTTTCCGACATCTCAGAGTCCAGACTAGCTTTGGTCTCCCGCATTGTGTTCGAGCGACTAACCACCTCCCTCATCTCTTCCATCAGACGCTCGTTCAGGGCTGTGAGTTCCCCAGTGCTGCCCACAGATCCGGGTCGGCCCTGGGCTCCTGCACCCATCCTCCTCCTACTTTTCCTCCGCAGACTTGGAGATGGGCCGGTTGAGTAACCTGAGTCTTGATAGCTAACAGCGGGAGGTGGTGGTGTTGAATAATCCTGAGATCCTTGGCTGCCCTGCCGACTGTGGTGCACTTCCATGGCTCTGAGAACACTTGCCTCTAGAATCCTCCATGACTGCTTCTTCTCCAGACTGGCGGGTTCCTTCTGAAGCCCCCTTGTTGGGAGAAGCAGAGATTCGGATGCGGAGGTTGGAGAGGGGCTCGGAGAGGGTACCGGTGAGGTGGAAAGAAGCCCTTGCTTGGGGTCTACATTCACCATGTGCTTGATACACTCTAAGCCTGCTGGACTATAGTCAGATGGGTTCCTCTTGTGCTTGGAGCTGCTGTGAGATTGACTTGGATGCTGGAGAAGCTTCATCTTCTGGAGACTGTGTCTAGATGGGCCATTATGTATGTGAGCACCTTCAACCTCCATATCTATTGGAGGCTCATCATAAATGGGGCAATCAGATAATGGATCATCGTAGAGGCGTGCGGTTGCTCCATACTGAGGAGATAATGGCCTAGGTGAGCTAGAATGTGGCTGTAGAGATGCTGTTGAGTCCTCAGTGGTCACCAGGCAGAAGCTGCCATTGCTCGCCTTTCTCAAATGGTGGGCCTGCCTGGAGTCTGCTGCTATTTTTCCTCCTGGTGTTGTTTTGTAAGCCTGTGGTGACAGCATGTAGCCTGAAACAGATTTGACGCTGCCAGGATTGAGTGTGCAGGCACTATGGTCAGGGGCTTTGCTCTGTGGGAGATGAAGGGAAGCAGCTCCGCTGGTTCCTCTTGTCTGGCTTCTTCCAATGCTGCTGACCTTTACCAACATGGCGGCTTTCGATCCAGGAGATGGCTGCCACCTTTGAGACGTGTCTCTTTGCTCTTCCCTGTTGTAAGAAGTAAAATAAATACATTTAGCAAATATACAAATGGCCAAAAATACAGAGAGAAAATGAGCCAACTCAAATCTACAGAAGCAGTAACAAAAACTCTTAATTTATAAAGCCAAAACCAATCAACTTCATGACGCCTGTAACAAGCCCAAAGCTGCAATTTTTGCCCATGCCTTAATCATCCAGACAAGCTGAGCTAAATTCTCAGCAATTTAGGGAAATTAAGGGTCTGTTAAGAGTCTAAACACCCATAATGCCATTGTCAGGAAAACAAAACCACGATTGTTCAGCTGAAATAGATTTTAAAGCACTACAATGTTTGAGTTTAAAACAGTTTTGTTGCTAAAATGAATGCAGTTCCTTTAATTGTTCTTGTTCGAGAGTTTGCCTACAACATGTTATTGTCACTATGCCGATCTGCTTCTGTTTGTAAACCCAGCTATGTCCACAGCCTTAGCAGTCCTACATAGCATTTCACACTTAACCTAAAAGCACTATTCCCTGTCCAACATAACTTTCTAACTGCTCCACAATTTTTACTTATTCAAATTCTAAATAAAACAATAAGCATTTTAATAGTAATTTGTCTGCCAAATGTTTATCAAATATATAGTGAACAATGAACAAAAATCACTTGCATATAGATGGTATCTAATTATAAAATCACATTCCTAACAATAAAAAATATAAGAGAAATTAAGAGAATAAATACTTCATTTACCGTTATTGTGTAAGATGTACTTTTGTCCTATATTGAAAGAAGTGAATGAGAGAAGTGCTTCCACAGGGCTTTTATGTACACAACTAGACACCACAATAAGAAAAACCCCCAAGAAATCCTCTGATTAAAAAAAAAAACCAAAACACTTAAGCGTCCTCTTCTGGGGATTTCTGATGAGTCACTTCTCAAACAAACACTTCCTCTTACACCTCTACATTATATAAAGAGACAAAACAGATCTATCCCATCAAACTCAGAAAGACAGGATAAGTGGTATGAAATAAGAGTTGTGTCAGACTGTAAGTTAACACTTTTACATCCACTGCAGTGACTGTGATAATCAGCTGTTGTATTTCTAAAACAAAGAAGATATATTTCTGTGATGCAAGCACTTCCCTACTCTTCCAACCACCTTCCAACCACCGCATTTTCTGTCTTTAGAATTGTTCCCTTTTCTCTCAAATCATTTCTCTCACATTTGAAGATAAATACCACTATCTGAGATACCAGACAGGTACAGCACATATGAAGACTGGAAGCCAGCCATCTGGTAGAGCCCCAAGGCCATTGTAAAGACTGTCTGGCATGACAACATGACAATCAACAATGTTCAAAGTCTGTCACACTGACAGAGAGACTTGACACTTGAATCACAGAGTGTGAGTGTTTAGACTGTGTTGGTTTTCTCAAGGTGGTGATGGGACGCTGCTGTAGAAGTGTTACCCTCCAAAGAGAATACTGTAAACAAGTAGTTGCTCTTTGCTGTAAAATTCGGCCTTCTGCGTCTGGCATGACATCCTCACAAGGTCACAGAGTGATTTTTGTTTGCTTTGAAAGTGGAATATGCAACAAAGAAAAAACTCTGTAATGTACTGTAGATTTGGGTCTACAGGATGTGACACTGAACATCCAGAAGAGATGTTTATGTAAGGCCCACAGATTCAATGTGTTGTTGTTTTACAAGTTCTGCCGATGTGAGCACGCAGGCAGCTCAATTTCCTGCCACAGGGAATGACTGTTACAGAGTTCAAAGGACAAACTACACAGCACAACGAGAGAAAATACCAATAGATATATAAATGTAGTGCCAATTTTACTGCGGCACTTGTGAAATGTTCCTCAGAAATACACACAATAACTTAACGTACACTATTGTTTCAAAGTTTAAGGTGGGAAAGAGTGTGTCTCCTATGCTCACCAAGGCTGCATCTTTGGTGAAACCTACAGTATAAAAATATTAATATTGTGAGATTTTATTACAATTTAAGATTGAAGAAGAAAATAGAACTATTTTCTATATTAATAAGTGTAATTTATCACTGATGGTAAAGCCGAAATTTCAGCATCGTTACTCCAGTCTTGATCCTTTAATCTAATATGCTGATTTTTGCTTAAAGAAATTCAATTAATGTTTATTTACATAGCACACTTCATGATACAAGTTGTTTCAAAGCAGCTTTTCAAGCATTAGAAATATTTACTTTTATCATGTGTTGTGTAGTTTGTGCTACAATCGTTTTATAGAATTTCTTGATGAAGAGAAAGTTGAAAGAAATGAGGGGAAACTGATTCACACAACACTACTTTTCTCAAATTTTCATTTAATTAGTTAAAAAATTTTACCATTAGAACACAGCCTGAAAAAGTACTGTGTGACCATTAATGTGCCAAAGGAAAAAAAAGGCAAAAAGAGAGGAAGAGAGAAACTGAGAGAGTGAGATTAGTCATGGGAGGCTGCTTTGGTTGATATTAGACAACGTTGGCATTCCTTCCACTGATCACTCAAAGGCTTCGGGATTGTTTAAATAGTGGTACAATGCATGGTTGTTGAGCACCATGGCAATGGTTTTCTTACCATAACATTCCATAATAAGATCCTTGTGGGTAGGTAGTGTGGCTACTACCAAAAAGGCTGAATGAAAGACAATCTAAAATATCAATGAATCACAAAAGAAATGCCTTTTCAAAAGTTTAAATAATTCTGCATCTGTCTTTTGCAAAATTATTTAGATCTTACTGATTATTCATTTGTTAAACCTATGCATCTTACGACAATTTACAGATGGCACAGTTCAAGCACACATTTTATTACAGTCATGGAAAAAAGGAGGCCAGCATAACTAAAAAGTGAGTTAAAATCCTGTAGAGCCGCTTTGGATAATTGAATTTGGCAAGGAGGAAAATAAGGTTAACTAGTTAGGGAGGATCAATTTGTCCCAGGCCTTCTGCTGTCTAATAGTCCTAGCAGAGGCAAGAGATTAGGAGTTTTGCAGGGTAAAATGTGTCTAACCTCATTATATTTGTGAAGGCATTGGACTTTCCATCAGTATCGGAAAACATATCAAGACAATGTGTCCAAAAATTCTTTCCCAACTAAAGAGGAAAAAACTGACATAATGGGCTATTTTCATCGTATGGACAGGAAGAGGAAATGTGGCCTATAGCAAAAATCTGAAGCGTGACTCAGAGTTGACAATCATCTTCTAAACAGATGTGAAAAGCTAAGCAACATAATTATACACTCATATATATATATCATTCAAAAGTTGTTGTTGTTTTTTTTTTTTGTTCAGAACATTAAGCAAAAATACAGTCAAAACAGTACTATTCTGAAACAGTAACATTTTAAATATTTTTGTAACATCAGAAACATTAGATTTATTTGTAACAGACTTTTTGGTACTTTATTGTCACTATTGATCAATTTGCTAATCCATGCTTTTGAACTGTACCGTATTAGATGTACTGCATATGTATTCAAATTTTTTTATATATTTCACATGTATAATTTCAACAAAATAATTAATTTGACTTAAACTTTGCTCAGTGAAGCAAACCTGGTGTGTACTAAGGTCTAGAGGACTCAGCTGTTTGTGGACAGCTGAACACCTCTCATTACTGTGCCAGTGAGTCTAGCTTCTTCACATACCGCACACGTGACCAGCCCATCCTCTCCTTCCACACCCTGCTCTTAAAAGACGTGAGAACAACTTAAGCAGATAATTCAAATTATTAAGTGCAATAAAGCCAGACCACTAACAGGGTGGGAATCGCTAGGAATCCTAAGACATCATCACAATTTTGCAATACTTTCCAATATGTAGATGTTACTTTGTGGAATGTTATGGTTTATTGCATAAGACTTTCTGAAGCGTGTATATTGTGTGTTTCACACCGAGTTAATGCTCTACACTCAGCTCTCTATAACCCCTGGACAAGAAAGTCAAAGGGGCCGGCTCAGCATATGGACAATGAGATGGCTCTGGAATCTCAGCACTAATCTACATCTGTTGATATGAAATCAGATAGCATGAGAATTCACAGCTCTGGTTACAGCTGTGAAAACCGCCTCTTCTCTCACGAACAGTGAACATACTATACACAGCATAAGGCCCACAAAACCATGGCCAAAACATGTAAAAATATGTTTAGATTAACTTTTAATATGGTTGAGAAGCGAGTTAAGAGTCCCCGTTTTGGTCAACTAGATGAATACAAGAATAATAAAAGTAAAGAAATTTAGCAAATCAGGGTTGTTCTGGTTTAGAGAAACGCTAGCCCTGCACCAGGCTTTCTGCATCTCCCTGTGTTTAAAGTGAAGCCAGAGGATCAAGGCAGCAGTCTGTTCTCAATGTATTTTAAGCAACACCAAAGGCACGACTAAAATAAAACAAAAGACGGTTGAAATTGCTCCACTTTCATATACGATCTGTGTTAGGCCACTAATCTAGTTTTCAGAATAAATGACTGATGTAACACACAAAACATGTGTGACATGGAGTGCAAATAATTTAACTGAGCCTGACTGAGCAGCTTTGGTATCTTTACGGAATCTCAATGTTTATGACCATTTAAAGGTAAAAGCATGAGAAAGGCCACATGATTTCTGAAATCCGAGATGCCCCTGTAGCGATACTCCCTTAGGATATTAATGGTGACCTTTCCACTCCAGACATGAGTGATAGCCTATGAAAAGACTATATAATTCATTTTAAATGTCTTTTGCAATCTCAGCTATTTATTAACTTTCTGACATTCCCTAAATCAAATAAACTCTGTGAGCATGACACAAGTGTAAGTATGAGCACATGACTGGCATGAAAAGTGTTCTCTTTTACAGCTTTCACTTTTGGCAACTAACCAAGCCATTACACAGCGGTTTTCGGTTTCTTCTGAGAAATCCCCATAAATACCATTATCATAAGGACAGATGTTATCTATGTTATGGCATGTAACATTGTTGCAGATATCGTTGAGTCCACACCTGAATCATTTCATTTTGAAAAGCATGAAATCACAAGACATCTGTCTTTAACTCTAAATATTAATACTATTCAGATCTGAATAAACTCCTTAAAAGCAAAGTCTGTTAAATCATTTGTTCACAAAGAGAAGGTTGTATTAGGCTGGGTGTTAATTTAATGTCTCAGATCCCACTCCACTTCATGCCATGAGAAACTCTAACAGCTGGTCTTCAGGGATTTGTGTGCTTAACTAAAACCCTTGTCATCCTATAACAGTCACTCGGCCTGGGGTCTGCCTGCCGGACAAAAGAATTTCATGACCCCTTCACAACTTCCCCAGGTCAACCCTGGGTTACGTTACACCATTGCGTCACACAGCAAAGGAAGCACAGAGGTGTCCTCTAATCTCCAATCTTCTCGCCATGGTAACCTACTAAACGACCGAATGCTAGATAACACAAGACACCGTCGAACAAACCCTTGTGATCTCTAGTGCAGATGTGGAAAAAGTAAGCTTCCTGTTTCTCCACACTTAATAACTTTCACAGAAACACCCCCATCACAGCCAGCCAGCCATCCATCCATATGATAAGTGTGTGCCAGTGTGTAACGTTTTGTTTACAGGGGTTGGTTAGCGTGTTTACAGAGTTCTCTCTGACTAGAGTCAAGCTCTGCTTGTCCGTACTATGACTGTGTCTTGGAGGGACATTGTGATGACTACCAGATTTAGTACTTTGTTCATCAATCAAGGGAAGCTGCTTGTACCACACATACCATATGATAACACAGATGGTGCTGTTTTGGTCATTGTCAGACTGATATTTTATGACCACTCCCTAGCTTTTATTTTTAGATGGACAAACAACGGAAATCGTTATTGGAGACTCCTTCCCCTTGAGGCAAGAAACAGAAACAAAGAACGTGTCACAACAGATCAATTATAATTGTACAGCAATTCAGAAATATTACCTTGCTTTATTCTGCTGTAAGCTAACACAGAACATAAGTACATAGGTAGGAGCAAAATAGCTTCTTCATGGGTGGAATTTTTATATATATATATATATATATATATATATATATATATATATATATATATATATATATATATATATATAACACACATACGCACACACTTTTTAAAAGATAATTTATTCCTGGTGCTTACTATTTTTGTGGAAAGTGTGGCATATTCTTCAGGATTATTTGATTATTGTTAAACAGGATTCATTTAAAATACTTTTTGTAACATTATACAGACGTGGACAAAATTGTTGGTACCCTTTGGTCAATGAAAGAAAAACTCACAATGGTCACAGAAATAACTTTAATCTGACAAAAGTAATAATAAATAAAATTCTATAAATGTTAACCAATGAAAGTCAGACATTGTTTTTCAACCATGCTTCAACAGAATTATTAAAAAAATAAACTCATGAAACAGACCTGGACAAAAATGATGGTACCCCTAACTTAATATTTTGTTGCGCAACCTTTGAGGCAATCACTGCAATCAAACGCTTCCTGTAACTGTCAATGAGACTTCTGCACCTCTCAGCAGGTATTTTGGCCCACTCCTCATGAGCAAACTGCTCCAGTTGTGTCCGGTTTGAAGGGTGCCTTTTCCAGACTGCATGTTTCAGCTCCTTCCAAAGATGCTCAATAGGATTGAGGTCAGGGCTCATAGAAGGCCACTTTACAATAGTCCAATTTTTTTCCTCTTAGCCATTCTTGGGTGTTTTTAGCGGTGTGTTTTGGGTCATTGTCCTGTTGCAAGACCCATGACCTGCGACTGAGACCAAGCTTTCTGACACTGGCTAGTACATTTCTCTCTAGAATTCCTTGATAGTCTTGAGATTTCATTGTACCCTGCACAGATTCAAGACACCCTGTGCCAGACGCAGCAAAGCAGCCCCAGAACATAACAGAGCCTCCTCCATGTTTCACAGTAGGGACAGTGTTCTTTTCTTGATATGCTTCATTTTTTCGTCTGTGAACATACAGCTGATGTGCCTTGGCAAAAACTTCGATTTTTGTCTCATCTGTCCACAGGACATTCTCCCAGAAGCTTTGTGGCTTGTCAACATGTAGTTTGGCATATTCCAGTCTTGCTTTTTATGATTCGTTTTCAACAATGGTGTCCTCCTTGGTCGTCTCCCATGTAGTCCACTTTGGCTCAAACAACGACGGATGGTGCGATCTGACACTGATGTTCCTTGAGCATGAAGTTCACCTTGAATCTCTTTAGAAGTCTTTCTAGGCTCTTTTGTTACCATTCGGATTATCCGTCTCTTAGATTTGTCATCAATTTTCCTCCTGCGCCACGTCCAGGAGGTTGGCTACAGTCCCATGGATCTTAAACTTCTGAATAATATGTGCAACTGTAGTCACAGGAACATCTAGTTGCTTGGAGATGGTCTTATAGCCTTTACCTTTAACATGCTTGTCTATAATTTTCTTTCTGATCTCTTGAGACAACTCTTTTCCTTTGCTTCCTCTGGTCCATGTCGAGTGTGGTACACACCATATCACCAAACAACACAGTGATTACCTGGAGCCATAAATATAGGCCCAATGGCTGATTACAAGGTTGTAGACACCTGTGATGCTAATTAGTGGACACACCTTGAATTAACATGTCCCTTTGGTCACATTATTTTCAGTGTTTTCTAGGGGTACCATCATTTTTGTCCATGCCTGTTTCGTGAGTTTATTTTTTTAAATAATTCTGTTGAAGCATGGTTGAAAAACAATGTCTGACTTTCATTGGTTAACATTTATAGAATTTTTATTTATTATTACTTTTGTCAGATAACAGTTATTTCTGTGACCATTGTGACTTTTTCTTTCATTGACCAAAGGGTACCAACAATTTTGTCCACGTCTGTAAATGTCACTTTTGATCATTTTATTACATCCCTGATAAATAAATGTAAGAATTTCTTTCAAAAGATTAAAAAACAAATGCGAACAGCTGCATATACAGTATGAATATTCAATGTATCTGCCAGCCCTACACACAACCCACAAACGTTATCTGAAAACAACAAAGATATTATCATACTGCTAAATAAGGCACAATGCACTCATAAAGCTATAGTTATGGTCTCTTTTTCGTTCACACACAGCTGCCTATTGTTTTGGGCACATCATATGACCTTTGAAAAATGTGAGTCATCTGTAAAAAGGCTTAGAAGTGTGGGGTTCCTGAGAGAGCTGTATGGTTGCTTGAGAGGTTTGAAACACATTGGAGGCCAGGAGGTGGGAGATGAGTGGTTTGTTGCCCTTCTAGTTTTACCTAAAGGTCAAAAATTTGTTGCCCTTCTAGTTTTACAAAAAGGCTAAAAATGTTGGGCCTCCCAGAGACAGCAGTCATGCATGAAAGACTACAGCGCTCCAAGTAGCTTGTGCCACAAGCAGCCACAATATTTCAAAATCCTCCAAAGCTACAGTGTGATCCCGCAGTTAAGATATTGGACTCCATTAACTCTTTTTCCATGGGTGGATTTTAAAGAATGAGTGCCCTGCTAAACATTTCCCTGAAATAGAAAGAACCACTGTATATGCTGGATAATGTATACCATGGCCTCAAGAGAGCTTTTTTTTGCGGGAAAAAGGGAAAGTCCAGTCATGTTCAAACCACAATGGTTTGGCTCTCACTGGGCCACGACCCCAGCAGCTTTCATCTGGTGGGGCCCAGAGATTGTTTTAGGAAAGAATGAATGGCCAAAGGATTGTAGTTGGGTAAAGCGTAAGGCACTGAAATAACAGAGAAACACCCTAGTGCCAGGTGAAACAGAGCTGGCATGAATGGAATCTGGTTATGATAGTGGTTTGATGAGTCTGGAAAGAAACAAACTAACTGTCATAAAGAACTCCATAATAAGGGTTATGAGGAAATATCAACTTTTCACATTTGGAAGCAATTTGTCTAAATGCCTGCCTCACAAGTATATGACAAACACAAGGAGTGCAGCAATAAATGCTTAAGGAATATTCTGAGTTCAGTAAATGGTTACTTACAGCTAAAAAAAGTGCCCCGTTTACTTTCATGCCTTAAAATAAACTTGTTCTTTTTTTTTTTCAAGTTGAATTTGTGTTTACCTTTTTTTGTAATAAACAGTATGCCACAAGTGCTGCCAACTGAGCCCAGAGGGTGCGTTAGCTTCAGTAAAAATCAGAGTGATATTCCAGCAGTTCAAGATAATTGGTCTCTAGTTAAGGCCCGTTATTTCTGAGGAACCATAACGGCTAGACTCAAGATAACATGCAGAGAAAGCCCAGAAGCCTACCTGAGTGAGTCTTTGCTGCCGTCTACGCTTTGGATGTCTGGTTTCTGTTTATTGTCCATTTCTTGTTGTTTAGGCTCTTTGCCGGCACATTCTGGCTCTTTAGTGTAGGGCTCCATGGGTGGTAGAGGGGTGCGTCTATCTTGACTCCCTGTAGACTGAGTCCCATGTTGCCTTTCCCTAGTACCCCCATCAGCCTTGCGCTCGGATGAAGTGCCACGTTTCATGGCCTGGAGCTGAGACAGAGGGACAATATCTGCACCCTGAGGTCTGTGCCACACAGTCATGCGGCCAGCAGAGTTATAGTAGTAAAACCTGCCGCTCTGGGGGTCAAAAAGCTCCCACCACTGGTTGCCATCAGCCTGGCGGACAGGGACATCAATGGGCGGGTCCCAGCCACACTCTCCCGTGGCCAGATTCACATACATGCGCTCTTGCGAACGAGGTTCAAGGATTTCCACCCAATCAGAGCTGAGGAGAAAAAGAATTAGCATCATCAACATTTAAATCATATTTCATTTTAGTAGACCTATGCAAAAAGTTAGCATAAAACATATTTATTGTCATAATATTAACCCTGATTGTTTTCCGAACAAAATATGGTAAATTGGAATCCTAGTAAATCAAATTAAATGAACAAAATGGCACAGCTGCACTGTTATAAATTACAGGCCGTGCTTCATGGTCAATCTCTTAAGTGTAATCTGATGGATGTGTTATCAAGGGAATTAGGCCAAAGCCACAGAGATATTCGCCATGTGTGAGAGTGCATGCTCAGAAATGCTGGCTCAGCACAGGCTTAATCCTATCTGCAGATACAGCCGAGGAAACAAAGTTGTGAGCTAGAAAGGATTCGCATGTATTCCCACACACACACACACACACACACACACACACACACACACACAGTGTATCAGGAGACAAGTCCGGTCTCCCATCTGGTAGTAGATGCGCTTTTCATGGTCTGAGCTCTTTAAGTCATCTTAGTGTGTCATGTGACTGCTAAAATATTTACAGATGACAAGATTAGAAAAAGGCGGGAATGAAGACCATGCAATAATCTTGAAATCACACAAGGTGTAGAAAGTTAATCAGACACTTGACATGACAAAATTTGTAACATCACAGAAAAATACCATGCCATGTAAACCTATTGCTTTTGTTTTCCAAGTACATACTATTGATCTTATTGTGAAAAATTCTGACCATGAAGTGTTCATCTTGGACACTTCATGGAGAAAGTGACATCTGATGGAGACCTAAACAAATATTCTAATGCAGCTAATTTGGGTCATGTTGTCCCTCTGAGAAACCTATTATGTTTCTTTTGATCTAGTTTCCTAATGCAGAGAATCTTAAGTGTGCTAATTTAAGCCATGTGGGAACTCAGACTATCTGTCCCGGGCGGCGATATTGCTTCTGGCACCTAAACCAGTGAATGGCTTGCTATGACTCAATCGGAGAGAGTCAAAATACTGATAATTATCTTATGTGGTCTAAACACACACTTACATACTAGAAACAAGAGAAGATATGATGTCTTAGATGTCTAGGTAAATTATCCTTTCAATTCTTCAGCTGTTCAGCATGGTCTGATGATACTCCAGTGAGGCATGTCAACATTTGCCCTGGTTCCACACCACAACAAGTGTGCTCTTTCTCTCCTGCCACGTGCCCTCTATACCACTGGTCAGATAGTGAACAGTGTGCTTGCGAGTTGTCACGGCCATATGTCCTTTTGTTCCCTGGGCTTCAACCCAAGCTGTGGCTCAGGATCAGAAATAGTCAGCCCACCTGTTCAAAGGTGCTCGAAATGTAACACAAAGCAATCCAACTCTCTTTATTATATTTAAATAAGCAACAAGTACCATGTATGTGTATATATCATTACATCTTTACAAAAACAAATGCAGATTTACAGTGGTCATGAGAGACTATGATACAGATGGTGCCAGGTAAGCAGGAAAACTCAAAGCAAGAGACATGCTGGGCCACCATCTGTCTCAAATATCCCAATCATTTCACTTTACCTTCATTATCACCATTAAACATTTGAGCCCTGCTTTGAGGGAAACAGTGTCTGACCTGAGCAAATGTATTGGTTTTGTGTTGATGCATTAATCCTAATGGTGTGTGCACATTTGACAATTTGAAAAAATGTATTAAGGATAAAGCTGACAATGCTACTTAGCCCGAAGAATCCTGTCCTGTAGTGTCTATTCTGCACAAACTATTTCTCGCTACCAGATCAAGAGCTTTATGGGTGGGAGCTGTGTAATTGAAGAGCGGTTAAACTGGAGGCCTTTGTGTGCTGAACTCCACCCACCTTTTTCTCACTCATTTGCACTGTCTCAGGAGAGGCATTCAGTTTCTGCAAAAGAATCCTCAAGACTAAATTCTTCCTCATCAAAAGCAAATGTTTGCCATTATATTATAAAGAAAACACATTTGAGTACATGTGAAAAAATTTTGTAGAAAGAGCGTGATACGTTGCATAAAAAAACATTAGGGTTGACTGCTAAGACCCCTCTAAAAAGGAAACTAAGTGGTCCGTGGGGTATTTATGGGGTAAACACACAAGCACATATGTAAGAGTTGTTTTATTTTGACATGCATAGTCTTAAACTCACAGAATAAGATTTAAAAATCTCAAATTATTAATTGAAAGTATAATAAACAGAAAAGTTTGATGTTTTTTTTATTATAGAAAATATGTCAGTGCAAAAAGAAGTAGGTATTGTTTTACCTTCCTGTCTGTAATACAAGTTAAAAATATTAACTCTTAACTCTGGTTCTGCAAAAGCTATTCCCTACCAGAAGTTCAGTTTAGTAAACCCACCAACAAGAGACAGCATTCAAAAGAGTCTGGTGTTCAGGCTATTCACCATCTTTTTAACCCTAGTTCTGTATGGAGAAATATTTTTAGAAAGCGTCTAAAAATATGTAAAATAATTTCCTAATAAAACAATGAAATCATTTTTCAAATTCCGTAAGTCTAGAAATCTGCGCCATTGTTTAAAAATAACTAAAATGGCTAGTCTCCAAGCACCGAAAACAACGACATAATGGACTAAATCCATTGTTCCAAAACGAGGCCAAATGCCGTTTTTATTCAGTGCTTTTTTTAGGGCCGCAATTTTGAAATTCCAGCTTAGGTGTTTCTGATTTAGACTACCCAAGACCACTCTTAAAGTAGGAAAAACTGCAACAACTTTAACAACAATTTTCTGTGCCAAAGTCTTTTAGCTGCCAATTACTTCTCATAAAGTTGAACACCAGGCCAAACAATAACATACTATTCTGAGTTTGACACTTGACAAGCATTGGTCATGCTGAGCCAAAGTGTTTAAAAAAAGAAACTGCATCTGACATAGAAACCTTATTAGAACTCTAACTGTGCTAAACACAGCCACTTTATCTCCAAATAAACTGTTCCTGTGAAGGATTATTCACCAAAAAGAATATCCTTAGAATTACAGATGAAAGGGGGTTGAGGTGATGCAATGCCATTCAATATGCTGGAATGGCATGCAAATTGTGTGACAGGTGGGGTTATGTAACTACCTGAGTGGAACGTAGTCCCACCAAGGTGTGGCGAAAAAAAAAAAAAAAAAAAAAAAAGTACTTCCTTCGATATACTAAAACAATGAGTTTAACTTTAAATTTGTGTTCACCTCTTTCAAACATAGGGCCTACGACTAATTTAGCTTGCATATTTGTTGCATTTAAGTATAGAAAACATGCTGTGTCACTCTCAAACACAAATGCACAAAGTGTCAGCTGAGTACACACATAAGCAAACAATAGGCGTAGCTCCACAAACAGAACACACATGGAAGGACACTGTCCTGCCTCTGAAATAGAGAAGAGCGTGCAGTGCACACGTTTATTGAACAAAAAACTGCTGCACATGTCAAAAGAATTCTGTGGCTCTGTTAAGTAAGACAATTCATTTATCATACGCTACTAAACAAAGAGTTTAGTTATAGGATGTGTGGTTGATACACAGTAGTGAATAAAGGCGCAGGCTGGTTTGGCTCATCTTAAAGAGCAGGCCTCCATCAGCAGAGGTCATGGTACAGCTGCTCCCGTCTGTTTCACTTTTATTCTGCCTGGCTATACAGACCTATACTTGCTTCATTTATCTTTGGTGGTCATCAGGACTGATATAGCTGACAGACAGGTCACAGGAATGGTTTTCCGAAAGCCGGAAAAGACAAGAGGAATAATCTACAATAGACATGGGTAAATCATACAGAACAGGACATTCTACTACACTATAACACTTTTTGTGTTTGTTTACATTAAAACATGCTGGCACTCAGCATTTAACAGAATGTTACAGTAAAACAAGCCTATCAAAACCAGATCTTCAGCATTATTTTATAGTGTTATTAAATGATGTCAATTTAAGCTAGAGCTTAAAATGACAAAAATCCTAAAACTGCTGTCCATTAGAAAGTTGATTAGCGAGATTTTAAATAATGTATTTGAAGTATTTATATAATTTAAAATTTTATTTAATTAAAAATAAATTTTTTATAAAATTGTAACATTTAAAAATACAATTTCTCTTAAAAAGGATCTATTCATTGTTGGAGTGAATTTCAATGGCTAAATACAGCTAAACTCCAGCTGGTTATTCACAGAAGTGATAATTGCATTACAAATTTACATAAAAAAAAAAAAAAAAAACGTTTTAAAATTTTAAAATTCAGGTAGAGACAACTGTACTTTTAATATGGCGGTACAGATTTCAGTGTGTGCGGATCTAAACCGAAAAACTTGTTGTGACAAGCAAGTTGTTAAACACTTTTGAAAACTGACAGTTTGTCAAGAGGTGTTGTGTTAGAAAATCACAAATACAGGTATGACTCATCTACAATTCCTGTTTATAATCATGAGATGCTGGAACACTCCTAAAGTTATGCTTATAAAAACGTATTTAAACATAATTATTATAACATTATAGTGGCATGAAACAAAAATTCACCTGTTTTCTAATTTTAAAATATAATAAGCAAATTTATCTTATTTTAGAATCTTAATTTTTATGCAGTGGAAATCATATGGCTAATTTCTCTTGCCTTTCTAGAGACAATGATAGCTGAAGGAGATAGTACTCAAGTGTTGTGGTTCAGAGAATGAGGGCATGAAACCGTCTAGCCAAATTGTAGTAAGTCAGTATCATATGCATGACAATACGTGAGAATTTCACCCATTACTAATGGATAATGGGCACATGACAAAGGAGAGCATTGTTAGTTCAACCATCACCCCTCTATTCATTTGAAACAACCCCCTTTACAATTAAAGCTCTCACGACACTAGTGCCCAATCAGAATGAGAGTCATGCCTCAACGGGGATGTGTGGCTTTGGGGTAAGGATAAGGGGTCTGACATGCTGAACTACAACCCCCTTTCCGGGAATTCTTTCTAAAAAGCAAGAAGAGTTGACCTCATTGGAATGATGCACTGCCTGTATGTGCTATATGGCTTTTTTTGTCTGCACTGCTGCTGATCTACTTCCTGTCTCAGTGGACACTGCTGCCGGAAACTTCTACTCCAGGCGGGAAGTCTGTAACTGCCAAACAGCAACTGTGTTAGCAAAACAATAAATCCTCTTTCTAGGGGGGACAAATCTGACAAGCCCGCCATTTGCAGGCATGCACACACACAACGCCAAAGGCCTTATTCAGGACAAATAAGCACACTGACAGCAACAGTGAGACATGAATGGACATGTGTGAGGGGGTAAGACACACTGAAGTTAGAAGCATAGATGTCCGCTTAAATACTGAGTCGTTTGTCTACTACCAGCTGTCAACGTCAATATCAATACTTCTCTTGAATGGACATCTCATTCTGAAATACAGAGACAACTGTAAAGATTCAGTAAGATAAAAAGAGATTAACTGTTCCCTGAGCTGACCATTCCTGTTGCGCTTGATGACTTTATCTTAACGTGTCCAGTAAGAGTCATTCATGCAACCACTCTGCCATCTCCTTAAAAATTTGCCTTTGTTTAAAAATATCACATTTAACATATCAAATTTCCTCTCACTGTTGAGGGTCATGCTGGGTGGGATGAGGGTCAGAGGTCACCTAACCACCTCAAAGGACAATGTTGTCAAAGTAAGCTCCTAGGAGATGGGAATTAGACCCCCGAAACTGATTGAGTTGTTAACGTTTGTTAGTAGTGAGGTCCTACAAATTACAATATAAAAAAATAATGCTTTCTGCCTCATGGTCTGTAGTTTAATGGTCATGTCATGGTGCATTTTAAGTACCCCGTCCTGAACAAACACAGGAAACAAGACATAAGAAAGCTAATTAATACCAATAAAACATTTCAAACGACACTAATAACATTAAAGGGTTTTCAAAATACTCTGATCAGTTAAGTCAACTGTTTATCCTACTGTTCTTTGCTGGCCCATTAATGTTGGCATGTAAAGCATGCAACATGCAAACAGGCTGGTTTTTAATTAAATAATAAAAAAGGGAGGGTGAGGATGTGGTCTGTGCATCGGTTTTTAATTGGAGGCCGATCTGAATGTGCATATGACAGACTGGAAAGGGGTTTTAGTGGACTAAATGATTGGAGAAGTCTGGTATATGTCACCAGAAAAGAAAACAAAAAAACATTCAACCATCATTTAATCAAATCAGCCCAAAAACATCAGCAATCTATAGCCTAAACGAATAGGATAGGATGCATTTCCACTAAATGCCAACTTAAGGCAATTAATCTGTTTTGAAAACATTTTTGTGCTTAATTATTTCAAAATGAATGCACCTTCAAAAGTGATGCTCTGTCAGTGTCTTTGCCAGACCAACAAAAACAAATTGTGACATAGATGACAGCTCAAATTCACTGTATTATTTTAAAAACCACATAACTATTTGTGACGCACTAATTCACAGTTTATCACTCATACAAAAGAACAGGACCATCAATCGACTGCATCGGACTAAAAACAAACAAAACAGGAATAGAAAAGCAACTCATTGGCCTGCGAGGCACACCCTCAGGCAGAGCGCTGGAGACGGGCCATTGGATGCTTTTCACATTGAGCTCAAAAGGTCTTGTTAAAACACTGGTGCTAAACTGCTGTCACAATGCTACGTCCTCCCTTTGTCTGCACACTATTGTGCACCAGACATGCAAACAGGGGGAAAACATCCTATTGTGAGATCCCATTCTGGATCAAAGATAAACCTCAGCTTGTCAAAACATACATTACACTCACTAGCCTGGAACTGAAAAGCTGGAACAGATCGCAAAAGTGCCCATCAATGATCTCTAATCACATTAGAGTTTCTTCGGTGAAAATCTACAACACCATCTGAAGCATTTTAAACAAGCTTCAAACTTCGGCGTAGAGAGACGTTGCTTCAAAAAGCATCAAGTGTCCAATGTCATGCTCCTGTTCAGCTTATGAACACGGAACTTGGAAAGAGGAACAGAGAGCCATCAATACTATGGCTGATCAAAGCTTGGTAGTGTGTTACATCAAACAGTTGAAGTCTTTCAACCACCTCTTTTCATCTATTTACACTTCAGCATCTGTGTCATAATCAAGCTCAGGGTGGAAAAAGAGGGTCGACTACATTTTAATTTGATGAATTTAATTAATTCGTACATCTGTAACCCTGTGCTTAACAGATGCTCATTGTTTTTCTGACAGTGCAGCACCAGCAAACGCAACATGTGTCCCCAGCTCACATTATGTGATTCAGTGTGTCTAACCACAGTAAAGGTTTGTGGGATATCAAAGAGGGTTCTGGCCATTTCCTGTAACCATCAGCCGATATTAAGAAGCTTTGAATATAACACTTGTTAATTAGACCAGATTCGCTATCTCAACACAGATTTTTGAGTACTGAAACAAAATGGGATAGTTTACATATCAAGCAATTACAATAAATTAGAATTATAAAACAATATGTGCATTTATTAACACACATTTAGATTTAGCCTATTATAGATATTTATTATAAATATTGACAAATCCTACACTTCAGTGTATGAATGAATTGAGCATACAGAATTGTTTCCAATTTTAAGCACCAAATATAATTGAATTCTAAGAAAATATTTTTATAGCATTTTTACAAATATATTGTGCCACTGACATGCTACTCTTAAAAAAAAAATGATAATAAAAAAAAATCATATCAAGACTGTGACAGAAAACAATATAAAGTACAATTACTTTAAACAATTTAATATAAATTATAAATGTCACCAGAGCCTGTGTTATATTGTTGAACTTAAAATGTTTAAAACTTTAAAAACATTTTTTTAAATTTTGTATGGTGTTTTGTACACTGTGACAGAAAAAAAAAAATCAATTTACAATTATGGATAAAACTTTTTTTTCAATCCAAAGCCTATGTGATGTTACTCAAAGCAACTGAAATATTGCAATATTGCAAAGCAACTGAAGTCCTGACTTTAATGGCACCTGAATTTTATTTATTTACATATCTGAAACAATAGCTTAAAAGATTAAAAATAGGTAACGTGTGATTAAGTCAAAAGCGGAAATGTTGCTATTTTAAAAAGTAATGTCCATTAAAGCTGTGAAACCTGTTTTGTTAAATGTCTCAAGATCAGCCAACAGTGCAGTAGTTTATGCTTTTTTTTTTTTTTTTTTTTTTTTTTTTTTTTTTTTTTTACATCAGATGAGATCAGCCTGAGATTTCAGTGACTGCAATACTAGTCCAAAACACCAATGATGGTAGGGTTCCTCTGGGCTAGGGTTTACAGTAGAGGTCAATTTAAATCAAATACATATGGTCGACACAATTGCCCTTCAGCATAGATGCTGCTTTAATGACACGACTGACAACAGCAAACTGAACAAAATATCACATATGACTGAACCCTCATGAGTCGTGAAGTCGTGGGAAAATCATCGCTTCATTCACACGATCCCCATTTTTCCCTCATACTGACTATTAAGAAAATTAAGTTGTATTTGCAGTTTCCTGTAAACTAATATTTAATTTAAAAAAAAGCTAACTAGTTGAGTGGCTAACGTTTAAGAGACACCGCGCTACCCCCTCGTGTCAAAACTTGCTTACATTTCTAAAAAAAAGACCGAAACTTACCTTGTCCCGGCCATTTTCTTCACATTGTACGGTCAAACCACAAAAAGTATAAAGGGAAATGGCAAAGACGGTAAAACTTTATCCCCTAGGTCTGTCGGACGTCCTGCGCGAGAGCTTCGTGATTTGCCTTCAATCCCAAACGCTGCTGCGCGCGCGTGAGCCGGATGACTGGGGGTGTCTCGTGGGCTCTCTCTCTCGCTCTCTCTCTCTCTCTCTCCACCCCCTACACACACAGATAGAGCCACTACGATTTGCTACACACTTGAGTAACTGCGACGCCCAAAAACTTTAGTAAAACAAACTACATGCTTTGGTTAGTTTGTGTGTTGGGTTGTACTTTGCTACACGACAGGTGCAAATTCAGGTGGCGTTGGATTCCTATGTTTGATTGCTTAAAGGGATTTATATCAGATTATTCAAACAGCGCCACCTGTTGGCGAACAAGGTGACACGTTACAAAGGAATTGACGCTCTTAGTGATGCTACTACTACTTATCGATTCCCAGTTTCGATTCCAATGTGGTAAAAAAGTGTTTTTGGAGGAATCTTTTAGAATGAATGATTCAAAGGAATTAATAGGTGGACATGAAGTTTGAATTTTACAAATTTTTCCCGTGCTTAAGTATCCGATCCTAGCTAGAATAAGATTCGATTTCCAGCCCTGTGCCACACTGCTTAAAATACAGTATTTACATGATGGTTTCGATGTTGCGTCTATCTGGTCTTCTTGACTAGTCAAGCTGGTTTTAGCTGGTTTAAAATAGGGTTTTTCTTATTTTGCTAATCAGTCGAATTTATTTATTTAGTTTAGTAGCAGGGTAAAACAAATCATAAGAATAGTACCCATTTATAAACCATTCATATATACATCAGTAAAACATAAGTAACAAGTCAAAAGGTTTGAAATTTCTAACACTGCTGAAAGTAGCTGACTAAAACAACCAAAAAGCGAGGCCAACCAGGCAGAGAGACCAAACAGTAAATTAGTTTTAGGCTGGTTTTAGTTGTTACTTTTCTTAAAATCCATTTAAGTTGTTGGGTTGTTGTGTTCTTTCTTTACATTCCCGAAATATATATGGGAAACATAAAACAAGTACTTACTTAATCCTCTTTGTTGTAAGTGAGACATAAGGCCACAAAAAGAAGTACACATGGGAATTTAACACTTTATTCACCAACTACTACACCTCCGTTGTTTTCCAAATTTCAAGGTAAAGGAAAACAGAAAAAAAGCAAGGAATTGGTTGATGATGAAAACTACACAAATATTTTATATTTCATAACTATTATAACACAATACTCAAACACGGTTTAGTATGTTATTAATAAGTGCATTCAAATAAACGCAAAACCTTGTTAGACTGAGGGTGCTCTCTTTTCACAAAGACAAACTCCCGTATGCTCAGTCTGGTAAAAATATTCTAATATTTACATTAATTGCACATACATTCAAATACATACTATGCAGCATTCAGTTCCAAGTGTTAACTTACAGTAGCACCATGTCTCAAAAAGTAATATTTCCATGAAGAGAATCACATAGGTTGCAGGTGACATTAACATCATTATAGCACAACATGTTTAAAGTATTATGAAAATTTCTTGGGATTTTCACTTTGAGAGTAATATTACAATATCCACAGCAGCAGAGAAGTGAGAGCACGCCGGCCCTGCTTTTAACACAGTCCCACAGGCTTACAGAAATGATAAAGAAGTAGTGTGTTTACTGAAAAATAGATGACAGGTTTATATCTTGACGATGAGCCACGTTTTGACGAGAGCAATGAAGGTGATCGATCTTAGCCACACAATGTCACATGCTTGGTTGGGCAGAGATTTGCTCATCTCCATCAAAATCCATTATGGTAAAAAGTTTCCGTGATGGAGTCATTAAAAAGTTCACAGAAAAACGTAGCAAATCAAAAAATGTGAATAGAAACATTAATGAACTGCACTGAGAGAGAAACTGAGATGACAGTTCACTCTCCACACTCCATTATAGCGAGACGTTTGCAGAGTTTACTTGCTGTCCTTAGGTCAGGAGTTCATCGGTTCACATTCCTCACCTCTGCGCATCCTTCACAGTGGATAGTAGAGATAGCTCTAACCTACCCATCCTTCCCAAATTTGGCCCCTGAGTAAACAAACAATAACAAATCTTAGTTCTGACGATGGAACTTTAGCAGGTTTGAGCAGAATACGGACAACCTAAAGACGAAAGAAAGTCGAGTATAAAATGAGGACAATGTGTAATTATGGCAGTGGGACGCTCTACACCGTTCTGTACTCTGTTAACACACTTTTTTATCAGTAATGAAGGACTCTTGTCGTCACGTGTGCATCTAAAGGAATGTCAGGAGACTTGAAAAGCTGCTCATGCGGCGAGGGACAGCATGAACATACACTGTGTGACAGAGGGAAGAGGGCTGCTGAGGATTAGGGCTGATAACTGGCTGGCTGAATTATATTAAGCAGATGGTGTGTACAACAAACTCACATTGATTTGGAGGACGGTTTCTTCACTTTTGGCCTCTTTCGACGATGAAGAGGCCTGAAGCATGTGGAGCGCACACACACACAGCCAGCAAAAACACAAACACATAAAACAAAGATAAGAAGTAGATCATTTAGATTAGATAAAAAATATATAAATAAGAAAAATGTTTATAACAATAATAAATGTAAGTGTTTGTGTAAATATATATATATATATATATATATATATATATATATATATATATATATATATATATATATATATATATATATATATATATATATATATATATATATATTATATAGTATGTATATTAGTATAATTCCATTTAATAGCTAAATATTTTATAATTAAAAATATTGTAATGATACACACAAACATACACAATTTTTAGTCTCTTAAGCTTACCAAGGTTTGATTTTATCATAAAAGAGAAATCCTGCAAAATATTATTACAATTTTAAATAACTGTTTAAATAACTACTTCAATATATTTTAAAATATAATTGTTTTGTCATGTCAAAGCTGAAATTTCATCAGGCATTACTGTAGTCTTCAGTGTGATCCTTCAGAAACTATTTGAGTTTGCTGATTTGTTGCTTAAGGAATATTTTGTATTATTATCCGTGTAAACACTGCTTAACAATTGTTTTATAGACCATTATAATTCGCAGAATAAAAAAAGCCTTTTTTATGTATGAAACAGAAATCAGTAAGATTCTAAATGCCTTTACTGACACTCTTGATCAATGTCATGTTCTACATGTACTTTCCTTAAAACAGCCGTACCCCTTATCACTTTAGAACAGTTGTACACACACACAAACATTAATAATAATCCTTTTAGTTAGCCATTACAACAGGAATGAAGCCATACCTGTAATCGTACAAAGAGTTTCTTTCTTTACCACCTATAATGAGATAATGATGTGTCATTGCGTTATAAACTGTTATGCTTACAGGTATTACGTTAAAATGCAACATCAATGCCAAAACATTCATCACATGGCAAGGCTCACCTGTTTCCTGATTGCATTCTTTGTGACCCTTGCAGCTGCGTAGTTTCATGAGCTGCTGGTGCATGTGATTCACTGCATCACGATCAAGTGTGCTCACAGCATTTATCAGCTGCACAGAAAACAACAAGAGTGGAAATAACAGGGGTCCCCGTGATTATTTTGAATCTTCTTTAATAACTGAAAAAGTCTAAAAGAGACGTTAAAAGAGACCAACCTGATAAGGGTCTGAGTTCAGCTCAAAATACTCAAGGAAGCCAGTGGCAAACTCGCAAAATAAAAAGTTGTGCGTCTCATTGATAGTCCTCAGGCACCAGTAAGTGTTATTGTTGGCACTGGTGCAAGCACAAAATGGCCCCACTGACAACACAAAAAGACACTATAAGTGAAATCAAATCATTATTTAATCAAGCAAACGTATTATGTTTTGTGTGATATATAAAAATCAATGATGTGATTTGCTATGCTCCGCAGTACTTGTCCAGAAGGGGGCGGTCTGCCAGTGCTGGTTATCATGGGTGAAGCAGGTGAGGCCAGGCATGCTGCAAGTGTCATTATTACGAAGGCGCTTCAGGAGCTTCCTCAGCTTTTTCCTGCGTTTCTGCTCTTTCATCAGCCACTGTTTCTTATCTTTGGAGGTCATTCTACTAGATTAAATGAAAACATATCTTCACTATGAACTGCAGATCAACTGTAAACTGTAGATTGCAACATTAGTTATGTGCCTAATTAGTTATGTGCTTAATGTAAGGCGTTAATGTGCTTTCCTTCAGCTTTATGACAGATAATGAATGAAAACCTACTTGACAGACTGCATTCGGCCTGATTTGAGTTTGTACAGTGCTCTACTGTTGTGTTGATACCTTTAAAGAAAACAATACATGATTATGTTACATGTGTGAACAAGCCAACACTTAATGAAAGTATGAAAACCTTTTTTTATAAATATATATAAGAGTGGAGGCTTACATGTTTTGGTTGCAATCACACTCTTTCGGTCGAACCTGCTTTAAATGTCCTTTCACTTCTCTGAGATTCTTTATTTTGGTCTGCAATGTCTCAATCTATTCACAGAGCAAACATTTTTAATAGTACATTTTTTTGTTTATTCAGTGTTTAAAAACAACTTCATAATCTTACCTCATGCTCAATGTGTAGTTTGTGATCTTTCCATGCTTGTAGAGATTTATATAATCCACCATCACACCTGACTGTGTCATTCATCAGTATTGAGCATCTGAACAAAACAAAAGTTGTCTATCTAGCAATTAAGCAAGTATGTATGCTTATGACATTTTCACTGATACTAGCTGTTATCATGCAGAGCAACGGACTATCTCTGTTGTACCTGTAGGTGACTTTAAGAGCAGCAGGTGGAGTGAGGGTGTTGAAGTTGTTGTCTGTGGGTCCCATTCCACTATATTCTTCATTCTCTCCATACACCGCCTGCTTTCTGCCCAGCATGAGGCTAGTGTTGAGGTTGAGGGGCTGGTAGCCTTTCTCCAAGTCCAGAGTGTAGACATTTGAGTTTGAGTGATAAGAAACAGATCGAGCCCAACGATTTCGTGGCAAACTCTTCTTGGTCTTCAGCTCTGGAATTAACATTCAAATAATTTATCTGTAAATATAAAATATCTCAAAATTTGCTTACAGAACGTTACTTTAGAATTATTTAATTATTTCTGAAACTGCTATCATATGAAAGTCATATATGCATGTGAACATGCCACCAGATGGAGACATTTGTACTGAAAAGAGTACAAAGAGATGCTCATATATATATATATATATATATATATATATATATATATATATATATATATATATATATATATATATATAGCTACTTCTTACCAAGTGGATATATCACCATCCAATTGGAAAAAAGTACCACTCAGATTTTGCATAATAATATTTTTCACCCCAAACAAAAAATTGGAAAGAGAAATAATATTGTACGATATTATTTTGTATTTGAATGCATTTTTAAAATGTAAATTATTTTTGCGATGGCAAAGCTGTTTTCAGAAGCCATTACTCCAGTCTTCAGTGTCTCACATTCCTTCAGAAATTATTGTAATCATTTTAAAATATGCTGAAATATGCTTTAGCGTTGAAGAAATATTTCTTATTATCAGTGGTGTAAACAAATATGCTGCTTAATATTTTTTTGGAAACTGATACATATTTTGTAAAATTATAAATGTCACTTTTGATCGGTTTAATGCATCCTTGCTTGAATGTATTGTATTATAAAAGTGATAAATGAAAATAAGATCTCTTTCTTTAGGCATTATAAGCCACCTTTGAACTACCCATTAACTATGTTGATTCACTTATATCTATACACCAAAAAATGTAATAATGGAAAAAAATAGAAAAACAGCCTTTGTGTGATTTAACCACAAACCAAGGAATAACACTATGACAATCTCAGGACCAAATGTGTGAAATCAGAGAATGACTCACTCTTTTTAGTGAGTGCCTTCTTCCTCTTGACAGGTACAGTGGGCTCACAATCACAATGGTACGATGCAGAATGAGCTCCATTGATCTGTCCCCTGCTGGCAGCCATCAGGCCCAAAGCACGAGGTGCATATAGACCCGCCATCCCTTTACACTTATAAAGCCTTGGCATGCCAGTGGGATCCTCAATACACTGCCACTTCTGCCCAGAGGAGAAGCAGTTAGTTAGAAAGCACTAAACAGCAGGAACATCACAGGAAATAATCAAGGGAAGATGCAGGGTAATTGAAAGTGAATATTTACCTGGCCTGGTTGCTCACAGGGCGTCTGGTATTCAGCTCTTTGACACAGGTCTCTGACCCGCTGATACTTTGGCAGGGAATTCTGCTCCACCTCTTTGCCATCTGCTAGCTTATGCAGAGGCTTGCTATAGATCAGAAAGAGATCACATCAGGTTGCCACCCAAAAACAGCAAAGAATTAGATACAGCCCCTATTTGAAACACGCAGATGTGTCCGATGTCAGTGTGCCATCTGCTGCCTCTCTAATGGAGCCATGTCTAATCAATTTCTGGGGTTAAAAATCTTTTTGGGCGCGATACAGTGTAAGAGTTTGTGATACAGCGATCAATTAAAAATGCATGGGTTCATCTGGCCTGATCAAATATACTCACCCCCTCTCAACCAGGAACGAATCCCGCCACACTTTTGCCTTCTTGTAGGAATGAAACCTGGTAAAGCTGAAAGAATAAAAGACAAAAGTCTAGGTTAAGTGGTGAGAATAAAATGTTTAAAAAGTGCTGGTGTAGTTTAAGTCACTTCCATTTATGAAGTGCTTTACACAGTACAGATTGATTAAAAGCAACTTCACAGTAATATCAATCAATTATTTTCTTTAGTACGAAACCAAATTCTGCTGTAAAGCAGCTCTAAAACGACAATAGTGTCATTTGGCTCAAGTAAGTTCAGTTCAATTGCTCAGTAAAGTTCTTAAATTATAAAAAGTTCATTTATAAGCTGCTCTACAGAAGGCCAAGATTACTGCTTTTCAGCTAAAGTCAGTTCAATGTCAATGAAATTCTGTTAAAAACATGTTAATGTTGCAAAATTCATAAATTATAAACTAATTCAATTCAGCTCTACAGAAAACAACAGTGACATTATCCAGTACAATATAGTGAATACCTGTTGACTGGTCTTTCTTTTTCTAAAAGCTTGAGGATGGACTTGCCATCCATGTCCAAGGGAATATCCACTCCGGCCATGTCCAGTAAGGTAGGGGCAAGGTCAATGTTCAGGACCATGTGAGGATTACTGCAGGATATCACGAACATGGAATCAACAATGTGTTATTTTTAGCATTTCGCTGTGAAGTTTTTAACTTAGTGTCTTTGACTCACATGGCACCCTCTTCCACATTAGGGCCTCTCAGGTAGAAAGGGATTCGAATGTCAAATTCATATGGCATTGATTTGCCCTTGACTAATCCAAACTGGCCAATGTGATAGCCATGATCAGACATATAAATGATGTAGGTGTTATCCAGCTCCCCAGTTTCCACCAACATATTGTAAACCTGTGTGGAAAAAACAAACAAACAGGAAACAGCATTTTATGATAAGTAATTGCTTGCATTTCTATTTTTCTACATTACCACCTCAAGTGTGCATTCTCTAATAACTGTATGGCCCATTGTCAATTATTCTTTATGTAACTTACACTACAATTTAAGTTTTGGTTGGTAAGATTTTTTTCATGTTTTTGAAATAAGTGTCTTATGCATTTAATTGATCTAAAATCTATATTGTAATATAATTTAAAATAGCTGTGTTCTGTATTAATATACAGTATGTATTAATATATTTTAAACCAGCATTTATTTCTGTGATTATTTATTAATCACTCCTTGCTTTGTTGCTTTGTTTTTTTCAATGCATTCATTCAAATGACAAATTTTTAGTGAGACACCTATTTAAACTGCAGAAACACTGAAAGTTTTTCATTACCAATAGAGTAGCGCCAGCACTCTCAGAATGCCACACTGCCAATAAAAAAGCAATGGAACTATTTTTGCTATATTTGCTATATTGTTAAGTTAGCATGCTCTGTGACCTTCTCGACACTGTCATCCACTGAAAGCAGGGTCTGCAGCCTCCTTCTCTGCAACATATTGGTGAACTGCATGTGCACAGGCTTCATGGGTCCCGTGTACCGCAGGATCCAGTGCTTGTCTGGGTTTGGGGCATGGTTGTAGCTTGGGGTTCTGTGTGGGACATTTTCAGAATTGTTAAAACCTGTGACACTGAAAGATTTTACTATTTTTATACACTTTACAGTCCATGAATAAAACTTAATATTGTTGCCAAAGGAGTTTAGAGTCACAGTCCTATTTCTGTGCATATCTTGAGGGTACAAACGGCTGTGAATGGTGAAGCTTTGTGTGTAATGCATTGTGTGCTGCTTCATGGTGCTAAACCTTCTGAATAATATTGCTGAGGAATTTCATGGTGTTGCAGATTGAAAATGTCATTGTTGCAAAATTGTGCATTGTGCTGAATTCTGCAGTCCTGTTTCATATTTTAATAAGCCAATGCATTGTCATCTTTTGCTTTGTGAATATTCCATTTGCATAAAGTGGCATGCACATACCAGCTGCAGCTTTGATAATGAGCGACAAAAAAGATCATAAAAAAACTATAAAATAACAGTGAACTTGTAATTGAGCTTGTGTTTCAATAGAGCTGTATGCTAATTTAGAATTTTTATGAAATATAGAAGTTGCAAAGTAATCAAATGCAAACCAAAAAGCAAACAAAAATAACATGCACCAGCCAAGGGGTTTATACCTCTAATGGGAACCAAGAATGAACACTTACGCAACAAATAAATCATGATATTATAATAATAGCACTGTATATCTCTCTTGAGCCTACTATGTAAACTCATTTGCCAGAGGCGCTATGGAAACAATTACTGTATACACAGAATACATAATCAAACCTCTGTTGCTGCAATAAACCAAGACCAAATAAGTCATAAGAGTTGGTTCATTAAAAGAAGCTAGTGTGAAAAGGGAACGGTGGATACAGTGCTATACAGTGAGCATGATTTCTTAGGCGGTCATATCTCAAACGGCATGAGAACATTTGATAAAGTGCTGAAGAATGAAAAAATTATACTGAATGAGATTTATGAGACCACATAAAGCTGTTCACGCAGACCGACAATTTTCTTATTGTGCATGTGAGAGAAAGAAAGATGAAGAGAAACAGAGAGCCTTACATGTGTTGAGATGCATTGGGGAAGGCACTGCTGTATTGAGGTGCTGCATCCTCCGGCCCATGAGGGGCAGCGTGGCTCAGGACCATCATCACAGGCCTGTGCGGGTACATTCTCTTTGACATACGAAAGTAGTTGATGCTGTCGTTTGTGATTACATCAGTGAGATAGTCCTGTGAAAGAAACAACATTAGTCTCTTATGCTTTCCAAGGATGCATTCATTTGACCAAATTACAAGAAAACAGGAATATTGTAAAATGTTATCACAAGTGCAGATTACTCCAGTCTTCAGTGTAACATGATCCTTCAGAAATAATTCTAATATGTTTATTTGGTGCTCAACAAAACATTTACTATCATTATAAATGTGGAAAATTATTATTTGTGAACAACTGATGTGGTCTACATTTGATATGGCACTAATACACCTAATAAGTTGGGTAAATACGGTGAATCAGCAGAACAGAAATAGTTACATGCCCTGCTGTAGGAAATACATATCAGTGTCATCACACAATGTTTAGTTATGGTCTTTGAAAAGATACAGTAGACAACCTTTGGATACTCTGTGCCATGTTTTTCTCGAATGCCGTTCCGACACAGCGTGTAGTTGTAGAAGCGAGAGTTCTTCACCAGTGCTACCCATTCTCTCCAACCAGGAGGCACATAAGAGCCATTGTACTCATTTAGGTACTTGCCGAAGAAGGCTGTTTAAGAAAGTGATTATTTTGAGATCAGAATATGACAGAATCACAAATGTCAGACAGGAGCATTTCACCCCAAAATTTAAAGTGGACTCATTCATAAAAACAGATTTGGATGAATTTAACATTGCATTACTTGCTCACTAACGAATGAGTGCCTTCAGAATGAGAGCCCAGACAGCTGTTAAAAACTAAGTAATCCACTTGACACAAATTCCTCAATTAATATCTTATGAAGTGAAAAGCTACATTTTTGTAAAACACAATACTATCCTTAAAACATTTTAAACTTCAAACTGTTGTTTCTGGCTAAAATATAGAGTTCTTTATCCAAAATACAGATTTCTCCAGTGAAGAGGTCAGTTTGTCTGAATCAGGAGAAAAATATTCACCAATCAAGCAATCTTGTTCATTAAAAAAATAGGCATTTTGGCAAGAGGGAACTGTTTACACTTATAATGCCATAATGATGGATTTATTTCTTATAAACACACAGCTTTTATTTTGACAAGACATTAATTGATGGACTGGAGTTATGTGGATTAATTTTGTACTATTAAGTTATTTTAAACCAACTATTTGGACTCCTATTTGGATACCTATTTACTGAAGAGTAAGCAATGTAATGATACCTTCCTCCACATCTGTTCTGACGAAGAAAACAACATCTTGGATTGCCAAAGAGTCATTTTTGTATGAACTAATGCTTTAACCAAAAAAATACTGCACTCAAATACGTGCTGCCTACTAACCCGTCCTGTAGCCTGAATTGTTGAGATGAACAGCAAAAGTGTGAGGTTCATGATGGGCCTGCCAGGACGGTGATGAGCAGTTCTCATTGTTGGTGTAGGTATGGTGGTTATGCACATATTTCCCAGTCAGGATGGACGATCGTGAAGGACAGCACATTGGAGTGGTGGCAAACGCATTGGAGAAGTGAGTGCCTCCCTGCATCATTATGCGCTTTGTTTTGTTCATGGCCTGCATTGAGCCTTTGGGGAAAAATGGGGAATATATGTAGATTCGAAAAAAGAGGAAGACAGAGATCCAGATTGTTTTATGTAACAGATGCTTGACCATAAATTTCCTCCCTAAAAGGGATTGAATGGAAAGCCTGAACAAAGACCAGCAGCAAGGCCATTATGTTGCCACTTCAGTGATTAAAGTGCCAAAAAACGAGTATAAAAACAGCATGTTTGGCACAATGGACCTCAGCAGTTGGCCGATGCTACTGGGCTGCGTTTAAGATGCTCTTATGCTAAGAATAGAATAAAATTATATGATAATGAATTGTGAATCATACTTTGTATAAACTCATACATGATGTCACAGTATGCACATACGCACAGTAGCACACAAAAATACACCCACATACAGAGAAACACAGAAGGGCAACGCACCAAGTTCAATGTCCTGGTCGTCAGTAAGAATAAGAATGATGTTTGGACGAACGTTTCGTCGATCCCTCTGAAGACGAGACCGCAGTCTCTGGCCAGAGAGGTACATGGTTCCGTCCGAGGGGCAGAGGAACGTCAGGATGAAGACAAGAAGAAGGGTGGCCGGTCTCCACCCAACTGCCATGACTTTAACCCGTCTTCCACCTCCCACTTTTTTTAGCAAGATCACAGTTTCTTCTCAACCTGGAGAACAAAACAATTACATATATATATATATATATATATATATATATATATATATATATATATATATATATATATATATATATATATATATATTAGGTTTCTGAAATGACAAACAATGGTTTCACAATATATGTTCTATTTAACTTGGAGAGGATATTTTATGTTTTTATAGTACAGTACACTCTATAACTTCTAAAAATAAACAGATTAAAAGTGACAGTAAAAATATTTACAATATACAAAAGATGCTGTTATTTAGAACTTTCTATTCATAAAAGAAAAAAAAAACAGATATGCAGAATTAATTTAAACTGCAGTTTACTGACAGTGGCACATACACACATACTTCTTCTCAAATGACCCTCCGCTTCTACTCCTTTGGGGTTTTGGTCACCGCTGGCAGAGTAACTGAGGAGCTTGTTCATATAAATGATCTTATTTATGATGCCTGGCATTAATTAATCATTAATGATGCATAGAGACCGACTCATTCCCGAAGTGTAACGATCGGCTCGGTTGAACACATGGCAGCTGGTGTGGATGCTAATGACAGCGGGCTACAGGCCAAAAGGACTGTGAATGATACGGGCCAAAGGTTAGAAGAGGAAAGGGTCATTATTAGAGAAGACAGTCGGGTGTTAATGGATTTGAAATGGGAGGGTATGTGATGTCTGATACAAATTAGTTATGGAAATGTGTAGATGCATGTTTAGAATGACCTCACAGCCAGAGCCCTGGCAGCTTTAAATACGGTAGAAGGGACTATCGTGCATTTGGTTTTGCTTCGAGATTTTAAAAAGAAAAATAAGCCAGAAGTTAATAATATGCACAATTATTAACCTGAATGAGAGAAGTGACAATTGTTAAAAATGTTATTTTACAGAGAGTAAACCATTGGCTAAATGCATAAAATTACAATAAGTCTTGTCATCTAAAAGGTTTTGACATAACTGTCATTAATAATACTCTTTATAAGAATAAGAATCTTTAGTTCCTCATACAGCCTTTGACATTATAGAATGCATTCTATAGCATTTTAACCATATTTACTTTGCTATCCTGTGCATAATTATGTTTCGTTTTTCGTTTTTTTTTGTATTCAACTGTTGAACTGTTTCTCATAAATATCTATAAAAAAACCCCAACTAATTTACTGTGTAAATTAAATTTGACTAATTAAAGGTAAAATTGCAGCCTTTTATAAACACCACAATTACAGACCATTGTCTGTGATTCACTGAAAGAGACTTTTTTTTGTGAAAGAAGGACTACGCATATAACAGGACATAAATTGCAGTCAAATCAGTACAAGAGCAAAACACTCCACCTCTAACACACCAGAATTACTAGATAAAGCCCACAGCAGTTGTTCTTTGTCCTCTGAGGAGGTCAAACAAAACACTCTGATAACTTATAATTAAATACAATACGAGGATTTTGTAGCATCTTCACACAGTATTAACCCAACACACCACCAACTGTGATAGATTACATTCAGTAGGAAACATGAGCTAAGATAGGAATTACTGTTTGTTTTGGAGACCACAGGAAACCCATCTCCCACAGCGTCAACCCATGAAACACAAATCCACATGGAAGTATCCCTCTCATGAGGCTCCAGGCTAGCTTATTTACTTAAAGCTCAGAACGCGCAGGCTGCAAACAGCCTCTGGTGAGTTCCAGAGGTTAAAATTCATCTCATCCTCCTCATAATCTTACCTCAGAGCGGTCAAGGCCAGGCGTGCTGTAGATCCAGGCACCCTGCTGTCTTCAGGGCAGAGGTGATCGCACAAAGTTCACCCTAACAGCCAAAACTTTCTGCAAGAGTTGCCTGGAGGGTCTTCCACTGCTCATTCCTGGAGTTTCTCATTTTAAAAATTATCCAAGGGTATTTTCAATCGTGTCATACATCTTGACAGCCTTCTGTCCTGCATCTATGCTTTTCTCATCACTCTTTCTCTTTCCATTTCTCCCACCATCTCCTCTCATACCCTCACAAACACTCACACAGCTGCATTCAGTCCATGTTAATTCCCGTTCTCTCCTCCGTCATTGTTCTCTCTCAGGGGAATGGATGAGGTCTGACCTTGGGGGTCTCCTGTTTTAAATTCTCTTGGCTGCTCTGTTCACCCCGGGCCCCCTCCTCTCCTCCTTCTCCCTCTCTAGGACTCATTGCTGGCAATTGATAAAAACAACAGCTTGAGAAAAGAGTTAAATCTTAAATAGCTCTAGCTGGACAAACAGGAGATGTTTTCGTCTTTACAAGGAATGCCAACATTGTTAATTGCCACATACTGATTGCTACACTTGCATGGTGATGGGAGAGATACGTTTCAAGCAATCTCGTGTGATTTTACAGGCTCTTCATTACTGCCGCACCAGTGAGAATAATTTATGACAAGGGGCTTGAGGTAAAATGGTGCCAGTATCAGATGTTCTGTATCTGATATACCATTCTGTATGCCAGCCTGTCCTTTAGCGCAAAGCTCCTGTTATTGCTGCTGTCAGCATTTTGATCAGCTTGCACGGTAAATTGGGATGACATGATATGGTGTGGCAAACCTCGGGATATAATGAATGCCAGAATGAAAAACAAAACAATTTGGACCTCAGAAAACCAATTTTAAACTTCATATCAATTTTCACTCAAATTTAGTGGGAAATGCAATGACATTTCTCAATTTTGTGCTACTTATGAAATGTAAAGTATGTTTAAAAATTGTTATTCAAACATTGCTCTAAAATGTTCTACAGAGAATAAGGATATGATGTTATCAAGATATATATGGCAGGGAAAAAAATATAGAATTTAAAACTTTAAAACTTTACAGCTGTTAAAGACAAGGGGAGGGGGTGGGGGTTACCTTCCCTTAAAGATTATTACTTGGCAGCTCAGATGGCAGTCATAATAAACTGGTGTAATCCATTGTACAAGAAAAACATGGAACAGAAAATATCCTTCATCCCATACAGGCAACACTTTCATAGTAAATTTATTTCATGCATATACAAATGTTTGTTAATCCTTTAAACATATTCAACAAAATGGGAGAAGGAAGGAGGGTTATAACAGAGGAAGAATGGATGACAATATGAAGGCATCAATGGAAATTAAGGCACAAAAATGGTAGTAATGGTAGCAATTTTTTTTGTATGTTGGACAAAATATGGAAATCAAAACCATTACCACATTTTTTGGAAACATACTCCAAGAATGGTTAAAAAGAGATATTAAAATAAAATAACCGAATTTGTAAATCACAAAACAGAACAATTTGTTTTACACTGGGAAAAATGAACTGAATATGCAATATCTCATAGACCTGATTTTATTTTGTAGTTAAAAAATGTTGATGTAAAGAAGGATCACTCCCTATATGTACATAGTTTTCTTTTTTTACCCCTTTCCCTTCCTTTTTTGTGTTTGATACCTTTTTTGTCTATTTAATTACTTCTCCTTAACATGTACACAACATATGTAAGGGATGCATGTATATATGGGCACATTTAGACATGTACATATGTAAATGTGAGTGTAGATATATGGGTGCTTATGTATGAGTCTATATTTAGATGTATAATGTGTGATGTGCATACATTGGAAGTGTAATTTGTTTTCGCTTTGAAGAAAAATGTTCCACAGAAGAACATATAAAATATAGAAACAACTTTTAAGCATAAACTTAGCAAAATTGTATTAGGTTTATAATTAAATTAAGTTAAACGATTTTATGAAAATATATAAAAATAAGGGTTAATATTAAAATTAGAGTTACACACATAAATAGACATTTAAATAGATAAAAATAATTAATTAAAATAATTAATTGCAATTGTCTACAGAACATTTAAGACATTTTTTATATATGTCTTTGTGTGTGTGTGTGTGTGTGTGTGTGTGCGTGCAAGCTTTTTCTGTGTCTTAACTCTTACAAGGCTGATTTCAATAACAAACATCAAACAAAGTCAGATCAAAGAAACTCTGTAGGAATGCAGTCACTATAGTCTCATTATCAAATGTAATAATGATTTTTATGGAAGGTCTTAAACATAGTAGAACAACTGAAACCAAAAAGAGCCATTCAGCCACAGGTGAAATAGGGCACACTTGACCCGACTTTCATGCTCTGGGCCTCTCAAGTACCGCCATTCGTCTACTTCCTGCCCTCATAACTATGCTGGCATGGCTTAGGGAATGTGCGTCCACCCTCCAATTCAGTATGCAAACTTTCCAAAGTCTCCTTGAATTTGCCAACAGCAGTTGGCATTCAGATGCAAATGGTCTGACAAGCCTCTTTCATGGAGAAGACCTTTATCTGCCAGCTAGTTTAAAGTGAGGTGGGGGGATATGTGGATTCTCAAGTTGAATACTGTACATCAGACCCTTTTGTGGTAGACTGTGGCCAAATGGACTTGCGTCGGATTTGGTCAACATCAGTATCCATCATTCCTTACTTGTCTGGAGTGGAACATATAGGCCATGGCACCTACAACAATTGATTTAAGAGTTTTAATGAAGGCGTGAGCAGTAGCAGAGGGGAATTTTCCTGAGGCAAATATTGAACATACAATTATCACAAGCAAATGGTGGTTTCTGCCTTTAGCAGCAATATGATAAACAGCTGAAAAGCTGCATGTCAGCAATGTGTGAACACAAAGGGCTTCTAAATCATACATCTAAACTAATTAGACTGGTCAGAGTCAACACCTTAAGTCCCGTAATCGTCATTGACATGTAAACCCTCTGAGACACACAACTATGCTGACAAGAGCAAAGACAAAAGCAACTCAACTCAAGTGAGAAATAATAAACCCCTACTTTACATGTTACTGATGGAGATGGCTAAAGTACCTATTTTCTCTAGTATTTCAGGTTTAGGTCTAGTACTGTGGCATAAAATATAAATCTTAAAAATATAAATCATGTTTATATATATATATATATATATATATATATATATATATATATATATATATATATATATATATATATATATATATTTATTTGTGTGTGTGTGTGACCATGGACCACAAAACCAGTCATAAGGTTAAATTGTTCAAAATTAAGATTTATACATCTGAATTAAAATACAACTATTAAATGTATACAAAAATTTGAAAAAAAAAATTTTGAACATAATCTTTACTTAATGTCCTAATGATTTTTGGCATAACAGAAAAATCTATAATTTTGCAATTTTGCAACAATGTATTTTGGCTATTACTAAAAATATGCCCCAGCTACCTGGTTTTGTGGTACAGGGTCACATTTACTAACATTTTTTGATGAATACAAATATGAACAAAAATTGCTTACATTTTGCACCCCATTCGCTTTCATTATAAGTACATCAACACTATTTTTGGTGATAGTCAACTTCTGTATATGCACATAGAAATGTTAAAATGTATATCACCTTAATACAGCTTCTTTCAGCTAGTTGCGCTTCTTTGAACCGATATCTCAGTGTTTTTATGATGTTCCTTTTCTGATTCAGCTTCAAACAACACCAAAGAAGGTCAGAATAGCCCTTAATGATCACAATCATCTGCTTGTTATCGTAGCAAGCAGCTAATAACACAGATGAAAAGCCATGTTTTGGTGCTTCCTTTAAAGACAAATGACACTGACACAATTTTTATAACAAAGAACAAAATTAGGAAAAAGAAGCAATACGAATACAAATCAAATTATTTTTAGCTGAATTTAAATAAATGTGTGCACTGTGGCTATTATGAGGCTAAAAACTAAAAAAAAAAAACTAGACAAGAACCCTAGGTTCCAATAATTGTTAGTGCCCTGACTAATAGCAGTATCTAACCAGCGACTGATGAACAAATGATATGGGTGGTACTCCTGTCATCAGGAGCAAAGGAATCCAGTCCCTGTCCTTCGTATCTGTCGGCAACCATATGGCATTCACTAGGCAAGCGTGGTGGTCTTGAGCCCTGTGGCCAGTGGGGGATATTTGTGGGGGTCACCCTGGTCACTTTACCACCCTCCGTCTGTTCTGTGACAGAAGGACCGCATACAGTGGGGTCCAAAAGTCTGAGATTGAAGATAGAAATCTGGGATGCAAATTCCAATTCAGGTCTAAAAACATAGGCAATGTTAAAAACGAACTACTATTAACTACTAGCTACTTAATGTGCATAATATAATGTAGAAGGAGAAGTGATAGCTTAAAAGCAACTAAGAGCATGCTGCTCAACAAAATATTCATCACATTAAAACCACAAATACTATGAATATATCCATAATACACCAGGGATAGCATATCCGAGAGTTTTTATCTATGCAACATCTTCTGGGAAAGATTTGTTTGTTTGTTTGTTTGTTTCCAATGATTATTATCAGTTTTTCATACTATCTGCTTTCTGCCACGCTACAGAATGCCAGTTCACGTCATTCATTCTCTTTTAATTACTTGCAGTTTTTCTTGTCTCCTCTAAATGACTTGGGGGAGAGGGGAAGGGTAATGGCCCTGACTTAATGATGATTACAGACAATATTGGTTTCTTATTTCAGTAAACTGGCTCAGTGGTGAATACAAAGAAACGCATAAATCATTACGGTCACTCAGAAATAACAGGCGTGACAATAAACATCAATATTTAATTAACTAAAATTATAATAGTTAGAAAACAGAGTCCAACAAGGGGAAATCTAATTAAATCAAATAAATCTCAAATAAAAATAGCTGAGAAACTGCATGAAAATGTCATTTTGTTAAATTGTAGAAATTACTTGCATATCTCCAAGCAAACAAAGAAGTGGCTTTTCTGTATAAGTAATACAGAATGATTTTTTGAATTATTTGGTCGACTGAAAGATTCAATGACTCACTCACACAGATTGTCAATTATTTAGTTTCTGTATGAACCAGCATTTTAAAGCAAGAAAGCAAGAAAGTGTATTGTACTTTATTTTATTTGCATAGTTTAATCTCTTTACATTACAGTGTGGCAAAAAGTGAATTTTTTTTGCAGTTGGTTGGTTCAAAAGGCTGGTTCATACAGAAACTAAATAATCTGTGAGATCACCATCTGTGTGAGTAAGTCGTTGAATCTTTCATCTTTAATATCTTCTACCTACAAAGGAGCACTTTTTTTCACTGCAGAAAGTGTAATTATCACACTCAACGTCTCTGACCCCTGTGGATTCCTGCACATGAACATTAGCAGTAATTCGAAAGGGCTTCCCACTGTCAGTGTGGCCACTGTGGGGATTTTCTAATCTTCGTTGGAGATTGTCCCCGAGGATGTGAGGCTGGTTAGTATTTTCCTTTTCTGACTTTCCTCATCCTAATCCTCTTCTCCTTCTCTTTGTGGTTAGATTAGCAGGCTTAGTGGTAGCCCCTCCAAAATCTATACATGTTACAGGCCTCATTGCCAAAAACACACAAGGGCTTTAAGAACAGCAGGGATGGATGGAAACTAGAAAAGAGGAATTAGACAAGGTCCGATGCCCAACACACTGACCCGAGTCTTCATAAGAAATCTCAGCTATTCAGACATAAACTGCTTTGATTGTCTATATGGGAAAAGAAACAGTTAATAAAGCATGAAACAGTTATGAAATATGTACTTTAAAATTTTGTACGTCATTAATTTTCCCAATAAGTAAATAAACACCACATTAAAACAATGCTAATACGTGAATTTGCATACAACCTTCATAGAATCTACACAAAGTAGAATGCATTTTAACAATTTTAACTAACTGACATTAAAAGAAATTAAATTGTACTTGCGCTGTGTCTGAAATTCAAAAAATTCAAATGGTGTGTTAACAAAGGCCCTTATTGTTAATCAAGCTCTGTTTTGTGTCTCCGTTGGCATGCTGCCCATATCAGTGACTCGCACAGCTAAAGCATTATACATCTCCTTCTTTTTTCAGCATGTCTCTTTTCATATCGGAAATAGTTTAATTAATATGCCATTGAAGTCTTATATTAACAAATTACTAAAGATGCATTCCTGGGCAGTTCTTATCATTATCATTTGTTCTTGTCCTGCTGAATTTGGACCTAATGTGTAATCCATATTGAAAGCAGTTTCTCACACTCACATAGCCATAAACACACATTTAACAGAAATAAATTACCCACTGTCAGACACGAGTGCCAAATTGATAAAACAGCTGGTGAAAATCATTGTCTCATTTCCGTTACATTGTGTTTTAATCATGTATGAATATCTTTTATCATATCACCAACAACCCATAACTGGCAACCTCATATTAACTCAGAATTAAACCCTCCTGTCAGCAGCATTCTATAAGTGCCCTGCCTGCTTTGTGTAGGTTTCTTAAAAATGTGGTTTATTTGATAATGATTTCAGCTACCAATAAGACCTGGACTAAACAATAATTCCAACAGATCTCACTGGTAAGCCACACATTAGAGCTAAAAATTAACTTCTGAACATCATACAGGTATTGTAAGTCTTACGTCACCTGCTGTCACAGCTGTTTAAATTATCTTGATGTAACTATGGTTTTGATCTTAAACCCCCCTCTAATACTAATTCACAAGAATCAATGACAAGACACGCAGGCTAAACTTAATAAATAGTACTCCAAACATAGTAGTTGCTCAAATAATAGATTAACAGAGCATGGCATTAGCAACCTCAAGTTCAATGGCTATTTTCAGTTAAAGGGTAAAATGTATACCTTAAAGGGATAGTTCACCCAAAAATCTGTCATTAATCCCTTACCCCCATGTTGTTCCAAACCTGTAAAAGCAGGTCGAAACACAATTTAAGATATTTTTGAGGAAAACTGGGTGGCTTGTGACTGTCCCACTGACTGCCAAACAATTATCACTGTCAAAGTCTAGAGAAGTGTAAAAGATTTCGTCTGAATGCTCCATCTGCCATCAGTGGTTCGGTTGAGGTTGTTTTGGTTGCAGGGTGAGAAAGCTCTCGTATTGCATCAAAAATATCTTAATTTGTGTTGTGAAGATTAATGTTAAAGTTAATTAAGATTAATTAATTAAAGTTTGAGCAACTAATGACAGATTTTACATTTTTGACTGAAATTTAAATGCATTGTAAATTGCTTTGCAATAAAAAAAAAAATGCTTAAAAGTCTGAGTCCGAGTTAAAAGCTGAGTATCAAAACAAATTTAACCAATCTGCAGTGCATCTACTCATGATGTTGAGAAAAGAGAGCTCAGTGCTCAGTGCTTTGTTTCGTCTCCATAGGTAAGTAACATTGGTTTCCCAAGATAATATTACACAGTTCCCACATACTGTATATACATTTAGCTAATACAGTACCTAATCATTACATGGTGGTATCTGGTTACAATAGCCACTTTTTCCCTCCATTTGATAACTGGCCATTAATGTGGCGTCACTAAAGCCCATTTCGTTAATGACGCTGTCATTGGGGCCAGTGTATGCGTCTTTTACCCTGTGGCGAGACTGGACCCTCTCATCTGCCCCCTTGATGATCGTAATCTGTAATCCATAAAAAAGACTATTACCATTCCCACAATTTTCACCGCTTTTCCCCTCCATTTACTTCCCTGCTGATCACAATGGTCGTTACAATCATAAATAGACCAGCGCAGGTGGTTACCACTACTTATTCAGAGGTTTGGGTGGAATCCGCTTCAGGGCTTAAAGGGCTACACAAAGCTAAAGGTGCTTGATGAGAGACAGAGTCTGACCCAACCTCTATAAAACAGACCGTAAATTGTGATAGTGAATGACTCTACAGTCATGGCTTCAACATTAGGGTCAGTGGATAGCAATAGGGGTCAGTTAATGACCCTGAATGCTCATGCGCTCATGTTCTGTGGTCCCATTCCCAACATGAATGATGCCATAAATACAGCAGCTTAATGCACAAATATAATAAACAAGAATGAATTTTAAAATCAAAGAAAGGTAAGAGGAATTATTCAGTTACTATCAACATCACATACCCCTAAGCTTCTGGTCTGTTGCTAATCTCTATCTAAACCTATTAAAGTAATTAGCAAAGCAGCGGGAGAGTTGTCCATTTTGATAACTCTCAAAGGAAGAGGGTAATTATCAGGGTTTGAGCGTTTTTGCCGGAGGAGAGAGAGACAGTTAGACTGTTCCTCTCATGACAGCCAAAAAGTGCGGGAAGAATAAGCGCATATGATTTCCCACTGACCTGCCAGGCTAACCCACTCATACAAACAGGAGGTTATTCATTCATTCTCTGACACACTGGGACGCATGTGGCGTACCTTTGTGTGCGGGATGTCTGTTGGCACAATCTACGTAGCTTCATTGGGGCGCCTTTTTTAAAAAGCAGGCACATCGCCCAATGTTGACAAAGCTGGGTATCTCCTGCTGTCTGCTTGTTTCGTGTGCACTGAGTGGAAAGAATCAATTATCCAAGCACACAGCTCAATGTTTTAATATCTGACTCCTAATTAGATTGCAGGGGGATCTTCTTGGTGTGTGTAGATCAGGGTTTTTAATATGTACACTACCATTCAAAAGTTTGGGTTCAGTAGGATTTTTTAAAGAAATTAATACTTTTATTCAGTGAGGATGCATTAAATTGATCAAAAGTGACAGTAAAGACATTTACAAGGTTACAAAATAAAAGCTAAAATTAAAATAAATGCTGTTCTATTGAACGTCCTATTAATCAAAAAATCTTAATGTTTTTAACATTATGAAAGCATCTTTTTTTTTTCTTAAAACAGCAAGTTAGAATGAATCACCTTTTTTAAACTTATATATATTTTTAAACTGACCCCAATTGGGGAAAAAATCAATGGGATGCAAGCTCGTCCCTTTTTTTGTTTACATTGTTATAATTTTTCTTTGCATACAAGTATTTAGTATGTATTATAATACCACACAATATTATACATTAGTATAATTTTTATAGATTTTTAATATTAATTATTAATATAATACGCATGAGTCTTGAGAAATTACCTTTAAAACTTTAGTCAGCCATGTTCCCATTATGTAAACAAAAATGTTTTATGGGGGAGGATTTTATGCAATAATGTGCAAGAATAAGAAACATCTAGAGCTTGTTGGACATCTAAAAAAAATCGATAAATAGATAGATATATAATCAACATTTCCACTATGTCTTTGAAGAGATTTTCACTTTCTTCCAGGTGGCAGAGGCTGTTTTATCTTGCTGCTCTGAAGGCAAATTCAAAAAGCCCAAAAAGGGGACGAGAGGTGAAGTATATACACTTTCTTTTGAAGTATACGATCATGCCTCAAACAGAATAACTGAATATCCCTGTAATATTACCAAGCAAAAGCCCTTTTAGTACACAACGTAATCTAAGCCTCAAATTCAAATCTGCTGATGGACAGCTAAGTCGATTCTTACAATTCATTAACATTGCGCTAAACCTCTAGGGTGTGATTTGTCAATGCTCCACATCGAGATCAACACCCCCGACATGGCTGTAATTATGCACAGAACAGAAAAGGCATTAGTCTTTGGTTTGGTCTTGATTATGTCCAAAGGCCAGATCTCTCATGAAAGCTCATGAAAACTGCATTACTTCATACAATCATGAAGACATGAGATCACAGGATACCGAGCTACTGATCTTCTCTGTCTCCCACTGTCTAGGTGGCTATTAGTGACTCTGGCAGCTTTTTAATATAAATGAGGACTCAAAATGACGTGACGGGCAGAGATGCTCCTAAACGTGGATTCTTATGAGGGCTGTACATCATTACTCACCACACAGCTAACTGTGTAATGGGCTGTTTGTTTGACTCACTGCAGGATACATGGCAAGATAAAAACTAATAGGCCCAGTTCTATTTCTGCTCTGGGGCTGTGCAGAAACTAGGCAACAATCCAGTCCCAAATCAGGCTTAACTGCTCTGCCACCCACAACCAATTATACTGAAAGTAACACTGAGGAGACAAGCATACAGGAGGATGTACATCTAAATATTAAGCACTTTCTCACACAAACACATATAGGACAGTATTTGCTGAGCTAAACTATTTTTTTTTATAGCTAGATTAATCATTTAACTTGGGCCTCAAATTTATGTTCTGGAACCATTTGGTCGAAGATTGAACTTTGATAAACTTGAGTGTTTTAACATCTGTGTCTGAGATAGACTATTAGTTTGATAAAAACACTCATATTAAACGCTATCTATAAGTCATCCAATATGGCTCATTCTAGTAATGCTTCCCTCAGATATATATCTCTGTCTTTTCACAGATGCCAGTTACCATGACTCACACTTAACAGCTGACACTGGAGTCATCACTCCACCTTCACACACCTGCTATGATGACATCACGATAAATGCATTCATTCAACAGCTGAAAAGAAAAATTTAACGATAAAAGTAGTTATAATAATTTTGAATGAATGTTTGTTTTAAATTATCTAAATGCTTAAATATAATACTTATAATAACCTATGCCTTAATAATATTTTGTGCACATTTGCTTTGCAGTAAAATATCAGTATCCGACATAAAAACTTTCAAGTATTCATGTCAGAAATGTGAACAACACCAACTCATTAGTTCTAATTTATGAGAAATATGTAGCCTATGCAATGGGAGATTTATCAGTGGTTTCAGATCAGTTCTGATGTAGACTGGCCCTCAGGCCATGTTTGCTTGATTCCGTCTGGTCCAGATCTCTCTCAATCTATTACAGAAGCCTTTCATTTACCCAATTAAAATCTTGATGAATGCCCACAAAGCAGCTCCCTAGACGTGCACTGCCCCCCCTGATTTTTGGGGGGTTTCTGTACAGCTATTTTGTATCTTTCTATTTTTAATATATTTAATAGTATTTATTGTCTGAATTTAATTTGCAGCCTACATCAGCATTGTCATATGTTATAAAACAGAAATAATATAATCATGTACTTGGGGTGGTATTGTTTTAATTGTAATTAATTTTTGTATTAGAATGAAATGTAATACAATTACATTTTGTATTCAATTATTGTAAGATTTATTGCTATATAAATTAACTATATTTTTCTTCAGTGCACAATAACTGTGTGCCCCTTCAGTCCATATACATTTTTGTTTTGTGAACACTGAGTTTAATCCCATTCAAAAATAAAGACAAAACGCTCGTCTAAACTTACAGCTACCGCAGGCTATTGTGATTTGATTCTACTAGAGAAGAGAAAGAACGACTGGAAAGGGACAGATAAACCTACCATCTAAACTAATTGTCCACGTTCAAACATTCACGTTAAGTTTCAGGCCAGAAAAACTCTGGTGCATGTAAGAGTAGCCAGCTAATCTGCTTTCTTTAGTGAGTTGGGAAAATCCAATTTCAGAAATCTATAATTCCATAAAAGTTAATAAGCAGCCACAAAGCCTGCTGAGCTCCTGAGGGAGTGAGAGATAGATACAGCGTGCAAGAGAAAGCCAGAGAGAGTAATGGGTAGATGTGAGCTGAAGTCTGAGTGAGACCCTATAAAACTCAGTCGGGAGAACCCTGAGGGTACGTGATTGAGGTGAACGGCAAGAACGAGGAAAAGAAATGCTATTTTAAAAAGGAGCAAAAAGACATATCTTTATATGTCGAGTATAAAACCAAACAGTACTTAATGAATATTGATAACATCGCTCAAAAAACACTATATATTCTCATATAAATACTCTCTGTTTGCTCATAAGTGCTTCTGATTACTTTAAGGTCACTGTAATTTCCTTTGGTGTGCAGTTCACCATTAGTCCCAATGACTGTCACGATTGTCTCGCAGGGTGCGTAATCAAACCTCTGCAGTGCATCCTGAATGCTGCAGCACCTCTATTAAACTTTCCCAAGTATTTTCACATCACATCTCTGCTTTTTCCCTCCACTCCCTCCCTATTCTTGCTATTTTAATAATGTCCTTACTACCTTTCTTCGTCCTTGTTTGTGTCAGTTGCATTGCTGTCAGAAACCTCTCGCATTTCATTAAAAATATATTAATTTGTGTTCTGAAGAGGAACAAAGGTCTTGAACAAATGGGTTCGAAACAACATGAGGTTGTGTAATTATTAACAGAATTTTTACTTTTGTGTGACCTATCTATTTAAAAGGGTAGTTTGTTTGTACATATTGAATGTCCATATTCAAAGGACAAAACAACTGGAACATTCTTCACTACATCTTTTGTCATCTGCAAAATATAGAAATACAGATTTGGAGTGACTTCTCATTTTAAGAGTAAACGCTCTCTTTCAAGGTAACACTACATGGGTGCCTGGAACCTAAACTCCCACATCCATATCCAACATAACCATTTCATCTAAGCCCCAACTTGCTGCTGTTGCGACAGATGTTTATGTTACATGAGACGAGAGATGGATTTTAGTACTGAATGTTCATGGCTTCTGGAAGAGAGGTGTGGTCTACAGTGGGAGGAGTCTGTGTGATGAGCAATGCGTAAATAGGTAATAATATAGAAATGGCATGTTATCGTTCAAAAAGCAATTGAAAACATTCACCAGTTATCTGATAAGTAAAGTAAATACGCATTTGATCTTGACTGAAATAATAAGAAAAACGCTTTTGATTACAAATTCTGATTCTGATCTAAGATTGATGTTCTCCATATCCTTGGCTGAATGTAATTACTGATCTCGGCTGGACACCTGCCGTATCTTGGCACAGTTCTGTAATGCATTCACTGCCTCAGAGGGCACCGCCAGAGGTGCTGTACTCCAAATCACTCATCAAAGACTTCCAGTCAGCATTAACATGTAAGACGGTGAGCACCAGGCTCAAATTATACTTTAGATTCATATCAGGCCTTGTTTTGCTCTCAGCAGCTCATGAAAATGAGACCTTGTGTCTCACATAGACGCACTCTAGGCTGGTTTGATTTGTCTAGTGTCCAGACTCTTTGATTAAAAAAATAAATAAACAAATAAAAATCACATGGATGTTCTGGGACGCGGTGCATGGATTTTCGTAAGAGATGCTGAGAGAAATGAGAAAGACAAAAAGGAGACATTTTAGACAAGCAGTCTAATCTTGCTCATTTTTGTGATAATATAGAGGAAAATAAATAGTATGTGCACAACCTGGTTCAGTGTGGATCATCATTTTATTTAAGTCTTGCATTTATCAATCTATACAGAGCTCATTTGACAATAACGTTCGACTCAAAATATAAAAACATATTCATGGCTAAATATCAAACCTGCACTTAAACTAGACATTACAAAGTGCCAGTACAACTCAACTTCTTAACGATTTGATAGTTTAACCTTGAGAAAAGTCAATGATTCCTTACTGATTTGCGTCAAACCTGCTTGTTTCTAGTCTCAATTACACTGCTAACACACTCATTACAGCTGATAACTAAATCATAGGATACTGTGTGACCTGATCATACAAAAACTTTAATAGGGTTTTCCAATCACAATCATGGTTAAATTAAAGATTTGGCTAGGAGTGAGAAATTATGATTAGGTTTTAGTTTGAAATTGACAAAAATGGTGAAATATTGTACTGTAAGTTGGGGTGTATAATTATGACTTAACCCAACATCAACATTACATTTTGAGAAGATTAGGAGAAATAAACCTAAAAATGTTTAATGCATGGAAAGAACCACAACAAATAACCTTCCAACAGCAATGCGTTGGGCACTACAAGTTTATGAAAAATAATCAGAATTACAGAATTAACAACAACGATTAGATATAAGGTTCGGTTAGGAGTAGGGCTTTATGGTTAGGTTTGCGTTTTAATTTGATTTATATTCATTCAGCATTTTGGTTATTATTGTGACTTCTTTCATGTTAAAACCAACAATATAGAAACTTACACCGTAACATGTACACAAAGGAATGCAGGTGGTTTCAAACTTTCATAAAATACAAGAAGCCTATTGAGGCCGGGATGGACACATGCAAATGAACCCTAAATAGCTCCCACACAGGAATTAAAAAATTGAGATCAAATTCCTTTTTTTTGTGCTGTCAGACAGAGGTCCCAAATGAGCAGTTTCACTCGGCTCTAAAGTTACTGCTGATCTACTTTTAAGAAATCTTTGAAAAAAGAAAGAATATGCATTGGATGCATCATGTAGGGGTCCAAAAGCCTGAGACCACTAAATCGGAAATTTAAGATGCAAACAGAATAGTAAATATTTTAAAAGTCAGCACTATTTCTAGGTCATTAATCAAAGAAGCAAATAAGTGCAATTGACCATGTGAACTCATTTGTACAGGTCTGATGCAAAAACCATAGGACCTGGTCCATAGTTCTGGTTCAGTCAGCAGAAGAGGAAAAGGAGGCCAGTTGTTATGGGGCTGAGCGGAGACAGAGTGAACATTAAATAATGAATGACTAAGGCACAGATCTCTCAGCCCCCATCACCTTTGTCATTACCTCATAGCCTCAAACAGCAAACACAAGCGCACACTCACTGATGCATATTTTAGCCAGCGAATCTCTCCAAACATCACTTGCTTCCAGAGACCTACTTGACCCAGAGAGCAGTTCTTCACCATCAAAAATGCAACGTGAGTCATGTAGCATTTTAAAAGGGTGACGACAGATTCTTGTTAAAGTCCTTAAAAGGGCCAAAATCACGCACAAACCCCACTCAAGCAGAGTAAGAGACTGCGAATATGAGGGACAAACATCCGAGATATGAAATACCAAGAAATATAAGCAAGCAACACAAAGAGTCTGAGAAGAAACAAACCTAGAAAAGGTTTAATAAATGGAAAGAAATCCAAGAATCACAACAGACCACTATCAGAATCTCCCAATGCCAATTTGGGCTTTAAAAGACCATCCATTTAGACATCTTATAAGCATTCTAGAAAAATTAACGCAAAGTAAATTCAGAATTGCTGATTTTTCGCATATTAAAATCTGGAGAGCGTGGAAAATTATAATCTGCTTTAACAATGGAGGAACATACCTGTGCATCCATTACTGGTGTCATTCTGACAGAGGAAGTGCTACAAAGCAATAATTAGGGACAAAGGCACGTACCTCACTAATGCCCACTTCTGAATCCTTCCTGAAGAGCAGAGCGACTACAGGAGGCGTTAAAGTCAGGCATATGACGATCCGTCACCTGTTCGGTCTTCGCCAGACCACCTCTGACTCGACTCCCCCTCTGCCAGCCGTACAAGTGGGCTCTCTCATAGCCGGTCCCCTGATATAGACACACAGAGAGGTGAAAGGAAGGAGGCGTGGTTCCATAGCAGATAAATAAAAGAGGGCGGGAGGAAAAGAAGTCCCTCAATCTACAATTCAATATCGTCCACTCCCCTCTCTTGTTGTCTGTCTTTTCCTCTCTCTCACAGTTACTCTTCCCCTCATGCATATTAACACGTCCCTGTTTCCCCTTATTCTCCCACACACATGGGGGGAACTCTATCACTCTCTCTATCTCTCTTTTGCTCTCCTCTAACTCTGTTTTTTCCACTCTTTCTGGGCTCTCTGAGCTGGTATTCATCCGGCAGCAGTTTGACTGAATCAGGGCAGCTCTGGCCATCTGTTGGAGCCTCAGAGTTTCACCTATTCACATGGGTTCTAAAGCTGCGGGTCTGGCAGCGACGAGAGAAAAGAAGGGGTGGGGATAAGGGATCAATCTTAGAGCAGGAGGGCAGAGGACTGGATCGCCGGGTACAGAGACAGTATTTATTGGGCTGGCAACTATCAGAAGCGTTGGAGAGCAGAGGGCTGTTAACAGGGGCACGAACAAACTGCAAAGTTGAGTGCTCAAAGAACCATGAAAAAAATGTGGGACACAATTAGAAGAATACATATGAACTCAGAAGAGTAAATAAATAAGTCAACAGAATTATTTAAATAACAAAAAAAATTTATAGAAATATTTAGATTTATTTAAATGAATAAATATTAAAATTAAAAGTTCAATTAAATCTTTCAACCAAAGTGACCTTTTTCATACAGGAATCAAGTTTTTGTAGTAATGCTGAGTTAAAATCAAATAAAATAGACTAAGACACTACATTTCTAGAAAGTGTTTTGGGTTAGTGTTCTGTTAAGTGTTTACAAATGAGGTGAGGCTTTAGTGAAATGGGTCTGGGATCATTAATTATGAATTAAATGACATTGCAAACTTTTTGTTATCATTATATTCTAATATCTTTAGCGGTGCTTTCTGTTGTGTGGTTTAGATGTGCTGTTCTAATCTTACAGTTTTCACATTTTGGATAATTAAACTATTTAAAAAAACTGCAATGGCGACCCTTAATGTGTGAGACTTTTTAATGTATGTAGGCTCTTTCGACTTGGACTGGTAAGTAGTAAGTAAGAATTCTTTCTTAATGATTTGCCCCATATGACTTTATATATATATATATATATATATATATATATATATATATATATAGAGAGAGAGAGAGAGAGAGAGAGATAGATACACACACTGTATTCTGTATACCAGCACCCAAAACACTGTTCCAAATGGATATTAACACCTTAGCAACTGTAACACCTTAGCGCGTGCACACACACACATATACACACTAGGAAAACCTCTAGTCTCTTTGCAACAATTTTTAAGCCCATATCAATTCCAAGAACACATTTTTTAAAAGAAACACCTAATCATGTTGTTCATCAACACAGAGTCACGTTATGTGAAACGATAAACAAGACACCAGCAGAAACCACACACTTGCTGCTCACCCATCCAGTGAAGGCGTCTGGAGCATCTCAGTGATAATGTCACCCACGTGCATAATGGTGCACTGGCAGCTGCCATTTCTCAATAAAAGTGCCAGTGTCACGTATCCCGTTCCCTCAGGAGCCTCGCACAGAAATCAGTCACTGTCTTTGGGACGCTCTTGTGATGGATGCCTCTGTTTATTTGCGTTCGCAGGTTATTTATTTGCACGGAGGCACAAACGATCAGAGGAAGAGGACATCTAATCACTCATCCACCCTCTTCCACGCATACAGTATATCTCAGGGGCTGCAGGCAGCATCTCTAATGAAAATGAAACTATTGCCATCAAACAACTAAAGTTTTCTATCTGTTTTGTGGGGAAATTAACATAAAAAAACTCAATTTAATTCAGAACTAATAAAGAGTTTGTGTTTGCTAGGTCTACATTGCGATCAAGTGTCAACGAAATAGTTAACTCATCAATCTTTTTCTAATAAAAAAAGACTTGGATTTGAAATTAAATCTCCCCAAAATGCATGTAGATTTAGTGTCTAAGCTGCAGCTGAACTGCCTTGCAGGTGATTAAAATGACACATCAGCCACTAATTGTCACTTCTGATCACAGATTTAATGAAGAAAGAGACACAATAGTCAGTGAGACGAGCAGCTGGAACAACCCCTGAGAAAAACATGTTGCTCTAAAAATGAGATGTGCAGACACACACACACACACACACACTCATCACTGAACGGAAAACCATGATTTATTAATGCAAGTTCTCCCAGGAGGAATGAGATGTCTGGATTCAGATCCTGGGAGATTTTGGCCTGTCTCAGAATGGAGATGAAGAGGTGAACAGGTGTCACTGATGTCATTACTCCTGAGAACACGGTTTGTTGTAATTTTCTCCATAACGGTAATCAATAACTAGATTTCACACAAATATGTGAGGCCTCCGCCGAGTAGGGTTGGAAAACATGTTTTGGGTTTATAAGCTGAAAACAAATTACCAGTCAAACGTTTGGACACACCAGACTAAAATGTTTCCCATGATAAATATTTCACGTCTCTAAATCTCATTTAAATTTATTTCATATTAAATACAAAATATTACATTTTAAAAATGTTTCACAATTTCAATAAGCAGAACATATAAAACATTACATTCTAAAATAAAAATGACTGATTTGCTTTTATAATAGGTTTTAATATATTTTATTGATCAAATGAATAAAAAGCAGGGCCAGAAGTCCTTCAATACTCTTCAGAAAGCATTCAATTCGAGTACCATGAAGATGCATGAAAGAACAAAAAATCCTATAATAAACCTTTTGTCTGACAGTAAACTTACTAAACTAACAAGAGCTTGTACAGAAAAGCCATGGATAAAAACAGTTCCACCTGCATTTTGAACAACACTGGCCTTCTTCTAAAAGCCACGTTTATTTCCTGTGGGCACTGTTGTTTGCTCTGCAAATAAATAAGGCGGAATAATGTTTACTCTGATTTTCCGAAAAGGACAGCAATGTTCCATCCTGCTGGGCCATTGTCCTTGGCAAGGACTCCACATTGAAATGAATGTGTTTCTCTCCATGCAGTGTGTTCCTTACTGATAAAAACGTCTGCTGTCAGCTCTGGTTTGAGAAGGAGAAGACTTTGTGCAAATTAGACCAACCCCTTTCTACCTCTGAAAGCAGTCCATTCTCTATAGGCATTTTATTTTGTTTGGTCCTGAATCCCTCCTCCATCACCCCACACTGCCTCTTCAAAACTGCTCCTCTTTTATTCCCGACGGCTCAAAGAGCGTCTCTATCCATCGGTTGATGCCCTTGTGATCACCATGGCTACCTTAGGGAAGAAGCCTGTTACAATGGATTTGAATAGTAGTGTCTTAAATATTGAGCGACAACATAGAGGTTTGAGTGGCATGCACATTTACTACTTACGCATTCCTCCTATGGCTTGATGTATAGCGAGTTATGAAATAGCAGTAAAATCATTCTGACCGTTAATCTAATTTAAATTTAAAGTAATAATCCAGGATTTAGTAAAACACATAATAAATGTTAATTACCACAAAAAATATATATTTTGGCTTTGTATTCCTATTAATGTGTAATATCATTCTCTGTAGACCCCACCTTTTTCTCATGCCATGATGGATCGATTATGTATAACGCTTGCATGCTATTGGATAATCTATTTTTCAGTCATTAACATCAGCAAGTATGAAAAGAACAGGAAAACCTCGACACATTTACACTTTTAAAACTTGGCAGCACAAACTAAAAAATTAAAGCGAAAGTTTACAATAACAGCTTAAAAAATATTTTTAAAGCCTTTAAAAATCAACTTCAATTGTAAGTGCCTGATTGCAACCTTGATTTTTGCTTTTTAAAGGAAATAAAGGATGAGTCAAAATGATTTCTTCTGGTAACCAACATAATGCCACAAAAGTAGCCGATCGAGCTGACTTAAAATATTTATTTGATTAATTTATTAGCAAAACTCTTGTGACACAAGTAAATGCACTCACTTCCAGAAGTTGTGTCACAGAAGCCTCTGCATATCAAGACCTCATTAAATGCACAGCATTCCACCAAACATCTGAGGGTCATTATCACCAACAGCGATAATGTCTATTGTACATCATGCTGTCAGGTCTAATGTATTCCGTCTTATTTTTTCCGCTTGCCACTGTTTACACGGCAGACTCTGATTATTCACATAAATAGTTAATATGACATTTATGAACTGCCGTTTATTCCACGCAATTGCCTGCAAGCCTCCCATCTAAAATGATCTGTAATTCTCCCAGGCAGTAGTGAAGGACAGAGCAGGAAAGTGATGAAAACAAAGAAAAAATTTAAAAGGGCAGATTAATGGCATTCATCGGTCACAACTGGACACAAATGACTCACTGAGCTGCTCAGAGATGTCAGTGTTTTACAGTTAACAGTCTTTTATGAAAATATTCATCCGCTGAAAAACAATAAACCAAATAGTCACATGTAATTATTTATGATTTATGATCATCATTATTATTATCATTATTTAACAAGCAATGTAAATGTGATTCTTTAGATTCTTTAGGCCAAATCTGACCACATTAAAATATTCTCTTTTTGCTTTCCTTATTGATAAATTATAACACAGCTGATATGTTACACTGACACGTCAATTGAAGAAAAATAATAATTCATTAATTCAGTTGTTCTGTAACCTTTTTGATAGTTTGTTACATTACAGTTCTCATAGATGGACAAATAGATCTGAGATTGCTGTATTAGCATCTATACATTATTCTGTAAGCATTCGCCTATAACTTAAAATGCCACATGCACTCTCTCTCTTCCTCATTCAGGCAAACCACATCTCCAGCAACACAGAAAGTTTGGGAGTCTTTCACCAAACATCTTGAGTGCCTGGCCAGAGCTTGTTCATTGCTCTTGTATACAATCAAGAATGCTGCGCTCCCACAGTGCCTTCAAAAGCCCTGAATTAATAATCGCAGCACTTTTTAGGAGCTATGTAGATTAGCAACCAGTCATGTTCGCCGCCTTAAATTATTAATGAGTTGTTTGCACCATAAGCTGACCTTCCTTCTGATGCCGCCGTCTACAAACTTGCATGCAAGCTGGATGAGGCAGTGAGAGGTAAAGCACCAGAGATATTTATAGGAGAAATGCTTTTACTGAACGAGAAGGATTGGAGCAAACATCAAAAGATAAGACAAACCGCTTGGACCTGTGAAGGCTGAGGCAATAGGTGAAAGAAAATTACTTTTTCATAAAACAGCAAAGCAGAGACACAGAAAAAAAACACAAAAGCAAAACACTGAAGGACAAGAAACAAACCAAAAGATATAAAAAACAGCAGATTTTCATTCCAATTTTGAAAGGAACAAAGGAGGGGAATTCTTTTTGCAGCAAAAATGAAAATGAATTTTCTCTCATCCACACTTTTTTTTTTTTAATTTAACATATCCTTGTTCATGTTAATAAGTATTCTAATTCATAAAAGAAATCACCACCACTCCAAACTAACATTTTTAACCTAGTAAAAGCAACGCCTGTCATAAGCATTGACGACTGAAGAACAACAGTTTTTGTTTTTGTAATCTCCCCTAAAAACTAGTAAAATCATCAAATTAACCAACAGCCATTCACATAACTGTGTGTAACGTTCATAAGTACGCCGTGTTTTAAATTTAGGTGCACTGTCGATGTGTGTGTGTGTGTGTGTGTTTGTGTGTTGTCAGTGGTCAGACCTTACCTTTATTAGAAGGGGTGTGCCAGTACACTGTAACTTCAGTGTCTTAGATGAGCTCATGGAATAAGAAAAGGCCTTGAGTTTCCAAGGGCTTCTCATTGGTACTGTCTATAGTCTCCGAATGATGAAGCAGGCATGGGAGCGGGTTCTTCTGCAAACTGTGGGCCTGTAGAAAGATAAAAAAGGTGGCGGTTTCTGTTTTGATTTAAATATTACTTATGACTATTTGCATTTATATATAGTATATAGTCAGTGTGGAATCGCTCAAGTGATTTAGTGTGGAATATAATTATTTTTTAACACTAAGATTTGTTTTCATGGAAATTGCTAAAGTGGTCAGACCTTACCTTTATTAGAAGGGGTGTGCCAATACGTTTATCAATCTGCTAGTGTACCTTTTTTACGTTTAAAGTTCTCCCAAAAATGATGACTGCTTGAAAAATTATATATGCTTATAAAGAAAATATATTCAAGCTGCACTTGACTTGTTTTTCTGACGTCAGGACTTTGCAGAAACCTAAGTATTTTTGCAGTTTCGTCTGTTTGGGATGTAAATTTTCCCCTCTTAAAAGCTCGATGAAAATTACATTTCTCATTGCAACTAATGTATTTAATTGATGTTGTAAAAAAAAAAAAAGTCTATACCTCCCTCTAGTGGACTGTATTAGTACCCTTTTTATTATAATGGAGATGATGCTAAACCTGTCTGTATAATATAACTACTACAGAGAAGCAAGTATTATATTCATTGGGAAAAAAAAACATCTCGTAATTTTCTCACAGAGAGTGCCATGGCAGTAATAACTATGGTTTATTTATGATGTTTCTCAGCCTAATTTGGCTTATATATCTACCAGAAGAGACTATTAATTCTGTCCATTCATAAACCTTTTTCTCCTGAGGCTTCCTTTGTGATTTGCGAAATACTCAAAGTACAATACAGCATAACATCTTCAAACAAGGAAGTTTTTACTTCTATACAATAAATAACTACTTCAAAAAGTAAATTGTGAAGGAATATATTCTGCAAGAGAAGGTTTGGCATGGAACAGTCAATAAAAATCTCCAGTATGTATATACGATCATTTTGAGGCCCATGAGAAAGTTTACATTAAGGCAAACAATCAGTGCACAGGCATGTATAAACCTCTCATGCGCACACACACACACACAAACAAAATGGTTTTAACACATTCTCAGACACACACACAAAAACAAACAAAATGGTTTTAACACATTCACACACACAAACAAACTTTATACAGCCAATTGATCGGGGTCCAAATCAAACAACCTAGCATGACATAAATAGTATACCTATTGCTTCAACAAACATTTCCAGCTGTGACAGCAAAAAAAAAAAAAAAAAAAAAAAAAAAAAAATCACAGAAAACAAAAACAGGGATCATGTGGATGAAAACAGAACTAAGTTTTTACTTAAATATGGTGACCCATAGGCCAGTGACAAAGCTGAAAATAGCAAAAGGCATACTAAAGCCAAACGCAAAGACAGGAACAATAGTGTTTGCCCTTCATATTCCCTTTGTCACAGTCTTTCGTGGTTGGTGGCATGCTATGATGATGAATGAGGTCCACACTGTAACTTCAGTGTCTTAGATGAGTTCATGGAATAAGAAAAGGCCTTGAGTTTCAAAGGGCTTCTCATTGGTACTGTCTATAGTCTCCGAATGATGAAGCAGGCATGGGAGCGGGTTCTTCTGCAAACTGTGGGCCTGTAGAAAAATAAAAAAGATGGTAGTTTCTCTGTTTTGATTGAAATAGTACTTATGACTATTCGCATTTGTTTAACGCAGTTTCAGAGGATGATTTGCACACTTACCAGTTGGAAACTGTGCCGAGGCGAACCTTGTGAGCAGAATTCCTGCACCTTCTATTAATGCAAGCAGTACACCTCCCATTGCAGCAGAGCCAACCATGGCCAATGGCCCATCTGTGTTGAGACAAAACGTTTATACCACACACACAAACACAGGTTTTTTTTAAGAGAAAAAAAAGAAGAAATTTTTTTAATTTATAAACTAGCCTGATTTGGCACCTAACTCACAACACCATGCCATTAGACACATTGCTTTGGGATTTGACTTACTTCTGGCTGCTAAAATGGCTCCTGTCATGGCTCCACTTGTGATTGAGTTCCAGGGGTCTTCTTTGCCCCTCATCTTGACCAGCCCACAATCAATCATGGAGAAGAGGCCACCCCATACAGCAAAACTTCCTGATAATCATGAACATTTTACAAACATTTGTATTTTGTAATATCTTTTAAAGTAAAGCAAATATGTATGCTGCAAACAATGTAAGAAAAATAATAAATAGAACTTTAATGGTTCAGGGTCTGCAAGATTTTTTTTTAATTCATGTTTATATGTCAAGGATGCATGAAAACAATAAGTAAATACACATAAAACATTATAAAAAGGTAAAAAAAAAAAAAAGATTACAAATAAAGGTTTCATATAAATAAATGCATCTTCATTCATCAAAAAAAGTGTCACAGTTTCTTCAAAAATATTAACAAGCACAACTGTTTCCAACATTCAAAAGAAGAAAGGTTTTCGACTACCAAATCATAACATAATGATTTCTGATGGATCATGTGACACTAAAAGACTAAACTAAAGGCTGCTTAAAATATTCAAGAAAAACATTATTTGAAAAAATTTTATATTTTCACAGTATTACTATTTTTACAGTATTTTGTACAAATAAGTACAGTTTGGCTTTGAAAAACGTTCTTGGAAAAAAAAAAAAGAAATTCCCCAGAGTGTGGCTGCATACGAAAACGTATGAGGCAATGACTTTGCGGGCAGCGTTTTTTTTTATGCACCTCACAAAACTTTGGACAGGCTTCTGAGGCAGCGTAACGGTTTAATGATTTAAAACAAAATAGAATGAGTTTTGATAACCAAATTATTTAATTACTATTACACTAATTGCTCACTAGAAATAGCATTAAAGGTTAAATAGTTAAATCGGAAAATACACATTTACATACAAACTGACTACAGATAACAACTTAGATGCCATCTTTATTTTTTAGTTCAACCATCATAGAACGCAATGCGCAGGATTGCGGGATATTAAAGGCAGTGAAGAATACATCTATGCTGCATTCAAAAACAAAAAACTAAAAAAAAAATCAGTTGAAGAAATCTCATGAGAGAGGAAGCGAAGCTAACTTTGGATACTTCATATCTTGGAATATGTCCTACGAAAGCAGCATTTTTTTCAGTTTTTGAATGCAGTCCGTATCACTCTGCAACCATGTGGCAATCATGTGATAGATAACATCTGAACTTTACATTACCTCCTAGTTGTGGAGCTCTGGTTCTTATGGCTGTCAAGCTACCCTTCATTCTGTGATTCATTCCCTAAAGAGGAAAAAAAAAACCATCATATTGCAGCCAAGAAGTACCACACACAGTTATCAAACAAAACAGCATTACTGCATCAGCAGCCTGAATCACTCACAGAAGGAGAGTTTCTAAAGCCTTTGACGGCCTGAAAGATCCCACCACCTATGGCTCCCATGGTGAAGGCACCCCCACAGTCGTCCACTATCCTCCAGGGGCTACGAAAACAGGTCATGATGAGGATAACGACAATAGTACATAAAAAGCTGTCCTACTATCAACGCTAGCAAAAAAATATTCATAGTCTTGAACAATAACAAGGCATTACCGTTGTTTTGAAACCATGTTTAGCGGATATATATGCGCATGCTTTCACTTTTTACTTCTAGCCGGTTGGTCTTCAGACCCCACTGACCATATGTTAATAGATAATTATTTATTCTGTTTTTTTTTCTTTAATTTACAAAACATTTAAACAAACAATATTGTTATTGTTACAAATTATAAAACAAAATCAACTGTTCACAGATGCCGGCAGAACAAGGTCATGTGCTTGACTGACAGCATGAAGCCTTCACTGAAGGACATCGCGTTCAGCAGCGATCATCAAACCGACCCTTTCACGATAATTCAAGCATCAAACGGCCTGACACTTAATAAGACCGCATAAATACCAAAGAGCATTCTAACATTTATACCAGAAAAAATATAAACAGTTAAATTGTATAAACCAATAAGCGGTGTGAGTCTGTCAGCTCACCATGGCTCCCTCGCGTACTCCTCCATTTTGTTCTTTTCCTGTTCGCACTGACGCAATCAACCACGTGCTGTTGCTGCGGGTGACGTCAAGTTATTCTCGTGTTCTTTTTCTGTCTCTTTCTTTGTGGTCGCTGTATAGAGGACCCCTCTAGTGGCATTTCCACGACTGTAACCATTGACACAGTGAGAGCTTAAGCAGTGCTCCCCAAAATGTGTAAACTCCTTCTGGTCCAGAGGCTAAAATGGCCCCCACACATTGTTTTCACTAGGGATTAAAGTAGGTCTATGCTGTAGAAAATAGGCGTAATTGTGCCTTTAAATTTGGCAATTGCTTGTTTTGTCTTATATTTGAGATTATATAACAAAAACTTTTTTATATTTTAGCTTTATATTAAGATGGATGAAGTACCGGCTAATAAAACGGAGCGTGTCCTTTACTATAGTAAAGCTTTTTTGATGGGCTTAGAGCAGATAGATCAACATATAAATTAATAGATAGTTCTGCATTAAAACATAACTCAAGAGTCTCTCTCTCTCTCTCTCTCTCTCTCTCTCTCTCTCTCTCTCTCTCTCTCTCTCTCTCTCTCTCTCTCTCTCTCTCTCTCTCTCTCTCTCTCTCTCTCTCTCATGCTGCCTTTAAGTCATTGCTCTGAGTCCGACAGGCTGCTGGATGTTTCCATTATTAGGAAGGGGAAAGGAATGAGATGCAGACTGAGCCTGCATTGAGAAATTACCAAATATAGACATTTCAACAGTGCTGAGGGTTAGTTTGGGGCAATCAAAATATAAACTAGCTTGCTTTGATTCCAATCAAACTCTGAAGGGCTCTGAGAATGATAAACAGACCTTTGCAATCCAGCAGTTACAAAGTTAATCCAGGCAGTAATTGATGCATTTCAATAAGCATCTGCTATAAATTTGAAGAGTATAATTCTACAATAAATTATTTTTACATTTAACCTGTGACCCAGTTGGATTTAATTTGCAGTTTTAACTCACAAGTGTCTTTAACGATAAAAAAGTGTGTTCCTTTGTCCTTTAGCCTTCATGTATAGTTCCTTATTCTAGTGAACAAATGAGCCAAGCAGAACTACGTGACATTTGCAACAAACAATGCATTAGATCACTGACCTTTCCATGCCCAAGGAACTCATTGTAGCTCTGGAAGCGTGCTAAGCCCTTTATTAGGATCTGTGTGATCATGTGAAGAGTGGTTCACTAACACTAGAATCATTCATTCTATCTATGGTTCTGATCTAGACACTAATACATTTACTGTGTTTTTATGTCCTCAGAAAATGACTAGGAAACAAAAAACATCAATTCAGTTACTTAGTATTGTTTTAGATTATAAAACTCTGGATGACTATGGAATAACCATTATTTACTCACTCCATCATTTACTCATTACAAAACTGGGGTTTTTTTTTATCAGTGGAGCATACAAATAAAAATAACATATTTTTGTTATTGGGAGGAGTAACCTTTTAAGGAGTTTGTCTTGATGGTTTACATCAGTGTTAACTACAACTAAAACTAGTTTCAGGTATGAAATAAAACTAAAATAAATGAAAACGATGAAACACACATGAAGGCTTATGATGTTTTTCTAAAAACAACCTGAAAATAATAAAGTAAAATCACATGAACATGTCTGTTTGTTAGACCAATCATATCTTTATCTGTCAGATTCGTCCAAAACACCAAATTTTATTTTCTAAATAACACACATTGAATTACTCAGATTTCCCACATTGAAACCTGAAAAAAGATTTGTGAATTTATGTTCGATACTGCTTATTTTCAGGAAGCACACATATAGCCTTCACTGGATGTGCTCTTGAAGAGACTTTCATACAAGCATGAAAATATATTGTCTTCAAAGCATGTACATTAATCTTTTTTGTGCAGAGATCGCTTCCATTCCAAAGTAAATACTCACAACATTTTAAGTTTTTTTGATAAGTTACAAATGAATGGTAAAAATTACAATTGACAGTGATCAACATTTATATACTCAATGGATTACACACGTTTAAGGATCAAAATAAATATTGCATGTTTAGGCAGTCATATTCACATAGATCTGATTATCAGCTTTCTCTTGAATGTTAATCCTGTTTTCTTTCACACACAATCATTCAAAGCAAGGTATTTAAAAAATCTGTAGTACCATGGAAACTACACCTTTATTTGTGTTTACAATCCCACCTTTATTCCCTGATCAGCAAGAGATTTTAGTATAAAGATTTCCAAACCAAAAATAACTAGGATAAAATCTAGACAATCTTACACAGTTTAATTCATTCAGCTCTAAAAAGATCTAATTATACTGCAGAAACAAACATCTTCTCAACATCCACACATACTCTTCCAAACGCACACTAGTAAATCTGTCATATGAAATAATTCATTTAGTGCAAATGACAAGCAAGGCATCAACTCCTCAGTTCCATAGGCCACTGAAGCCTCTGAGCACCCATGACTGCTCAACACTTTTATTTCCTTCTATCGTCCAGTGTATTTTGTACAAAGACTTCTGGGTAGAACCTGTGCATTTGATTACATACAAATCCTTGCATGTCTTCCGTACTATAGGGCAGCAGTAAGACTCTGTATGGAAGATTCTGAGTAATGATCTTCTCAAGGTCTGTGAGATGTCTGTCCTTTCATTCCTGTCTTTGTCTTCACCCATAAATACCTCTCTGCATTGCTGGATTATTGCAAGAGCTTTGGCAATTCAACCTGTGACAAAATGATCAATGGTGAGTTAAAATGTTCAACGTTTTCTCAGGGAAAAAGCTCTGAATATGAGACCCAGTGAATCAATAGGAATGTCTCAGAATAATTCCAAAAAAAGTAACTTGCAATATTGTAGATTTATATCTGCATTAATTATTTCCTACCTTTTTGAGCTGTTTAATATTGCTGCCTCTAATGGAAGCCAGAAGTTGGTCCCTCGAGTTTTGAGCTCCCCCTCTTCCACCACTCCTATCGTCTAGCTTTCTTCGTGACACAGGCGTCAGGGAGTTCTTCAGGAAATCTCCGTCTAGCATTGGAGGCGGAGGCGGTGGTGGTCCTCCAGGTGGTGGTGGTGGAGGAGGTGGTCCACCACCAAGCCCACTGACCCTTTTCTTATGAGTCAACTTGGGTGACGGGGCAGGTGACGGTATGGGAGAAGGTATAGGAGACGGCCTGGGTGAAGCTCTCGGGGAGCCTTTACCAAAGCCAGGTTTTGGAACTTCTAATGAGTCTTTCTTGTCCCCAGTGCCTTGGGCTTGAGCCTGCTTCTGTTCCTGCAGCCGCTTTTGCCGCTGACGGTCCATATTGCGACTCAGAATATTGGTCATGGTCATACGAGGACCAGCTAACTCAAAATGGTAGCCCAGTTTCAGAAGAGCTGTGTTTTCTTTCAAGATTTTGGTCATCTCCATCTCAGACTTTCCTCCGATGATGTGACGCTGGTTGTGGAAGCGTAACTCGGTGAGTGTGGAGTTGTGTTGGAGGGCATGGATCAAGGCCATAATGCCTTTGCTTGTAAGAAGATTGGAGTCCAAATTGATGCTAGTGATGCTTTTGTTATTTAGCAAGGTCTCTGCAATAGCATAAGCCACATGGTCATCAGCTCGGCAGTTAGCCAAAGAAAACACTTTGATGTGTGTGTTGTTTTTCAGGGCCTCTGCAAACTGTAAAAGGGTTTTGGTTTTTATGACCTCAGAATTGTTCACGTTGAGTTCACTCATGCTTGGATCGTTGCGACGAACTCTTTCCAGATCTTCATCAAACATGCTGGTCGACTCATCCTCCTCTTCCTCCTCTTTTGTCTTACTTTTTGAAAGAGCATCTGAGATACAGTTTCCAATTTTCTCTTCCTTAATGGGTTCATGAACTTCGTTTATGATTTCATTTTGCTTCTGAACATCCCGTGTTCCCTTATCAATTACTGATTTTTCATTTAATTCTTGTGTCTTCCTCATAGCTATTTCGGGTTCTTTCTCTTTAGTTACTTCCAGCAAGGAGGTCTCTTTTACCTTTTCGCTTAACCTTCTTATTTTATTTTCTTCATTGTCTTTCTTCTCTTCCTTCGCTTTGTCTTCTAGAACCTGATTTTGCTTTTCCTCCAATCTGGATGAATAGCCTCTAGTTTTGTTTTCCTCTCTCTTCCTAATCTCTTCCTTTCTCTCCCTTTCCTTCTCTTCTTTCACCTTAATCCTAGAAATCATCTCCTTTGCTCTACTTTCCCCAGATTCCCTTTTCCAACTGTCTTCCTTTCTATTTTTCTCCTTACTATCCTCCTTCTTCTCCTGAAGCTTGGATATTAATTCTCTGGTTTTGCTGCTACTACTTTCTCTCATCTCTTTTCTATCTTTGAATTTACTCCCATCATTTTGATCCTTCACCTCTACTTTCTTCTCACTCTCCTCATCCTTTCTAGAAAGGGCAGATGGCCCAAATTTGTCATCTTTGCTGCCCTCTGTGACTCTGCGGTTTCTGTCCTCCGTTCTGCCATCACGTTTAGAGAAGGATGAGGTGGAGGAGGTTCTCTGAAGTCCTTCATCTTTGCTGTCAGATGCAGAGGTATTCTTCTCTTGGCTCAGTCCCATCTTACGCAGGTACTCTTGCTTCCGGCTCTCCTTCTTCGGTTCCCCCTGAGGATCAAACACAAATAAATTATGGACAAACGAGGAGACATGCCACAAATGTTACATATATCTTTTTGTTTTAGAGGAGCTAAGTGGAGGAAATGCCAGTGGCTTAAGCCTACATATCAATATTAAAATGTTCAAATGAAGCCAGTGCTTCAACCCAGATGGTTAAACACAATCTGTAGTGCGTGAACACTGGATGTTTACACTATGCACAGCCGGTTGTTTTACAGTGACGATGTTAACTTGCACAGAGGCTGAGTGTTTGATTTGTGAGCCACATGTTTTGCACTGGAAAGCTCCTGCCTTGGCATACTTATCCTTAAAAGGCAGTGAGCAAAGGAGCAATCAACCAAGGAACTTCAACGGGCCAAAATTTCAAGAGACTTTTAACATCCAATGCTAGATTTGTCTTGTTTGTGATAAAAACTAGGCCTAAACACTTATACCCACAACTTTTACAGTAAGCTAATTTGTAAAAGTTGTACAAATATGAGATGACAACAAAGATGCAAAAATAAGCCTTTCGCTAAAGACATATAAGGGTCATAAAATGATGCAAGTAGGTTGCATCCATGCTGAAAACATGTCAACACCATAACAACTGGAAGCCAAGTTACACTATTTATTCATTTACTTATTTTACAATGGTGTACTAAGCATGTTGATTTAAACTCAAGCATCCACATTATTATAGGCTAGATGAACTTTTACCTCAGTCGACAGGTTTCTCTGGAAGCGGGATCTGAATTCATCGGTCTGGCCGCTCAGTTGTGAATCCTTTTTAACTGGCGCGGTTGTTTTTAAATCCGTTTGGTCCACAACGATTAGGTCACTAGGATCTGGATCGGGAACGACGGAAACCTCCTTCTGCAGCTCCTCCATTTCTTCGGGCGACAGGTTTGACAGTAAACTGTCGAGGTCCGGGTCCTCGCTCACCTGTCGCCCGGTTTTCGTGAGTCCCCTCACTTTCCTCCGGGACATAGTCGCGTTCAGCAACGACACGGAATGATGTAGAATTTGCTAAAGATATTCTAGGGATTTTCACTTATTTCTCCCGTTTGAGAAAAAAATATAGATATTTATAAGCAGTTAAAGTTTAAAATCAAGGAGTATTAAAGGAGACAAACTGAAGCCTTTCTGGAAACACAAGCAGCAGCGCCAGACGAGATGGAGTATCAGCGCAAGTTTGTGGTGCTCGGACATTCCTTGAAATCCATCGCGAGCTCATGCCCATATTTAGATGGGGGTACATAGTCCTTTAAAGGCAGTTGGGAAGGCTATGGTTTACTAAAACTCAAAAGCATCCCATAAACAAACTGATACTTCCTGGTCACTAAGGAAATCAGAATTCCTGGAGTACTGACAATATTTTTCCAGTGATGTTATAGAAAGATATTATAGAAATAGGTTGGATACTATAATAGTCTGCTATGTTATTCCAGGATGTGGTTCAATAGAATAGCCTATTCTATTCATAAATTTGAAGTGATAATATTTAATTCTCATTCACTAATAGAAGCAGGCCACACCACAAAATATGACTGTCATAATTAAAAAACTTCTTAACTATCAAATTCATGTTGGGCAAAAATAGGCAGCATTGAATAATGACAGGAGGTCAATGTTGATTTAAGGTACAGCAGTAATGGAGACAGCATGCAAAGTCAATTCTGTTTTTATTGTAAAAAGAGAATTATGCAATACTCCTTCAGTTAGACCTTTCTTATAGCATGATTAGTGCAAGTTCAAGCACTAGTAGCCTATTAATCGCCTTCCCCCCCCAAGTTGAAAATACCTGTTATTATTCCACATTGTAAAAATTCCTCTTTATATATCCTTTTGTTATTTGTACTTCACATTCCAAAGTGACAACTATAGTAGCATATGCTGTATATAGCAAAAACAACACTGTTAACTATACATTAAGTTAAATAACTAACAAGTTATTTAAACCATGGACAAAGCATCACAACTAATCTTACAAATGTGAGATGAGGAGGTAGCATAAATCATTTAATGTAAAAAAACAAAACAAAAAAAAAAAACACTTCAAATGTACCTTGTGAATTATTTTAAGCTGATACACAATTTATAATTATTTTCATTTATATTTAATTTATCATTAAAAAAATTGTCATTTATAATGAACTTTTAAATTGATTTATGATGGTCCACTCATGCTTATATGAATGGGGAAAATTGTAATTTCAATATGGTAGCAATGGAAGTTCTGGTTCACTGTGCAGTCAAATTTGCAGGCAAAAAATGGTCCATTGTCTGTTGTGAATAGTACTGTAATAAAGCACAGCTCACATAGAAGTTGCTTTCAAACCAAGAAGCTTTCCATTGGTCAACGCTGCAAATTGAAAATCTGCATTAGAAAATCTTATGCCCGCATGAGAAATTCCTGAATGCATGGATTCATACCAAAAATACTGCCTGCAAAAATTTGCTAAAGAATGATAAATATGACCAACAAATTTCACCATTGTGATCATTTTTTCAGAATATGGAGGGAAAACTAAAGGGACTGTTTAAACGTATCTTACTATATGTAACAAAAGAACGGAAATGACTGTGAAAGCTTTCTGAAACAAATGCAGACACCGAATGCACACATTTTTGTGATTCCCTTTACAACTGACCTAGGTAGCATGAGATACAACTAAAGACATGCAAATCTAAGGGGCATTAACAGTACTCAACCTCAAGCCAAATCTAAAGAGAGTTGACGACTTTTATATGCACAGAATGAAGTTTGGTTGGATGCTATGAAACATGAAATTTGTTCCTAATGTAAGTTCTCTCTTATTTACATACTGCATGTTAACTGGCCATAAAAACTACATTTCATGTCCACATGTTAGCTGTCTATAAGACATGAAAAGCGTAGAGCATGAATTAATGTTAATGATGCAAGTGACATGCTTGAATTAGTGGTCAAATAAATACATTTTGAACACACAAACTGGGAGAGACAGCTAAGCATGTCTATTACAGAATAAAGTGCAAATGACACAAGCTTCTTATTTGGCTGAACAGAGAATGACATCCTGGATGAGTCAGAACTAGCAGTCAGTCAGTCTTTTGCAGAAAAGTCACATTTAACAATCCATTTTGGAGAGTTGGACAAAACATAATGGCACATTTAAAGCAGTCTTCTGAGTCTGTGAGTTGCTGGATTAAAGTGGGAGGAGTCTCGCTGTTTAGTGACACATGAAAGCTGTACATCAAACAAGAAAACACTCCCGATGCGTGAGGCGATTCTGAGGTCAGTTCATGCTTCACTCCACAAATTAATCAAGAAATAAATAACATAAATCTCATCATACAAGGGATTCCGTACAAGCTTGGGCCCTCTTCATCACCCATTCTATGGGTTATCTTCTCCTTGCTGAGGGACCTCAGCTCTCTCAGTGCCCTGGGTACTGGGGAGGGGAATATGGCGGAGGAGCTAAAAAACAAAAAGAACACAGCTTAGAGAAAATCGTTATGATTGCCTGTGCTATTATATGTAAGTGAAGTGTTTTTTTAATACACTCCTAAAACGTAAGGTTGATATTGATGATATTGGTTCACATTCATGAAACCGCTCCAATGCACAAAAGGTTCTTTAAAGGATTCATTTACTTCCAGAGTCAAATTTCCTGATGATTCACTCACCCCCATGTCATATTGACCATTCACCATTACCAATTAACTTAATCAACTATAATGAAATCAACATTTGGTAAGACCATAATTTTTGCCCTAGGTGCACTTGAGTAGTTTTTCAGACAGGTTTACAGGTAGGTCTGTTAAAGCATCATTGAGACGTTGCCAAAGTTATTTTTAAATGAAGAAAAAAAGCCAGAACATTTTGGATGACACAGTGAGTAAATGACCAGAACATTTGTATTCTGGAAATTAATCCTTTAATGTGGAAAAGGGTTCTTCCTATTATTAAAATGTTTCTTATACTAAGAAAAAAAAAAACATTTTAAGATCTGTTCACTGAAAGCTTCTTTATGAACCCACAAAAAGCTATTCTATTGAATTACTGTGAAATCGCCTTTTGCTACCTTTGTTTTTAGCAGTTAAGTATGTGATCTCTGACATAGGCCATTTGAATACCTGCTTGACTGTATCCTGCGTCAGGAGGATTGGGAGGATAAGGACCCTGGGGCATCATAGGATAATGGTAGGGGACACCTGGATATTGCGGCACCATTGGATATCCAGGATAATCAGGATGTCCAATGGGTTTACCAGAGGCATCGTACATGTGCTCCACAGGATAGCTGGCCATTGGGATATGCTGGGCTAAAAAAATAATCGGAAATCATGTTAGTAGGTAATGATTTTCACCATTTGTAAGAAGTGCATGCAAACAAACTTTTTGAACATTAGACATGGTATTGCAATAGAAAGCCAGTGGTTTTGAAATTTATGTATGTAATGCGTTTAACAATACACTTTCGAAACAGCTTTTCAGAAATCACGACAATTCCTAATAAATTCATGCCTTCTAGATACATTTAGCAGATCAGAACAGGCCGATAATATAGTTACATGGTATGAACAAGTCGAGCAGTTGTGATTTTCTATCTAGACCTGGTTTCATAGACAAGGCTTATCCTAAGCCAGGACTAGGCCATAGTTCAATCAGGACATTGATGTAATTTTTATAAATATGCCTTAAAAAAAAGGCATTAGTGGTGTTACATGTTTTAAGATGAGGCAGTGTAAGTTTCTTTCAGCTGAAAAAGTTTTACATTTTAATTTAAGACTAGGCTCAAAACTTGTCTGTGAAAGCGGGGGCTAGTATATAATGTGAATGCACTGTATGCATATGGAAAAAAGTTGGACTGTTCAGCTTTACAAACAGAGCTGTGTGACACTTTACATTTTATATATTCAACTTCTAGTATATTGATGTAATATAAAAGAGTTTACTTTTTCCAACAATACAGACAATCAGACAAGTTTTGCTTGATATTACATCTAGCTTCACGTGAGTGTACTGTATATATCCAGGTAAGATTGGCTGAACCTACACGATATAGTTGTATATTATGCAATAACAACAACCCGACTCCAATTCAGGGTGGACTGTGAAGAGAATAAAGTTATTGCATTTACCTTCATAAGGGGTTCTGCCACGTTGCTGGCGGCGCTGGTACAGGTAACAACAGGAACACATGAAGCAACAGACCATGGTTGCTATAGCAGCCACAAAGAGCAGGATCGATGAAGCAATGCCAGCTATAGTGGAAGGGCTGAGAGAGGCAAGACAGAAAACTTTAATGATCCTATCCAACATATCTCACTTCTCTAAGAGCAACTGAAGGAAAAATTCCCTTTTAATAAAAGCGTCTGCTAAATGAATAAATGTAGGTCTAGCAAACTTTGCAGAACTTTGTTTATAACAGTCATTGTTTTGCTTCTCTTTAAAAACAAATTAGTTTAATTTATGTAGCAGTCTATGTGAGGTTGATGAGCCTCTCTAGGTCAATAATTTTGAATCTTGAAAGGTGTACCTGAGATGGAACAGCATGCAGCGCTTCTGTCCCGCCTCGGTGATCATCTTGAAGCCATCCAGGCAGCAGTAGCGGCGGTGACAGTTCCCACAGCAGAAAGTTATGAGCGGGCAGTCAAAACCATTGTGCCAGGTGCCATTTTTGTCCACATACCACAAGCAGTCCTCATTTGCACTCACTAACAGAAATAAAACACTGCTTGTTATAAATATCAAAATCCTAATAAATATTGCCAATATTAATCCTGCCAAATCCTATAAAACTCAGAAATTAGAGTTATAAAAGAAAAACTAAAATAAAAAATAATTGCAGGTTGGCCTACAAATGAACAGCAAAAAACTGGTTTCAATATAAATTTTAATATACTATTTGAGGTGCTGAAGCAGTCAATAATATAATATGCATTAATAAATAAAACATATTGTAATTTGTTATTACATAATAATTCGAATGTATACAGGCAAACACATTTAAATGTAAATACTGTATATTAACAATAACTTAGAGGGGCAATTAATGCACTATGAGCGCGTTCATTCATAAGTACGTTAATCATTAATTCACTATTATTTAATTCCGTAGGCGCTCGCTTAATTAGTCTAGCCCAAAATAACGACTTAAGTGCCGCTGAGAAAAATATGAGTTTTTAACAGAAATCGCATCTTTGTTTTTATCTTCAGCTTCAGTATCTTAAATGCAGCTCAGTTAACCACCTGCTTCAAGTTCTCAACTCTTGGATTAGGTTTCAGTCACTGGTTCTGACCTGCCTATACAGAATGCAGAAGAACAACAACCGCAGCCTCATGTGAACTTACAAATCTGAGGGGTTTGCGAGCTGTTGCTATAGAAATTACACATTCTGGTTTACAGCAACGGTAATTATAAGGCAGTTATATGTACAGATTAGCCAAGAGCTGTTACATGGCATCTGCATAATATAAGGTTTTTCTCGCTGGCGACGATAACACATTATAAACAGAAGTACATGTTTGCAGCAATGAGGCCTATGAAGAAACTACAATATCGTCTTACCCTGCCAGGCTGAGAAAATAATATAAAGGGCCGGTATAATGACGGCGTAGAAGGACATCCTGCTTCCAGTATACTTTTCGTTACACCCGTCAAAAACACCAGATCACATCTGCATCCTTTAAAAAAAGGCCTTAAAATTATACAATCTGCCACGTTTTGCAGATAGCGGAGCTCCGGATCAAGCGGCTTCGTGATCAACATGCGATCTGTGTGGAATGACACACCGCCCGTGACGCTACACGCCCGCACGACAAATCTCAAGTACCAGCCGCCTCACCGATCAAATAAATCAAACGCGTAAAATTGCGAGGGGAAATGATGGAGCTATGGATACGACCGCATACGCGCGGAATTTCTCAAGGAAAAAATGGAACCCGTGGGCTCCTGTAGCAGCGCGCCTCGGCCCCTCTGAATAGTTAGCATTTCTGGAGATAATAAATGCACCCTTTCACATTACATGAGGGTTATATTACAAGTAATGAAATATATTTGAGTTCGCAAGTTTACTAAATTATTGATTTAGTCAGTGTAAAAGAACCGGTATTAACAATTTTAAAATAAAATAAATCTATAAGTTCGAAGTCCGTATTTTCCTAATACGATTTAGTTGTAAAGATTTATATATATATATATATATATATATATATATATATATATATATATATATATATATATATATATATATATATATACATACACACACACACACACACATATATAAATCAAAATAGCTATCTGCATGTGCATAATCAAATCAGTTAAAAGTCGATGGCATTTTAGTTAAGTTTTTTTCTCCCAAACAAAATTTCCAAAAAACGTAATTTTACATGTACACACTTAAAATGTAGACCTCAACAGGCCTTTTATTATGAAATTCTCATACCTCAATGGAGACAATGCTGCTAATAAGATTGTAGGATCACTATGGTAATACTATATTACTCTTCATGCTCACTAAACAGTGTAGCCATAAAGATCATGCTTATTAAACCACATAATGACAAACAACATGGATAACTTTAATAAGGCCGCCAACAGTTCCAGCTTCTTTTCAAAGTGTAGATTCAGCATCTGTCAGAAGTCATTTTCCTTCCTCCCCAGAAAGATTTTGTAACCATCGTGATTTAGTAAAGTGAGAAGGTACAAATGGATAGATGATACTTTTAAATCATTTCTTTACTGTTACCAGTTTCTTTGCAACAACAAAAAAAAAACAAATCAATCATCATACTAGACAGGTCTGTTTTGACATCCGATTCAAATGCATCCACACAGTCCTGTCTGGGAGGCTAAGAAGCTGCTCCTCATGCCCTGCTCTTATAACATCCCAGGAATCAATGTCCATTCCTTCCCTTAATAAAACACAGGGAGAGGCACGTAAACCTTTAAGTCTTCTTTTGGGTTGTGGATCAAGAGCGTCGTCTGAAAGGCATTACGAGTCCACTTGAATGTTCAAGTTTGATGAAAAGATGACTGAGTGGTAAAGACGGAAACAAAGGACAAGGAGCCAATGTTGGGTGTGGGATACAGGTCATATACCGATGGACTGCAAGACTCTTCTCTCTACTTCATTCAAGTGGCTTGAAAACATGCTATAGCAAGGCTGCTGAGCAAACTGGGTAAGGAAATCTGTCAGGTACGCCTTTGGAAAAAAAACATAGAAAAACAAGAGCAATGAAGATATGAAGAAGTATGTCTACAGTAATACTTCAGAGACAATGGCAGATAATTTACCTGAAGGTCAATTTGATAAATGGGGTCCTTCAGAGCATCTGGATCCTCCTCATCATCATCCTCATAATAATCGTCATCTATAGGAAAACGACAATGATTGTTATATATTATTTGTAGTAAATACAAGTTGGTGGTGTATATGGAAAGTGTACTTTACTGTATTACTCATGTTTTTGTCATTTTGCTTTACTAATAAATCCCGACATTTAAAGAATGGCACATCTGCCCACCACAGAAACACTAAACTATTAAAACATTTTTGTTAATTAACAAACGAAAATACTAATATTTAAAGCAAAAAAAAAAACATTCCCTGAAGAAAAAAAACCCAAAAACAAACTAGTAAATAAATATAAGTATTTAATTGAATAGAAGTAACTGAAATTGGAACTGTATACACGTTAAATGTTTGATATTTTGCATCTTTAATATAACATGCACTAATTAACAAAAATAATTATTGATTTTACAAGTTGTCTTTGGACAAATTAGAGTGATTTAAGGTGATTTAACCTTAATGTATATCTATTTCACCCTGTCCAGTGACATCTGCCTTAAATGCTGCATTTATATGCAGATGTCACTCCCGAAACCTTGCAGCATGTTGGAAGTCACATCCTCTTAGCATTATTAAAAAAAAAAAAAAAGAAGAAGCTTATTTACATTCTAAAAGGATTAGCCTATTAAAAAAAGAAAAAAAAAAGAAAGAAAGAAAAAAAGTGTCAATCATTTTTATCAAGGTTCTCACAAATTTCTGTTATGTTCGATGAAGCTCTACACTGCACAATGAATCTCTTATTTATGCTGTGTTATACACTTTGTTATAATAAGAGACTCCAAAACATGCAGCACTGAACAAAACTGTCTTAAAGCTGTGCTTAAAGCATTCAAGAAATCAATAGAAAATGTCAGTGATAGGCTACATTGATCAGTGCTATAAAACACTGAAAATGTAAAACTGAATACAAACACAAACACACTCTGGAGCGTTTGAAAAACATGCTTTGCCAGTATCCTTTTGCTTTCATTTAGTTTACTTTAGCACTCCCATAAAACCGGCCCTGGATATTTAAAAGAAATATGTAACAAGTATTTCATATAGATAATTTTTTTTTGATTGATTCCATTTGATTGCCAGGGAATGTGTGAACTAATAAAATGTGTACTTTAATGTCACTCTGGATGCCAAATGCATGTGTGACCTTAGAATAATAGACCTAAACAACTGCAAATGTAACCCTTTTTTAGTACTATGGGTCTTCACCATATTTGTTGCAGGCAATGAGATCAGACAGTAGCTGTCCCGCTAATCCTTCATCCTCCTCATCATCATCCTCTTCATCTGCCACATCATCCCACATTCCACCAGAGTCTGTAAAACAAACGTTCTGAACTTAAGAATGTTCCACACTCCAATATCAAAGCTAATACTAGGGTTAAACAACTAAAACACACAAGTACCTTGGCTCCAATCTGCAGGATTTGCTCTATTTGCATTAGCCTCCACCACGGAAGACAGTTCATTGACGATGAGTTTAAAGATCTTTACTAGCAAAGGAATGTTGGTCCACCGCTGTGGGTCTGAGAGAAACAGTTCAGTCAGATATCTAAGACAATAACAATTATTAATCAATTATTTGTCAGTTTGGAGATTACTAACTTACTCTTGGCCGATTTCGAACGTGTGCAGATTCCCTCATCTGGGTTAAAAATTTCATCTCCTTTGACGACTATATCTTGGAGCCGTTTGTCGTTTGTATTCAAACCATGCTGGAGAAGTTTACACAAGGCAACAGCACTGTGGACATAGCCATTTCAGTGTTATTTGAAATGGAAGCTGTGCCATTTCTACAGACAAAATGCAGACGAGAATGGAAACCCTCACCTGACTTTGCCTTCGTACTGTCCATAAAACAGATGTTGGCGACTCATCCACTCAGCCATGACAAACTCTAGGGCAGGTTTCCCAGTGGGACCTGGAAGACTGCACAGGAATTCCAGCAGAGGCTCCAACTGGGAATGGACCAGGTGGGCGAAAACCATGATCAGGGACTGTAAAATAAAGAGCAAGAATGTATTTCACACCTCATTTGAGCCAGCAGCTACAGCAAAATTCAGACATATTTGTCGTACAAGAAAATGTTCAACATGCAAAGAGAAGCAAACAATTATTTTAAGTTCTTCTTCTTAGCTTATTAAGTGCTGTTTCTTTACCTGTGCTACATCACACATCTGCAGCTGATAAAAACCTGATGAAACATTTTTAACAAATAGTCTTTGCTGTGATTTTTTCATTTCCATTACCACAATGTTTCTGGTTCTGGAAAACACAATGTTAAATTTCCCTGATATTTCCAGATTTTCCATGACCATAAAAACCCTATTTACTTTATAACAAACACAAAAGTTTTCAAACTTGATAATGACTCCAAAATATAATAGAAGGACCTCTTTCACATTAGATACAAAAGGAACAAAATGCAAAAAAGAAAGAAAAATGACTAAAACGTTCTATAGTTTTGATTAAATAGAATGAAAATGTGAAAATTGCTGCATTAAACATTTAAAATTAACATTAACAGCGACAGCCCTAAAAATGCATTTTGTAAAAATATTTTGGTTCTCTCAAATGTTCCCACAGACACGCAGCACCCTCTTGTGGCCTCCAGTGCTCCAGTTTGAAAAGCCCATGGTATTAGTTTAGTACAGGCCCTGCGGTACCGTAAATAGGCCAAAAGTCCGGTATTAATTCAACCCTACCTGCATTACACTGAGGGTCTCAGCCTGCTGCATCTTGCTAAGAATAGCACGCAGTATTTGGTCCAGCTGGTCAGCCAATTGAGTGCCAGCCCGGGCAATGAGAGTGGACACCAGGCGACCTACAAAAGCAGCGGTGAACTCAGATGTGCGGGGGTCCAGCAGCTGACTGACAACCTGCATGACATACCACAGGCCACTGTGGCCTTGCTCATCTTGCCACTGGGCAATCTGCTCTAGTGCCACAGACACATAGGCCCTCAAGCATTCGCCACCATTCTGAAAAAAAAATAAATAATTAAATCAGTGATGATGATGATGATGATGATGATAGGAGTTTATAAGCTGACATGAGGACTCTGAAAAGACATATTGCATTTATTTCCGAGAAACTTTTACCTGCATTGTGGTGTTGTCATCTGTGCGGAGGGTACATTGGGCAACTGCAGGAAAAGCTTGGCACACAAGCATATCGGTCAATGGGGGTTTAGTGTTACGAACAACCGTAGTTAGGATATCTATGGATGTCTGTAACAACAAAAAATAGGCATTACTTACTGTATTCTGTAAGAAGTAGAAAGGATTGAGAAGTGTAACTTACAGCACAAAGGCCAGATGGGATTTTATCAGGAGGTGCCTGCATAATGCTAACAAGAGTAGGAATGAGGCGCATTTGCATGGGTCCTTGGCAGGCTTCAATCTGGGCAAGCTCCTTGAAGATGTCCTGCGCTAAAGACGCTACAACAGGATCTAACAAAAATGGAAAAGAGACCATAATAAGCCACAGGTAATCTTCTAAATTACAAAAGATAACTAACTGTTGACTTTAAAATGATCTCACCATTACTATACTTCAGGAAAATGGCAATAGTGAGTGGGCAGATCTTGTTTTCAGCACTTGTGGTGAAAGCCGGATCCACGGTACAAACAATACAGAGGGTCTCCATGACTAAAGTGAGAACTTCAGAGCTGAATTGAGCTGCGAGCTGCACCAGTCCTTCCAGGACACTGGGCAAGAACGGCTGCAGGACGTGAGTGCTCTCTGACAGCTTGAGCTGATCACAGTACCTGTGTAACAGATATAAAGAGAGATCACTATTTTTATGGAAATCATTTTATCAAGATTCTTTGATAACCAAAGAGTTAGCATTCATTTGAAACAGAAATCTTTATTCAGGTTTTTATAAGTAATATATTACATTACATATTTGGTTACACTTTATTTTGTGTCCTTGTTACAGTGTAATTGTACATTGAATAATATTAATTAAATACATGTATTCGCTATATGGTTAGGGTTAGACTTAGGGTTTCTTGCATGTATTTATGCGTAATTTATTGTATTTACTATTGTTATACCATGTAAAGTGTAAGAAGGACACCTTAAAATAAAGTGTTACCCATCATTTAGCTGGAGATATGCCAAATTAAGCCTTCAAAGAGAGTGTTTTTATTCCCGGTAAGCATTCAATTGTTCTGTAGCCCAGCTAAAATTGTGAAGAAAAAAAACTCCCTAATAATAATTTGGGGAATCTGAGTCCTACCCCCAGATGGCTCTCACAGCAGAGATGCGGACCGAGGGTGGCTGGCTCTCATGTAGACCACTCACAGTGGCCTGAAGAAACTGCTGTATGAGTTCTGGGGACATTGCTGCAGTAAAGCGACTGGCTGCCCATAAGGCCCGGCCCAAGAGGAATGGAGAGGCTGCTGGGGATTGAATAACATAGGGATCAGATGCTCAGGTTTACACTCAGGCCATATATAGATATAGGATCAAAATGAAAATCCAGAATAAGGTTACCTGGTAAATTGAGGTCGGCGAGAATGACATTGGCAAGGAATCCATGCATATCGAACTGCACACGACCGTTCTTTACATTCTCAGTGATGATGGTTTTGACTGAGCCCAGGGACAGCATGCAAGCCTCATGCACCTTCCACCTGCATATCCACAGAAAGAAACTTTTTTTGTCAGCCTAACCCATCAGACATAACATACTCAAATTAAGTACCATTACAGATAAAGTTTCAATATTTTAACAACACATTTGTGTGTTTCTCTGATATTGGCTAATGTCTCGCAACATGCAATTGTCCCTCACCGATCCCCATTCGAGAAACCCTGATGTAAAGCAACACACTGAAAACGGAAGAATAATTGTGAGGAAGGATGTTTTCTTCCTTTACCAGTGTTCACTGCCTGTGTTCTTGGCTTGTTCTGCCTCTTGAAGGTGCCGTGTTGCTGCTGCTGCTAAAGCAGCAGCGCTCTCATTCTGAAACTCGGCAGCAACAGCCTGATAAACAAAAAACAAAAAAAAATACATTAAATATAAAAGAGGGACAATATTTCAACATCTATAAACAAATACTCCGTGCTCTCACCAGCAACAGATCCTGTGCTGATATCCGGACCGAATAAGAGAATGTATCATCATCTTCATCCTCAACAAACTGCTGCGGATTGGCTGTCCATACTTTGATCTGTGAGATGGATTCAAATGTTATGATAAAAGCAATATATATAAAAAAAATACATATTACACCCCACCCACAAACCTGATCCTCCGTGATCTGCATGTAGAGGATAATGTAATATATGAGCTCTGGAAGAGCTTTCTTCACTGTGCTCTTGAACTTCTTGTTCTCCAGCAGTGTGTGGACAAACTCAAAGATGCTGAAGACAAGATTCTCAAAGCCAAGGACCTCACCTGTGACAATGACAGTAATTAAACAAAGCTCAATGCTTACTAACCCAATCTTAATAACTTTTATCACTTCTTGGAAGAATCTAGCCACATACCATCAGAGTCAACAGGATCATCTACTTCCTCTGTGTAGTTGACCTCAGTTCTCACATAAGTACATTCTTGGTTAAAAAAAATACTTCAATTTTTAACTGAAATTACTGACACTTGATAAAAACAACAGATAGGTCTGAGATATTAAAAAAATAGTTTACCCAAAAATGGAATTATGCTACCCTCAGACCTTCTAAAATGGAGAAGGCCATATTATGGATTATAAACTCATATTATAACTGAACAGTTATGATGTTAGTTGATGGACTATATTCAAGTAGATGTTTTTAATCAGCTGTTTGGACAGCACCCATTCACTGGAGTGGATTCACTGGTGTGCAAGTTATGTAATAACGTAAATTAAAGTAAATTTTCATTTTTGGGCAAACTTCTGCAATAATAACTATAGTTTAAACAAGTGGTAAAAGCTGTGAATGAATGAATGGATATAAAGAGGCGCTTTCTGTCAAGGTGTTCCATACAATAGGTAGAATCTGTTGCATGGAGGACACCATGGGTTTGGGAAAGTTCTTCACAAGAGCTGTTACTGCCTATGAAGGGAAAACAATTGATAATTACATTCACATCATGAGGGAAAAAATGTATTTTTCTGCACAATGCAACAGCTAATCACCTTTAGTACTTCCATCTTCAGGCCACTATCTGAAGTGGGTCCATCTGGAATCTGCAGCGCCTGTATGAAGGCCTCAGTGAACTGCTGCACCACCGGGAAGATCAAAGTGTTGGCAGCACCCTAAAATCAAACAATTGTTTTAAAATATCAGCATTTAATATTTATTGTAAAGGATTGGGTATTGTGAAGTCACAAATTCCACTGCATTCGCTCATTTTGGATCATTTATACAATGTGGCATTAAAAATGTTCTGTTTAAAACATTTAGATTGATGCTTTTTCCCCTGTTTTTAAAAGTTTCTTTAGTAACCAATGCTGCATTTATTTAGTGATAAAATTCAGAAGTTATTACTTCAGCCTTCACAGCCACCTTAAGAAATCATTCCAATATGCGTCGATGCTCAGAAAACATTAATTAGTAATAATGCTGGAAACAGTACTGCTGTTTTTTTATACCCTGATACATTTTATGATTAAGTGACATTTTAAATGTGTGTACAGTCCAAACTGAAGAACTTCACTGAAACTTTACCTTTGCTACTTCATCGATTGCACAGATGAGATTGGCACATGTGGTAAAGATCTCAACTGCTCTGGATCGAGTGCGAATACTGTAAACCTGCAACAGTAACAACACAACAGTTTTTGTCAGTAACATACTTTAAACATGACTGTCCCAAAAGCAAAGACTGTACTGTGTTCTGAGTGTGATACCTCTGCCATGGTAAAAATCTTGTACATTTGAGGTAAAATGACTGGTGCAACATCTGGCATCTGTACATCCGTCACCTCTCGGGTAAATTCTATGAAACACATGATCATTTGTTGCTTCGTAAAAGCGATAAACATTGTCACTTGTTGCTGTGAGGAAGAGGTCTAGATCAGGGTTCCTCAGATCTTACCCTGGAGGTCTAATGCACTGCAGAGTTTAGCTCCAACCCTGATAAATCTCAGAAAACCTGTGATTTTCTAATGATGCTGAAGACACTGATTAGCATGCTCAGGTGTGTTTGATTAGGGTTTGAGCGAAAATGTAGGAAAATGTATTTCCAAGTCCAGATTTGAGGATGATTGGTCTAAATGTTCAGAGTGATTACCTGTGAGGACCCTCATGGCGCCGTGTACAGCGTTAACATCGCCACTGGCCAGCATGTCCATGAGGAGTTTGAAGAGCCCAGGCCAAGCTTCAGGCCAGTCCCAGTGTGCAATAGCTGACAGGGCATAGGCCACGCTGGAGCGCACCTTACTGATGGCCTCCCGCAAGCCACTTGGGAGGAGCTCACGAATAGCAGCTTTAGCCTGAACATAAAGGGATATGCATAACAAATTACAACTCGGATAACGTCATATCCAAACATAAATGTGCAGTATTTACCCATTCAGTCGTCTCTGGGGGCCTGTATTTCTCTGACTGGGAGCACCAGTGTGTCTCAACATACTGCTTCAGAATGACAGAGGCCAACTACAAAAGACATATAGTGAACAGTTGAATTAAATATTACTGCAGTAACCAATTTTTAGTAATTTATGCTTTGATATCAAGTCTTACTTGGCGTATAGCAAGTGCTCCATGTGGGTCGACAGTGAGCTCTGCGAGATGAACTCCAAATTCTACAAAACAGGTTAAATAATATTACACAGCCAAGCCAAAAACAAACACTAGCAAATTAAAACTGTTTGCATATTATTATAGGTTTAGTTTAGAATCATAACCAACAATCAGTTTGACTAACAGTAAGTTAACAAGCTGAGACCACAAATGCATTAGAAGTCAAGTCTGACAAGTTCACAAAAAAAATTACTTCTAATGCATGCTTCATTCACAGCAACACATCACTGCCACATCTTTCATCATCCATGGATTTAGCTCAATAAGAGGCTGGTGGCCAAAAGACAATGTTACTGCTGACACCCAACACCCTGATAGTCTGAAAAAGAGGCCACAGCCAGCGACCCGCTGGGTTAAACTGACCAACTGATTTTCAAGGGCATTTCCACCTTTGAGTAGGCATTTTTTCTTTTTAAATACAAAAACATGTAGTGTACGGTCGGCGCACAACTGCTCAAAATATTTGAGGTCTTTAAATTTTATTTTTTTCCATTCAGCATGGATTCATTCAATTGATCAAAAGTTACAGTAAAGGCATTTATAAACGTTACAAAAGATTTCCATTCCAACTAAACGCTGTTCTTTTGAACTTTCTATTCATCAGAGAATCTTGGAAAAAAGTATCCTCAAAATCATAATTCAAACAAAATACAGCAAGTTTTTTTTTTTTTAGAAAATTAATAAAAGAACATACTTCAATATGAAGAGAATATATAAGACCTTTCATTGTTGTAGTCAAAACATATGGCTTTTGCAATGATGGACTCTTAAATGTACACATTTTATTTTTGGCCGAAGCTACTAAATCACATCTAGCCACACAAACAAGATTCTGCTCCTTTTCTCCCTAAAGATGATGAAACAGCCATAAACTCTAAGCAATATGTTAACTTTAAAAAATACTGGGTGATGTAACCTTGATGATAGTGGGTACTCAGACTTGGTATTATGGACACTCCAAACCGAAATCACAATCTCTGCTTTGCCATTGTAGTTTGAATCGTCGTGTTATTATTTCAATTCACATAAAAAAAGCGGAAAAAAAGGTAAAAACGTAACTTTTGTAAACCGTCTGTTAAAGAGGTAGCTCAATCCAAAAAAAGTGTAATCATCTACTCACCCTCGTGCTTAATAACTAGACACTTTAACTGAAAAAAGGATGCACTGAAAGTTATATTTACATTTTGAAGTTTTAGAACCACACGAGCATGAGTAGCGTTAAATGACAGAATTGTGTATTTTTTGAGGGGCGAACTATTCCTGAAACTTCCGCCGAAAACTATCTATTTTCACGAAAATGACGCGTATTTATCCAGAGTATATTGCCATCATGTGAGCGGACTTAAAAGTGAAACTGAATAGATTTACAGAGCCGAACTTCTCACTCAGGATCTTGACTTCTCAACAATCAAATGAAAATGCGGGAACATGTTGGATTCAGCTGCACATGCTTTTACCTCCCCAATTGTGTTGACAATATCCCCGCGACCAGATGAATGACAAACACAGTCGACAAGCGTCGTAAAACCAGCCACAGTTCACCCGAAACGAAAAAGCGTGTGTCCAGGAAGGCCCGCGTGTAAAAATCGGCACTTCACATGGTGTCATGCATGTTGTGGCAGCATCTCACGTCAGTTCTTACCCTCCGTCACTTCCAATACTTTAATGCGCTCCTCCGCCGCGGCACGCACTTCTTGCACCGGCGACAGAATGGCATTCAGCGCGTCTATAAGAGTCTCCTTCAGTCCTTTATCCACCTGGTCGAGAGTCGAAACCGGGCCGGGACCCGACGCGTTCATACCCGCCATATTTTCGCCAGTCTTGCCGAGGCTAACGGAGAGATGACCGGGGACCCGACGGAAGGATGCACAGCGCGCCAATGCACGTTTAGGGAGGGACTATGAAACGATGAAATGTTGCCATTCGTGAATCATTGGCGCTTTCTTGACCATAATGGCTCCATCCACAGGAATGGAGGTTGAACAGCTACACTGAACTGCCTTTTTCACTTTGTCGCCACCTGATGCTCAGACCTGTGCGTTTGCTTCGCGCTATAAACAGATATCGAGTTGCAAACAAATAAAGACAAGAAAGAGTCGTGGTAACAGAAGTAGATCATTATTTATAGGTGAGAACAAACCGTTTTATTCCACAACTGAATTAACATCGGAAAGATCTGTTTTGAGTTTTAAAGAAAGCCACAGTATACATCACAAAGTATATTTCACACAGCTTTTTCTTCTGCCTGCTACATCTCTTTTGTCTGACAACCTACATTAGGATTCTGTACAAACACTTCTAATGCATCAAGCAACAGATCGAAGCAGATCTCAAGCTACTGAAAAATCAGGGTAACCAGCTAGTTATTGCTGGGATAAATAAATAATATTTTATATTATTAGACACATGTACCAAAAACAGTGGGTTCCAAAAATAATTTTAGACCATTTTGTTGTCCAATTAATATTTGGTGTAAATAGCCCAGATTGATAAATTCATTTTAGAAATTCTAAAGGTGGCTGGGGAAAGCAAAAAACCCAAAACAAAACGAAACAATAAATATGAACAAAAATACATTAAGGGAAGCTGAAGTTCCCCATTGTTTTGCATTCATGGGATGGAAACCCCTGAGGTACATCTATGCATCACGTTCTCTAGAGAAGAAATAAAATGTTATAGAAGGAAATCTTCAAAAATACAAAACAAAAAGCAGAAGAATCATACAGATTTTTGTTAACAGTCCTATCAAGAAGGCAGTAGCACCAAGGGAACAGAGGGGCAGGGATTCAGTAAAAGGTTGATATCTGGTGCAGTCTTGGTGCTGTAACTTATGTGCAAAACGGGGAGCCTTTTGACTATCCTTCGAAAAAAAACATGATTTTGGTCCTCATTCTGTCAAATCGTTTATTGCGCAGCTGACACAGATGTAGTCCTCATTCTCAGCCTGCTCAGCAGACACTCCCACACAAATCTGGTGGAACCACTGGTTACAGCTGCCATCGCACTGGACCCAGTTTACCTGTGAGGACCAGAAAGAGCATTAATTATTCACACGGCACAAAATAACCCAATTATACAAGCAAAAATATTGCAGGAGATTAGAAAACAAAACCTCAAGCATTTTAATTATGCTAAAACTAACCTCGTTTCCTTCTGGCTGTTGACATTGCTTTGCAGAGCACACAGACCAATCCTCCTCCGAGTCGTCTGAATAAGATAAGTCAGAAAGGGAGTTGGAGGGGGAGGTGGTTCGTTTCTCCTCTCTTCTCCTTTCTTTGTTCATTTTAGGCTTCTTTTTCTTGGGCTTTTTTATCTTGTCTCTGTGCTGCCCTTCCATGTTTTCTTTCTCTAGACGTCGTTTGCTACTCTTCTCAAGCCTCTCTGGTTCCTTCTTGGGCTCCTGAACTCCATCCTAGATAGAACAAATTCAAAGTCAAGTCGAAAGCTCTTGTTTGAAAACCTTGCATAAGCAGCAGCCTTCTAAGACAGCATCCCAACAGTTACACAACCTCATAAGTGGCTCATGTGGACAGTAGTTCACATGAACAGCATTCATTGTTAGAAGTACTGTAAGATGCAAAACAGTGAGCTAACAGTACACCAAGTATAGAAACATACAGAACATGCAAATATTAGATAAATTTTAAATATTTTAATAAATCAACTTGCATTTTCTTCAGTGATTAATTGGAAAATTGCTATAAAAAGTTTATAATAGTTTTATTCCTCTCTACTTTTTGCTTCTCACTTTTAGCTTGTAATAATAATAATAATAATAATAACAACAATAATAAAAAAATTAAAATAGATAACTATGAAAAAAAAACAACAAAAACAAAACACAAATGGAAGCAAATTTTAGATGCTTTGGTTAATCATGCTTATGACATGAAGTTGAAACTATTTATAATTAACTATTTCATTAAGTCATAATAACAACATTTCATACTTTTAAAGACTTAACATCATAAATTCTGCTTCTGTGGTTTAGCATCTCATAAGTTCTAATTATCACAGTTCAAAATTGTGAGATAAAAAAAAAAAGTCAATAGAGACAAAGTGATTATTACAACATGTCAGTTGACAATTTAAACCTTTTCTCTTATGTCATTTATAACTTTCCCTCTAATTATGAACATCTGTCATCATACTAAAGCACTATTTTTTTTTACTATCATGTGACCAACTATCATCTAAGAGTAAACACAAATTTAGATAATATTTACTTGAATTAAATTAAGTAATCATTCTGTCAATGTTCAGTTAAGGTTTAGTCCTGTTTCTAAATCAATGCAACAGAACCCATGCTACTGAAGGATTAGTAAACAAGTTTGGGATTTTCTTGCACCTGTCCTTTGCTGTGTGGGGGGCTCCTTGAAGGTGGGCTTCTGTCTTGAGCAATGTGATACTGGTGATCATGTTCACTGCTTTGCAGGGAGTACTGGGATGGTGAAAACCTGTTGAGCAGGCTGCTATAAAGCTGCTGGAGCTCAGGTAAAGTCACCTGCATCAGAAGACCTTCCACCAACAGCTCCTCCAACTCAGTACTGAGCTCTGTAACATGACAATCCCAAATGTTCACATCCAGATATTCAGATCCAGTCAGTAAGTGTGTATGTTAGTAGTGTGTAGTTGTCTCACCATTGAGAGGAACACATGGCTGGAGCATGTAGAAAGAGCTGTTGCTCCCCACCAGTGTCTGAGATGATGCTGTTCCAGGAATATGTCTTGCCTGCACCATATAAACAGAACATGAATAGAAAAAAAAAAAAAAAAAAAAAAAAAAAAACGGGCACATTTTAATTGATTTTCCTCTACAAACTAACTTACATTAAAAAATATTAAGCTAACCTTTCCGTTTGGATGCTGTGGAGAGACCATCTGCACTTTGTGTTGCCAGCGCACTGTTCTCTCAATCACATATCGCAGGGCATCGCCCTCGGGAAGCCGAATCCGAATCCGCTGTAAGGAAGCAAGCAAGGGAAGCACCTTATCAAGGGGCGGCTTCTCAGAGCGCTTGCATAGCGGGCATAACCACGGTAACCCTGTCTGGATATCCTTGAACCCTGGCACACAGCCGCTGTGGTAGGCGTCTCGACAGAGTTCACATTGTAGCATAGGGCCTGCTGGGACAGTGTGGCACAAACACACGGTGGGGGCCAAACAGCTGAACGAAGACTGAAACTTTGACTCATTTGAGGTCCTCAACAAAGACAGGCTTTCCAGCTCTTTCTGATGCACCTCACTAAGAGTTGCCATCTGTTTGGAGAGAGAGAGAGAAAAAAAAATTATGTCTGAGCAGATACCCAAAATGTCCATCACAGACATCTTTGAACAGCTAGTACTCAAAGGGGGGAAAAAAGCCCAACAATAAAGGTGGTGTCTGCAAAGTTGTCAGAAATCACCAGTAATTAAAGAGTTTACTATGTCAACAAAATACTAATAATGTCTAGAAAAAATATTTATGCGTAATGTTTAATTATGAAATACATGGGGACTCTTATTTTGAAATGCTTTACTTCTACCAACTGCTCAAATTAGGAAGATAAAGATGCAGCCACCTACAAATTACAATATTAATACATAGGACAATCCTTGTTAATTCATTATCAACAGTAAATCATTCAAACCATTCCCTAAATGCACAGTATATATTTTGAAATGCTTGAACCATGTATGTGCAACAGCTAATGTAATCATTAAATTAGAAGTTTAATCATATTAATTGTATTGCAATTCCTGTTTTTCCATCCCCAGATTTTTAATCTCTTTTACTTAATATCATTTAAAGGGGGCATGAACTGCATGAGTGTTATTTTATAGTGTTCTACAAGGTCGATTTATAAAAGTTAGCCAGTTCATAAAATATTATTCAAAAACATAATTTAGAAGCGGCTATTTTCTATACTTTTTTGACCATCTGTCTGAAAAACAATGTTTTGATAGGAGTGACACTTAAAAGAACACTCCATTTTTTTTTTTTTTGGGAAAAAGGCTCATTCTCCAACTCCCCCAGAGTTAATAGGTTGAATTTTTATTATTCTGGCGTAATAAGTACGTTTGCTGCCATACCATGGCCGCAGCAGGCACAGTGATATCAATCTAGGGACTATTTTCCACAGGGGCTACATGAAATCACTGTGTCCGCGGTACAGCAAACTTCCTTGATTATTACATTAAAATGACAGCATAGTTCCTAGCCATATCAACTTTTTTTTAGTACATGATACAACTACAGAAGAGTCAAGTTTTAAATTGGGAAAAATATTGAAACTCTCTCCATTTTTGAATGTGATGCTACTGGTCTAATTGGATTCAATGATCTATGCTTAGCTATCCTAAAAGTGCTGAATAGATTCAAAAAACGGTAATCCACTCTTCTACTCTTTCCCAATTTTACACAGTGAATGACACAAACGACCCAGTGCCTCACAATTAAAAGCAATGGAACCTAACAGTTTATTTTGTATGCGTGTATGAAAATGTTTGAAAAAAATTTTTGGCTGCTTGGAAAAACCATTATTATTAGTGATAGTCTAAACTGGCTGCAGCACGCTTTGATGTGACCCGGCAAATCCCTAACAGTAAAGTGATGACCCGTTCAATTTCTGACATACTCTGAGCACTTGTGCTACTTTTGACATCAACGAGAAAAGGATTTCTGATGTGATGTGACAACAATAGTTGTGTCAGGTGTGGACAGTTTGGATGCAAACGAAGAAAGGAAATACAAAAAGACCTTTTCCACAACCTGGCAGTGCACAACATCTTGGAAACCCCAGTGCCATCTCTATTGTTCCGTTGCTCAAGTAGTCTTGTGTTTACATCTTTATCATATTTACTCCCCTACTACTACCACATGTGTAAATCAGTCGGCTGAGCTAAAGAGGCAATTAAGTTGAAGCAGGCTTCTGCAGAAGTAGCCTTTCATTGCACTGTAACATCATACCAATTATAAAACTATTTTGGCAGCGTGGTTTCATGAAAAGCTGTTTTTGGAACAACAAGGAAGTTTTGATTTCTGCCTGTATGTTTTTAAAATACATTGACCTGTCATATGTAAAAACAAATAAATAGAAATAAAGGAAAATTTGATGACCCCTTTAAGACAGAAATCCTAAAAATATTTACACATACTTTTGAGTGTTGCATTATCAACTCAAAAATCAGGGACAGCAGCACTAACCAGAACCTGCTTGTATTGTATTTTTTCTAAAACCTAACCAAAATGTGACTTACTGCTGAAACTGTATCTTTGCTTGTAGAAAGCGCCTTTTCCACATCAAAAAGACAGTCTAGTTTTACTTCAACTTTCTTGCAGGGTACTGAGACATCCTTGGCTTTTTTAGACTTTGACTTCTGTGGTCCAGTCTCACACCTAGGACACAAAACCTTAAAAAAAGAGACACAAACAGAACATTTCACTTACCCAAATCACAGTTATTCACATCCTAAAAAAGGTTTGTTGTAAATAAGCATGTACCTCGAGGAGAGAAAGGGATGAGTTCCTCAACAGGAATGTTTTAGCTGCACTCTCTTTCCAGGCCTGTACCTCAGATATTAAGCTTTCCAATCGAGACAGTGGTTCCAACATTACTGGAATACTTCTGGCTCTTGACACAAGTTCAGATAGGGCAGCAAGACCAGGAATTCGGCCTCCAGCCTGAAGTAATAAATGTTCAAATTGGACCAGCACTACTTGCACAGCATTCTTGGTGTCCAATCATAAAATTATGAATAACAGAGAATTAGAGAAACATGTAAATATACCTGAAGAGCATCTGCTTCCATTATCCACTCTCTGGCCCTGCTTACGCAGTCCTTAAGTTGAAGACAGCTGGGGAGGTATGCTGGGATGCTGTCCACTTCTTGTATAGCTGCCTCAAGAGTCTCAATACTATGACAAGGCCTAAAATAAAACCAAAAACAAATGACAGTTTACATTATTTTACAGGTTAAAAAAAAAAAAAGAAAAAGTCAAGATTAAGCAGCTTTCGAAAAACCAAAAACAAACTACAACCATAAAGTTGTTGCTGTTATTTTATATATAAAAATATTTTTTTATTTAGCAAGAATGCATAAGACTGTCAAAAAAAAGTTTCTGTAAAAATCTGTTCTTTGCTATCTACTTATCAAAACATTTTCCACAAAAAATATTAAGTAGCACTATACCAATACCGTCTTTGTGAGATTTAAAAATAAATAAATAATATCTTACTGTCACCAAAACTTTGAACAGTATATTGCCCAGTACATCATCTACACTGTCCATACATTGTTCAGTGTCACAATAGATCGAACCAGTTAATCTGCCAGGAAACAGCTTTAAGTCAAAATGCTAACCTGGCACATTTCTATTCCCCATCAGAACTAGCTTAACCATCCGTGTGTGGGAGAGAGACTGTGTGCGTTTTACAACATGCATGTTGGCAGAGCATGATCTGTACTAACCGTAATCCACTGAAAGAAATAGTAAAAAATACAAATCTGCGAGCAAAGTTTTACCAGAATAGTTTGCCCATTATTTTGTTGGCACAATCAACAAGATCATGTACATTGCCAAACCTAAACCAAAACGAGTTGCTTTCACTTCTCAGATCTTGATTAAGTTTTGCTTTAAAATAAGAGTTTGCATAGTGCTACATAAGCTTGTAAGTGAAAATTCTGCCACCATTTACTCCCCCTTGAGTCATTCTAACACCCGTAAGAAATGAATTTAGTTTCAAAACAAAAGACATAAAAAAAAAAAAAGTCTTGTTTTCTCTGTATGAACTTTTGAAGCATCAAAGTTTTGATGAAGGAAGATCACCCAGAATTGCAGATGCTAAAAGACACTAATCTCTCAGGTTTCATCATTTAAAAAAAAAAATAGTTTTACAAATAAATGAGAAATTATGACAAAATGTTCCTTTTTTAAATGAGCTATTCATTTAAAATTCCATCAACATTCAACTTAATCACAAACCTAACACTGAGCATGTTATGGGCCTTTTCTTCCCAGTGTTCACAGACAGTGAGCAGCTCCTGCAGGCGGGCCATGGTTCTTTCCACACAGGCATGCGGTGTCAGGCCCACTCCTTGATCTATGAGCCTCCTCATGCAGTCTAGACTGAGGTCGGTTGGCTGATCGCTGGCTTCCTGAACGGCCTCCACCCAGCGGGCTTGCTCCAGCCTCTGCCTCAACACCACCAGCTGCGGCAACTCCACATCCAAACCTGCACCTTCATCTAGAAGGCTCTGAAGAGCAGAGGAACTGGGCATGTCCTCTGCTAGAAGATCTGAGCTCTGTTGCTGAAATTGCTCGACACGGTTCAAAAGAGCCTGAGATGGAGGTAGAGACAGAAAATGTCAGCTCAACACATCTGGGAGAATTGCAACAAGCATGTTGTATGGTTCAGTACCTTTAAGAAAGGGGCCTGTCGGATGGTACAGGGCAGGTCATACATCTGATTGACAAATGACCTCAGTTCCTCCACAGAGAGCTGGTTCTGAGACTTTCCTCCGCCAGAACGATATCTATTAGCACACATACAGATTACATCCATTTAAAAATAGTGAACGTGCAAGAACTTTAGACAAATCTTTTCAGAAAAAAGAATAAATATACCTTGTCTGTCTCTTGCCGTTGAGGAGTTGTTGGGCCATTGAAGTACATCTATCTGCATTCTGAATGACTTGACGCAGATGACTTAACAAGTCAGTCTCAGGGTAAGACTTCTTCTCTGCTTCTACTACCAATGAGCGAAGCTCCTCCAAATCTAATAAGAAAGCAGAATTCACCATTTTAGTTCCATTATTATGTAACTGTTACATTTGTACATAGCAATTAAATAATACCTTTCAATTAATTTGAAAACAAACAGATTTGATGGGGGATGTACTGCTACAGCTGACAGTCTTACAAAACCAGCTGAAACAATTCTTAACACTTTTAGAATAAATGAATCATATGAGCTTGAGCCTTATGAGTTTGAACATACATGAGTCAAGTGTACTGGGCTTTAGGGTTCAATAGTTTTGATACTAAGGGATAAAGATAAACACACTGCAATAACAACTCACCACTTTTATTGTCTTGATCCGCTTTCAAAATCTTGTTAACTTTAGATGCCCAGTCTTCATAGGACTCAGCACGAGCCGTCAAAGCCTGAAACAATGGCTTCAATTCGGCAAGTGTATATTTATAGCTGTGCAAGTAAAAGACAAAAGGTTAATTTAAGAAAATCTGCTAAATTAAATTAAATTTTATTTTGAGCTATCACTAAGAGGTTTGTCCTATGTTTTTGCAAACACACACTTGAGCGTGTAGCTTCTAGCAGGGCAAGAGCAGAGGTCGTCAATGTGATGGAGACAGACCAGCTGGTCGGGGCTACAGGGACAGGTGATGGCAGACAGGTAACAGGTGGTCCGGCACTTAGCACACTGCCTTTCCTCATCTGGCAGTAAATCATAGTCAACCTGCTGGGAGTGCCACACACCCTGGAGAACAGCAAAAACACAATGGGATCAATTAGTAACAGATAGACCTTGAATACAAACAAAGTGAACAGAGACAGATCTACACAGGCTTCAAATAAATAAAAAAAAAAAAAAAAAGAATATATAAAATATTACTATTGTAATAATATAGATTATATAGGTAAGATACACATTTTGTGGCTATTCAACAAAATTGGGCTTAAATGGGCTACTATTAAAATAGTCACCCACCAGCTTATAGACTTTCTCACGGAGCATCTTCTCTTCCAGAATCATGGTACACATGTCCTTCTGAACTGCAGAGGCCAATTCTAACTCTAGAGAGTCTGCCTTGGTGGCAATATTACAGGTCATCTCATCATGGGAGAAAACACAGTATCTGTTGAGGGACCGGTAGTGCTCAACACACTGCCGACCAAGTGGCATCTGAAAAGCAAGATGGCATTTAAGTTTTTTATAACTTACAATGCAATATTCATTTTTATCCTACATTTAAGTCACAATCAATCTAAAGACAGATCACTGCATTGTGACGTACACCTGAGTATAACAGAGTAGCAACCCATAGGTGGTTCATTGGATTGGGTATTGCATAAAAGAAATTAATAAATAAATAAAAATTGCATTGACTGAAGAAATAGATTTTAAGAAAAAGGCAAGGTTTGAGCAGACTAAATGACATTAATTATACATTACAAGGTCAAAAATGTTTTTATAAATGATGAATAGTTTAAAATAGGTTTAATAACACATTTACAAAATGAAAAGGGTAAATTTTAATTTTTTAACTAGGGATGGGTGATGTTGCCAAGAAATATTATCACAATAAAATGTTTTATATCAGTCTATAAATAACTATCATGATAAATGGCAGATTTTAAATCTTTTTTTTTTTTATCCTGATTGAAAGTCTGAAATTAAGTAAGAAATTAATTGTGGCTTTAAGCTTCTCTTTATGACTAGAGCATTTAATTTTTATTTATAGTAATTTTTCCTTGAAATAAAGTACGTTAATAGATTTTTTTTTTCTTAGGTTTGTGCATGTTCTAATAGTGACATTGTTTTAAATGATCAACATATCTTCTGCACAGTTTGCAATGCAGGCTGCAGTATTAATCTTTTTTTTTTTAATCAAATGCAGTTACATTTGTAAAAACTGTAACAACCTAATTTTATATGTAATTATTTCTAATAATTTGAATACTAAAATTCTTGATAATTTATGGTGATTTGTAGATTTTTAGTCATTAAATGACCAAGACGCATTAGTGAGTAAACGCACCTTCTCTAGTAAGTTCACACTGCACTACTGCTTCACAGATGAACAGGCCATGTGGCATGGTTCAGATGTTTTGTTCTGCTTTTAGTGCATAATTATGATCAAACTATTGAAACCATTTAAACCAATGTCTTTTTTTATAAAGGAAAATGATATTGCAATAATTATCACAGCCCTAATGTCAACTTTAAATGCCTTTTACCCAGTCTGCAGTGCAGAAGTTGACTGCCTCAGCAAAGTTGAAGCCCTGGTTGAAGCCACTGTGATAGGCCCTCGGAAAGGTAATAACAAACTCTCCAGCACACTGGTTTGTACGGTAAATCTAAAAGGAAGAAAGGAGACAAACTCGCATGAATAAAATGACTCCATCTTATGTTATTAATGGTCTTTGTTTAATCCATAACTTCACTCACTGGTACTCCATGCTCCATGAGAACATTTGGGTTCATGATGGTGACCAGCTGGTGGAGCAGGTCTGGCTGAGACTCAAAGAGCTCAGGGGCCAGGCTCTTCATCACATTCTCCAACTGCTCAGCGGCGTAGCCAGGAGCGCCATACCACGTCTTTGGCTCCCCCCTGCAAATCAAAACAACAAGAGAATGGAAAAACAACAATCTCAGAGCATGAATTGTTTTTTGTCTCAGAAGCTGTTACAATGAAGCACAAACCACTCATTTAATAAGCCAGGAACATCAAGGGCAGGTACACTCACTTGAGCTACCATGTAAAATAGGTTACTTTCAATCTGGAAAGTGCAAGTGGATTACCAGTGCAGATAGTTAATGGAATAGCTCCAATGGTCCTCAATGTGCCAGCAGAAGGAGGAGAAGCACATGCCCACATAAAGCCATGGGAGCTTCATCCCACAGATGTCCGCTGTGACATGAGTCAGCACAGATGCATCCAAAACTGGCATGTTGTTGAGGTTCCAGCCACTGCTCAGATAATCCTGGAAAAAAAAGAAATGTGATTTCATGAACCTGCATTTGTATTCTTGGTTTGTGCTTTTGTACAGATCGCAAGCGCAAATATTACAGGTCATTTTTGTACCTCCTCCTCTGGTGAGACCTTAAATGTGCCGTTCTTAACAGGGAAGCCACTTCCAAAATCCTTCGAAGCAATATCAGCTCCATACTCTACAGTGACATCCTCCTCGATGGTGCTAACCAGCCTCCAAAACTCCTTCTCAACTAACTCTGTGGGAACCATCTGCCAAACAATAAGGAAGATTACTTCATATTTCACATGGTATGCAACCATATAGGTCTCACAAAAGTGCTGTTTAACAGACATACATGAACAGGCATGTTAAAGTAGTCGGATTTGAAAGAGTCAGCCATATCTCCAAAAGTGCGTAGGGTGTAGTCTCTGGAGGCCTGCTCAAAGCCAAATGCCACTGGTGGCTTACCACACTCCTAAAGAGAAAGTAAAAAGACAATGATTACAAACTAAATGCAAACGACTAATAAATGCTAAGCAACATCACATGTATGAACTGTCAGTAAGTAATAGCTGCAGAGAACACAAACAAGAGTATCTGTAATTTAATTATGAAAAAAAAAGCTTCTGAGAAAATGACTGTCACATGATTGTTTAGTGACCTCATGTGAACCTTTGCTTAAATAAATACAAAAGACAAAGAAGTCATTAATTTGGAAAGCAGAGAGTCGGGAGGGGCTCACCTGAGCCAGGCACTTGGGGCATCTCCAGTCCCCTTTGGGGACATCGTGGAGGGGTGGGATCAGACAGAAGGTGTGATAACTGTCGTCACACCCATCACAAAGCAATAGTCTGTCTTCATCACCTCCACCCCCACATACCAAGCATATGTACTGCTCCACCTATGGGGAAAAACAAAACATTGCCATAACTGAAAGTATGCTATGCGTTCTCCTGTGTGAAAATCAAATGGTCCTCCTCTGGCCTTGACCCTCACCTTTGATTTTTCACCTTCAACTTGTTGCTCAATGGGTTCTTCTTTTATCTGCACTGGAATTTGCATTACTGGAATGAAGTTTATAAAGTAAGTAAGTTTGAAATGCCACACTGCATTGTGATTAAAATGTTACCATCCAATAGTTTGGGGCTGGTAAATTCTTTTTACGTTTTTGAGTAGTACAAGGAATTTTATAAACAAAATAAAAATCAAGCCAACACAAAAATTAAGCAGTAAAAAATAAACTTGTATAATTTTAAATTGTTCAATGTTAATACTATGCCATCAAAAAAAACTTTAAAATATAGAAAAAAATATACAAATATAGAAAGAGAAAATATGGATTTGTACCTGGTTCTGGTTTTGCCACATATGAGCCCATTCTCCTCCTCAAGTTGGGTTTATTTTCACACACCTCACCCGGTTCAGATTTAAAACAACGGCCCTATGAAAACAAGCAACATCAGCAAGACATTACTATCTAGTAAACACTATTACCTAATACAGATAGAAAATAAATCAATATCAATATGTATTGCAATATAATTTATTTTAATAAGCGACATTATTTTAAACATATTTCCAATACTTCAATATTCATTACCAGTTTCCCCATTCATTGATTTGTGGCATTTGTTTTATCTATAAAAATAATCAGTCTATTTTTATATCTTGTTTTTTTTTTATGTTTTATGTGATCCAAAGTACAGCAAAAGAGTAGTAAACTCTTAAATTTGTTTTACTATTTAGAGTAACTGCTTTCAAGTTGAATATATTTTAAAATAATTTTTTCTAAAATATATAGTTTTATAGGAATATGTTTCATAGACCTAGCAAATAATTTTTTCTTTGTATGTATTTTGTGGGCATTCTTGGCAGTTTCTATGAGGCTTTCATATCAATATCGTTATGTGGTATTAGGAAATATATCATGATCTAAATTTTGGCCATATCGTCCAGCCCTAAATCTTATTTCTGTATCTGTTCTATACCTTGGTCCGTTTAGCTCTGCGGGCGATAGTACAAGTTTCCGCTGGTTGCACCGACTGACGCTGGGGCAGGTCATGGGGTTTGTACTCCTTGTCTTTGGTGTCATTAGTCAGAGTTGGCTTCTGAGAGTTCTGTTGGAGAAAGATTTAATACTGACAAAAAGCAAGTAACAAGCAAATATATTAATAATAAAAAACCATGCAATGAAAATTTCAAAAACACAACTGCATAGCTGTATTTATAACACCATTATAAGTGTGCACATGTGGCTTTACTCTTATTTAATTAACCAGAGAGCCACATGACAGCAGGGTGGACATTATAAAAGCCAGTAACAGTGAGAGGCAAAGCAGATCACCCATAGCGTATTAACCATGGGGTAAAAGCAGCAGGAGAGTGGGCCTAGAGCTCGGGGCTCATTGAATGAATTCACACCCCTTTATGGGTGGGGGGAAGGGACCTGTGGGTACTGCACTGAAAAACATGTACACCAGAGAAAGCTGTTAACCACTGAACCCACAGGAACACCAAAACACAGACGAACCGCCTACCAGACACTACTTAAAGACTAAAAACAAACTACAAATGACACCCAATAAAACACATAGGAACAACCTCAAGTTTGTTCACTACACTTCAAAGTTGTATGTCCTGAAGACATGTATGCAAACTACTGTGCATGCTACCTAATCTGCACTGAATATATATGGTGGGAAAAAAAACTAGGCCACTTATCAACAATGCTTCATAAACCGGGGCAGTCTTTCTTTTCAGATACAGTTGAGTTCTTTGCCAAAGAAGTGTACACCATAACAAAGAACATTTATCAGGGAAAGGGATGGAAACAAACGATATAAGGCTGAAAAGGGGAAGTTATACAAGTGCTTCAGCAACCTCACCATAAGATTAGTTCCTGCCTGGAACAAATAATATGGGTAGAGAATCCTCTCATAGTGAGCACGAAGGTGAGAGCCAACTGCTTTGCCGGGAGCAAAGCCCATCTTCAGTGCAATCTGGGTCCATCTCCGCTCTTTACAGACCACATCAAAGCCTCCATCCTCTTTGACCAGCTAGACAGGGAGGTCAAAAATTACATGTTTACTCCCATATTTAATTTTCAAAAAGGCCAATGAGAAAGCATTAGGTAATATGCTTTAAATGACACACATGAGATGACATAACCTCCTACCTTGTAAAGCACATACAAGTCCAGAGTTTTGCGCTCAACATGAGGAATTTTCAATGTACAACCCTGCAGTTCCCAGAACTTTGCTATCTGATCCAGGAAGTTGAGCTTCACTCTAGTCTGGGCCTAGAACACAATACAACACAACAATCAAACAAAGTCCTCATTCTTTCAAAACATTCTGGTTTGCAAAGGAGAAAGCATCATGATATTTTTTGTTCAAAATAATTTAACTTGTATTATAATTCACACTAATGTTTTAAATCTTTGGGGTCTAAGATTTTATGCACATATTCAGCAAAGATGCATTATTTAAAACTGACAGTAACACATTTATAACGTTACAGAAGATTTCTAAACGATTTCTGACACTAAAGAAATGTCTGTTAAAAACTTAGTTTTGCCATTATATACATAAATTACACTTTAAAATATTAGGCCCAAATTTCACAGTATTACAGCTTTTACTGTATTTTTCATCAAATAAACGTATATTTATATTTAAACTGAGAATCTAAAAGAGATGGTGGCAACAATGAGGACTTTTCTTTTTTGTTAGTGACCTTTTCAAAAATGACACTAAAAACCCTGTGCAGTGTGGCAGACCAAATAGAGGTCATGCAGGTTGCAGGTTTAGTTTTAATAAGGCCACATAAACATATCTGCAAATACAAAATATCTAACAAGCAGGAAACAAAATAAAAAAGGTCTCACCTCTAACTCGTTGAGTCTCTGAATACGTGGTGTGAAATGTAGCCTGTCCACGTCACAGGCAAATGGTGGCTGCCAACCCTAACATAAAAAAAAAAAAAAAAAGCTTTTATGCTTACCATTTGCCACAAGACAAAGTACTAACAGAACAAACAAAAGTAAATTATTTGTTCTTATATCTATGTAAGCTATGTAAGTGATATATTTAAATCAACATCAAGATGACAAAATACTGTTAAATACTTGTACTAAAAAACAGTCTCATAATTGTCTTAATTTCAAGAGGTCCTGATTTGTTTTCCACTAAATCACTTTTGTTATACGTTATAAAGGTAGGCATTAAATTTCATAGCATACATATTGAAGTTCGTTCATTATGTAGATTGACATAATTCTGGAACCATTAAAATAATATTTGGATACATTTATGTAATGCCACATCAGACATAAAATCTTATTCGCATTACAGCATACTAGGAGTAAAGAAGGCTACAATACATTTCTTTATCTTTCCACCGAGGACGTTTTAGGGTGTTAACAATTGTGAGAAACGAGACAAAAAAAAAAATGCATAGCTAATACAACATCTGTTTAAACGTTTAAAACGCGAGCTAAAAGGATTTCACTTCTCACTTGCGTTATTTACATCACATTTCAGTTTCAATGGCCAAATGCAAATACACAACTCGCACAACATGGAGGACAACGGCGGAGACCAATTACGCCACCTCAAACTTAAGCAATATTTTTACGTTTGTTTCAAGATGAAACTTAAACCCTGAAGCATTTCATAAACGACAGAAATACGTTGACAAATGCAGCGGTTTTGCGTTATTTGCTAACAAAAGTGGTCATTGTTATTCAAAACAGTCTTTCCGTAGCAGCGAATAAATAGAACAAAATGCATCTGATCCAGTTTTGAATGATAAACAGACACTTTAAGGCCATATTCCAACATAAGACAACCAAATAAAATATGTTATATTTAAAGGAAACGCTTCGGCGTTAGATATGAATAGGAAGTTCCTCGGTTAAAAAAAATGGTCGGTTTTCAAAAAGTCCAGATTATTTGCAAAATGTTCCAAACTAAAATGTGAAATAAACTTATATAACACTTGGGAATTCGCTATCGAGGATTGCTCTTGTTTGGGTGGATGCATTCTAGCCAACATTGATTTTGAAAAGACAATAACAATCACTACATTCTGTCCTCCAACATTTACCATCAACGTTTATTAAAATTATTCGCAAAATAACTGCCGTGGTACTCAAAGGAAAGCAAGAGTACGATAAAACTCTTTTGGAAAAAAAAGTAAGTGATGTTATTGTGGTCGCTATTGGAGTAAACCACACGCAAGCATTCACGCATAGCTAGTAGCTGCGCGCACACGCGCACACGCCGTTACGAACGTTCGCAATGGCTGGAGCCGCAATCCGCCATGTTGAAAAAACCTGTCTTCAGAAAAAGTGTTTCGGGATCTGCGATCTGCGAGTAAAAAAGACGACCGAGCGCTGGCGTGCATCTGACAGTTCTGTTATATGTCGAAGAAACTTACCGGGGGCGGTCGGATCTTGCAGATGCCAGTGTTTTCTGCAATTGGACGTATTTTGTTGATGAACCCGAAAGGGTCGGCAAATTCCTCCCAACTGGGCTCAAAGACAGGGCACTCCGGTGGTGGAATAAACTCGTTGGGTCGTGAATGGGTCATTCTGGGGAACTTGATCCAAATGATGACATGTAGAAACTGCAGTAAACTGTTTGAAGTTGAAGTAAATGTTTTAATTAGTCTCGAAAAGATGCCATATTAAAGAATGATTACACCTGAACTCCGACAATTAACATCCTCATCCACTTTGGGAAACGTACACAGAGACGGAGTGCCGACGTTATAGTGCTTAGTAGTCTTCCGCTTTCAAAAGTAGAGACGCTGGATTTCCTTTCTCCATCCGACTTTCTCACCAATGTTGATTTTTAAAAGTTTTTTTTAAATAATGTAAAATGCACGCTTTAATTTTCCAGAAGATGTGGCAAACGGAAAAACGTATCATTTAATATCACAACAGCACTTATGTAACGATCAATACTAACAAAGCTTTTGGTTTTGTAATGGTCAGCAATGATGAGCATGATACAATAAAACATCGAATATATGTTACTTCAATTAACTGTATTATAGCAAAAACAATATACAATTAAATCCAACTCTTACACACGGAGCTGTTTATAAAAGTCCCCCAAATTTTTATTTTCAAGCGTGCTTTTTTCTTAGGTCTATCTTCTCGCGAAGGCGTAAGCATTTTAAGTAACAAACAGTACTTTCATAAAATCTGTGGTCAAAAACAAAGCTTTCATATAAGGCAAACCCCCCAAAACTTTCGTACATCGGTACGTTTTAACGTCTCCACTAAAGTGTTTTAAAAATGCAGAAGTAGGCTGCCATTGAGAAGTGACTTGCGCGGAACGATACACCACAGCTTCATTGTAACCGGAATTACTTCTTTAAATGGACTCTTTCAAGTTACCCACTCGGAAGTAACAGATGTTGTCCAGGGACGATGAATTTAGCCACTCTCCACCCGATTGACATTTAAATTCACGATTAACCTCTGGAGTGGAGTGACATCGTGCAGACAACACATCAAAACCATTTGAATATATGTAATCCGTGGGCATTTGCAGCGTCACATGACCCGATTTCGGAATGCGGGATCCTTCAGCGGAAAATGAAATACTGTGCCAAGACAGAAATTATCTCACCGTACTGACGTTGCGCTTGGCTTCTGTCTTTACATATCTTTGTGCAGAAGGTCCATCAACATCCACCGTAGTATTCCATGCGAGCAATATCTATGAGCACGTACCACACGTCAACTCGGAAGCTGTCGCCCCCTATAAGACAGGACAGATATCCCCCGGCTCCCTGATCCGCCTATCGCAGGAAACAGCCACAGCTCTATTCCTCCGAGGCAGACTGAGGTGTGGCAGCAGTAGCCTGACCTGTTACCGACGATATCAAGGATTTTGTGTTTTTATTTCATTAATACATCTCCATTGCTAATTTGACTTCAGTATTTCATGGTTTATTTTCTTTAAAGCATAAATGTTTAAACACTCTGTTCACAACAGCACTTCCAGTCAGCCTGTTTAGATATATGCGAAATAATTATCTAAAACATATATATATTTTTTCAAATACGTTATGATAATATGACAAATAGAGTTAGTATGATGTATGAAAAATAGCAACCTCTCAATATTTGTTGTATATTGAATCAATATTATGTATGGGTGTACAATATTTATCTATCTATCTATATACATATACATATGTCTATATAGTTCAAATACAAATACAGAATAAAAAAATTATGTGCATGTACGTGTATATACACAGTCAAACCAAATACTATTTGAACACCAGATATATATTTATTTACTAGTAGGTGCAGGACACTATATCTTATTTATGTGATTTAAGTGAGGATGGCAAAATAAACTGACATATCCAAAAATTAATCGTACAGTGGGCTACCAGTAAAATAGCTACGTATTTGGGAACAAACATTATTCAGACACTTTGGCCTGACCATGTTTTGGTCAAATGTTTTTTCTTTAATTTCTAAAGTAATCTTTTACACTACAGATTTAACAAAACAAACCATTGCTTGGTAGCTGGTCGACCTAAATTGTCATTGTGTGTGTATTTAAAATTAGTAGCTATTCAACCTGATTAATTTCATACCTTTCTATCAAAGTTATCTGACATTTTGTTCAGTGTGTGAATTTGTTCAGTTTAACTGTGAGACAGATTTTATTACCATTTTCTAAACTATAGAGAATAAACTGACCATTTGAGAAATGTTGATAGTGTCCGAATAAATTTTGGCTTGACTGTATATACACAAATAATTATGTGCTTTTTAAGAGACAATTTTCTAAAAAAAAAAAAACAATTACAAAAAAAAGAACAATTTAGAGTTTTATTTAGGTTCAATTAGTATTGTTTGCTGAAATGGTGAAATGATCAAGGATGAATGTTATTTGACAAGCACCATCCTTCTAAATCTTTTTATACACAAAAATGACTTGTTACATATGGAGAGACAAGAAGAATGTAAAGTACTTGTGTTAAGGAATGTTTAAAATGATCATCTCCCTTTTTTTTGGCAGACTGATGATAGGCAGGTGCAGTAGTACAAGTAAGCATACAGTTTGGTGAGAATGAAAACACCACAATAAAAAACAATATACAAAAACCAACCACATTTATCTGAACTTTGCCAAAAGAACAAAATATGAAAGCCATTTGTGTTATGTAGTCAAAATAATCGCAGAATTTTCCAAACAGTGACTTCAGCACATGCTCTATTCGTGGTTCACCCTGTCCAATGCCACATAGAAGCTCTTCTTGTCATCCAGGCAATGCCAACCAATGGGTCCGATCTCACAATCAGCACAAATAAGGTACTTCACTTTGCCTACATCTTTTGTAAAGCCAACATTCTCAAATGTGTACATGTCATCAACCAGCCAGTGAGATGTCAATGTGTCTCCATCCAACGTCCCGTCTGACTGACCAATTGAGGTTTTCTTTCTCATTGCAGGCAGAAACAGCTGGGAAAAGGGAAAGGGAGTTGTGTGGACAACAGAGGACACAACAGTCTTAAAATAACATTCTCATCATAATTATATATGTAATATAAATTGTTTCAATTACAAGGCAGTCTAACAAACAGACTATAATCCTGCTAATTATTTACTTAGTGTATATTATATTTAATTATATGCGTGATGTAACACATGAACCAGAACTATATTTAACATGTTTCACCTCCTTTTCTGCAAACTGTGCCATGCCTGGGCAGAGCACTTTGGAGCCACATCTCTGGCACAACACTGCTTTCACATTTTTACCATCTTCTGACACGAGAGAGGGGTCTACAGATCCCTCGGGAGAGGAAGTCTGTTTGCTGTCATCCATGTTAGTATGCAACTTCGTTCAAGCTAAAAACAAAACACACGGTCAATTAGATTGTAACATATATTACTTGATGAAGCTCGGTCTGTCAATACATTTAATATGGTATTGATGTAAAAAGCTAACTGGCTAAACAAGTAAGGAAGAATACTCACCTCCGAGTCAGATCATGAGGAAAACTGATCCGGTATAAGATAGATCTATTACCCAAATATAGCTTTAGAAATGTAGAATATAAATATGTTAATTTGGGTATAAACACAATAATTGTCACTAGTTGGAAAATACTAGCGGACTACTGGCGGCTACTGCTAATTTTTGCACAACCGTTAAAACCAACCGGTTGAAAACAAGAGACGAATTCTAAGTTCCGCTTAGAATAACACAAGACTCCATTTTCATGCGCTGTAGTCGTCGTGTTCGCGTGATGGAAACATCGAAGTCCAGAGAATATATCACACATAGATTATTAAGTATATTCTATTATTTACCAAGATTTAATTAGCAAAAAAAAAAATGTCTCTATTCGGTATTCGAGTGTTTTAAATCAAATCTATGATAAAAAAAACTTTCAGGGATTAAATTGTGAATATATCTCCATTGTTGCGTGAACAATTAATCTCCGTCTTTTAAATCCACCAAATAAAACAAACACAATGTATGATCCATAAATATTTATTTAAACATTCACATTTCAGTTAAATGTAAATGACTTACCACCTCTACACATTACACATGAATATATGGATAGTTAATCTCTGTGGTAAAGCCACACAGTTAGCTTATGTAGTTAAAAAGGATCAAACACTACTTTTTTACAAACAGCAGTTTGAGAAAGTTCATCAATAAAGGTCAAACATTTTAATTTGTTATTGTTGTTTTTAATTATGTGATTGGATTGCTTGCTTGAGTAAATTAACTACGCTTTAAACTAATGAAATTTACTACACTGTAGTTTTGGCCCATCTATTTTAAACCTATTTCCAGTGGCCTAAGGCACAGGAATATTTTTATACTTTACAGGAAAGTTTATACTTTACAGACTGCACAGATGTATCCATGCAGATGCTTTAATAACAATGATATTTGATATCTGTGCAGTAAGGTGCAACAGTTGACCTGTATATGTGTTTATTTGACCTAGAAGTAAAGTTTAAAAATTGTGAATGTTCAAAGCAGGTAGACTTTACCAAAACCCCTCAAACCCTTATTTGCCCTTTGTGCAGTTTACAGTCAAACACATTGCTCTATTCATTAAAGTTTGGGCAATATTTTGGGTGTGAATCAAATGAATTCATGAATTGTTTGTTTACAATAAGCAAAATGTAGATGCATTATATTATGAGGGGGCAACTCTACAGCTAAATGAAAGTGCTTTTCACTACAAAAGAAACAAGTTCAAACCCCAATAGATTGTGCTCAAATGAAAGTTTGATGATAACAAGGGTCATCATGTTCCAGCTATTGGATACTTGTACAGCCTACGGTGCCCTTAACCACAAATACTTTCATCAAATGAAAAGTCATGGACTCTTTGTAACAGGGAAAAAATAATAAGTCAAAACAATCGGGAAAAAACGCAAAGGGAAATAAAAACAAATCAAGGAATGCGTAGAAATGTGTGCACTAAAAATCCTAAATGAAAAGTGAAGTGTTTGTAGAGCTCTCAGAGGAGAGTGTCATCAGTGCAGCCTCCCTCAAGGCCATAACGGAACTCCTGCAGGTTGGACACACCATAAAAATGAATGAAGGCTGCTGCCACCACCAACACATGGAATATCTGATGTGAGTGAAACTAAGAAGAGAGCAAATGCAAGTGATTAAAACATGTGCAAATCATATTTCAGAACAAAATTAAGGAACTTGTTTCTTTGCCTTGACAAAACAAACACATCATCTTACCCAAATATCGCATTTGCCCGGGAAATAGCGTTCTGGGATTCGCGCAGCATAAAGCCCAGCACCTGTGATGTACATGGCACCCATTAAATAGAACCAGCCCATCTGTCCAACAGTAGTGGCCTTGACGAAACCCTCCTCAATGGTAAAATGCATGGTGGGGACGATCCCGCTCAGTCCAAGACCCATGAAAACTCCTAAAGTTCAATAAAAATATACTTTTAATTAAATACACTGTTATTGCTTTTTTTTTATTTGCTCTTTTTTCTTTATTTACAATTTAGGTTTGTAGTAATTTAAAATTTTAGCAAAAAGGTTTATACATTTTTTCTTAAATTAAATTAAAACATATATATATATATATATATATATATATATATATATATATATATATATATATATATATATATATATATATATATATCTTTATTTAAACTGTATATTTTTGTTATATATTTTCACTTTTTTTTTATTTCATTCAAATGAAAATATAATTTTCTGGTTTTAGTTTTCAAATTATCTTATTAATAATTTCTAAACCCAGCCTTTCTTTTTTCCTTTTATTAAAATACAGAAAACATAACTGAAATTTCCATTTTATAACTACAGCCAAATAAAGTTATGAAAGATTTTAGACCAATGAGATTTTATTGTGGATAGGGCTGCCCGGTACACTGTAGGAAAAAAAACCAAGTGACAAACTTGCATGTATCTTGATTGACTTAATGTCTAGACAAATAAACAAATGGATGTGATTTCTTTTATTTCATTGATTCGATTTTCATTGCGTCACTTCAGAATAATTTTTTAGCAAAGAATCACAACTGCCACCATTAGGGCAAATAAGTGACTGCCCACCTGCTCTGGTGGGTCTGTGGCGGGGAGTGGAGAAGCGGTCCCACTGGGCAACGATAATAGCTGCAATGCCCAACACACAGACGATTGTGAGGTAGATGAGACGCGGCTGAGGAGAGCAGTAGAAGGAGTAGTAAAGCCAGGGTACAAAAGAGCCCATGATCAGCAAAGCAATGCCAGAGTAGTCTAGTCTGAAAGAGAGAGAGAGAGAAAACATGAGAAACAGAGATTAAGTCACTTAAAATCACTTTTAATAACAACACAATCAACTTACTTGGAGAAAGTGCGAGAGACTTTCTCAGAATGGCAGTAGACAGTGTGAAAAAGCCAGGAGAAGCTGAGGCACAGCACTGCACCCAAGAAGAACATCCCGAACACCACCTTCTCCTGCAACGGGGCCATGAAGTACATATTGGGCCTTAGCATGGTAAGTGTGCCCAGGCACAAGAATAAGATTAACCCTGTGGGGAGAAAAAAAGTAATGGGTCAATGTAATGCTAATTTTTACATTTCTTAACTATTAATACCATTTAGTATCAATATTTTAATAGTATAATAATAGTAATATAATTATATTAATTCAAGTTAGTAATATTTAATCATTTAATATTCATAATTTATGGAATGAATGGATGGATGGACAATTTTTAATAGTTTAGTTTTAGGCAACAATAAAAACACTACTTTGCATATGTTTTTTTGATAGATTATTATTCTTTATCATGGATGCTTTGTTTACAACCCTATTATATATTGATGTTATATTGTATAATTATTTTAATCTCAAATGGCAAAATTATTTTTCATTTGCTAATATAAAATAGCTATTATATTTCCACATAAGTAAAAGGTTTATCCTGATCCCACATGCTCTCAAAATTAGAGCAGTGTTTGTTCTTGTAATTGATCTGCTGCATACTTCATGAACTAAATATATGCATGAGGTGCACAATAGCCACTATTCTCTGCGAGGGCTCGACACCGTAACCCTAATCTTACCCAACAAATGAGTCCATATATTCCCGGTCTCTGTGTGGATCCTGAAAATGCTCCCAAAGCAGGCACGGAACGAGGGCATGGGAGGGCGATGACCGTGCAGGAGGTAGTCATTGTCTTTGAGCCACTCTGGCAGGACGTGAAAGGGAATGACCCTCCAGCGGCCCTCCCAGACCTACAGAACAGAGATCCAGCATGAATTTCATGTCATTTCAAGTTTTAAAATGGTTATGCACGACCACACCTTGTGCACGAACTCCTCCATCTTTTCCATTGCATGGTGAGCCTGCAGTGGTAGTGTCAGAACTTCTCCAACTTCTTCATCCTCCTCTTCATCATCAGCGAGAACGTTTGCTCCCTGTGGGCACAATCAGAACTCAAAAAGGAGTCTGCAACGCGCCTGGCACTGAATATGAAAGACTCTGTAATGCATTCTGATTAATAATTACGTGGCTTGCCTCTGACTGGACTCCTTTGGCTCCTATGGGGCCGTTCTCCTCCAGCAGGGGACCCAGCTCCATCAGCTCCACGTCAGCTGGAACGTGGCATTCCTCTGTGACCTGGCAGTCTGCATGACTGGCAGACCTGATTTGGCCTGACATCAGTAGACTGCCCTGTGACCCGTCTCAGACCTCTGAAGCCTCCACTTCAGTTCACTGAGGGCCAAAAGTAATACATTCAATCAAAACAAAACTTCACAGTCAAAGTCAAGTCATGACAACATCAGTGACCCGTAACAACAACAGAAGAGACTGCTTACCTCTGACAGGAGCTTTGAACACTGGCAGGTCTAAACCTGCCTCCTGATGTTTGCCTCGATATGAAATTGCATTCAGTCTTGAGGAAAAAGAAGAAGAAAAAACAACAACAACTAGGCATTATCTCTGCTTACACTGCTACAAAAGTTCACACTGACTGCATTTTCAAATCCGAAAAAGCCGTTTACTGCGACAGCTTATTTGGTTTTTCAAATTGTTCTTGTTTGCTACCCTGTACTGACTGAATTTCATCCTTCACTATAAAGCTAAAAAGTATAACCTTGAAGTTTCCGTAGTAAAAATCTAATTTGTTTTATCCATAGAGGAATTGAGTTTTAAACAATAACTTTTAAACCTTTAAACATAAACCTACTGTGAGCTACAAGGTTGCTAATTGATGGGATATGCTTTTGTTGAAGTCATTATTTCACATTATTTTTTTTTTTTTTTTTTTTTTTTAAATAATCATGTTAACAGAGGAATTCCTTGTAAAAAAAACAAAACAAAACAACAACAAGAAGATTTTGTAAAAATATGGCAAGCAATCAGAAAGTTGCAACAATCAAATTGTGTAAAAACACGAATAATATAATTGAATTATCTTTGTATGCTCTCAAACGGCTAAAAATGTGAATAAGCGTATTTTACAAAAAATATAGATGTATAAAAAAAGTACAGTTTGCTATACTGTAACTCTTAAAGATTTTTGTAAAACCCTAATTGAATAAAAGTCGTGCAAATGTAAATGACAGATGACAATGTATTTGTAAATGAGGTAAGAACGTTCTGGGTACACTTAATTGTTTATTTTACAATGGTTGTCTTTTTTTCGACAGCTTTACAAAAAATAATGTTGACAAAATGCAGCTGACAGACCTCAAAAAAACCTACCACAGACAAAACAAATGTATGTATACAGCATAACAAGACGAATGAGTTGAGTGATTAACTCACAGCTGTCAGCTAACGTTAATCTTATTTTGTGAGCGGAGTTAAAAGATCCGAGTCACTGGGATGATTTAAAATCCTCATCACTAATTCGAATCGAACTTTCGAACGCACATAACGTTCTAAATTCACCGTCTAGGTAGACAGCTCAGTAGATTTCGAAGTATATCCGTCATAACTAGCATTGATCTCTGTATGGAGTGGCATCATACAGCTCACACCTATGACTAACGGTAATTAGCCTGCTGGCTAACAACGGGCTTTAAATTTTAGGAGAGGAGCAGCCAAAACACCGGTACACGTCATGACCAACACTTACGTGACACATAACATAGCAGCAATAATTAAACAACAACTACATAATTCACAACGTTTTCTCTAACAACGATTAATTAATTCGTACCACATCGAGTCCTTTAAAGACCCAAAGGGGCTGCAATTAGAGCAGGTTAGCATTGAGACACAGAAACCGCTACGCACCGCTAAACAACTGTATCCGGATGCATTTACAACAACATATGTCCCAAAATATGCATTTACGTTTAGATAATAATGCGTTTTTATCTCGCAGACGGTTACCTGATGTCCGGATCTGCTGTTAAAGAAATAGGATCTCTTCCGGATGGCCACCAAAGAGCAGCAGGATGCAGAAATAAAGAGTTGAAAGCTGCTGTATGTCAGACGGCGAGTTCAAACTGGCTCGCTGTTGTCTTTGAATTAACGTCGCGATGGCGCCGCCTGCTGGAGAAAGGCGGCGCTAGATTTGGTAAAGCCCCCACAGCGCTCTTTAGGGGCACTAACCCATTTATTTGATGGTTCTCGTGAAGGTTTTCCAAATTTAGAACAGTAATCTCTAGCAGGTGATTTATTTTATTGTAAAAGACCAGACAGTGGCGGTTGAACATCCATCTGAAGGCTGCTCAGAAAAGCCTGAAGCGCTTTACCATACCGCTGCGTGTTTGTTTGTGTAATGGTCACATTTATCTAGCACGTGCTGGCAAGCTTTAGGAAGATAAAATCCTACTATCAGTCTTTCAAGATGGAGTATTTTGTGCTAAACCAGCTGGCCTTTGCTTACAATCTCCTATAATCCCCAATCCTCATCCTAGTCAGTCTTTATAATCTCAGCGAATGCAAATGTGAGCATCATGTTATGACCAACATGTATTGCTGGGGCGAAAATAATTAAAAACAAGATGCCAGTGAAAACAATTTAATAAGCACTTCTTTGTTGCCTTTCTTTTAGTTCACTTCATATGAAACAAATGCATTGCTTTTCAAATTCAAAATTGTTAGCATAACATATAAACATATGTGGAGTGCAGCATGCATACAAAAATACTCAAGTGAAAGCAAATGCATCTCATAACGTGCATATATACATCAAACATGAACGCAAGTCACGTCTCACAGGCACATGAATTACAATATTCAGCATTAAGATCAGCAAGCAGGTGTTGTAACACACTGGTGCCTTTTTAAGTGCATTAAATTGGGAATTTTTTGTAGTAGTATCAGCATCTTATTGTCAGCATTTAGGCACATCAAGCCAAAAATTGTCAATATAAAGCCTGAGGATACAGTAGGCGGTCTCTGTATCGTATTTTAGAATTATAGGCTTATAAAATGAAGAACCAATTACTTCTGGACAGACTAGCACTTAAGCATTTAACATTATCTACTTTCCATAAAATGGATATTTGCTGTATATATGATTAGATTTGCCATATTTGCTTAAATATGATTGTGCGCAACATAGCATCTTTGGAGTAATTTGTGTCTGGGCCTTGAGCATTGAGAACAGTCTAATAGACAAAGCGTTGGCTCTGCCGGTAGCCCAGTTTGTCCAGGTTGGGATTACAGGCAAACTGGATCATGGGAGGTGGACCACACATGAGGACCATAGAGTCATCACTGGGTGGAGGCAGGTGCTCCTGAATCATCTCAGCACTGATGAAGCCCTGACTGTACTCCCAGTCTGCAAAAACAGTAAATGCACGTAAGTGTCAAAGAAAACCATATTTGATCTAAATAAAAATTATATAAATATATATATATATATATATATATATATATATATATATATATATATATATATATATATATATATATATATATATATATATTTCATTTAAAAGGTGAAATTAATGAGTTAATTTTATTTCAACAGAAAGTCGTAACAAATATATTTTTGACTTTATGCACTAAATGAAACATCAAAATTTATTTTAATTCAGAAATTATAACAAAAAAATTCATTGACCAACATATACTAATATTTAAAATGGGATTATACATACTTTTTGAACACTTTTACTCAGAATGGATGCATTAAATTGCTTCTTATGTCAAAAAATCCAGAAAAAAAATGTTTCTTAAACAGCTAATCACCATAATTAGGATGATTTCTGAAGGATCATGTAACACTGAAAAACTGAGGTAATGGCTGCAGAAAATTCAACATCTCATTGATGAATTACATTTTAAAGTATAAATCTAAAACAGTTATTTAAAGCTGTGTCACAATATCAGTTTTTACTGTATATATGATCGAATAAATGCAGCCTTGGTGAGCATACAAGATTGTCAGAAACACAAGCTTTACCATCTTTTAGGTTAGACAGAAGTCATATACCTGCAGGAGCTCTGTCCACTGTGAACCAGAGCTTGAAGCGATCCGGATGCCTCGCCTGAATCTCCTCCAGTTCATCCTTCAGCAGAATGTCTTTCTCAGTCTGGAAGACAGACGAAAGGTAAACAGACTCATTTAATAATTGCTAAGCAGTTTAATCTAATACGTAATGAGCAAAACAAAAAGGGAAGGTACATACACCCACACATAAAAAATCTAGCATTTAATACATTTGCAACAAGCCCTTTTCTAATGGAACACCAACCTGGTTGGCAAACAGCAGGCTGCATGTCGTCGTGTCGCTTGGGTTTTTCACGACGTCGCGAATCAGCTGCAACATTGGCGTAATGCCTGCGAAGGGAGGAGGACAAATGATTTAAGTGGTTATACAGCTTCACTGTGACTAGGAACGGCGAGAAAGATGCTCTACCTGTTCCTCCAGCTATAAGACCCAACGTCCTTGCAGTCTTAGTCTCAGCAGGGGCCTTCTTATCGGCCTGTATAGCAAAGCGACCTGTTGGGAGGAGATGTAATTGTAAGGTGTGACCACTGTGTAAATACATCCATCTAAATTCAACTCAAATATTGATAGTAAACATGCTAAATCAAACCTTGTCCCTTGTACTCCAGCAAACCTCCCGGTCCTCTGAAGTCTATCACATCTCCGATCCTCAAACTCTCCAAGTACTGGGACATCTTTCCCCCTTCTGGGAACTTTGGGTGCACATTCTTAAAATAAATCTGCAGAAAGAAACATGTCCGCTCTGATACTGCCAATTAAACCCTCAGGAGCTTTTACAAGAAATATAGAGGATCTGAACCTTCACAACGAGGTCGACGAATCCTTTGTCATCGTCGCTGGACACTGGTGTGTAGGGACGCACAATTAAATTGCCATCAATCCTGGCAGAGAGATAAACATGCTTGCCTTGAGAAAGAAAGACAGGGAGAAAGAGCACTTTATTGTTAATAAAAGTGATACACACCCCAGTCTGTACATCAAGTACACGTGACTGATATTTTCATAATTATGGTTATTATGCTCACAGAGACTATGTAATAAAAATACAGTAAAAACAGCAATATTGTGAAATATGTTTCATGTTTATACTATACTTATACTTATATCTTTTGTGTGATGATACAGATTGAAAAATGATAACAAGGTGAAGATATTATTATTTTAAGGTGAAGGCAAAGGTGAATTTTCAGTGTCACATTATTATTTTAATATGCTGATTTGTTGCTGAAGAAGCATTTCATATTACTAACTGAATATGAAATGCTTGGTATTTTTGTGGAAACCAAGATAATGTTTTTTAGCATTTATGAAATAGAAATCCATTGTAATATTAGAAATTTTGTTATTTGATACATTTAAAATTTTCTTTAATTAAAAAAACGTACTGATCTATAACTTTTAGTGCCAATACAGCTTTGTATATACTTTGTATAGCATAAAAAGTAAAAGTTCATACTTCATTCATCCTTGTACCACAATTTATTATACTTTTTTTTTATTGAAAACCGACACTGCAGTACAACTGAAGCCATGAGAATGCTTTATGTACGCAAAGAAAACATACATTTCCTTTGCGGAAAAAAAATATTCTCACAGCTTCCTAAAATTAAGTTTGAACCACTGTCACATGGACTATTTTTATGTCCTTGCATTGTCATCTATGCAGAGTAAGAAAGCTCTCGGATTTCATCAAAAATATCTTAATACGTGTTTCAAAGATTAGCAAAGGTCTTACAAAAAGGTTTGAAACAACATGAAGGTAAATAAGCAAAGACTGAGATTTTTTCTTGAGTAAACTATCCCTTTAAACAGTTGTTTTGGACAAGCATGCAATCCTTCCGCATTTTCACTACAAATCTGATGTCCGCTAATGCCGTGTGATTAGTCTCAGGCAAATGTGCGTGTTTAAACAAGCTGCTTTTTAAACCCTAAGCTCATTTATCATTTAGCACACAGTTCTTATCCAAAGCAGTCTACACGATAGGACAGGTGTGGGATTTCAGCACGCTTCAGACCAAGCCCTGCAACCATTGTATTAGCACTAGAGAAACGTCGACCCACCACCCAGTCCTCAAACACTACTCACCTACAGGTAAACCCAAAACATGCTCTGGGCTGGGCAGGGCGAACCGAAACCTGCGGGTGTCGTGGCTTATGATCTGCAGGGAAGAAGAAAAATGCCTTATTTTGTCAGTATCTTGTCATTAATACAAATATGAACTCTAGCACATAGAAAAAAATAGACTGGGCAAATACCTCTTTGTCTACTAGTCTCAATTTGTATTTTTCAGAGGGATCAATCAGGGTAATCTGTGGTTTCCTTTTCCTGTTAAAGTAATAATAACCCAGCAGACCTGCTGTTGAGACCAGCACGACTCCGACAGTGACTGCAACTGTGGTGGACTGAAATACAGATTAGTGCACCTGAACACGCTTTAAGAGACACTTTTAAAACACGGAACTGAAAATGATCTATTATAAATAAATGCTAAACGTGCATTCGCTGATTTGCAATATGACAAGAGAAATGTGACTCGGTGGATCATCTGTAACTGTTATTTTCCGGAATAAACTGACGTTTCTGCTTTGGTATCCCATTTCAAGAACTGTCTGCTGATCTAGTTTTCTACAAGACAAAACTGTCATTTTAATACAAACGACCGAATAGCTCGTCTTTAAGTTATTGTCAATGACATGACTAGTCAATAGTTTGTGCTGATAAACTGATAAGCAATGCTATGTTAAGCAATCTTGGTGGCATGCCAAAGCAGTATTTTCACTAAGTAATAGTTAACTGCTTCAATCAAAGTTTATTGTAGTTCTTTACAGTTTTATGACTTACCATCGCGTAACTCATGACGGCTGATGTGCGTCTACAAGGAGATTCGGTCAGGACGAATCTTCAGACTAAACATTAGACGACACACCCATGAACATGCAGACTGAGGGCTCTGTGTTGGAGGCAAATAACGCTGCGCAGTTATTACGCATAATAGAACGATTCGAACAACGCATTCCGTTTGGGGTAATCCCATCCGCATTGCAACACTATCTAATGTCTGTGGTCGGCGGAAACCCACAAAACTGGATAAAAGTCCTTGAATTTCCATGACAAGAAATGCGATCATTTAACAAATTAAAACCAAACAAACGAAATTCTAATTTCTAACATTTAATCAACTTAAAAGTCTATGTTTAAAATGAAAGTGCAATTTTTTTTTACTTATAAACGTAATTTATGAAGACCTAATTACAGATAACTCGTTTTTATCAATTCATGTTTTTTGTTTTTTTTTATTATGCAGTCCAATTTATCTCAAACTGAAGTTATTTTGACTAGGTTTGACTAACTAGTACAATAAAAAATTTAATGTTTTTGCAAATAAACAAAAACCCCAGTATATTTTATAATGCAAAAAATGTGGAAGCAATTAAATGCCCAGAAAATATTTTATTTTTAAAAAAATACAAATATAATTCACAAATCCAAAAAAGGTACAATTCAATTTCCTGAACAATTAATACATATTAAGTATTATTTTAAAATACCTGGGTTCTTTAAACAGCAGATCATTGCATACACTGGTTTCCCCTTATAGTTTCCTATTTCATTCATGCTCAGGCTATTATCTTTTTGACATAATTGCGGACATTGAAGTGAAGCTGGTTCGATGTGGCTGCGAAAACTTCCATTGCCAGTGTCTTTGTTTCTTCTGATCCATTCCAAAGGGCCCGATAAACTGGTAATGTGTACTTCTGTTTCCCCTGAAAGCCAAACATGAAAATTTTTGAAAGAAGTTAAACTGATATGTATTCATACAAGCGATCTAATTATTCATCCAAAGGGCTGAACTAATTATAAATAAATATTTATTCTGACCTGGCCTGTGAGGAAATCGCGAATATGCTGGAATCCTGCTTGATGCTGATTCTTTGCAACAATCTGAGCCCATCGCAATTTCAGCTCGGCATTGTTGGACTCAGTAATATGCGAGTAGCACTCCTCCAGCTTGTTTATGTGACCTGTTAATATAGGGATAATAAATGGGGATATGTATTTTACAATCTACTTAAACCATAAAAACAAACCATAATCACAAGGAGTTATTTGCACCATCTGGAAGTGGAGACTTCTCAAGGATCTTGTCCAAGAAGTAGACTGTTTGGTACGTCTTCCACGGTTTTATATCAGTTTTGCAGATAGATTCCAAGTCTGGGTTGTGATTAACCCACATTTCAGCTAACAGCTCTGCTGGCTTCATCAGCTCCTGACCAGCAGACAGGTCAGGAACATATGGAGGCCAACCAGGGACATTGAGCCAGCTGTCAAAATCCAGACCTAACAAAGAAAGAAGAAACAAAGCTGATGGCAAAAGAGTACCCACAAAACAGTATGGACATAGACTAGCTTTTGTGACTTCACAAAAAAATGCTTATAATGGTTTTCCACACCCTCAATTTTGTGGACATTCTTCTCTTTCAGGTCTGGGAAATACTCCAGGTAAAACTCCAACGCATCTTCTGCCAACACACTTCTGAACTTGTACTTGTCCACATAAGCCTTAAAGAGATGCAAGTGAATGGTGGTTTTATCGTACTTGTTTACACATCTTCATTTATTCTGTCATTCAGATGTTTTGGGTAGGTAATTTTTTTTAAAGGAATTCATTATTATTCAGCTAAGATGCATTAAAAAAAACAAAAACTTGAAATTGTTACGAAATAATCCATTTAAAAAAATAATCTCAATTTGCACAAAAATGTTTTTGAAGCAAGGCTATTATTGTTAACTAAAACATTTTTGTTATTAAAAGAAAGCTGCAATAAAATAAAGTTGACAGGAAAATAAACTGGAAATAAATACAAATTTAAATTGTAATGTTTAAAAGAAGAATAATAAAAATAACAAAATGACTAAATATTTAAATAAAAACCGAGCATTTAAAAATAAAAGCTAATTCTAAATAATAATAAAAACTATAACAGCACAATTCTAAAGTGACACTGAACAGAGGACTAGAGTAATGGCTTCTGTAAATTCAGCCTCGCCATTAGAGGATAAATTTCATTTAAAAAAATATATTATTAATATGCTACAATTTTACTACATTATTGCAATTCCAACTGTAATACTATTCCTGTCCTATTCCTGTTTTTACCGTATTGTGGTCAAACAAATGCTGCCTTAGAGGGGTTTTAATATACATTAATGAATGTTTTCACAGTTTCTGTAAACTCTTTGTTCAAGTAACCTTGAGGAATGCATCGAAGCGGGACTGATCTCCTGCGAGGTGGGCTAGGTAGGAAACAAAGCAGAAACCTTTCTCATAGGGCGTTTCATTGTAGGTATCATCAGGATCAACACCTGCAAAGAAAAGATATAGAGGCTGTTACAGCCAATTCTGCATCTTTCTTCTGCCTACATTGTCGAATTAAAAATGGCGGCCTACCTGGTTCTATCTTAACCCGTAGTTTATTGAGAGGATGGTCCTCTCCGGTGTTGTCCATGTGCTGATGAAGAAGAGCTTTACCGGTCGCTGCCTCCAGACATGTATAAGCCTCTCCTAAGAACCAAATGGTGCTTTTTATTAAATTTTGTATTGGTGAAGTATTCGATGAAGAGCCAAATAATGTATAGCATACCGTACAGCTCCCTGCAAACCCTGCGCTGAGCATACATGGTGAAGCCCTCGTTCAGCCAGAAGTCACCCCAGGTGGCGTTGGTGACGAGGTTTCCAAACCAGCTGTGGCAGATCTCGTGCACAATGACGTCAGCGAGCGAACGATCGCCGGCCAGCAGACAGGGAGTGACGAAGGTCAGGCAGGGGTTCTCCATCCCACCGAAAGGAAAGGACGGAGGCATGAACAGCACGTCATATCTAAACAATCACAACATATCACAACACATGACTGTCACAATCACTACTAAATAAAACCAGCTTAAATAAAGGTTAGATCAATCAAAGTTATGAAGCTGTTCAAATGAGCTTATCCCACCTTCCCCAAACGTAGGGTCCGAACAGTTTCTCTCCCACAGACAGGAACTCTTCGATCACGTTATCATACTCCTCTTTGGCTGCCTGCAGTAAGCAAGGCTCGGTCCAGACACGTGTCCTGAAAATGCAATTGAAATTTTTTAATAGAATAACACATAATTTAAATGCTTAATTGTGACCCTGGACCACAAAACCAGTCATAAGTAGCAGGGGTATATTTATAGCAATAGCCAACAATACATTGTTTGGGTCAAAATTATCGATTTGTCTTTTGTGCCAAAAGTATATTAAGTAAAGTATAAAGTATATTCAGTATATTAAGTAAAGATAAAGACATAAAGATATTTTTTACATATACTACAGGTAACATATAAAAACTTAATTTTTCAATAAGTAACATGCATTGCTAAGAACTACATTTGGAAAACTTTAAAGGGGATTTTCTCAGCATTTAGATTTTTTTTGGACCCTTAGATTCCAGATTTTCAAATAGTTGCATCTCGGACAAATATTGTCATGTCCTAGCACACCATACATCAATGAAAAGCTTATTTATATAACTTTCAGGTGATGTTTAAATCTGAATTAAAAGAAAAGACCCTTATGACTGGTTTTGTGGTCCATGGTCGCAATTTATAATGTATATTTGATAAAATATCTTTCATCAAAAGCACATACTTGCATACTAGCACATAGTAGACCTTGTGATATGACTGCTTTTGTATTTTTTTACCTGGGTCCCACCTCAGCAGACTGCAGGTCTCCGACTGCCAGAGCTACCAGGTAAGCAGGAATGGGATGTTCCATGGTGAACAGGAAAGAGCGGTCTGCTTTCCTCTGTTCCCATTTACTAGCGCTCATAACTGCTGTGAAGCCATCAGGAACCTGATAACAGCAGTGAAGAACATCAGAAAGAGGCTACTGGGTTTATGAGACAGTTCAAAGTGCAATGATAAGAAATAAACTCTAAGCTTTATCATACAGGCTAGAGAAAAACTAGATCTAATCATTGTGCTCTATTCTCTATTCGTACGTTCAGCAAATATTACAATAATAAATATCAGTAGTCTATATAATAAATTTTTTGCATTTTTAGTATATGTTATAACAGCAGTACTGTGAAATATTACTACAGTTTAGAACAACATTTTAAAATATTTTACAATGTTATTAATTCCAATGATGGCAAAGCTGACTTTTCAGCATCATTACTCCAGTCTTCAGTGCCGCACGGCCCTTCAGAAAACATTCTAACATGACCTGCTGATCAAGAAACATTTTTGATAATTATCAATGCTGAAAACGGTTGTTGCTTCATTTTGCGTTACTTTTTTTCGTTATGCACTAGACACACTTTCTTAAATAGAAACCTTTTGTAACATTTATTGCAATCCAATTGACTCTCTGTTAATAAAATCCAACCCCACTTCAAAACATGAGATTATGCTTATATTTTTTAAATGTCTATACTCTCATATCCTCTTTATGTGTGTAAATTCAACCGGCCCAATGGCCTCACCTGAACTGTTGCCGAGTAGGTGCTCTTTACTGCTGGAGTATCAAAGCAAGGGAAGAAGGAGCGGTTGAGAACAGCCTGGCCTTGAGTAAAAACATAAGGCTTGAGCTTTCCCGCAGTCTGCTCTGGTTCCAGCCAACACACCTATAAGAAGATACATGCGTTTGATGAGACGTTACCTGCACAACAGCCGAGTAAGTGCTCTTTGTCATGGGCGTATGGAAGCCGGGGAAAAGGCTGCGGTTCAGGACAGGGAACCCAGATGTGTACAAGAATGGGAGCTTCTTCTCAGCCGTCTGCACTGGCTCCAGCCATGACATCTACAGAGAAGTGATGCACGCTTGCTTGTACAATAAATTAACCCTTTTAGCATCATTAGTACTTATTTAAAAGACCAGAAGTAAATAAAGGCCGCCCGTAACAGTTTCAGAAAGAGAAACCAATGATAAGTCGCGTGACATGTGAAGAGGTTTCGGTTTTGATCATAGTGAAATGGTCAGGATGTGTCACGAGCTCTCAATGTGGAAATTAATAAGCAAACAAAACATTAAAAGCAGTTTGCACGCCTACCCCGGGTCCGTCAGCAGCTGTATATTTGATTGCAAGTTGAAGTTTGTCATCCGAGTTGAAAGGTTCTGGAAATTTCACTACCAGAGTTGTCCCGTAACTGGTGAAGTCTCGAATCAGAAATTCTGTTGTGGTCCAGTCACGCGCATTACGACTAAAAGTGATCTCGTGCACAGACAGCGATGGATGAATATCCAGCATTAACTCACTTTGGACATCCTGAATGCACTGGAGCTGTATTGTTTCGGTACCTGATACGGTTTTCTGCCCAAAGTCTACTGTAAGATCGAGATGAAAATGATCTATTTTAAACTGGCGGAAACTAGAGGAGGTAGCGACGTCCTCGGCTTTGTCCGAATACAAGGTAAATGTTTTATCCATTGTATTGGTGACAAAAATCTGCAAGAGAATTGACGGGTTACAGTGACACCGGCAAACGGCGGCCAATATGTTCCTTCACTGACGAATAAGTGAGCCAGTGTAAAACAATATACGCGCTGGAAGACTAATCATTATAGCATGTGGATGGGGTTTATACCGTAGTTCTCTGCGTTATTGTAACGCAGTATTGTTTGTCGTGAAGACACGACAGGCCGGTGACCACAAAGATAAATCGCCAGAACCACTAGTTAACAACTAACAATCTGTGTTACCAGTCTTTGTGAAGTAGACATGCAAAATGGGAAAACAGTCAATGTTTTTGTCTCGTTGCGAACATTTTATGTATAGTATTTTAAATATACAAATTAAAATAATTTGTATCTTACATTGGAATGATACCCCTCCTCACCATTGTTTTTTAAAATAAAATGTTAAACAAACGTTAAATGCATTCATATTCAATAAGCACGGATAACACCGTAATCGCTGTGATTGGCTCATCCAGATCAGCGGTGAGAAAAGTAACAGTTGCCACGTGACGACTCCGTTTAGGCACTGCTTCCGTTGCGAGCTGAAATAATTTTTTCTAATATCTATACAGATATTGAAAATATGTATTAAATTTATATAGGAAAAATCTATAATAATGGATCATATAATAGTTAACAACTATTAGTTTCACGTTTTGCAGTGTTATGTTTTCACTCCAAATAGCGATTTTCAATAATGTTACTGTGATCATGTTACCAAAATCATTAGTTTTACTAAATGCTCAAGATTTCAGAAATGTTTTATTATTCTAAAAAGCATTTATCATCTGGAAATTTATATCTGTTTTTAGAGCAACCATTTACAAAAATCAATGTAGGCTACTCAGAAGAAACATTGATTACATTCACACAGAATCTTTATTTATATCACTTTATTCATCTTAGTATGAACACACTAACCAAACAACGTAAAAAAAAACAGTAAGAATTTCATGTCAAAATGTCAATAAGTAAGTTAATCTATATATATAAAAAAATCTATAAAAAGTTTTTAACATTGTCTTTCACAGTAAAACTCTTGTTTTTGGGACAAGGCATTTCATACAAAATGATGGCAGTCTTGACATATCCCTATATATTTTTTGATGTTAAAAATCCTATACTTTAATCCATCAGCTCAATAAATTATTGAATAAATAGGACTGTTGTCAGAGGGTGTCCATTGTTTCACACCTGGCTGGCGACCTCAGAGTCATCCTCATACAACCTTTCTGGAGTCCTAAGAACAACCCGTTTCTGGCATACCTGGAGGAGAAAAGCAAAGGGAAAAGAGGTCAGTCCATGAGGAAATTCTAGTAACCCTTGATGAAACTTGGGAGTGACTGCACAAATCAGCAGCTGAAGGTGTGTCATAAATCTGGGTTACACAACAGCTGGGTTTTAAATCATGTATATCAGTGTGTTCTTATGACCGGAAATGCAAGCAATTATGGAACGGTTTAGAGTGTATATGCGTAGTTTTGTCCTATAAAGTCATTGCAAAAGGACAGGAAATACCGAAATGTCTTAGTTTCTCAGATAATAAGATATTTGAGTAATAATCTTCAAGAGAAATCCAGCTGCCTCTACATTTTAAACACATGACTCTGTAAATCATTGCATGACATGATATAGGAACGAAGCAAATGCGTGTCTCAGGCAGTGCTGAGGTTCTCACATGTGACAAAAATATCTTCAAACAGATGACCCAAGACCAAGTGACTCAATTAACAACCCAAATCATGCATCTGGAAGTTTGTGGTTTTGAATTCTTGTGGTTTCTGCAAACTTTCTAAATGAGTGAATATGTGTCTCAACTCAAGTTCCTCATCTTACTTGTATCCCGAAGGCATTCGCACTCCATCTTAAATTTATTCAGCAGGGAATTTTCAATCATTTGTTATGAGGCTTGTTGGTACATGTGTGCTGCATTCTCTAGGTGTCCGAGTGCATATTTTTGACTGCAGTGTAAATTATCTGACTCCCACACAAACAATACTGGCACCCACATTTTGTTTGAGAAACAGTTTGTGTTTAGGATTGATTTAAATCAGTGGTTCTCAAAAGATGTGTTGCAACTGAAAAAAAATATGTTCTTATAGGGTCATAGACAATCATGTCTGAATATGCCTACCTTCATACTATATATTGTAGATGAAAAACAGTGAACAAAGTATTACCATTCAGTTTGTTAATATTTTACATTTTATTAGGTTTATACAATTCCTTTTTATTAATTTAATGTCAACTAAACAGACAACTGTCTGTTGGTGTCAATGTTCAATCTCTTAACTGTAACTGAGAACTTAAATTTACCAGTACTCCAATTAGTAATGGGTTACAATAATCAAAGTGAGGTCTTTGGGAATTATCCTTCTGACATCTTAACAAAGGATTCAGTTTGATGAGTGACACCTCAGCGTACGCTCAGGTTTTCTGGTGTATTCTTGCCTCCTTATCTACAATCAAATTCAATGGCAAGCAACTGAATAAAAAAGCAGCTAACAAAGACACCTATTGGTTTCAGCTAGGAACATGCCAGCTATTAACATGTTGCTCGAGGAGATGCTAAAGTTGGCGTAGAGGTGCATTGGCCAAACAACTTATCTGGCTTTCTTTTGAGAAATAAATGAGCTAATGGGCCGGGCCGCTATCACTGTTTCCTTCCGTCCAATCAAGCTTTTGTCCCTGAGGAATGGAATGCTCACCTACATATCAAGTTCACACACCGTAGCCACCGCAAGCTTGAATGAAAATAAACAGCAGAACAACCTTGACTGCATGTTTTCTCACTAGATTGTCATGTTAATGGGAGAGTTCATGACCGTGAGGAACGGGGAAAAGCTTGGAGTGGAATGAAATCTGTGTGTGACAATACGAATGAACTCAAAGCAAGCAAATGATCCATCTGATGAAGTGTTTGCTGCCTTTGGAGCAGAGTATGTAAGTGGACTCCACAATTGTAATGGTAGCCGGTTACCAGTCTAACTTACTGTAAAGTTCTTTCAAAACTTAAAATGTTGTGAAGATGTTGTGAAGATTGTTTCTAATGTTCCGAGCTGAGAATAATTCACTATAGAAATAGAAATGTCTGTGACTGAACTCCAAAGACATTTCCAGGAAAGCACAATTATAAAATCCCCTGATATTTCCAGTTTATCCATGACTGTTGGAAACCTGATATGCATATGTGAGGAGAGAGCGACATGTTACTCATCATTAGATTTTATTTCCTTTTACAGTATGACAGATCTTTAATTTTCGTTTCTCTTTTTATTTCTCTTTTATTGATACAAGTAAATCTGTAGTCATTCATCCTTTCTGATTATGTCTTAGACCAAAATAAAATATCACAAATTCCATATTTATTTATTTTAGAATAAATGAATGAAGTCAATCAGCACAGAATAGAGAAGTAGCCGAGTTTCCTTTGAGGATGTGAGAACACACTTGTTCAAAAGTTAGTATTGTAGTGAAAGGATGCAAGGATTAAATTGATCAGAAGTGACAGTGAAAACATTTATGTTACAAAAGATTTATATTTCAAGAATTCTTTCAATTAGTAAAAAATCTTTGTTTACACAAAAAACATAAAGCAGCACAACAGTTACTTCCAACACTGGCAATATGAAATGTTTCTTGAACACCAAATCAGCAAATTTATATATAAGAATCATTTTTTAAAAGATCATGTGACACGGAAGACCAAATAATGGAAATTTGGCAAAAAAAATTGCATTTTAAATAGCCTATTTTAAGATAGAACAATTAACACTAAAAACACTATAAATGCAGCCTTAGCAAGCATTAGGGCTTCTATAAAAAACATTTTAAAAACATATTTCAGTCCTCAAACATTTGAACAGTAGTGTGCACTGATTAAAAAAATGTGTTTTTAAGTTTCTGGGCAACCATAAACAACAAAATGACAATTATGATTTGTGTGCGGTTTGCTATTGTGCCATTCCCTACGCTAATTCCAATCAAAAGCTCTTTCACAGCTGAACACCACACCTAAATCCAGCAGTGATCTAACTTTGACGCAGCAAGAGCATCAAGCCAATCGTCCCTCGTTCCTCAGGCAGGCCTGGGCAGTGCGTAACTGATCTGCCTTTTCTGGAAATTCCTCTCCCAACAGACTGATACTTGACAGAAAGGCGATACAGCTCTATTCTATTTCATACAGAGCCAAGATAGTTACATATTTGGGGATGTTTCATTTCTCTTTGCAGGTCAATACATTTTCCGCACATTTACTCTGGGTGACTGTGAAGAAAGCCTATTTACCTGCTGTTCCTGGAAGCGGTGGTGCTGGGAAAGCGAAAGCGGGGACTCTTGCCCAGGCACATTTCGGATGCGGAGCGCGCCCTGCCTGTTCCGGTCCAGCGAGTGCGGACGAGGCGGTCGGAGTTGGTTGCGTTGGTGCCATGATTTGAGTTCCTCCGACACCACCTGACGTGGCAGGCCTCTGCTAGGATGGTGCGGATACTCTCTTAGCGAAGGAGCCCGGGACAGTTTTACATGGGCGGGTAACAGCCTGCAACTTCGCTGCTGGGAAGGCAAGGCCTCACTGTAGCAGTACTCATAGTGACCATTAGATGAATAAACAGGTGAAGGGGCCTGGTGGCCTATGTACGATGACCTTCCACTCTCCATTTCCAAGGGGTGACCCCATCCATCCTCCACGTACCCCCTGGAAAAACTTGGTGAAGACTGGTACTGAGTGTTCTTGTAAAAGTGGGTAGGAGAGCGTCTTGGTGGCATGTGGCTGTCATTGAAACTGGTGTATTGGTATCCATACTGGGGCTGGTAGGGCCAAGGAAGTTCCCCGGGGTGCTCCTGGCAGGGCGAGCTGGCATAGGACTGCACAGAGTGCTCCGAGTTGCTGTCCTCAGAACTAGAGTAGTACAAAGGGTTTCCAACATTTTGATTTATAGGAGAGTATTCTGATGGTGTCACCACAAAGTCTGTCAAGCGTCTCCTGGGGCCCCTCGAGCGCCCACGTTCCCGCTCGGGGTCATAGGGGTTGGGTTCAGTGTTGGGAACTCTGTTATAATGAGAAATTAATAGATTTGTCAACATTTTAGATACCTGTACAATCCATAAAACACATGATATAAACTGTGCACTACCACTCAAGTTAGCGGTCAGTTTGATGGGATTTTTTTTTAAATAAATGTATATTTTTACATAGCAAGGGTGCAATAAATTGATCAAATGTGACAGTGAAGACGTATTATAAAATACAAATACAATACAAAAACATATTACAAATAACAATAAATGGTGTTCTTAACATTTTAATCCTCAGAAAATCCTGAGAAAGAAATGGATCACAGTTTACACAAAAATATTAAGCAACACAAAACAATTTTTATAATAGTTTTTTATAAACATTTTATAATAATTTAATATAATATAATTGCAATAATAATTTACAATATCACCCTTTTTATTAGATTTTTGAACATAATAATACAGCATATTACATATAAAATATAAATGGGTTGTACTGTGTAAAATAATAAATAATAAGGTTTTTTTACCAACCGCAAACTTTAGAATGGCAGTGTTTGTAAGTAAACTGAGATCAAACCTAAGGGACTGTATCCTGCGCAGATGCATCTCTGGAGTGGAGGGTGCACTGCAGGACTGTGTGTGTTTCAGGGCAGCATGGGTGGGTATCTGAAGTGATATCCCGGCCTCCACGAGACAGACATCCAGAGGTGGCAAAGTGGGGGTAACAGCAGGACTACTACTAATAAAAAACAAAAACACTTCTTTTTACACTTATGAAGAAAAAAACTGAGACAGTACAGTTTTAGTTTTGCTATAACGTTCTCTACTGACAACAATACATGTGTTACATAAATCAATTTTGAGATGTTTGGCTTAATAGCTATTACAGAAGAGGAGGTGTGGTTATACCCACCCCAAATTATTGTGTGATAGCTTAATAACCAGATGAGTCAAAACTGCTTTTCAAAGGTCATTGATGACATGCATTTGACATTTAATACTTGTTTTGCACTTTAGAAAATGTAAACAATAAAAAAAATATATGTACCCAGATTTGATGCTACTCGAGTGAGATTTTTTCTTTTTCTGATAAGGCTGGTCCAAACTGCTCTCCATCCAGGGAGAGTTTTGAATGGGGGCAGGGTCATTCTCTAAGATTGGACTCTGGCATGTGTGCAAATCCTCCAGGGATTGTGGCGGGGTTTGACGAACAGTGGCCTCAAGGGGCCGGTAGGAGGGGACTATAGGTGTATGAGGAGGGGGATGAGAGTTGGTTATTAGAGGTGGAGGGCGAAGGTCTACAGCAGGAGCAGGAGGCTCTGAAGAAAGTTGGGAAGACAGTTCCTCTGAAACATGATGAGAGAGATTATTTAATTTTATAAAGGTTGTTAACATGTATATCAAAACATATTTTTAATTAGCAATATGCATTTCTAAGAACTTCATTTGGACAGATTTAAAGGCTATTTTCTAAATATTTTGATTCCAAATTTTCAAAGACTTGTATTCTCAACCAAATTTTGTCATATCCTAACAAACCCTACATCAGTGGAAAGCTTATTTATTCAGATTCATTTTGACTTACCTTCATCCAGCACAGCTGAGTCTGACAACGAGCTATTGTCTGAAGTGCCTTGATATAAAACAGATACAATAAGAACAAGATGATCATTGATAAACAAGCTGTTAACTTATTACACGGTGAAATAAAATGGAAAAAGTAAAAAAAAAAAGTCCTGAAAAAGTAAGTGTTGCTATTATTCACTCACATCCTCTCTGTGTGATCATGCCAGGGCGTGGTGAGGATCGGCCATGTTCCAGTCTCAGCCTGAATACAGCTTCCTGTAGCTCTTTGAGTTTTCTTTCCTCACGCTGGTACTGCTGTAGACGACTCCTCTTCACCCCTTTGCTGAGATGTTGCTCCTGGCACAGCCTCTGGGCCGCCACGTATATCTGCTGCTGAAGAGCCAGATCAGCCTCCACAGAGCTAAGCTCAGAGTCCTGTGTATCATGTTCATAAGGTTCAGACTTTTTATATGAACAGTCAATCTTTATCCATAAGTGTCAGGACTTTACCTCAGTTCTGTGTAAGATGCTTGGCTCATCTAATTTAAAAGCAGCTCCGATGCGTCGACGAATTTGGGGGGGCTTCTCTCCAGGTAACAGGGGGTAGTCTGAGGATAAATGTCCTGTGAGCTCCTAAAACGGAACAGGCAACTGATTAGGGATGCCCTAGAATTATTATAATTCTGGCTGATAACTGATTTGTTCTTTGTTAGTTCTGCCAAATGGCAAATAAAAATTTTAATCAAATCTATCTTGGGCAGTCAAGAAGATCAGTAATTTGCCAATGTTATTTGTAAGTATAATTATATTAATTACTTAAGCAATTAAGTGAAACAGAACAAAGTCATAAGCAAGTTATCACAAACAAGCTTTTAACCAGAATTCCTGTTTCTCCAGTATGAAACCTTTCAGCGAGTTGGGGCAAGTTTCAGCTTTCCACCGCCACATTATGCAAGCCTGTTGTTGAAAGATTCGGTTCTTGCCTAAGCCGTACCAAGAGCTCTACCTGCCAAACTAAATCAGCCATCTATCTTCTCCAAATCCATGCCAGCATACGTTTAGATACAATTCTCTTTGAGACAAAAACCTCAAACCCACAGCTCTTTAAAAAACCACAATAGAGGCGAAGCCCTTCAAAAACAGATGATACACACCGGTGTGACATCAGACTTATTGTGACATAAAGGTGTCATCAGACACTGAAGAACACCTGGACAAGCCACAGCAAGTGACTCCAACAGAAAGCAATGATGCATTTCTGTGATTTAACATCTTATCAGGAGGACTAATACACTACAAAGACTCTGGGTCTGAGGATGATGAACCTTTTGGTGACTTGCTCACTCAGTCACTGTTTTTTTAATATTTTTTTCATACCACAAATAACCATTAAATTAAGGATCCTTCAGCATTTGACATGCCTTCTGAATAAGTTATTTTGGGTGGAAAATTAAACTTCAAAAACAACCAGCATGTAGTGGAAGTCCCTTATAAATTCTGTGTGAAAATTGCCTGTCTCTCTCTTTAGGAGTGTTTTGGTGTAGCAGCGAGTATAAATGGTGACTTACGGCCTCTCTGATGCAGAGTTTCTTGAGCTCCAGCAAACACATCTTCAGTCTGTCCTCCAGAGCTTGCTGCTTGAGTTTCATGACCCGGGTATGAGTATTCACATCCTTCAACATTGTAGTGGGGCTGTCAGGCCCTACAACAAATAAAACACCCTGATGAGCAGCTTCAAAACAATAACAAAAAAATCTGAAATTTTATAAGGGACTATAACTAAATAACTAAATGTCATCTGTTCTAAATCACAACCAAATTATGATACAGTATCCTCATAAAAACCCTTAAGGATGACAATTTTTTAATCAGTGTTTTAGCAAAGGCATATCTAAGAAACTGATCTAGGCTTTCAGGAAACAAATACTCATCAACAACTGTGATATGATCAAAATGAAGGCTATGAAGACTGGCAGTTTCAGTCTCTGAAAACGGCTAAATGAGTGACAACAAAGGATTTATTTCTTCAGTATCCGGTGACTGGAAGCAAACGCCTCTGGCATGTCTGGAGAGCTTATCTACTGAATTCTTGAACATACATTTTTAATCTATCATGTGACAGCACACAAAAAGATAGCTAAGCAATGACCAAAAAAGAAATGTATGAATGCACAAGAAAAATGCAATTATATATTACGTCCCTTTGTAAGAAACAGACTGACTTGTAGTTTAAAAGAGCTTTTTAAAAACTTGATATAGTGTGTGCTTCCGATTGAACTGTTACACCATTACAGGTGTAATGTACATAATCTTCCTTTTCAAAATGTAAAAAAATCCTACTGTTAAAACGTTTGGTAAGTATTTCTTTTCAACTAATTCTCATGCTTACCAAGGCTGGATTTATTTGACAAATTATTTGATAGTGAAAACCAAAATAAGGATAAATATTTTTATAATTGTGTCGGGTAGATTGAAAATTGTAAACATTTTAAGATTTCCAAAAAAATTCCATTATTAAAAAATGACATATATGGAATTTTAGGCCTAATATATTCCTGACATGGCATAGCTGAAATTTTAGTGGCTGTTATTCCAACATATGATCTTTCATGCATCATTCTAATATGCTGATTTGATGTTCAAGAAACAACAAGTTGTGCTGCATTTTTGTAGAAACTGTGATGCATTTTTTCAGGCATCAGAAAAAGACACACTGACTCCTAATTTTTTAAACAGTGCATATATATATATATATATATATATATATATATATATATATATATATATAGTTTTTTTTTCCCCAAGAATTGATTTAAACCATTTTAGCTTCTAATCCTATACAGAAGAAAGAACAACACAAGCCTAAGTAAATAATGACTGAAATGTTCTTTTTGGGTTAACTAACCCTTTAAGCTCACAACCACATGCTGTATGGCATAAAATATATCATTACACAGACAAGGTGTAACAGGCCGAACATACCAGAATGAAGAATAACCCCACTGTCAGTATCACTGATCTCCTCTTTTCCCTCCATGATGAGCGGTCAAGGGGTCTTCGAAGTGAAAGCCTCGGTTTTCTCGTACTTCACGAGTTCCTAAAAACCAAACACAAGTTTTATCATGCTCACCAGAGACCAATTTAGCTCTTCAAGCCAAAGTGAACAAAAACTAGTCTCGTGGAACCACTCAGCCCCTTTAGCCGTGACAGGTCTCCTGACCCCAAGCCACAGAGGCCACAGTGGATTCCAGGAGACTACTCTGGCAAACAATAGTTTTCACAGGGCCACTAAAAATCACAGTATAACTACGCCTCTCAGCTATGCGCAGTCAGCAGGAGCTCAGGGTGAGCTTTAACTAAGAGGCCATTCAAGCAAATACTCTAACTTTAAACATTCATCTTTATCTGAAAAATGTCCATTTTCCAGAAGGAACAAGGCTGTGCTGTGCTTAGATTACAATACTGGAATGCTCCCAACAGAAGAGGTTAATAAAGAGGCCTGCTATGCCTCATTGCACTCACTTGTAATTAATTAACCTCGATTCACTTCTACAACAGTTTCTCAGACCTCTTACAGTTAAAGGGAAATGCTACAGACTGGTATTCAGGTCTCTTACATTTACATTTATGGCAAATTCCTTTATTTATTTATACAAACACACACAGACAAAAAACATATTTATATATGTGTGTATATATATAAATTAACCTAATATTAACATCTTAACTATATATACATATATATCTTTGTGGCATTTCCCAATAGCATGTGATATCATAATGCCAAAGTCCTGACCACAATCAGCTTGTGACACATATGTTCTGCGGTATATGACTCTCACAAATCCAAGAGTCTCGACACCGGCTTCCTTTCAGTATGTCAAAATGTTATTCTATGTCATGATGACAATCTCCTGAGTAAGCTGTGAATATCTACAGTTGGCACAATGATTAACAGATCCTAGATATAAAATCGGTCAGCTGTGAATTTATTACTTTGAAACTCAGATGCACTCTAAGTCACTAACAGTGCAACCAGTCATTCTCAATATCTTTACAGAGATGTAACACAAAAAACAGCCTCATGTTTATAAAGTTTTATTATAATTATTATTAACTGTTCTACTAATTAATTAAATATTCAATTATAACCAGTAATAGTAATAATAATAGTTTTATATTCAGAATAAATTTTTAACTACAGTTTTATTTCTGGACTTCATTATTGGTAATATTGCAAAAACAATAAAATTGCTGCAAAGTTGTTTTATTTTTGTCTTTGTTTTAGGCTATAACTTTTAAGTTGACAATTCTGGTTTGAGAATGAATGGCTCTAAAAAGTTGGTGTTATTTGAACAAACAAAAAAATCAATCTAATGTTTAAAAAACGTAGAATTAAATCAAACCCCAAAACATGTTACTACAACTATCATATCACACAATCAGTGAGAACATTCTCTAAAAAAAAAAGAAAAAAAGAAGGCTAAGCATCAAGCTGTGCTTTTATGATAAACTACAATAATTTTTTCATTAAAATACTCACATATTGTAAAACACTGATCCCTCTTAAAGTATATCCGGCAAACAAAATAGGTAGCTTTTCAAGAGATTTCTAGCTCCACACTGCACTCCAACTCTGGATGAGCACCGGTAGGAGTTTGTACTGTGAAATGAACCTGGGCGCGTCTTGCGCATACCTCTGTGTGTATGAGAGATATCAGAGTCACACCTCTTGTACACACTTGACGAAGGCTATAATAACTCCCCCTGTTGTTGTCGTTGTTATCAGCATGTACACATACAATTATGAACGTGATGAAGTCACACTATAAAAGTGTAAACAATGTATTCCAAAGTCGAGATCACAATGAAAATCTTGAATTCAAAATGTAATTCAAACTTGGAAATAAACAATAGGCTTTTCACATTTTTTATAGTTAACCCTGGGTTATTTTTAGTGACATTTCATTTCATACTTTACCTAAAGTTTTCCAGAAATAACTTTCGGAACTATAAATGCAAGAATAAAAAGATACCTTATTTTCTTGTGTTTTCCGTCACTGAATATTTTTTCACTTAAATATTCTCAGGTAAAACATGGTGGTAACTCTGCTTCATAATTACAAGTGTGAAATGTTAATTTTCCTAGGGGTTAAAGCCACGGTTTAGAACAAAGATAATAAAGGCAGTGTGAAATGTTCACACAGTTCAAACTTTGCTGTTGAAACAAGACAGTGAGAAAATGTATTTGCATTTTGACATGCATTTTAATGTTTTGGTTTAGCTTTTTACTTTGGTTGGTATGATTATAAAATAATTTGCAGTATAAAAAAAATTGTCAAAATGATTTGCTAGTTATCTCAGGCTTTCACACTCTGCATAGGCCTTCACATACCAGTAGTTTATGAGATCATGTTGCCCCCTAATGGTGACATTTATGGCTAACACCTTTTTCAAATCAGACTATTTACAAGAAACAATAAGATTAAATTAAAAAAACGAATTTTGAAGTTTACATTTCTCAGAGTACTGATGTCCCAGATTATCTCAAGTCACCATTTGCATTTAAGGTAACCAGTTAATGCAAATATATAATACCAAACAAGCAAGCAAACAAACTCCTTGTCCAATGACATTCCTTAAACAGTACTGTAATGCAAATGCTGTTGTAATGCATACAGTTACCTCAGTAAGGCATTGTCTCATTCTGCCTCCTGACCCAATAGGAAACCAACCCACACACAGATGTCAGCGGAAGGCTTCTCCAGAGTACTGTTGGAGACGCTGCACCTGCTGCTCTTGTGCATCGTTCACATACATTCAGGATCCTTGTTCTCACACTGGCTTTCCAAGAATGCCAGTTAAACGCCTATAGGAGCCACCACGGCTGCCAGACGGGATAGTATCCCGTCACCCAAGGAAACACGACTGCTGGTGCATACCAGTATCTGGTTTCACAACTAGTCTACTACACCACCTCTGTGTCCCAAAAAATTAAAAAAGTAAAGAAAAATAAGGCTAGGAATGGGACAGTCACTATGCATATTTGAGTACTCCAACAAAAATTAACTAAGCTATGGGCATTATTATATTTATGTAACACCAAAATTGGGCCTTTTTTCAACTTTTTTGCTCCATTTTTGATCAAGAGCTATCTTTGCATGCACCCAAATTATATATTTATAATAATGACTGATGGCTAAAGTGTCAAAAAATGTGTAATCTATGGCATACATCAGGTTTCCTGAAGCCATACCAATTAGAAATAAAGTTATACGGGTTTAAAACAGCATAAGAGCATTAAAAAATTGCTGGCAGAATGCAGACATCAGTACTTGTCTTCGACTAACATAACCATGGGCTGGGCTCCACAAACATTGAATTGAGCACTGAACTCTGAACTGACAAGATACTGCCAAAAGAATTATGTGGGAAGTAATTGAGTTTTCTGGACCATGTTATTTGTGTCCAAACAAACTCCAAAGGGACTTCCCTGCTAGGAGATACTGTAGGCACAAGTGTGCTATTTTCGACAAATCAGATGAACACAGCTGATATTTAGTAGGGGAATTTTCAAGAACTTGTTTTTAGCAGTAAATGCACAACAGATGATTAAGAAAACAATAACAGATAATTAGTGTTTTTTTATCTGTCACTACATGACTCTAGGATGGTTTAGGATTGTTCTTCCTGTATAGCTTTATACTACAGCCTGCTATTAAGAGAGTTAGTACAGGTCATTTGCTGTAAAAGGGTCCCTTGGGTCACGTCAAATGTCTTCATAGCAGCAATGGGTCACAAATCTAAACCAGCAAACTGAACAAGACAGTTGTGATAGAATATATACATTGTTTATTTTGTGCAACATCCACTGGATTTCCATAGGATTAGCTGTCTAAAAGTTAAAGCTGATATTGTATGGAGGCCTGTAGATTCATATCTCGCCTCTTCCCGGGGATGTGGGATATATTGGATTAGCATGTATCAGAGCCAGAGAGGGTTTTATTATTGTGGGGATCTCCCCCATCCTGCCCTTTCAGACAGGGAGCTCAGGCAAGCTGGGAACACCAGTGAACTGTGACGGCCGCATATTAACCTTTACTTAGGACCTGTCTACACCAGGCACAAAAAAAAGAAAAAGATGAGAATAAAAAAAGCTCTATAAGGTTTTACTTTACTTACATTTAGAATTATTCAGAATTTTGCCATTATATAAATACAGATACCAAAGCTACATTTGATATACAAAGCATTTGAAAATATAAAGATATCACAATATTGTTACAATTTAGAACTTCAGAAATCATTCCAATGTTTATTTGTTGCTCAAGAATCATTTCTTGTTATGATCAATGTTGAAAACAGTTGTGCTGCTTAATATTTTTGCAACAATGTAAAAGTCTTTATAGTCACATTCAATCAATAATACATTTTGCTGAACAAACCTTTTAAATGGTAGTGTAACACCATTTTATATGCAGCTTTTTTACATGATCTGACCCTTACTTAAAATTGTATAGTTTTACAATTAATATAAAAGTTAATTCAGTACTAATACCGTATAATACATTATACTTAAATTAAGCAAGTTTTTAGTTTAGCAGACAAAACATTTTGTACGGTTAAAAGTATCAGTAAGGATAAACTAACTTACAGTTAAACAACTGCACTATGTAAAATTACAATGAAGAGCAAGGAGAGATATCTGCAGAGCAATCTAAATCTAAAGTGAACAGAAATGGGATGTTATACTTAAGAAGATGAATTAGGACAGATAGTTAGAAAAGATGAAAATGGAGTTTTGTCAAAACAACATTCCACAAACCATTTTGTGGCATTGAAAAAAACATTGCTATTTTTAAGCACGAGGAAATGTTACATTTTGCCTTAATAGGACTAGGAAGGGCCTCAAACTTGGTCTTAAATACACACTCTGTGGGAAAATGTCAGTAATTATTGACTTGTAATCACTCCAAAATAGTATCCATAGTATGACACTGCATAATTAAAGCTGCAGCATGTGAGAACGAGAAGGAATAAAGATGTTGAAGCCTGTGAACACCAACACCACACCCTGGTATTTGGTACTTGTGTGGCTGCAGGGCTCCTTTTGGCAGAAAGAGGATGTAATGTGGAAATTGGTTTCAAATGAGGCAAAGCACAGATGGATTCTCTGATGTGGACTGACGTGTCGTGCGCTGTACCGCCAGCACTGCAGAGCACCATGGATCCCTCTGCAAACCCCAGGAGTACTTTCCCTCAGTATATTCATTACAACAGATGAAACGGACCTCAAAGATCCTGGCTTAACTCACTCTGCTTCACGTCTGCTAGTGGAAAATGTTTGTGGCTAGTTCACCCGGGACAAAGCACACTTTGAATATAATCATTATAATAGGCAAAAAGAAGAATAATAATTTTGGAAAAATTTTGAGGAATACATTAAAGTTTAAATTCCGTTTTTAATCAACACCGCTTGTGGCACTATGTTGATTACAGTAACATTTTTGACTTGCATCTTAAAAAAAAGAAGCAAACGTTGATTTAACAATGAGGCACTTACAATGGAAATGAGTGGGACGCAAAAAGTGTAACGTCATATCCAATTTTCTGTTGCCACGGCAATGCAATGATTCAAATTCAAATTCAAAATTCAAATTCAAATTTAAAAACAAACAAGGAAACACTAGAACAACTTTACAGTTCTAATTATTAGAAATGCTTCTATAAATTAGTTTTTAAATTCGCTAAATTTCTTTTCACTATAGCCTTGATAATTAACAGTCTATAACCAAAAAGAAACTGTCAAAGCAATCAACATTATGCTGCCAATGCTGTTGATTGAGCTTAACTTATTGCTATTTATTTCTTTAAATGTAAATTATATTTTGCATGTACAGTGAAAAAACATTACACTGATGCTCTTTTATGCTTTACTCATGAAAACAATATCTTGTTTTAATCATCCTTTCTTTATCCAAAAGGAAGTGCAGTGTTTTTTGAAATCAGTGTGTTATGGTTACATATGGCTTTAGTCGGTTCCTGTTTAGTCTTTGTGTCAATGAACAGGACAGCAGATAATATATCTATCTACTGTCCTTTGTGGTGACGCAAGGGCAATGCAGTTTAACAAAAAAGCTATTTCTGACTAATTCCTTCAGATTTACAAGACAAGAAAGATGCTGGATGTATTAGTTTATAAGAATGAACATCACTCAATAGCTTTTCTGTGCTGTTTCGATTTGCATTAGGCTACTGACATCACACAGGGCTATGTACTTTCTGTGTACAGTCCTTGCTATATGTTGAAATATTAGCCAGGAAGAATTTAGAATAAAATGACAGATTTTGAAAGTCAAATCCAATATAATAACCCACTACCCCACAAGCGGATGAATAGAAACATCACTACAGCACCTGTCATTATATTAGGCCACATCCAGAGGTGCTAATGAGAGCTTTAAAACTGAGCTGTCGGCAGCAAACAATGCACACACACTGCTTGGCTCCGGTTTGGCCGACCCTGGCTATGAACCAACAAAGCCACAGATTCCAGGGCTATTCACGTTCAGTGGTCTACACACCTCCCTCTGATGCCGGCCCACTCAAATCACCCTTGATGCTCTGAATCACACTGATCACTGGATTCCAAAGCTGTCTACAAGGACAACTTGTTCAGTTGCCTTTCATTACACAAGGAAAACACCCGAACAATTACATTAGATTACAGAGCATTGACTTCTGTAGAATTCTGATCTGTTCTGAGACTGACTGATCTAGTTCATGTGTCTTTATAAGCATTACACTAAACCCTATGTGCAGAAATGAGTGTTCCCAGCTGAATAAATGAATGGTGTGTAAAATAATATCCACCTTTAGACAATGAAACAATATAAGCATGTGATTCTCACGCCACAGCTAAAATACCTGTGCAGGGTTTTTTTCCTCCTTGTTCTAAACAAAGCTTTACAACTTCTCTACACTGTCCACAAAACATTATACTTCCACATAAGCAATAATCACAGGAGCTTACTAACTTCACACTGTTCAAATATTTTCATTAGTATAACACCCACCTTGCCATACATTCTGTGTTTCACAGTACAAAATCATTTTGTAATTTCTTTATAACTTTAGGAGTCATCAGTTTAAATTTGCAAAGGTCAGAATGTGAAAAGGACGTATCACTAAAGGCTGTTTAAGGCAGCAACTGAACAATATTGACTAGGAAACTTGCATAGTATTTTAAAACGATTTTACAACAACTAGAAAACTGTTTACAATTTAATTAAACATTTAGGGTATTTCTAAGCCACATATAAAATACTGTTGTGCTTATTAAAGAACTTTTATATATAGGATTTGTCAATGCTTCAAAATCCGATAAGATTATTTTGCTGTATTTTCTAGAATTATTAAAATAAGTGGTCGGGTTAAAGTTACTGTACAGTTTAATTCAGTACACCATGCTTTGAAACAACACGGAAAAATGTATAGTTTTTTTCTGTATGTATAGCTTCATGAATAGTTATTAAGCTTTGAATACTTGCACAACTTTGGTAGAAGTGGCTGTGCTGTATAAGCTCAATTTTCATCTGGTCCGCAGCGTTAGTTAAGGTTATGTGTAGGTATTATCGATCATGGAAAATATCACCATACCTTTTGTCGTCATAACAGGAAAACCTACGAAGAGTCGTCAAATCTTAACGCAATGCATTATCATGGAATATTATTTATCCACGCTTTCTCCAGCGCCGCATTCCAAATTGATGTAAGCGAGCCTCTGAAGAATGGACGATACCAAACCACTCGAACTAAAGGTGTAGCATCTCACGTAGATTCTCGATGAAGAGTCTGACAACAGAAATAAAATGTAAAAGAAATTCCTGACGCAGCAAAGTTAACATGAGACATCTGATGAAATGCGAGACCTGTCTTTTTATTCTATGCTCTTAACGACGGCAATTTGATTGGAAACCTAAAACTATACCCCCATGTCATAATGGTACGCCCCTCACTCCTCAGAAACTTTTTTTCTCAACTCTGACTGAACTAGCAATAGGAATACCAACTCATTTACCCGAATCGGTTCTTTTGAACAGATTTTTTTTTTTTTTTCCAAAGATCTAGTTAAAAATGATTATATACTTTTTAAGCTATTGCAGCGTATTACTAAATACAAATATTGTATTATTAACATTTTAACAATTAGTGTTATAATTAAAATGTAAGTTCTGCTGCAGCCAGTATAATGTAACCTTTTTACTACCTTTTAACTATAGTATCGTTGCAAATCTGATTTGTGTGTAGCCCCTTAAATGACGTGGTGGGAAAATTCTGGATGAGTGGAAAGAAACTCGTCGTAGTAGAATAAAATATATTTTTTACGAGAACACACGTTTTGAGAGAGGACTCAAATATTTTGGCGAGTGAACGCAAAAGATTTAAAAATTATTATTATTTTTTTTACCCCACCATGTCCTTTAAGGGGCTCCGTAGTTTTGTCTAAAAAATGCGGGGGGTTTTAACAGTTGAATTGTTGAATCGAGTGCGAATTGTTCAAACGATTTGGTGAACCGGCTCAAAGGTTTTTCTTCACAAATCGGAAACTTAAGACTAAACCCATGCTCAGCAGAATAGTTAAGATGTTGTTTGATTTGTGACTTAAATCATTTGCAAACGACACGCCGGCAATGTTTTGAATAGGAAATGGGGGCTTTTGTAATTCTATAAACTGAACAGTTGAAGCTGCATGCAGCCGGATCTTTTGAAAGGCAGAGAAGGCAGAATGTAATGTCTCATTATGGGACTGCAGGGTGCTGGTGCCTTTTATTAACATAAGAAAGGGTTCACCTTGAAAAGGAGAGTGTCTGACAGTAAATGCTTACGCTCTAGTCACAGGAAAGAGAAATGTTTTCAAAGGTAAGAGCACCTACAGTGTCTCATGCAATTGAAGTTAACCATGCGTGCACAGTGATGATCTGGTTCCAGACTTCACACGTTTATACTTAGTGTTTCCTGTGCATCCTGCGCTAGCGTTCTTATTTAAATATTCGCCGATGTCAGTAACGCTAGACAAGAGAGCAGCGTGCAGCCTGCCAGAAACAGTTTTATGGTGTCTTCTGGGCAAATATGACCACGTGCATCCTTAAGTTTTCTGATGGAACCCCGGTTTCCGTTCCACATGACTGGATATACAGCATGTGAACGTTTCTGTACGACGCTATGAATATTCAATGAGGTAAGCGCTCAAGCAGGTTGTGATTGGTTGGCTTGTTGCTCAACAACTCGCTGTGCCAAAGGTCTAAAAAACAGCCTGTAGCTAACGCTTATTTCTAATAACATGACGGCCTGACGTGCACAAAGTCAATAAAATATCGAGTCATTCTAATGTCACGTAATACTGCAGTCAATACAATAGTCGGATAAAAAATTACCTACATGATTGATAAACATGTTGACATTTATAACTTGCAATGCACGCAACATGCTTCAGAAATCTACCGCTAGATGTCAGCAGCGAGCTGAGATTTCGTCAGCTGTATTTTGCAGTAGTTTGACAGCATGATTATGCAACAAATATAAACATTTTAAAAATATATATTTTTCGCTTATACAAAAGTATAAACAGAAGATTTAAGTTAGGGTTGTCTTAACTTTATATGGTAATATTGTATACAACTAAATTGCTAGGTAATGTGGGCCCAAATGAGGCAGTTAAAAGTATTAAGTAGAAAAGTAGCCTAAATTTAAAATCACCTTTTTTTTTTTTTTTTTTTTTTTTTTTTTTTAATCAATGGGGTAACAGCTGTGTGTAATTAAGATGGGGTTGTCAGTATTTTTTTCTTTTAGTGCTTTGTGGTTTCCCCTAAGAGGAAAAAACAAAAATGTACTTTGCATGTGACTGAACTCACTTATAGTGCTTTTGATCTATGTGTCTCTAGTCAAAGCATGCAGTAAACTTCGATTTAATTCTACTATGATAATTCACAGGTTAGCATGCGAAAGTGCAAATCATGCACTAGGTATAGAATATAAATGTTTATTTCTCCAAACAGGCTCCACAGTCTGATAACTACTGTGTGTGTGTGCTAGTGGTCTTGCCTACGTTATGGGGACCAAATGTCTAATAAACACACACACACACACACACACACACACACACACACACACACACACACACACGTGCAAATTTATCATTTCTAACTTTTTTGTGAATTGCTTAACCACAATGAGTAAATTTAATGAGTAACAATCTTGTCAACACTTTTGAAAATGTATTTCCTGAACGAAGTAAATATCTGTGCTTCTGTGGACACAAATATTTCCTTTGCCACAAAGCATCATGTGACCAAACTGTTGCTAGAAACGAACACATTTTTTTTTTTTCTTAATTCAGTAACTACTGCTGGCCGCATTAAATGCATGTATGTATATGTATGTATATATGTATGAATGTATGTGTGTGTGTGTATATATATATATATATATATATATATATATATATATATATATATATATATATATATATATATATATATATAATAAGCTTTTTTTAAATGTTTTAACCATTGGAAGATTGGCATATTCAATAACAAGAAACCATGCACATGTTTTTGTTGATCCTAAAATGCTCACATTAAAAAAGTTCTTTCAGTTACTAACACATTCACTTTGTTGTGTTTTTGAATTCGTGGACAGAGTAACAAAAAGTAAAGGAGGATTCATAATCAAACCGAGAGTAGCTTATCTCCGTACAAACTGCAGCGCAGGGGAAAGACGCTCATGAGAATGTTTGTGAAATAACATTCTCACCAGGGTTCTTATGTCGGCTTAAACTGTGGTTGTTGAGGTCAGTTGTAAAACATGAACATAAACGTAAAGCATGGGTCATAACCTATTTTTTGGTTATGGCATTTATGTGTAGGGGTAAGGGTGCAGCTCTTTTTGTTGACGGCAAGTAAAACAAGTACGTAAAGTTAATTAAGCTAGTTTAGTAAAGTGGAACTTAGGCTTAGTGTATTTGTTTTAATAGATTATTTAGTTTTGTAAAAAAAAATGTTTTACAGATCTGAAAAATACATTAATGAACTGGTGGATGTTATTTTAATCAAGTTAAAATTATTTGTATTATAATATTTTTTATGCTGTTGGAATATACAGTTTTAGTGGTAATGCCAATCTTAGTATCTTTCAATTCTGATGATTGATTTAAAAACTAGGTACCATACCTAAAAGAAAACAATGAACGATTGAACTTTCAGAAACATGCCCACTCAGTTGAGTTAATGAGTCACTGAGAATGGCATTTATCTCTTTAACTGACTTGTTAACTCATACATTTCCTTTTCATTTTTGGTTTGTTGTAAATATTTTAAAATAAAAAATTTCATTCTTTTTTAATTGGATGTATTTATTTGTATGTATTGCTTTTAATCAGTTTTGAAAAAAATGGATGCCTGATGTTGTTTTTTTTTTTTTTTTTTTTTTTAATACTCAAATTGTATTCTGTATTTCATTTGTACTTCTTGTTATGCTTTTTATCATGTCTGTAATGCACTTTGGACAATAAAAATGAATAAACTAAACTATATTAAATCTGTTTTGCTGTGGAAGGCAACACACGGCAATAAGAAAAAACCTTTTTGTAACTGGTAGCTTTTTTCCTACTGCCAGCACTTGTGCGCATTTTTCAAAAACAGTATTCTTAAATATTTTCAAAGTTGAATGCTTTGACCTAGGTTTGCCTATTTGTGCACATGGAGACAACTTGCTGTGTGATTCATTTCGAAGGGGAACTGTGATGCCATGCCACCAAGTGTGAACCTTTGAATTCAAGTCTTACTGCAGCCCACTCAGTTTCTCATGAGAAAATTTCTGCAGAATGAGATGAAACCTTTGTTGTAAAGTCATTTGCCATCCTCATTTGTTAAGTGAATGTAGTGATGATGACAGATCATTGCCATGATTCCGAAGTCTGACGCTAAATCAAAACACTCCGAAGAGCGGTAGGTGATTTTTGCTGTGTAATAAGAGATAAATGCTGCTAAAATGTCTCAAAACTATTTCAATTTAACAGTTTGCATACGATGACTTTTGTATATTGCTACAACATTCTTAATCAAATTGAAACAGACTTTGATAACTGTAAATAATTTTATTACAAAGCAAGCATATACTAATATAAAAAAGAAGCCATTTATTTGAAAGTTGTATATAGAAATAGTATAAACAAAATAAATGGTCAATATTCACAAATGTCATTATCATATAATAACAATGCAGATGATGCAGTCGAGATGATTAAAAATGACTTAAAATATGTATAGAAATGTTCTTTGCTTGCAATTCATTTTAATTAATGGTGAATATATTAATAAAAAACGCAAAAATATATGCACTTTTTAATTGCTTAGCATTTATAGACAAGTAAATATAATAAAGAATTCATTATTTTGAAGTTGCATGTAGAAAGAGAATAAACAAGCAATCATGAATATTCACAATTAAATTGCTAAATAGATTAATGTATAGATTATGAATATCACTGTGTAAGCATAACTAAATGAAGAGTAACTATGTTCATAATTATTTTTATGTAGGAAATTAAACAAATATATTCAATATACTGATATTACTGTTATTAACACTGATATTAAAAGCTCAAAGTAATTAATAAATATCTATTTTTCGCTATGGCTTCAGAGATCTTAATATCTGCTTTTTATTCTTTAGAAATTACTGATAAAGAAAGAGCATTCTAAAAACAGCAAACTGAAAAACAGATTTCACTCCTTCAGAGTAAGAGAGAAAAGCCGGCTGCGGGTCGATGTATTTCCAGAATAAGTCTCAGACGTGCCGTTAGACAGAGAATTAGAGGAGATGAAGCTCTGATGCACATCTCCTTGACCCAGACAGCTCAGACACAGGTTCGAAGCTCTGCGCCTGAAATGCTGATCCAAAAAGAAATAGATGGCTGGATTTACACAACTGTTGAGAAATGCCAGGCAGCAGGACAGCATGAGTCCATTAACTATGATCACATGTGTTTCCCCACTAATATCTCCCCTGCTCATAAGTAAGAAGACCTGTATTGACTTAAACAAATTAAACGGTAGCCAAGAGATAAGAAAAGCCGCAATTATGGCAAACACGATCTTGAGCGAGTGTCGGCGTCTTGCTTCTGCACGTGAGTTTCCGGCAGTGTGACAATGACGCCGCAGGTTAACCAGAATAGACCCATAACAGAGGCAGAGAATCAGTACGGGTAGCACAAAGGTTAGAAATATGGTCAGGAGATTCATTCCTTGGACAAATGAGGATTTTGAGTCCTCCGAACACGTATTGTCTGTTAGTCGACGGTACACCAATGATGGGATTCCCAGGAAGAAAGAAATGATCCACACGACTCCACAGGTGATCTGCGCACAGTTGCTGCTTCGTAGAAACTTGGAGTCCATGAGGCGCACGACAGCCAGGTATCGATCTATACTCATGCAGGTGAGAAAGAAGATGTTGGAGAAGCGGTTGACCGCAATGACGAAGCTGCTGATCTTGCACATGGCCTCACCGAAGCTCCACTCACCAAAATGGGCTGAAATCGCCCACAGTGGCAATGTGACAACAAACACAAAGTCGGCCACAGCCAGGTTTATCACAAAGGTGTCCACAAGACGTCCATTTTTCTTATGCCGCTGGCCGATGACCACAATGACGAACAGATTCCCCAAGAAGCCAGTGAAGAACATGATGAAGTACAGCACAGGAATGTAGATTCTGGACATGTCCAGCAATTCTGAATTGTTCTCGACGTGGATGTAATAGTCGTAGTCATCGGTGGAATTCATTGAAAAGTAATGACTATAGCCATCGCTTGTGGAGCTCACTGTAACGTGAGAGAGTGCCATCTCTGTGCGGCTTGCCATCTGTGCACAAGTGATGGGCAAAGTAGAGAAAAACTAGCATGTCACATGATTAGAAACCACAAACTGCAATAACAGGCTCTCTCTCTTTCTCTCTCTCTCTTTCTCTATTTCCTTAAACATTTAAATTAATCACAAAGAGGCACATTTTCTTAAACTTCCAGTTCTAATAATAACATGTTAATATAGATAGTTGGAGGGATTTGATTCATCTGTTATTACTGGGTCTTTTACTTTCTAAGCTCTTAAAAAAGCTGTTTTTCCTCAAGTACCTACAATTGAGAATTGTAACACAAATGTTTGGCATGGGATATTTTGTCGTGGGAATAAATAATCTTTTCTCATATATGCACAATCAGTTCCTTTTAGCAAAGCCATGAGAAAAAACGAAATGCGCACATTTTTAAAAAAAGAAGTGAGAAAAAATGACGTACTACTAGACTTGTGAGATTTATTTTTGTGATTCAGCTGTGCAAAAAATAAAAAAATAAAGGCGTGAAAAGTGCAGCGCATCATATGAGTCTTCTGAGCTGCTGTGGTTTTTTCGTGTTTACAGGCCAACCACAAATTCTTTGCACTAAATTATGTTTATTTCCCTAACAGACAAAAGAACAAGACAGGAAGCAGGACTGCGACCTTTATCGCTTTCTGTCACATCTAATGTGTTAGAAATAAATATTGTAAACTGGGCATGTTAGGGTGAGGTAACAGGACCGTTTGAGGGAAACTGCTGTGAGGTATGATCACGACTCACACGAAAGTCTGTTTGGTCAGCGCGGTTAAATCCATGTCAAAAACCTATACTCGATCTGAAATCTGTGTAAGGAAATCTTTCACCTACGTATTATTCCATATCTCATAGATTACTTTCAAAATGACGATAGGTGAATGCAATTGCACCGTTTGCTCATTTGCATGTCGGGTGAATGAGCAGAAACAAACCAAAAACTCTAAGTGAACTCCAGTGTTATGGTTGTATCTTATAAAAGTGTTCGATATTTTCTGGTTTAAACATTTTTAGGACTCAAGACATCTGCTTGCATGTGCACTCCCATTGCGCTTTCTTCCAGATTGTTTTTCAGAGGACCAACGATTGATGTGGTTCGTTTTACATTGTAATGTTTATCATGCATATGCTTCAGCAGTGGTTGTGCAGCGGTTAGATATGTTGGCAGTAACCCGGAGGGTCGAAGACTTTCTGTTCTGATGAGTGTACAAATCAGCAGAAAGTCTTCACTCACCTCTATCCAAATCCAAAGACACAATAATGACTACATTAATACAATTAAAATTTAAATGAAATGTTACATGTGTAACATTTATATTTTTTAAAATGATGTTTATGCAACACAGAAAAATTACTTTTACTAACATTTGGGTCTACAAATATTTTGGCATCAGCAAAGAAACTGCAGCTTTTATTATTATTATTAAAATAAAATATGTATTTAATCTGTTGAAGACAGGAGGACTAATTATCAATACGCTAATTATTAATTATAGATTGTAAATTAGGTTTCTAATAGATTGTATTTCTAAAAGACTCTAATTATAATTTTTTGCAAACTTTAACACATCATGACTGTTCTGACTGTCGAATCACTTAATATTTAGCAACATTAAAATAACAGTAAATGGCAGTTGGGAAGCACAGATGGTGTATATGACATTTTAAATACAATTTCAAGATTAAGGCACTCAGTGGAGACTTGAAGGTCAACTTTGCATTGAGAGGTGGATCGTATTGTCAGTTTTGACATTTTTACTTCTAGCACCGGAAACTTCTGCAGACACATCATGTTTATGCAGCCTATACAAACCTTTCCGCATTAAGTCGAGACATGATTAACAATACATTCATACAAGTATATTTAAACTTACATTCAAAACACTGTAGAGCTTATGTAATAAAATGAAATGTTTTTGTTTATTTTTAAATTTAGGACCTATTATAGTTTCAGAGAATGCCATTATTTTACTCTGTAGCATAGTGAATGTATGTTATACTACTTTCATTTATCTCTTTGGGCCTCTATAACAAGGTCTTTGTACTGGGCCTTGATGTTTCAGTGCTCTGCAAGGTTCCATTTCCTCATGCGGTCACTTCTGTGAATTATCAGGTGATGTTCACAGAGAGAGTGAGCTATGTATTTTTAACGCAAAAGATAGTAAGTGTGGAAAATACCCATTTGACCATCTTTCTGATGATCTTTTTTACACTTATCTCACACTTATGCTTTTCTGCAATGAAGAGCTGTTTATGTTAAGGGCACCTTTTGTGTTCAAGCGATTATCTATACACTGACAGCCATTTAAACAAATGCAGGTAAAATACAAACAAACAACAGAAAACCTGTGGTACACAAGTAGAAAAACGATCAGAATTGCAGAAAACGATCAGAATTTAAGTAATATTGACCTCTGGTGGTGGAATGTGGACATAACATTTCATAGCAATTCGCTTTATTAATGCAATTTTATTTATGCAATTTTAAAAACCCATACATTTTCAAACATTTAAAATAAAAATGACCATTAATTTATCAGCCATTCATTTGATTTTAATATCATTTTGAATAAATGTTAGTATTTTTAATAAAATTGTGTTTTTAATTTATTATTTTATTATTTTATTATTATTATTATTTAATTTCACCATTTTTTCACAAATTTGTAAAGTTTTTTTTTTTTTTAAAGTTGTTGTTTATTAAGTTTTATTTATTTTCGTACTTCATTAAATTAAATGGAAGTGAAATGCTGCCTTAATAAAATAAATAAATCATAAAAAAGTTTTTAATTTTAATAAACATATAGAAATAGATAATAGATTTTAATTTTAAATAATTGTTATAACCAATAACTCTAAGCCTTCACTACTGGAAAGGACACCACATAACTTCTGTAAATGCAAGAAAACAAGACTTCTGGTTTCACAAAATGACTGTCACAAGGGATAACCATGAGCAGATAAGATCACGTATTGACCAGCACATCATATAAGCTGTGATAATTTAAATACTATTTCCCTTAATGAGGCTCTGAGGTTCACAAACTCAGCTGAATCTGCACAAAGAGTGTGAAGTTCGCACAGATATCTTTACTCACATCAAACAGCTGAGTAGAGTCTTCCAGAAATCATTGTGTTTATTAACATTACATAAATGTGTATATGTGTACTGTTTAGTATTTAATGAATTAATTATCAAAGCATTTTCAAGTGATCTTAAGATGTTTTGTTTGCTTATGTCTGAAAACATTAACAATATTATCTCATTCAGGTCTTTCTGGTCCCCGTAGCCTGTGTTGAAGTTGATGACACACTTGATTCCTCTCTAGTTTGGTAAAGCGGTGATTGTAATTACTTATAGCTTATTATAATACTAATTTTGTCAGTGGATTGTTCGACTAGAATACAAAGCAAAATGGTCCAAATGTTTTTAGTTGTGTGAAAATTAAAATTTTTGTCAGGTACACACTAAAGAACTGGAGTGTCTTTCTCATCCTCCTTTTATCTGTTTCAGCAGCTCACAACAAAATGTTCTTTCTGGTGAAGGACTGGGTGAGTATTTCCACAGACAGATTTACTGCACCGCTGAGCGCCATTTATTAGTTTACAACCAGTGTACCGTATATGTTTTTCATCAGTGACATTTGCATTTTAATTTTAGATGTAATAACTTCTTTCCTTTATGCTTTCATTTAAAAACGGTTCATTAATACATCATAATTGTTCAGATATTTATAATAAACATAAGGAAAAATTGTGTAGTTTGTAGTTGTTTTTGATGTAATTGGCGTTACACTACTTCTCCCAATTGTTGAAGAATGTCTGTCTATAAAACAAAATGAATTTGAAAACGAAATGAAAAGCTTCTTAAGAAATACATTATTGTAAAAATAATGAAAGGCTTGATTATGATACAGAACGTTACTGTTAAAAAGGTTGGGAATTTTTTTTATGTTTCTGAAAAACGTCTCTTTTGATATCTAAGGCTGCATGTTTTTAAACAAATATATAACAAAAAAACAATATTTGAAAATTATTGAAAAACTTTTTTTCTGTTTGGGAATATTTGAAAAAAATATTTGCAAAAACAGAGACCTTGTTGAAGCTGTATTTGTTGTAGCTGTATGAAAATTACATCTTGATTTGAGAGTCATTGTAATGCACAGTGAAAGAGCATAAGTTAAAATTATAAAAAAACCGACGTGTTTTCCTGTGACAGCAAAAGCTGAAGTTTCATCTGACTTCATTGCCACATGATCTTTCAGAAATCATACTTAGATTTGGTGCTTTTCTTAAAATTGCCAGTGTTGAAAAGTTTGTGGTGTTTTTCATATCTTCCTGTCACTTTAACAAGTTGGCTGGTTTGACTAATTATGTCACCCACAAACCCAATCTTTTTTTTTTTTTTTTTTTTTGGAGGAAGTGAGAATGCAGTTAGGAATAGTTCACACCAGCCTTTAACATCTTCATTTAAAAATAATTAGCAGAATGAATCTTATCTGCTAACATGCTGACTAAGAGCCTGTAGTGCTGATCCCTTTCACATCTAATGAGGCCATTTGTCCAATTTGGTTTCAGTTTTTATAAATGTAGTGCATGAAAAGAAGCCTCTTAATGATTGTAAGTTTTCATACACTGTCAGAAATAAAGGTACAAAAGCCGTCCCTGTATATGTAATATGTAACCAAAACGGACCCTTTGAGTAAAAAAGTGACAGCTTTTGTACCTTTATTTCTGAGAGTGTATGCACATTAAAGCTTGCATTAAAAATGTTCCCTTTTAAGCCTTTCATGCGTTAATTTTTAAATGACAAAGTAATATTTGTAATGTTCGTTTTTATTTTTTAAACAAGTTAAAAATCATGGCAATAAAGTTTTTTCCCCCTCCCAATACATTTTATTTTGCCCACTACAGTTGACAGCATCAACGGTATTAAAAGTGATTCAGTAGAACTCTGAAAAAACAAAACATTACCTAAAAGCAAATAGTATGGATTGACTTAAGAGGCTTAAGAAGTTTGAAAACATGATGCAAAAAACTAAAAATAGATACAAACACAACAATTAAACAAAATAGTAGACAGTGCTTTGGAAGTTCATCGTGGTGGTTGGGACGTGATGGTTAAAATGGTACAAAATGGCTTCTGAATATTTGTGGACTGTTCATGAAAGGGTTAAAATAAATGCATTTACAGTAAAAAATAACCTTTTGAAAAACACATCACGTCAAACTTAAGGTTAATATGAAACAAAACTATGCTACAAATAATTACAGTTTGTACTGAAACTGAGAAAAAAGAAAGGGGGAAAAAAAAACGGCAGACAGAGTGTCTAACCACAAAGTGATTCAGAGATTGCTATTAGGAAGAAAACATCAGACCCATACAAGTGTGCAAGAGGTGATGAGAGACCCAAGGCCATCTCAAACATTTCTTAGACAGGACGGAGGCAGTAGCGATGTTTCTGTTGTTTTAGACTCTTTTAACTCACAGCCTCCTAAGCTGATTACACTGGATTTAGTGCATGCAGTATATTTGCAAGTCGTGCAAGGAATCTAAACTAGGAATTTCATCAAAGAATTTTGTCAGAGGCTGAGACTTTTGGGATTTCAGAAATAAGCAACAGTTTTGATTAATGTTCTGAATTAAGTAGTCTCTGCTAATTCCACAACACACACTTAATAGCACTGCAGGGTTTAGGGACATTTTAAAACTACATTTGACTTTACTTAGGACAGAAATGCATAGACTGTCTATTTTTTTCTGCCCACAAAACAGGAAGAGGAAATTCAGTATGCACTTCACTACCCAATGCTGCATGCTAATGCTGTGCACCTCCTAGTGGTATACTATTTGTTGCTAAATTAACATTTGCTTAAATATTTTATTTTAATCCCATAAAGCCTGTAAATGGCCAACCTTCTGTACACAATCTCCTACCTGCCTTCTGTCGTATGATTGACAATTTAACCTTTCTTTAGCACAAGGCCTTAAAATGTTCCTCTTCAGGTTGTTTTTTGCAGTGAAATCTGTACTAATTTTAATAAGTTTAAAAATAACCTTTATGTTGTTAGTATTTAAAATGAGCATTTATTGGACTGCAGCAATTTACGCTTAGTAATCTGATAACTTATTACTTGTAATTTTTTAAAGATAAATTGTATTAAAATCCATTAGATATGAAAGTTCAGTAATGTTTATTTCATAGCCCTCACAATTAAAAATGTAAAACTTTGTCCATGAAACAAAATACTTACTTAGTAAGTAGTCTGTTATAGTAGTCTGCTTATTGATTTACATTATCACAATTTTATTTTACTTTATGACCAAATACATATCAGCAGCTGCATATTTTGCTCAGCTTGGTTGTTTTTTAATTTCTTATTGTTACTGTCACATTCTGTATGAGGCACAAAAGCCTCATCTATCAGATATGTATGCACATGTGTAGAAGCCTAAAGGTTTAAACTTTTTTTTGATTTCTATCTAACATGCCATTAGGTTTTATAGGTTTAAGAATATTAATGCTGCTTAAAATGTCAGATTACCGAAATCAAAGCTGGTTATACCCTCTGTATTTGAGTTCTTGATGTCTGAGGCAGTGACCTCTTTGCTACTTTAAAATTCAGTCATCAGTTTGCATAGAGTATATTTCTGTATACAGACCAAGCCACAAGCTAACCATTATCTATGGTTGTTTCAACATGATTTGACTGATCATGGCAAATTATCCTCATGTATTTGACTCTCCTTGCACTGAAACATTGCCTTCAGCGAAAGGCTTCATGGTTTACACTAGACTGAAATGTGAGTCAGTGACGGGAAATTGTCTAGTGTTATGCAACAGATTGAATGTGAGCCATGCTGTTCGTCTAAAAGGAAAAAGAAGGCTGAAAAGGCCAAGAACATCAGTAAATACTCTCTTTACTGTCTAACTGGGCTATTGAGTCATTTTCATGCCTTTGACCTACTATCCATTGACTGAATGTTTGGAAAATTGCAGAAATTGACTGTATACATACAGTACATGTTTAAGGGTAAATCACAAATGTGAGTCATACATGGATACTAAAATACTGTCTGGTCATTAGTAGGTCTGTGTTTTACCAGAAAAAAAGAGCTGGAGGTAATCCAACTCTCCAGAGAAAGAGCCGCTCCAGATGTTTTAGGCTCCTCCTCTCGCTCTGCTCTTTCTCTAAACATTCCAGCCAACTCGGTTCCTCTGCATGAGGGCTTTTCCACTCCGCCTGTCATACGCACATAAGCACACACTCAGAGTTTTTAATCAGTCTCCTCCGGTCTTTAAGATGAGAGCCCTGCAGCTCCTCGTCCTCGTTCTCTCAGGCCTGGTGGGGGCACAACAGCAGGCCCTTATGGACTACTTGGAGAGAAGACTCCTTGCTATTGAGGTAAGAACAACAATGCTCTCCCATCCAGACCCTGGCCTCCAGATACAGACTAGGAAAGAAGTATTAAGAAGAGTGTAGATATAGAAGAAAACAACAGAATGAGTTTTGGATGAAATGTACTTTATATATAAAATACTGTTGTAAAAGCTGTTGTAAAGTTTGGTGTGTCGGTAAAATGTAAAATTTTTTTTTAAAGAAATGTTCAGCTTAGTTGAGCAAGGAGGAATTAAATTGATCAAAAGTGAAAATAAAAATATTTAGAATGGAAAGGATTTGTAATTCATATGCATACTGTACTATTCATCATAAAGGTTTTCACAAAAATATTAAGCAGTTTATTGTTTTCAACATTGATAATAATAAGAAATGTTACTTGATCAGCAGGTCATATTAGAATAATTTCTGTCATATGACGATTAGAATAATGATGCTGAAAATTTAGATTTGCCATCACAGGAATTATTTACATGCATTTACATAAAATGCCTTTAAAAAGCAGTAGGCAGTAAAAATTGTAATCTAAAGAGACTTTGTAGAGACTTCTTTTTAAAAATATTACTCACTCCAAACTTTTTAATGGTAGCAATTTACATATATATATATATTCATGTCTAGTATTCTTTGAATATGAGTAACAGAACAACATTATTTACTGTAAAAGTAAATGGTACAGACGTTGATGTCAGCTTTTTGATCCAAGTGCTGGGTAAAAAAGCCCTCGTAGTACTAAAGTGATATTTATAGCAAATTTAAATTCACGTAATATGAAAGCACAAACTTGCTCAAAAGAATAACTTTATGCAATGCGTACAATGAGAAACATGCACACTATCCCACTTCTTTTCTGCTTTCGCTTCACTCCCATAGCCAGGATTCTTTCTCCTTGAGTTGGTCACCCGATCTCCCTCTGTGTCTTGGATTCAGCCACATGAAGGAAATATTCTCTCCCTGTTTTCTCTCTGTGCTGACTCTGCACATACAGCTCTTCTCAGACAAGTCATTTTGTGTGATTATGCTAAAACGCACTTTGCTGCTTCTTTCCTTCCACTGAGTCACAAATTCAAAAAAGAACATTTGCTGCCAAAGGTTGATCCATCTGCAGCGCAAATGATGCTGTTCCAATGCCAAAGTGCTCATGAATTCCTGCAGCTGTCAAGGGAGGGTTTATATTTGAATAATTTACACTCATGAGGCTGTCTGACTCATTTAACATGCTCAAGTTCATGGTTTAAAATGTATGGTAGCTTAGAACATGCATGTGGCTTAAAAGCCATCTGAAATCTGTAGGCATGATCTAAAATTGAAAAATCAGTCAGGCCAAATTTATTTATATAACACTTTTCATAATACACATCGTTTCAAAGCAACTTTGCAGAAAAGCATGATGTTTACAATGTTATCAAGATCACATTTAGCAGATTAGAGAATATATTTTACATTTCGCAACAATACGAGCAAGCGACCATTCAAGATTTGCTAGTATACACAAAGTAAACTATATGCATATTGGACATACTTATATATTGAACTTCATTTTAAAGAGTGGGACAACAAAATAATTATAATTTGAGACGTAAAAAAATCAAGCAGCTGTGATCTTATATGTAATATATGTGAGTATGCATGCAGATAAAATTGGATATGCTTACACGCACACACACACACACACATATATATATATATATATACCGATAGATGGATATATGTATATACACACACAGATTTGTTAAATATTGATATAAAGAATACTATGTATGAAGTATATTTATGTATATATATTAATGCTGTAAAATGATTAATGATCGCTTGTTTTGTTTTTATTAAATAAACACTAGCATTCTTTTTATTTTAGAAATGACACTCTATTACTACCGTTCACTATTCTTTTTCTATTCTCTCTCTCTCTCTCTCTCTCTCTCTCTCTCTCTCTCTCTCTCTCTCTCTCTCTCTCTCTCTCTCTCTCTCTCTCTATATATATATATATATATATATATATATATATATATATATATATATATATATTTTTTTTTTTACATGTACTTGTACTTGTTGTAACTTGTTGTAACACTTACATGTTATTGCTCTGTTGTTGGTTTTGATTGCCTCTATTGTCCTCATTTGTAAGTTGCTTCGGACAAAAGCATCTGCTAAATGAATAAATGTAATTTTTACTGTATAGATCACTTAACCGTGTATCAACGCCCATTTCACCCTAGCATTATGGTGATAACTTTATACCAGAAGGATCACTCACGTTTATTTCAAAGCTAATTGCAAGCCTTCACTTCATCTTAAGATGCCCATTTCACAGACATGTTGAGAGCTGACTAATTCAAATCTCTTTTACTAAGGCTCTCGAGACTTGTTGTTGTTTATTTCTCCATTGGCAGGATCGCATCTCCTTGTGGCATGAGCAGACCAGCCGCTACGCCTCAGAGCTGCGCGAGTTCAAGCAGCAGATGGTGGCACAGCTAGAGGGCCTGGACAAGAGCAAGGAGGCGCTGCGGAGCGAGTTGGACACAGTGGGAACACGCGTAGACCGTGTGGAGAGAGAGATGGACTACCTCGAAACACAGAATGGAGCGCAGCCTTGCGTGGACGTGGATGACAAGCTGGTGGAGCAGCAGGTGACGGTTGTCAAGGAGAGGAATAAAGCCAAGTACGCCAAGCTCACAGGTAAACAGCTTTAGGTAACATTCCCTAGGCTTAGATACTAGTAATGTTTGTTTCACAGCATGATGGCACTTGTCAAAACTGGCTCATTTAACAAATTCAGTACTCTGAAATACTATTCCATTTTATGTTATGCTATAAAACTTTTTAATATATTATAAATATATTTTTTCGACCATAAATTAGCATACCATTTAAAACTAAATAGTGATTTTAGCCTGTCTTACATTCACAATTTATAAAATTATTAGAAATGCTGAATTGTAGTGAAATTGTTTTAAAAACAACAAAACTTGGTTACGATCACTAAAATAATAATTTGGTCCAAAATTTTATGATAGCAAACCTGTTACCCACAACCCTGTATTCTTTCAGGCTTATCAAATATTACTATAATATATAAAATAAAATATAAATTATATATATAAAATAAACTAAAATATATATAATACTATATATAATAATATAATATAATATAATATAATATAATATAATATAATATAATGCAATACATTATATTTAATCAGTGTTATTTTAGTATTATTTATATATGGTATTTATTATTATTTTAAATGAACTTTTATTTTTATATTTATTTTTTACAGTTATATTTAGCTTTCATTTATTTTTTCTTTCAGCTTTAGTCTGTTATTTTATATTATTTCAGTTACTTGCCAAGGTAACGTTTTCTGTTTTATTTTTCATTTTATCTTTATTTTCTTTTGATTTGGTTTTATTTTGAATCTCAAAAATGATTATAACAGGTTTAGTTTTAGTTAATAACAACACTGTCATTGGGTTGAAAAAGAATTCTATAAAATAAATAGGAAGAATAAGTGTTAAAAGTGGCGTCTACACTTCATAGATTCAGTTTTAAAAAGCTCATAATGAAGCAAAGCTTCTGGGAGTAAGTGGCATGAGAATGACAGACAACCAAGTTCAGTCACTCTGGGCTATTATAACTTGACAGAGTTTAATACATGATGCATTAAATAGTGGGTATAATCTTCCTAAAGCCCTCATTTAGAGAAGCACTTAGAGGTACTAAATAAAATGTATTATTATTCCATCATTGAGAGAGACAGCAATTATACTGCTGGAGGATAAATCATGATGCTTTCCGTACATCGTCTCTACACTTCAGCAGCTCTATATTGCCTTTTCATAGCAAAACGCCTCCAATCTGATTAACCCAGCTTGTCATTAGTCTACTGTGCATTCCCATTAGGGTTTAGACTTAAATCAGACTTTATTGGAAAGCACATAGTAAGTAATATCATGAGGAAGGGATGCACTTTGGAACTTAACTGAAGAGGGCAAATATTGATATTCTAATTCCAGTGAGAAATAGATTATTTTCTGATTAACATAATGATGGAAAGTAAGGAATAACTTATGTGTAAGGAATAATAAGGCGTTTCATACTTAAAAATAAGTGTTCCAAAGGGTTTTCACAGCCTGTTTTGGTTCCGCAAAGAACAACCTTTCAGTGAACAGGAATAATTTTTCCTTACAGTAAAAAACATTTTAATAATCTAAATAACCGTTTTTGCAAACCATTGTGGAACCTTATGTGAAATAAAGAACCTTTAATTTAAGAGTGTATTTAAAGGCACATTTCAGGCAAAAGTGAAAATAATTTGAGTTTTTCTTTGTTTAGACTGTAGTGACATGATCTCCAGCATCAAAGCCATGAAGATCCTCAAACGAATGGGTGGCGCTAAGGGAATGTGGACCAAAGACATGGGAAGTGCCACCGGGAAGGTGTACATCTTAAACGGGACAGACGATAATACCATGTTTGAATATGGTACAGTCCGTGAATTCACTTCCTCCCAAGGCACTTCTGCGGCCACCAGCGTCCAGCTCCCTTCGGCCTGGCGCGGTATGGGTCATGCCATTTACAACAACCACCTGTACTATCTGAAACAGGGTGAGGAGATGAAAGTTATAAAGTTTGATCTTCAGAAGAACGTAGTTGTAGACAGTGGCGTGTTTCCAGCTAAAAACCAGCTCCCCGTGTACGGCCTGAATCCCGAGACCTTCATCGATTTAGCAGTGGACGAAGAGGGTTTGTGGGCCATCTATGCCACACAGGAGAACGAACGGCACATCTCTTTGGCCAAGATAGACTCTAAAACTCTAGACATTGAGCAGATGTGGGACACTCCTTGTGTGAGGGAAAACGCAGAGGCGGCGTTTGTCATCTGCGGTACCATTTATGTGGTCTACAACTCCAAACTACCCAGCCGCTCTCGGATTCAGTGTGTGTTCGATGTCAGCGACATGGTCACAAATGACGACGCTCCACATGTATACTTTCCCAAAAGATATGGCACTCATGCAAGCCTCAAATACAGCCCTGTGGAGCAGCTGCTCTACGCTTGGGATGATGGCTATCAAATCCTCTACAAACTCCAACTGAAAAAGAAGCTGGAGGTGTAGAAGTTGTAATGAAGTCTGAAGAAAAAGGAGCTGGAAAGGAAATGCCCATCTTACTGGCTTGCTTTATCTAATGCTACACGGCTGGGTCACACATCAATACGCTGAGCTTTGTAGTTACACACAGAGCACAATATATGATTGATTGGACACACTTGTTAGGTTTGGTTGTTTACTAGAAATCAATGTACAGGGCTTGAGAAGACCCATTTTAACTTTGTTTGCCTGGAGCAGAACTAATAAAACGATTTTATATATTATGTTGAGATGAAATGTTCTGTTAATAAATAATTGTGTAAACACTTCAATAATTCCACTGTTAATAAATCATTGCAACAGTACTGTTATATATAGTCCTGTCTGCAAGAGTAATTAATACATAAAACTGACATATCTAAGATAGCCTATAATGTAATCATTAATTTAACATTATTTTAAAGGATTTCTCCATCCCAAAATAAAAGTTTTGTTAATAATCAGTTCCCCCCTGTCATTCCAAACCCCAAAAAACTTTGTTTGTCTCTGGAGAAAATGTGATATTTTTTATGAAAACCATGAGGCTTGTGACTGTCCCACTGACTGCCAAGTGAATTACACTGTTTCTGTGAATTACACAGAAATGTTTGAAAGACAAGGTCAGAATACTCCACCTGCCATCAGTGGTACATAACTGTAACGTTATGAATCTACAAAAATAACAAATAATGCCTTAATGCATTTCTTTGTATGTAATTTCAAGATACTCTCTATAATGGCTCTAGGGTGATGCAACTGTTAAATAAAGTAATTATATGTTTTCATTGCACACAAAAAGTATTTGTGTAGCTTTGTAAAATCACGGATGAACTATTTTGACGATATCCTTACTATGCTTCTGTGCCTTTGCTGTCTATGGAGGGTTAGAAAGCTATTTGATTTCAGTTCTTACAAGTTAGAAACAACATGAGGGTGAGTAATTGTAACAGACTTTTCATTTTGGGGTAAACTATCCCTTTAACAAAGAACGAAATTTAAACAAAACAGATAGAAGAGAGGAAGTTTAATCACACCTTTCAAATACAAGGGGATGTTCTGAAACAGTATCTGTACATTACAAATACAAAGTCTTAATATAAAATTGAAAAGTGGCTCTGAATCAGGCATTTCATACAGAAACACCAGTTCCAGTGATAATTGATACAATGAGTTCCAGCTAGACCAGCCAACAAAATACATCATGTTATCGGAAGAGAAAACACCTCAAAGGTAACAGGAAAAATCCAGAACAGTAAACATTTATCACATTTTATGTAAAATACAAAATTGGCCTTTGTAAAACAGTGCTTCTAATTTACATAACGATGTTATTTCAAGTCTTGTTAGAAAGCCAACGATTTTTTGCATCCTTTAGATCAGACACACAATCCTTGGTATTAATTATGGTTTAACTTTGGAAGCTACAATTACTGCGTGGTGAAATTATGATGACTTTAGCCAGCTGTACGCTATGGATGTAGCTGTGCATGGCTGCATTTAACTCAACTTTATCGAAGAAAATTATGACAAATGATTTTAAGTACTCATAGAACGATCAGCAATTAAATTTTTAAATACGGACAAAGCAAAAGCTTTACAATTTACAACGATGATGAGATACTTGTAGACAGAATACAAATTATTCTTGGCATTGGTATTTTTGGTGGCAGAACAGTTTTACTACTTCACAAACAAAAGGAAGATCGATGGAATATCTCTGCTCTGTAAACAATATACAGTTCGGCTAATATATCTCCATATGTTGAATACCGATGACTTCACATATCTCTTCAGTCATCAAAATCTCTTAACACATATTTTATATTCGAAGGAGACCAAAAAGAACAAGAAGGAAGTTAAGGCTAAATATATAATAAACTATATCTTCATACTATTATAATGTCCATTAAAATATAATATACATCTACCAATTGTACAATATTCATCAACAAATATACCCTTTTACTCTTCTGAGTTGCTTAAATTCACCTTGAAGTGTATCGTTCAACCTGTTTGGGTACTGGCTTGAGAATTTACCCAACGTGAGAAAGCAACACTTCAATCCAAACGCAAAAAAGTTGTAACTCGGCTAGGCTTACTTGCACTTGGAAAGGTTTGGACAGCCTCCTCTTTTTTCCTACTCCATCATACATGTCCACACAGACAAAAGCTGTGTAACACATTATCGTGGATCTCACCGTCAGTCCCTGGGAGATACTTGGCTTAAAGACGTAAAAAGAGGTCATCCCTTCCTTATGGACTGGAGGGGAGTCTGGGAGATGGGCAAGAGCCCTGACTGTCAAAGCTTGAGGTACGGGTTTTCCACTGAAAAAGAGATGGAAAATGAAAAGAAAGACAGGGAGAGATGGGAATACAGAAATGAAAACATACAATTCCATTGTGGAAACTTTTAAGAACAGACATTCACCTCTTTTTCAGACTTCTTGGGCTCTACGAGTGGATGCCAGTGAGCGATAGGTTTTCGAGGATAAGCAAGCATCTCATTCCAGTGGTCTCTCCCGAGCCCCTCAGCATGGATCCCTACACGACAGACTCCAATGATCTCATTGTGTCCCACTCTATACACAAAGAGAATGAAGAATAGATTGTGAAGAGCATACACAGCATTATATTTGTAGAGTGAAAACATCACACTCACAGATCATAGTCCATAACTGATATATGTAGGCTGACTTGATCCATATTCTCTGGGGGAATGTCAAAGATAATCGCTTCATTATAGGTTGGATTCAGTGTGTTCTTTTTTATGGAAGTTTTCTTCTTTTTCAAGCGTCTCCCGTCACAAATCAGTGACACCTTCACGTACGGATCTGCCAACAGAGCAGAGAGGTGTGACATGAATTTCTCAACGTATCTTTCGTGGTCTGAATATGTCTGACTAAAGGACTTGTAATGTGCTTGCTGACAATGATAAATGTGACTGTCCAAATGTATAAATGGGAGGATGGAGCCAAGCAGACAGATGCAAGAAAATAAAGACACCAACAAAGGACAGCGGCATACCTGAATAACCAGTAATATCCATGGCTTTGAGGTTCCTACATTTGATGACAGTAAGTGTGAGTCTCCCTGCGGTTGGCAAGTAGCAGAGAGAGAACATTATCTCTCCCAAATCCACACTCTCCTGCAGAGTCAAATGGAGACGCTCAAAATCAAATATATTATGCTGCCATTACAAATAAATGGTGATTGTTTGCTAACATAGTTATGTTAGTATTTCACATGATGTGAGCGTAAGAAGTTAACAGAATCTTAAGTCAGTACACTACTATTCAAAAGTTTGGTGACAATGTTTTAAAGAAATGTTCATTTAGCAAGAATGCATTAAACTGATTAAAAGTGACAGCAAAGAGATTTACATTATGTTAATAATTATGTTAATGATTATGTTAATCCTCTACTTAAAGAATGCTGGGAAAAAAATGTTTGGTAATTCCTTCTTATATAACAAAGATAATAATAATACAAATTAGTAATAATAATTTTTCTTGAGCAACAAATCAGCATATTAGAACAATTTCTGAAAGATCATGCGATTCTGCATACTGAAATAATGACTTCTGAAAATTTCCAATCACAGGAATAAATTATAAAGTATATTAAAACCGAAATAAACCATTTATTTACTCAAAAACAGTATGTAAGTGCATTACATATCCATAGCTCTTTCCCACACTTTTAACCCAACTTGAGAGCTTTAGCCTTCACTCAACTATACTGAGTGTAGTGATCTCTAGTGTGTACTATAATCAGTTATGCAAATTCATATCTCATAAGTCAGAGCTGAACACATTACTGTATACTGTACTGCTTTAAATAAGTGGGCAATTAAAAGATTGGTTCATTGAACTTCAGTTTACATGGCTGATGTATCAGTAATATCGTTATCACTTGAATAATTGAATCTATATACTCTTTACTTTGCTTTACTGGGTTTCATGTATTAAACTGACAGTATGTATATCATTTGGAGAAGCAGTAAATAGTTACAATAATCTCTGTCATGTTTAACTAGAAGCTGTAGCAGTTTTGACTCAAATTGTGCCCTTGGTGAGACAAGACAAGGCTGAGAAGCTGCTTGGAAAAGTTAAACTTCAATGAAAGTGTCGGGTGGAACTGCAAGCATGCTTCACAGTGCTGTCAAACTGCTGTGGGTGAGTGATACAGAAGCTGAGTACATCTCTGAGAGCTTAGCCCTGGAGGACCTGAGGCGACTGCCTATATTGTCAATGCCAGAAACCTTCTCCTGAGTAGAAGAGATACAAACCTGGAACTCAAAACACTCCAATCACTAACACGTAGCCATAAGAGGAACTGACATCCTGATGCAGCAAATGACTCCATATTAGGATGTGTACCACATTATTATCATGTATAACCTAACTTATACATCTTAAAAATGTGGGCGTAATTCCTGACATGAGGTCTTAGAAAAACAAGATGAAAAATAGTTTGGCCTTATTGTGGAGTATCTTTGCCTTAAACAGGTACCAGCTACCAAAAAAACATACAGTTGGCAATAAATGAATCTGTTCACATTAAAAACAAGTTAAATGGTTAACTTGAAAATTTAAGTGAAAGTTAACCCCCAAATGGCACTTCTGTCCTGGATACTATGAATATTTTCTGTTAAAATTAAAGGGTATTTAAAAAAAATTAGGGTATGTCTCAGTGTTGTTTTTTTATACAATGAAAGTAAAAGGGCTCTAATTTTTTTTACCACAAATTTCTTTTTTTTTTTTTTTTTAATATGCCACAGCAAAATACTGTTATACAGGTTTGGAACAGCATAGTAAGTATATATTGAGAAAAAGTTTCATATTTTTGGATTCATATTTCCCCATTGAGATTAATATTGTAATATAATAAGTAAATCATTTCTGCCCTCAATGTTTTTAATACTTAATATACTTAATACTTAATATACATTGCGCAATTTATCATGTTTAGTAATTACAGTTTCAAATTACCATATCACACCCCATAGAACACTATGTCTTTGAATCATCTAATTTTTCACTGGTTGTGTTTTCAGAGAAATACTCAATACAAGTGGATTCCTGTATTAGAAAACCAAATCATTAGGGTGACATTAATGTGACATAAGCCACATTAATGTGATGAATCACCAGTGGGGTCTGCACTAACTAAATAGTAAAGACGATAAATTGTCTTACACTAGTGGCATACTGGATGTCCTTCCAGATAGATGTCTCCCGAGACAGGTCTGAAACTTCAAAAAGGTTTTCCAGTATCACCTCGCCAATCATGTCATGCCGCGAGAAGCGATCAAAGTCAAAGACGCTCAAGTGGAGCTTTCTGGACCCCAGCTCATCGTACGGGACCGGAAACTGAAAGGTCTCGTCAAACGTGGGGTTGAGCGTCTTGCGGTGCACGCGAGTCTGGAATTTACGCTTGCGGTCAGGAAGCAGGTAGATCTTGACATAAGGATCGGAGCTGCCACACAAATCCTTTGCGGGCAGGTCCAATGCCTTTAGAATAGTGACGAGGAGGAGCTCTCCCTCGTAATCGTACTTCAGGGAGAAGTTGATCTTGCCGCATGTTTTGTCAGTGCCATTTTTAGATGACTGCTCAGCCTCCATCATGCTCTGTTTGTAAAGTTCTGGTTGGATGCGGCCAAGAGATGCAGCGGTGCAGGTGGGATGGTCCTCCACGTCTAAAAATTCACTTCCGCGGTCTAGACTGGTAACATGGTGCATCTGCCTGGGAAGGTGCTTTTTGAAGGAACTGTGCCTGGCGAAACAAAATTTGGCTGCTGAATCATCTTGATCTGATGCACTTCATTCACAAAAGACACACCAGGTGTTAATCTACATTTGAATTATAACCCACAATCGAATGGATGCAAATTGATGTTGTTAATCTGCATGTGCTGTAAGGTTCTTGCAAAAACTGATTTTCCTGTGGACGTAGTATGGTTTTTCACCATTTGACCTTTATTGCAGTCAATAAAACCCAGAGACCTACTTCAGGTCTAATGCTGTCTGACATTTACAAGATTTCCTAAGTAATAACATGATTAGGAATGACTGGAACTAACCTCATAATGGCTTTGTATATACAGTAAACCGTGATGACCTATATGAAGGTCTTCAGAAACCAAAAAAAAAATTCTTCATTCTTCCAGAACACTGACCTGTTAGAGGAGGCTGGCTCGGTCGTTTGCCGTGAGATACGTGTACGTCTCAGCAGATGATCCTTCATGGACAGCTGCACATCTGCAGGGATATCTGGCGACGTATGACTAATCTTCACTGCCGCCTCCAGAAAGTTCCCAGGATCTTTCAGCTTGTCTGCTGCCATAATGTCTCTGAGGGTTGGGTAGTAGTCACTGTGACCTTCTTCTCTGTGTTGGTCTCTCTCTGGCCGGGTGGGGGCAAGGGCGGTGGCGCTAGAGGAAAGCACTTTGCTGCGCCAGGGCACCCAGCACAGCTTCCAGGTGGCGACGCTGATGACACCCAGCAGGGCCAAACCACACACCACAAATACAAGCAGCAGGAGACTGAAGGAAATGTCTGGACAGAGGATACAACATGGACAGAAGTGGACAAGTGTACAAATGCACATAACATATGGACTTCTAAACAGATTTGCATCAATGTTTCAGTTATAAATTATAATGTGTAAGTGAGTGTATGTTGATCCAAGTAGTGAATCAATATCCAAGTAGTTTCTAAAACTTTTGATATACTAAATGCAAGCTGGAAATTTAAATGCTGCAAATCTAACTCTATGAATCTATAAACACATGCTGGAAAATGATGCAAAACATTACTAATATAGCTTTTCAAAGACTACAATTTAGCAAATTCAATAACCTTTATCGGCTCTGATCAGTGGTTCTCAACATTTCACACTATTTTCATTTCAACTAGAACTAGAACTTAACATATACACTATATCTTATGCATACATAAAATAATAATATATAAATAGTAATTATTATCAGCAGAAACTGGGTTTGTCAATACAGGTAAATTCACCACAATTTATTTTGTGATTATGCAGATGTTTCAACTCTAAAAAACTCTAAAAAAAGGTAGCAGGTATTGAGGGTAAAAGATTTTTAAAATTTATTTCTCCTTGGTATATTTTTTTAGCATTTTAATTAAGTTAGATTGTTATAGTAGTTAAATTTTTATTTTAATAATAATATATTAATTTAAATTATTCTAAGTCAACATACAGCACCCTTGGAAGTTTGCTAAAGCCCCCTCAGGACCCCAGCCAGCTTGATGGGAACCACTGAACTACAGTAGATAAAACTTCAAAATTCAGCAGAATAATGTAGAATAAATCACATGAAACCAAATGTTTACATTGGAAAGGCATAAATAAAGATCACTTTCATTTCACAATAGCCCTGGGTCAGCAAGAAAACCTTATTGTTGAGACTTGCCATATAAAATCAGCAACAGCAAGCAGTTATTTAAAAAAAGACAAAAAAAGAGATACTTATAAATCAAAGAGAATCTGTAGAGGTGCTATCAAAAGCTTCTTGTTGAATCACTGCAAAACCTAAAACAGCTTTCATTGGTTTACTAAAACAGCAAATTTTAAGTAATTATTTGTCTATTTGCTTTAGCCTGTGGTGAAGGTAATTAAAACAAATGTCATGATCATTGCCATGACTGCTGCAGACTTCACATTCAATCACCACAAAGCACTCACATAAATATTAATCAGCACATGCTGAGAAGACAAACTACAACATAGTTGTAGAAATGGTCATTCAGTGTGATGTCTGGTGAGGCTATTTGTCTCTCCTTACGTCTTTGAAACAGACTTCTTAAACCCTTAAATCTCTAGCGTGGATATCACAAGGTAATGAGTTAATCGTCAGACCGCTAAAACTTCTCAGTACCGTTGGGTAGACAGTATTAACACTGAAGTTCAACTAACTTCCAGATGGAATTGCAAATGAGCTAAATGTAATTACAGACTTTTCATACAAGAAGAGCAGGTCATTGGTCAAATTCCTACTCAATGGCAACAATTACATATCTGAGATGGATGAAAAAATGCCGATCTAATGATTATTACAAATGCGTTGGAGTGAACGCCTCTCAGGGATGGTGCACTTGGCTGCCAACCAAGAAAACAAACAGGTGTGGCATAGATGTACATTTCAGTCACACTCTCACAGTTATTCGCTTCTCCTACTGAGGGACTGTGGGAGCATATAAACAACTTGACAAAATAATTAATGTGCCAATAAATGTGGGAAACTGGCCAATTGGGAAAAAAATCTAAATGTACACCACAAACTCATTGGAGATATGAATTTAATAATTCCTCACTTAATTTCAAATGTGTCATTTCTAATTTCTGTACACTCATAAGAGAGCAAAAGCACCAGAGACAATCAATCTACTTAGTTGGTTGCCGCTATATGTCTATGTACTGTCTTGAATATGAAACATTAACATCAGGACCAACGTTCTCAATTTCGGGACTTAAAATCAGTACCTCTGTTAGTATTATTCGTAGTTTTGTTTTTATGCAGTACTGATGTCAGCTAAAGATAAACCACAAAATTCCCCTAAATGCTATGCAATGCTGTAATTGGTTTTGAGCTATTTAAAATGTCTTCACAGATCAAAATAATGATTTGAACTGCCCAGGAATAGTTAAAACTAAAAAATTTTATTTGTTTCTTCATTAGAACAGATCTGGAGGAATTTAGCACTACTTAATCACCAATAGATACTCTTCAGTGAATGGGTGCCATCAAAGCAAATGCTCCAACTGCTGGACCCTCATCAGACAAGATACGCAGATAAGACATGTATTAGCCTGTCAGACAGTTAGACTCTTTTCTGCTGCAAATGAAATATTAATGGGTGTGATGCAAGGTTACACAACCATTACACTGTTTACGCTTTGACAGCTTCACCTCACACAAGCCGGAGTGCATTAAAAACAACCAACTGCAATATCCAATGGTTTATCCTGTTTACATGCAGACACAAAAAGACAAACATAACAGCATTCTTTACATTCCTATGGAAATTTAAACAAGTGTATGTAGCACTGAACAAGCATCGTAGGCATTCATGACTGTAAGTACTGTATAGAGTTCCATAAATATAACTTCACCAAATCTAATTATGGATTGTTGCTATTATAAAGTGACAAAATTAAGTAGTCTCAAAATGATTTAATATGGTTTCCTTACAGGATTAAGTTAAACTTATTTGATTTGTTTTTTTTTTCTTGATTAGACTGTGATATTGTAATAACCAATTAATGAATTATTAGCTATATAAGGCACATATATTAGAATGCACAGTGCTAATTATTTAATGCTACCAAAAGCTACAGTCTTCACTGCAATGATAAACCACTGTAAATTAAGCAGTTAAAATCACAAGAAGACAGAACACTATGGAAGTTTCCCAACTAACTAATTAAAAAACCAATAAATAAATAAATAAATAAATATTCTTTTAAACATTTTACTCTGCTCATAAAGTCCCATTGAAAGCATGCTGAAAACTACACTGGAGTCTAGACTGCTTTTGATTACAATAACTCTCTAAAATGTGAAATCACGTTTAAAGAGAATACAATTTTGTTGTGTAGATCACAGTACATTGCTTTCCTTGTTAGTTTTTTTTTTTTTTTTTATGAGTGTGTGTATAAATATAATCTAATTTTATGAAGTAGTAATATTATTTAACCAGCTGAGGCTGAAAAAAATCCAGTGAAACATTTCCTGTGACCAATAAATCTAATTAAGGCTTGTTTGGTACTAGTGGCGGACAGCAATCAAAGCCCCAGGTTTTTTTTTGTTTGTTAAAACTTCTCTTCAAGTGTCTTCAAATCTAACCTGGTATCCATAGAAACTTGTCTATCAGACATACCCCACCCCCTATTTTAACTCTGCTACTTGAGATGTAAGAGTTCGCCATTGTTGATGGTGTTGCTGTCACTGCTGCAAAACTGCAAACCAGAGCTATATTTTGCTTTCATCTGTCATGGTTTGTTAGAAATCCCTTATTCAGTTATCCTTCAAACCTTCATGCAGTCATAAAATACTGCTAAACATATTTGTCCAGTTAGTTTCAGTTACAGTAGGTCTGAGATATAATAGTGGCTGTATTGCTATGAAATACTGCTCAATTCAGCAATGAGATTAAATGGATAAACTGATAACATTATTTTTGATGAGGTAAAGTGAATCATGTTGTAGCAGGACTACATGCTAAAAATATTTGATTTTAAATAACTGCATCTAAGAAACTATTGCATATCTTCTTCCCAAACAATAAACCCATTCAATTATTTACCTTATTGATTTGTCATATAAAGTAAATCAAATGCAATGAGAAAGGAGATTTATATAGACCTAACGCTTCCTTTCAAGCTGTAAGACTCTATATAAGCTCCATCAAATACTACTGAGCCCTATCAAAGCTCTGGAGGGGAGAGGGTGAAATCCAGTTAAATGTGCTGCTGCTATTAGCTTGCAGCCATTCACAAGTCCCTGTGGTATATATGCTTGTGACAGCTGTGGTCAGGGCCAGCAAAGAGAACATAAGGCTATAGCCCACTTTAATGAATAGAACGGCGTGCTTGTCATCAGTGCTTGAAACACAGACCTAATGCAAATACAAAGCACTTTAATAAAGCGTCACAAAAGTGCTTCATTAAAATCACACTATTTATAGTTGTGCCCGTATGTTGCGATGATTTGCTCTTTTTAATCATTTATTTCATTCACTGCAGGACCACATATTCCCTGTCTGAACAAACTGCAGGGTGAATTGATGCCAGTAATAAGATCTTACGTCCTGCAGATAAGCTGGTAGTCTTTATAGAGCTTGAAATAACGCTGAATGCTTGCATCCATCGTGGGGTAAGGTTTAAAAAAGTGAAAACACCAAAACAGAGTGAATTAAATAAAAATAACTGCTGTTAATATTTCCCTATGCTCTTGCCTCTGTGGCCATGCTGACAACATGGGAAAGCCTACTCTAGCAGCAATTTGCAGACAAGCAATTATTCTGATTGCTGAGCGGTAATGGCCATAGGTTAACCTACGATTACTTCTCTCTATTGTAATTCCAGTGCCCCTAGTGCATAAAACCCATTACAACTACAGTTATCAGTCTTATGTTAAGTCTGTGTTGAGCCCTTGGACTAGAGCCACCTACATTGATTAAACTGTTCCACATCAGTGCAATTCATGCAATCAATGATGCTATGTTATAGTGACAAAACAGCTGTATTTTTCCATTAATTGAAATGAACACTCTTTGAATAGACACTCTTTATTTCGATGCAAGATTGCTAAATCTGACTTTATTCATTTGGGTTATTTATTTAAAAGTTTCAGTTGATTCCAGACTGCTAACTTTTTGACATTTAGAATGACGGCAATGGGATGTTTTACTGTTCAGGAGGACCATGTTCTCTATTCCAGACCAGACTAAGTGAACAGCGGGGAGAGTTGTGTGATTTTGCCTCAAGCGAGGAGCGGGTTTTTTGAAAGTCGAAGTGCATGTGTTTTCTTTCGCTGCAGGATCGCTTGAAGCAGGGTTTCTCTTGCTCCAAGATTGCTTCAAGCAGGGTTTCTCCCACAGCGGAGTGATTGTTGGGACAGCTGCTGATGCTCCATTCAATCTTTTGCATACAGGCGACCAGTTTGTGCATTACTTAGCGACATGCAAAATAGGATGGCTTATTTTTGTTGGTAGAGATAAAACTTTCACTAATAATAATGATAAATATAATACAAAACAAAAGGTAAATGTTTAGATTTCATAAAGGGTAGAGAGATATGGACTTTGGTGAGATGCAATGCTTGAGTGTAAATCATAGTAGTATATTTTGCTTATACCTTTTATTTCACCTATTGTAACCTGTTATTTAAGCAATCCATATATTAAAGCAGTCACAGATCTTTTCTTCCGTATTGTGATGTACATTTGAGTAAAGGTTCTATCAGTTGGTTTTTTTGATTGGATGGAGACAGATATGAAAGCAAGCTTGCAGTTCATTATTAGAAAGGTGCAAATTTATGAGGACCAAACGATTGGAGAAGACTGGCAGAGAGAATTGTTTCATCATTCAGAAAGACTGATTTTGACTCAATTGAAAGGTCAAGAAATATGTTACATAAATAAATAAATGTGCACAGATTAATTGATCACAGTTACGATAGGATCTGCAACATGCATTTTAGAAAATACATAAGCTGAATTTCTGTCTCATGCCACGTTGAAGGGAGTGTTGATATAATGTGTAACTCATTTTTTTAAGTCCCAAAATAAAAATTATGAATCTGAATGGAATTAGAGGAACAATTTGTGAGCAAAACTTTAAAGAGAGCTGCTGAACTTCAGCTCAGTTAAACTTTACGTATAACCATTTAGCAAAGTCATAAGCGGTGCTGGATTAAAAAAAAAAATCCTAGTAATTAGGTGAAGAAGGAAAATCTCACTGCAGCTTTAACAAGTTATTAGCATGTTCCTCGCCTTCATTGCACCCCACAGGCTGATGTGTGTTCACCACAGAACAGAGACGAAGGAAGTGTGAACTGAGAATGCTTATAAATACAGCTCATTACATGCAAAACTCAAAAGCATTGTTTTCACCCCAAAGGCCACATGCATCGGATACAATTCAGTATGGTGTCTTCTCCAGATAAGCAAAAGAAATCACATCATGTGCCACTTTGGAAGTGCCATCCCCTTCCTTTAGGTTGAAACTGGTCTAGATTAGCATTTTTTTGTGCAGGCAAAAGGGGAGTGCAAGCCAGAGATAAGGCGAGAGAAGAGCTAGCTTACTGGTCTTGATGGACACGGCCAGTCATTCACAGAAGAGACTGAAGTGAATGGCCAATGCCTGTATTTGGCTACACAAATACCCCTAAATCTTGCTGTCAGCCAATTCTGAAGGGCAACAACAAGGGTCCCATGAAAGGTGAACTGAGGCATTTACGATAAGCATTTGAGGATGACAATACGGGGTGACACGTTAGTAGCCATAGCTTTAGTTGGCTCTAGCATTAATCGTAAAGGTAAAAACTGTCTCTAAATGTTTCCATCAACTGCAGTGTACTTTGAGAAAGAGAAATGAATAGAAGATGCCAGCAGCTATCAACAAAACCTCACACAGGTTTTAACAAAACATATTGAGGTTGGCCATATAGCTCGACCAAGTCATTAGTGCTGTACTGATGACACAGCGCTATTACTATAAAAATACAAACCTGTCAGCAAAAAGTCAACCAATATTATGCATCCATCATTGGTAAAGCTGATAATAAGACCCTGCTACATAGTTTGACAACAGAAATACAACTGTCTTATAATTCAAGGGGTTAAATGGGCTTTTTGACAAGCTTTCTTGCACTAACATCACAAGATATTTCATGTAGGTCACAACAAATACAACATGAATATCATTACTAAGAATTTCATCAAGCAATCACTTTAGCTCCTGTATCTCTCACTAGTGCATTGAATGCAACCGCTGCAAGTTGCATCTTTCTTTCTAAGACATTCAGCCCTAAACACACATTTTACTTATTTGCCCCATTCCCACTTGTATTATTGCACAGGCAGCATCGTCATTATCACCTAAAGGTTGGGACACTGAGTCAGTGTAATACCAAAGGATGATAAGCAATGCACCGCAGCCTGTTGTAGACAGATTTTTCATTTGCCTACATTGCAGCTTTGGGAGATGCAGCTGACAACAATGCTTTAACACTATCACCTCCAGTGTGATCAACTGCCAATGCAGAAAGAGACTCTGGACGACCTGCTGAGAGGAACCGTGATGGACTAAACTGCCACTGCACCAAGAAGCAGGTCACTGCACTGGCAGTACCCTCATTTACTCACATACATTCACATAAACACACAGACTAAAGCATGCTGCGTGAATAATAATGTATGTGCTGTGTTTACACACTACTGTATATTTATCTATCCCTATTTCAGCACCCCATTCATTGGATCCGCATACACGCTCTGTGCTTGAATGAACATACAACTGGTATAAAATGTAAGCTGCTGCCCTAAGCAGCCCCAGGGCACTAGCAACACCTTCTTTTCACTGCCATATGTTTGATATGCTCAAAGCTAAAGCACAGAGACACTATTGTGAGATCAATACAACACAGTATAAAAAGCATCAACCTTTGTACTTGGGTCATAAAGGCTTTCCCTGGGAAGAAACAGTCACAGATGGTGCCTATTAAGAGGTACTAAAAACTAGATTAGAAGAAAATGACATAAAAGTCTTCCACCCCCTCCCAAAGTTATGTTTTATGCAGATTTATTTCTTAATTAGTCTATTATGAAACATGGCAGGCTATAATCTCTTAGTACTCAAGGGAGCTTCAAGAGGTGTTAAGGCAAATCAGATGAACACCTGCTTGAAAATTTTTATCAATGTTGCAGAAACTTTCGACTCTCAAATTTAATATAAGATACAACGAACAAATTTATATAAAAATATGACATTTAATTACACAAACGTTCTTCAATATATATATATATATATATATATATATATATATATATATATATATATATATATATATATATATATATATATATATATATATATATATATGATGCGTCTTTGTAGGTAATGCGGTTCTGTCAATGCCCGTAATGCACTGTTACTAAAAAAATCCCAACTTTATTGATAACACATACATATACATGAGTTCTTACCGCTAAGCGTTTTTCCTTGTCTCTCACTTCTGGTATTCCCACTTAAACTCGCTTTCCTGCAGTTTTTTTTCAGACCCCCTGCCTCAAAACAGCTCTTGTCTTTCCGCAAGCTCGCCTCAGAATGAGCTCTCCACAGCAGCGCGCACGGGACCGCGTTTCTATGGCACCGCGAGGAAGCCAGCCATTGCTCAGCGCGAGAGATGCTGTATTGTAATTGTCAAGGGGCGCCACACGCGCGCGCGCGCGCGCACACACACACACACACACACACACACACACACACACACACACACACACACACACACACACAATTTTACCAAGCCAGAGAATGGTCACAACTGATTCAAAAACATTAATCCACAGTTTACGTAACAAAAATTTATTCTTTCACTTTATATTGACGGTCCCTTTAACACATTCTGTTTACTATAAGTAGCGCTGCACCAACATATGCACTAGAGTGTTAGTAGAGTATTAGTAGACAGGTAGGGTTAGGGATAGAATACGTTGACGTACTTGTAAAGTTATTTATAGTCAGTAAAGTATCTGTTGAGAGACTATCACAATAAAGAGTTTGCAGATATTAATCAAGAGTCTTCTAATACTCTACTGAGAGGTTTATATTAGAGGTCCTTATTGTCAACAGAATGTTCAGAAGGGACCATCAAAATAAATATATAAATAATGCGATGTAAAATATAAAAACGTTAACATGTTACCTTATCTAAGATGCAAAAATTATTTCAGTTATGTGCATTATAGCACATTTTACAGTTTGTACGTTTATTAATGGTTCTTTATTATTAGAACCATTATTTAAGCAGATTAGTTATATAATCTTATCAGTTAATGATAGAAATTTAGACAACAAAAGATCTTGCAATAATACTGTTAATGCTGTCACTGAATTGTGTTTCATATGGCTTTCAGCTGTCAAGGTTTTTAGGTTTAAAAGGATTTTTTGTATTAATAGCTGATATTGTTATACATCTGCTATTATTTAAAAAGTTTTAAATTCATGCAAAACTCCATAATGTTTAATTTCTAATGAAGAACGGTGACGAAAAGAAGTATGCATGTTAATTAAAAGCCTCATGAATTTCAAAAATACTGACAAGAAAGGCTTAGTTGTTATTTTCGATTAAAATGATAAAAAGGCAGGAAGGGTAATTATGAAAGACCTAAAAGGTTCAACTTTGAAATGCAATGAATGAAGCAGAAGTCTTGTCAAGCTTCAAAATCACAAAAGAGTATTATAACAGTGAATCAAACCACTTGTGCACTTATATAACTATATAATAGTTTTGTGTGAAGACCACAAGCTTGTATGGATTATTTTGTGAAACATTCATGTAATTTTAGATCTTGCCAACCCCGGTCCCAATTCACTTTCATTATATTGAAAAATGGCTGCCAAGATATATATATATATATAGGTCTGAAACAGAGTGAAGGTGAGTAAATGATGACAAAATTGTTCATTGTCAGTGAAATTGTCCTTCAATTTTAATCATGGATCCATGTCTGAATGTGCTGATGCATGCATGGCTGCATTAATAAGCTCCTCCGTCTTACAAGCCCTATGTGCCTTGTTCTTACATTTATGTGGTTTGCTGCTACTTCTCCAGCTGCGATGTCACGGTTCCCCCTAGCCGACTTCTAGACAGATTAACATCAGTGATCTTGTAGCTGCATTGGGAGGGGGATGTGCTCTTGGATAGAGCGAAGGGTGGGTGAGCAGAGCCTTGGACTTTCATCTCTGCTTTTCTCAAAGGCAGTTAAACTACACAGAATCCTCCATGCGCACTCTTTACTAAAACATCCGAAACCGCTTCATAACTTCAAGAGATAATCTGATGCAGGCACTTTTGAGTGGCCAACAGATATTTGGAAATTCATAAATATTAACTAAACATTTCCACCGGTCTTCCAATGGTGCAGTGCTATTTTTCTTTTGGAACATATTTTAGTGTATTTTAAGCATGATACAGCACATCTTTTATTAAACACACAATTTGCTTAGTGGTAATTGTGGCTTTGTTATCAAAACACGAATCAGGATTTTAGATTTCAACATACCGGCTTTTAGAAAAGGATGCTAATGATGGCAGAGAGAAAGCTGAGGTTTGAATGAGGAGCCTCTGGAGGGTTCGGTCAAAAGCGCAGGTCTGTTTTAATTTCCATCTCCTGCCTACAATGAGATACTGTACAACAAGGCTTATTCTAATGTAAATCATGTGGTAATTATGTGCGCTCTCAATCACAAGGGCTAGGTTTTTCGCAGTGCAGACTGATTTTTACAAACTAACAGAATAAAGCATGTTGGTTTAATTGGTAATTTATACTCTGGACATGAGGATGTGGTATAAGGAAGCTATCAGTTATCAAGCTATATATAGTGGTAATGCTTAGGGATAGCAAAATATTAAAGAGACATTTCACTCAAAATTAATAATTTATGCACCATCATTCCTATATAATTGTAATATAAAAAGTCACAATCACCTTTTTCCTGAATGCTGTATTTAATTTTTTTGTCATGTTTTTTGTATATATTTTTTTCTGCATATTTTCAATCCAATTAACTTACTGTATGGACAAAACATTCAAATCCTCCAATCTTCTGTTGTGTTTAGTAAAAAAATAAAGACATACAGATGAATACATTCAATTATTCAGTATAATGTATTGCATTAAATTAAAGCATGTAAGTCATCAATATTGCATGTAAACTAAAAGATTGTGTTGAGGGGTGGGCAAATTCTGAAATCACTTAATAAACCTTAATAAAGGTGGAGAGAGGGAACAATTCTTGATCATGCTTGTGTATGGGTCATTAATTATACTAATGATGTATAAAGATATATTACTGCATGTTACTCAAGTATCTCTGTTCCTTTGTTCAGTGCTGATAACTCAAACATGTTTGAAATCAATATCCACAAGCTGCCAGGCATGATGAATGTGCCTTTTGTCTTGTTTTGCAATACAGAGTCAATGCGTATGAATCTACGTGTGCTAGCAATACATGTTTACACAAATGAAAGGAAAATAAATGCTTACGACTCAAATTTGCCTTCTTTGTACTACACAAATCTGACCCTCTACATGCACGTAGAGAGTGTGACCTCTGTGAAAAGTAGTTTATGTGGAACTGCCCAATAAAAAAACGGAAAAAGTGGACGGATAAGCAGGTGAGCAAAAGGTCTGGAAGAAACTTAATTAAAACAACTTGAGATAAACTTGTGCCCTATGTATTAAAGTACTAAAGAATAGATGAGAAAATGAGGTAAAACGGTCATAGCTGTTATTGTACAAATCATTCTTTTTGATGTACACTTTTTAACGTGCAGGCCTAATTTGATTATTTTCATTTTCATTACTTCTTTTTATTAAAAACACACTTACACTCCAAACAAAACACAAACTCACATTTAAATTCATCATAATATGAAATGCATTTAGTGGTTATACTGTATATATACAGAGTAATTGCTTACAAGTGTAACAACAATTAACTTTACAACCCCAGGCTGTATATTTGCTGTATGTATGAAATTAAAAGTCACCAATGTGTGATTTAAAACCAGAGCGCACAGCTTGAGTAAATGTGTCCTGCAATCCAATAAAACGGCTAAAAATCACATGCATTTCTAAGATGACTGCTCAAGGCACTCACTGAATTCACAGTACAATCACACTACAATAATTATCTTTGCAAAAAATGCAAACATTTTTATTTTTGCATCTTTAGAAGCATCTATCGTGAGGTGTGAGAAAAGAGAAGCAGGAATAATAAAACATTAATAAATAAATAAATAAAAAAGTCAGAATACACAGATATCTGAATTCATTTTTTAAATCTATCAGTGTAGACGAATTGTAGTATTCAAAGAGTGCATCATTCACATTCAACACCAAGGGCTAAAACCAAAAGCAGTGCAAGTGGTACAGTAAGCCATATATCATATGATAAATTAATATTCAGTTTTTATACTACCTTGTTTGATCAAATCAAACCTAGTGTGGTGCATGTTATACACTAGTGAGAGTTACTTTAAAGCCTGAGCATTTGTCTAAGATTTCACTGATAAAATTATGTAAGATGTGGGAGTCAGAGCCTACACGGATCTAATGAATTATCATAAATGTATGGCAGCAGATGAGTTTATGAACCTATGAACTTGCCTGGGAACCACTGCAAGATTGATTTTACCCCTGACCTCTCATGAACATCGGTCTCAATGGCACTTCGTATTTACCGTTTAGTAATCAGCTTTATGAGCTGAAAAATTGTATGTTCTATTCCCAGGGGGTGAAACTATTTACTTCTCTCTGATGCCAAGAATAAAACACTCTATAGCTCCAGGGGGTCTGTACATTTAACTTTATTTATTTGTACATTATTTAACTTATTCTAGGTTAAACTGCAGAGCTCATTGACAAATGCTGCATGAATGCACTTTATGTGCACACTCTGCCGCCTGACCAGATTCTCTACCATAAGAAATATCATGCTAATATTAACGCATAGCTCACACATCATACAATACCCAACAGCTGTGCAAGCCGAGCACTGCACTAAATATTGAAAAAGCTGTTGAATTTCTTTTTGTTGAGAGGCTTGCCTCTGAGAGGCAATAGAACTGTCAGAATCCACTTCTTTTCTCGAGGCTTGTCAACGGCTGCATGCATGGCTTGTTAACCTTGGCCCTTGCTACTGAACAGAGCACAAATTTAACACAATCAGGGATGAAATGTCACAGTCACCCATAACAGGCAGATCCTGGAAATTAGATTTTAGAAATGAGTCCATTTGGATGTTGCTCTCTGCCTAAACCCCCTGAATCCCCTCCATGTCCCTCTACAGGGCGGCCTGTGATTCAATTTTCCTTTGTTATAGTCAGGCTCATTTTCAGTAGCTTTCTTTTTTTTGCCCGCTCTCCACTTTTGAGATGGTCACGGCTTAAATGTCTTGATTCCTAGAAGTGATGCACATGGGGATGGACATCAGAGATCAATGTCCTTTGTATTGTCTAAACACTCTAGTATCTTATTCTCAATGGCCTCAACCTAGAGGTTTATGCAGTGTGTGAAAGAAAGCAAGGACAAATTTGAATAATGTAGCATTTAGTCTATATCCAAAGAAATCTGTCATCTACTTCACATCATCTATTCTCATGTTGCTCCAAAAACATTTCACAGACTGGGAATATGAGAAGATGTCTTTCTTTTTCTTTTTTGTTTAAAGACCTGCAAAGTTGTCTGCTATTTAAAATGGCACTTTAATTCACTTCAACTAAAAGATATAGCACAAGTATTGCTGTATGTAACTACATGTTGACTTGCTTTTAAGTCCAAAAGGAAACAATGCTTTTAACCATAGATCAAAGGAATAGTTCCCCCAAAGATGAAAATTCTGTCATCATTTACTCACCCTCAAGTAGTTCCAAACCTGTATGAATTTCTTTTTTCTGCCGAACACAACGGAAAATATTTTGAAAAAAGTACCTGAGGGTGAGTAAATGATGACAGAATGAAAATTTTTGGGTGAACTATTCCTTCAACAAGTTTGCAATGCTATTTTTTTATATAATTTTATGATCCTTTTGAATCTTTTCAGAAGCTTGTAATACATTTAAGCTGAATAGATGATGACAGAATTTTCACTTCTGAAAGATCTTTGTAATTAAAGGAAGATCTTTTGAGTTCTGACATATGGTCTGATGTCAGTGTGAAATTTTGGAAGTAGAGAGACAAGGGAGAAATGCTAAATTACTTTCTCACATTTATTTCACTAGACACTGGGTGTCTGCAAATATAAATTTACATTATTCAAACTTAGGTTGATGGTACTGAAAAATTCCCAGCAGATTTTGCTATTATAAGAATAAGCTTAGTGCAAGTGAGAATGCTTAAGGCCTATAAAGAAAAATGACAAAGGGTGTAATTTTGGCTGTGCCAAGTCTACACCTGTTCAGTAATTAACAAAGTCTATAAAGGTATGGTCACAAATTAGTTTGGCACACAGCACTGGGGTACGCTAAATTATTTAATCAGACCTCACAGGACTCCACGGCACACAGGAATTCCCCATTGGGCTACTGAGAATTAACTCCCCTGGCAGATATTTTACACACACACACACATACACAGAGAGAGCCACACAAAACTCCATCTATCTTGTTCTATCTTCAGCAGGGAAGAGAACACATAGACAGAATGTGTATGCAATTTTACCTGCTGGTCTGATGTCTATCTACTCACTGTTTTATTTATTTATGTCCACATAATGCGGTAGCTGCAGTAGTAGGTCCAGAATGGAGTGGTATGCTCACTGCAGTGGAGCATAGTGTGCTAAACTCTTTAGTGGCGAACAGTAAGGTTCTGCTCAATGTGTTATAGAAACAGGAGGAAAGGTCCCACTTTGTAATGCGACTAGCATTCTGTATGGTTTCGCTTCAGCTTTTCCAGCACTAGCGGAAAGAAATGAGGTCCCCAATCCACATGCCCTCCACTGCGTAACTATTATACTCAGTCATATCTCTCTCATCATGTTTGAAAGGAAATGTAATTGATTTAACCTTGAGGGCTTCTGTACAATAGAAATGGGGTGAGAAAGATGGTCATACCTAACATATGCCATCATCATGTGCTTGAGTGGCACTATATTGACTTTGAGCGTCTTAAATTCTCCTTTCTCAGCACTCTTTTTACACAAGCTGCCCAATAAAATCATACCGCTTGAGAATGAACGATGGAATGAATGTTTACACTTATAGCTTTGGTTCTGACCGGGCATGGCCATATCGATTAAAACAACATTAAGATCTTTTTACGTAATTGCTCACTTTGATAGAATATTTATCATAACTGAAATAATGTAAACAATATTGTCCTGGAATTTCTAAGTCAGTGGATAAATGCATAGAATAGCTGTAAAATATTAAGCATGATCTGTTAGGCTAATTATCGTATTATAACTTTTTGACTTTTTTTGGGTTTAATAATGCATAAAGGCAGCAAATGCAATCCAAAAATTTCTCATTCAAAATGTGGATGTTCATAATTTGGAAGTTTGTTACCAATTTTACTTCAGTATTGTGATGTATACTTCATTGCTATATAAAACACAGTAATGAAATTGCATGCTAAATTGCAATGCATCCAATAGCCTATTGGGTAAATCTATGCAGAAATTTTTATAAAGTGGTGGGGATATTTGACCATGGCAAAAATCCATGACGCTTATAGATATAGGTAAGATAGTGCTTTGTAGCTCCATTACAAAGACATACTGTATATAAAATGCTTTTATAAGAGCATAAAGTGTCATGCAGGCTTGAAAGCATCCAAGCCCGTGTTCACATTCTTTGAGACAAAGTGAAATATAGAAAGATTCTTTGAAGTGTGGGAGGCAAACCTGAATTATTAAACAAACTGCTTTTTTGTTACGTTTAGATCTGACATCTTTGAAATATTCATTCATGAGAAAACCGAGGCATGACTTCAACACAAGCATCCCATGAATTCCTAATAAAAAGTGATGCTCTTAACTACAGTGCAGCTGCAGTAACACATGCTCTTCCACTTGAGATCTATTCAAGGGGGATGTTGGACAATCGCTTCAGACAATTAGCTGCAGAGTGCTGATCAGTGCCCTCCTCTGTTACGTTCTCAGTGTTGCTCTATCGTGTTGGGTTTTGGCAATGCATGAGTGCTGCACCACCTGGCTCTCCTGATGCATGACCTTTGCTTTTTGGCAGGCTGGGTGCAGCTCTCGCAATGGGGTTGCGGAGGCCAGCAGCAGTCCTTCATTCATCTAGTATTACTGCCTGTGGACTGTAGGTTCCAGAACCTCCCTCTACTGCTAGTCAAGTCAGCAGGCATCTCCCCTTCACACACTCAGCGCTTCCGTCCCAATTAGAGCTCAATCATTATGACTTTATGACATTAAAAGCTGTAGCATTACTCAGAGAATTGGTTTTACGATTTTTAAATTGGACATCAAGTGGAAATCTAAAGCACCATAAAGTCTAATGGATATTTGATAGAGGTTATTTTCTCTTCACTTGTGTAGTTGCCCTTTTATGGTTGTCCATAGTTTTCAACATGTTTGTGTTGGAATCTGACTCATTTGGCTAGCTTTTTAGTGCCAAAATATGATTTGATTGTATACATGGTTTTGACATTAGCACAAATATGGGAAATATTTAAATTTATTTATTTTGCTGTGCTAATGATTCTATTCACAATTATGTGATATATATATATATATATATATATATATATATATATATATATATATATATATATATATATATATATATGTGTGTGTGTGTGTGTGTGATATAGGCAAAATATAGGCAGATTTGCACTGGATTACAGGTTAGAGATTGTGGATTATTTAAATGACTTTAGAAGTAGTTGAGCATTCTTAAAGAGCTGGCATTAGTGCTTTTCTGTGCTGCCAGTTATTCATGTTTATTTGTGGATAACACACAGTGGCATTCACTATCCCAGTGGTTGGGGACATGATGCAGGTCAGGGCCTGCAGCGGCTTATTTGATTTCTCCCGTGACAGAAACTCAGAGTGACAATTAGATTCTGCGTCTTCCTCCATGGCAGTTTGCCAGATCGGGAATTCATTATAATTTGTATTGCTTTAGACATTCCTATCACCTGCCAACTCAGAGATATCACAGCTGCTTCGATCTTGTGTCCAGAATTCAATTTCATGTCAATTTTACCTTGCGTGACTGCCGCGAACCTGTAGTCTGGAGCAGTGCGTTGTAAGACACTCACATCCATCTTTCTATGGAGCACATGAAATTTCTCCAACCGAAGCTTAATTGTGCACTTGTCATTAGACAGGGAGGGGAAAGGAGGTGTCACGGTTACAAATGATCTAAATCGCCAAAGACTAGCATCCTTAATTTAGAGGAGAACAACATCAAACACAAGCAGGCTCATTAGGCAAATAAAAAAGTGCCAGGTAGCTAATGGCAATTCATTATTTATACAGAACTTACAGAAAAGTCTGTTAGGTCGGTTTTAATCTCAGAAAGTGGGCATATCTAAAAGGTCACCATGCTTTGAAGTCCTTCCTCACTTTTGCGCATAAACATAAGCACATCCTCCACCCACGTCACCCCAACAAACATGCTTCCCTTCAAACACCGCAGGAAACTTACCTGCACTGGAGATGTTGGGGTTTTCATTGGTCAGAAGCACAAGGAAATCCTGACAGGTTTCCGGGTTCAGGAGAGGGCTGTCATCCAGACAGAGGTCAACGATGAGGGCCACTGCCTTCTCACAGAACATGTCCTGGTCCTCGGTGGCGATGGCACTCATTCTGTGAGCCCAAATCCCAAGCGTTCTGTCTCTTTGTCATTTAGGATGAAGAGGAGTAGACAAACGGTGGTTGTAGCACATCAAATATAGTTGAAACTACTTCTTGGTCTCTTCTATAACTCTTGGATGTTCGCATCTGGGCGTGTGATAGTGTGAGAAGGGGGCTTGATGAAGCAATATTACCCCCAGGTGCTCTGGGAGCCAAAGTGCTGCGTCTCATTACTCCTAGACCTTCCTCTCAGCTACTGTTCAAACACAGGTCTTGGAGATTTTTGTCCCTAAGCCAGTTTTTGTCCACTCCCCTCCCCTTGTTCCTCCCTTCTCCAGTTATTCTCACACTGGATAGGGAAAAGGAGAGCTCCTCCTCCCGTCCACTGCTCTTCTTCCTTTCTTGACCCTGAATTTATTGGATGATTGTTTAATGTTAGATTACATTCCATAAGTTTCTATTATTTAGTTTAATGGAACACATTCTCATCTTATGTTCTTGTAAAGGTTTCCTTGATATTACGACCAAGTTGTGGGATATGAATGTTTTTAGTAGCTATTGATTGCCTGATGATGCAGTTTTGGTTGAATAATGGTGAGCAAGATCCTTGAGGGGGATCTATTTTCTTGGGCCTATGCACTCCAACAGCAATCACAATCACAAAACAAGGGCTATTTTTTTTACTCTATTAATTAAACATTCCACCATGGTTAATGGTACATTTCTGTTTCAGCTGACTCTTGTCAGTTGATGATCCATAGGTCAGCTGAGGTGATGCATGAATGTTGGCAGTTTAACTTAATTGATTTTGTACCCACATGTTTCTTACACATATTTAGTATTCAAATTATGTATTGCATATTTGCAATGCATAAATTTACATGTAAGGTAACTTAAATAATAATAAATAATAACCGCTAATTCAAGCATCAGTTTTTTAAAGCACAATTTGACAGTAATGTGTATTTATTGCTATTATATAAACTTCATTGGTTATGCAAGACATTAAAAGCTGTTTTTCTGACAACTGATGCTTTAATTTTGTGATAATAGTCTATTGGATAGTATATAGTAACAAGTAAAATTAGATCTTTGTGAATGTTAGGAGAACATTTAGGAGAACTGCACTTCAAAACTGTCTTGTTTCTAAAGAAGACAAGATGTGTAGTAAAAATCCTTTATTAAAAATTTACCAAGTATGTAGAAGAGAGAGTGTACCAAGGACATGGCCTCACTGCCGCTCTCCCTAAAACTTTTATGTTTCCATCTACAAAGCTTTTCTTTGCGCACAGAGAACTTGAAGCGTTTGTGTTACTAAGAGAGTTCTGAATTGAGAATACATTAAAGAGGTATGCTTTCTTCATTCAAAGTCACTGCATTAAATTGAAAACATCTATAGGTTTTTACCAAGGATACTGTTCATGGGACTATAGAAGCTGAACCATATTGTGGTTCCATAGAAGGTGACCCGAAGTCAAAAAAAGTGAGAGATTAAATGCTCCTTCAATTCTTATTTAGAGGTACAAATTCATAATTTATATTTTTCTTGTCAATACATTTGTACTAAGACTCTAAGATCCTTTAATAATAAAGACAAGTGGAAATATGTATAGAAAATTTTTAATAATGATTGTTCAGCAAATTAAGCTTTCACATGCAGTATGTAACATTTTCAACAGTTTATTATACTGTTTTGAACCCCCAAATACAGATCTTCTTGTGAGGATTCCCCTAAAATCAAACATGATCTGGAATATAGCTAATAAAGTGATACTTCATCTTCTAATAGTTTATCTTGTTATATTTAATTTTATTCTATTATTCATTAATCCTTAAATCCTTAAACATTTACTTAGAGAACCATTTATGTTCAATTGCTTTAAATCAACATGCAACGAAAAATATTTTAAAAGGTTGGGAGCTATTTGCAAAAATGCATTTTTGGGGTGTGATATGATTCATGGCACCACAATTATCTTATTTGCCTCTTTCCTCCTCAAAACTTAACCGAATCAAACGAGTCTACACAAATGAGGAGAAGCCAATAACAGTCAAACAATCACAGGCAGAGTGTGAAAACTTTGAAAAAAAAAAAACAACAAAACAAAACAGAATGCTTGTTCCTGCTCATATTCCTTAATAGGGAGCATCTGCTTGGAACAGGCTTATCGGCTCCTTCCGTGGAGGCCTAGAACACAGATGAATATTTCATATGCAAACAGTGTGGGGCCTCAGCTGCAACCTGTGACTGTCTACCAAGAGCATCTAGAGACGCACAGAGACCAGAGATGGAGAAAAATAGCCGGTCTCTGGAGAACTCATTTCAGCTATTCAGTTCAGCGAGAGATGCTCTGAAACAGGTGATTATTTTGAGAGGTGAAAATCATCTCTGAAACACACAGCTGGAGCCACAACACTTTTTTCAGTCAAAACATCAAATTCTAAGTATTTATAGGGATCCTTTCTAAGGAATTCAAATATTGCATGAAACTATCATTAAGTATTTCTCTGACAATAGTTTTTGCAAGCTTTTGCAAGTATTTTTGAATGCTTATCGAAGTTGCACTTATATGTATAACAATTTTCTTTTTAAAAAAATTGTCTAACTATTGTGTTTAACAAAAGTTATTTTTTTGTGGTAAAAAGGTTCTTCAGATTATAAGACATGGCTCTTTAAAGAACTTTTGACTGAATGGTTCTTTGAAAATGGTTCTTCTATGACTTCGCTGTGAAAAAATAAAGCACCTTCATTTTTTTATCGATTTTTTTAAGTCTCACTTATTTGTTGTGATGATTAATCCAGTCTTTACTGTCACATGATCCTTCAGAAATCATTCCAATATGCTGATCTATCCCTTCCATCCAATAATTTATTCTTGTTAAAATTCTTGGTGGAAAACCTCTTGTAACATCAAGTTGCTTGATCCCAAATTTCTTCAGTTTGACTTTGAAGCATGTGAATGGTCTCTATATGACCCTGGCTAAGATTTATTGTATTTACTCCCCTCATGCACGCCTGGGGTAACTTGATTAGTATCCATCCTGATGCACTGAATCAGTATGCATGGGTTTTCATTCAGCAGGAAGTAATCTGTATTTTCCCACGCAGTACATCCAGATTGTTGAATCACCTGTGGGAGTTACAGCAAATGAACATGGCAGGTTAGGTCAGTAATGTAGAAAATGAGCTGCGTTTTCATTTTTCAGTGCTTTCTGCTGAAATTTCACAGCATTTAAAATTTTACTATAATAGAACCAGCAAAATCTGCAAACTTTGCAAACCTAAAATGTAGGTCTATCTTCACTCAATAGCTTGAGAGAACCAGTGGCGATGTAGTAGCTGATTAGAAATTAAAGTAGAAATGTAATGCATGTGCGTGAAGCTCTTCCCTTTATTATAATTTAGACTGCACCGTCTTCCTTCCAAAACTAAATTCATCTCTCTGCCCGGGTGGTTAGGGTGTCACAACAGTTGGGATGCTAATAAGGTGCAAATTCTGAAGGAGGGCAATGCATGTGTCACCTTCTCAAGATTCAAAGATGCTATATTGACGTAGTTCAATATAATTAATGTAATGGTTTTCACCTTAAATGTACCAAAAATGAACATTCTCTCATCATTTAGCTTTTGTAGAATACCATTTTTTTTTACGTTTTTTTTTCCCAGTGAACGTGAATAGGGTTTGGGCCAGGGCCATCAAAATACCAAAAGGACAAAAAAGCACCACATGAAGTCTTTTGAAAAAATATGACCAGTAAAACAGGCTGAAAAACGTTTTTTGTTCATAGGCAAACTCAATTACCAGTCATTATAACAATTTATTTTTATTGTATGGGAAGACAATTTATTCTTTTGAGTTCATTTCCTGAATTCTAAATTCAACATTATTTTTAGCTTGTAAGGCTAAAACTAATGCTTATTTCAAAACTGTGTGTTTATACTTTTGTGTTACTACAATCGTTTTAGCACTTCAGTTTCAATTGCAAAGTGTTAAACTAAATTGCAATGCCGAGCAGCTTTATGAGATCATGAATCTATGGAAGCACATTTCTTCCACACAAGAAAAAAAAATCATGCTTTGGTATGTCATAATTATATAGGCCTAAATTATGGTATACTAAGTCAGTGGATAAAATACTGAAATAAAAATACAGTTATGGTAAAAGTTAAAATTGACAATTATAATTATGACATAAAAAGATTGAATTATGAGATACTAAGTGTTTATTATGAGAAACATTTTATGTCATATAATCTCAAAATTGTAACTTTTTTTCTTGTGTGGCTGAAGAGAAAATATTTCAGACATACATACAGACATACAAAGACTCATCCACAATAGAAAATGCCCTTCCTTATCAGTTCTACTTCTTACATAAACCACATCTTAAAACGGTCTGCAATAAATGGTAACCTTTCTTGTCATTGTACTGATATTTTGTCAGTTTTTAAAGCATATTCCTGAAATTCACATCCTTTATTATTATTATTATTATTATTATTATTATTATTATTATTATTTATTTTAGTTTTTTTAGCGGCCTGTTCTCTTTGTGCAAGTAATCTAAATATACTTTGCAGAGCTGTATAAAAGAGGCTCTGCTTTGATTCTGTGTTTGTTTAGAGACAGACACAGAGTCTAATGCCCACTGACAGAATGATTAATCATATCTCTGTGGCATAACACATTCTGAAAGATGAGTCTATACTGGCCTAAAGAAAGTATGGGCCAACATTCTGTCATATAAAATGTTTATTTATACTTGATAATTTTGCCAGTTTTATTAATATTATCCAGAATCCATTTTGATATAATGGTGATCCTTTAGACATATAAACCTCCAGTTACTTTAAAAGTTAATATAATAAACTGAAGGTTCTTCGTATTATAACATATTTTGTAGGCCCATATTTTATTCTCCTTACGTAATATTCTCCTCCTTTTTACCTCTAAAACAAGTGACTATAATAGAAATGTTTATTTCATATTAAGCCTTCCTAGAGAGGAATTTGTCATCATTATTCTGATGATCAATACGTCTCTGCTTGAGTTTAGACGATATTATAACTGCATAATACAGCATTTTTATAACACCATTTGCTAATGTACATGATCATGTGTGGATTTACATAATTATTTACTGTCAAATACAAAGATGTTTCCAAATCTCTCATTGTGTATTCACGCAAATCCCATTTTCATGCTCAGTCATCTGCAGTGCTGCTTATCAATGAAGACAAATGATAGAGATAGGAACTAACACTGCAGTGGTGGGTCACGAATGACCATTGGCTTCAGGCCATCCAAAACTGTATTGTAAGATGGATGTCAGTGGTTGCTGGAGTTAAGCTGTGATCTACAGCCTCGGGTGTCTTGTTTCCAGATGAGACAGCAAGTAATGCAGAAAGGTCTCATTAGCTATCAGTCCATGTCCTGACCTGCACAACCGTGACACGCCAAACAGAGTTACAGGAAGATTAAAAGATAGGTTGAGGGAAGGAGGATCACTTTGACTACAGAGGATTTCACAGCTGTTTTATCTGTCCAGACCATCACTCATCAGTCTTTGTTAAAGTCAGCTAGTGAGGTTGTACTCCCATTAGTCTGCCTATCATCTAGATGGATTTACTAATACATTGTTATGGCACTCTGGCAGAATTCACAACGCTTTGTGTTAATGCAAAGACCCGAAATTACATTCTAATGTTAAATGGGCCGTAAGTTACCACATAAATTCACAATTATAAGTGAATGAATGTAATGACAAAGCAATCGACTGGGACAAGCCCACTTCATGAGTCCATAGCTGTATGTTTCTGTTTTGGACATGTGGCTCTTGCTGCATGGATTCATTTATTGAAAGCAAATTGTATTTATTTTTCATCCTCTCGAAGAATCTTGCAGTGATACTCACTGGGCAGGTTTGAAGTAATGAAATTATGTATGAAGCACTTGATGTAAGGAATGCTAATATGTTGGAGGTATTTTTGAAAAAATGACCTCTTGAATGCTCATAGTGTTCTCAGCTGCTGTATATGTCATTAGCTTATTTTTAGATGTTAAACATTTATAGTAAAGATGAGGGTATAATTTTACATGCTACTGTATAGTACACTTTATCTTATCTAACCTTAATTTACAGAAAGAACTATTAGTAAACCATTAAGGCCTCTGTAATCGGTGTGTTGATTTATGAGCTATAGCTTTGTGCCAGTATATTTAAAACATTAGGAAACTTATGGCTGATATTGAAGCCAATATTTTAAATGTAACTGAATTTATGCATTACATTATTTTATGGTAAATACATTTTAATTACTACAAAACTGTATATATTTACTGATTCTAAATATATCCTATTTATTTAGATGACAAAGAATTTTTCAGTATCAGCCAATGTATTGAATTTCGGCCAACACAGATAAACTAAAACAATCAATGTTTTAGTGTATCTGTCAATGTTTGTATAGATGTATTGCATATCTCTTAAAACTTAAAGTATCCTTAACAGTGTGATGCAGAAACATTATCTCGACCAGTAGCGGTAATTTGACACATGACAGAAACTTGTTATGGGCCAGTGGTAAAAATAGTGGCACAAAATGACACTAATTTGGCGCTAGTGTCCAAATGGAGGGTATACTTCAGACAGATTGCTAAAGCTAGTTGACACCATTTTAGACTACATAGACAGAAAAGCTAGATCAGTACTTCTATGTTTACTTTCTTTTACAACATGAACTAAATCCTGAACAAAGCTATAAAAAAAACCCCCTCATAGACACATCATAACACCCATGCTATGGAATCCGGCATTCATTATTCCCTCTTATTACGATGGATGAGAGCTCTGCTGTAATGCAATCAGTCTGGAGGGGCAACTGAAATGAGAACTGTGAGCGATGGAGCTCCTGTAGGCACCTTAGAAGACTGCAGATCTTTAGAGGCCATCATCCATTTATTCAGTTTTAGACTTCTGCGTGTGGACGTGAGTGGAATGCTTGATTCTGGATCATTTCAGAAGGGTCATTTAGCTTCTCAGCAGCATATCCTACAGTATGACTAAATATACAAAAAGCTGCGATGTAGGAGGTTTCAGCAGGGCTACTATAACTGTGAGCGAGTTCACCATTGTTATCATTGCTTCTTTTAACTGTGTCTAAGGAGAGATAAGAAGCTGCTGACCTCAGGTGGGGGCACTCTGGCATGTGGCCCTGTCTTAATGAGGCAAAATCCAATAGTTAGCTTTGTAATGAGTGGGTCAGTCTAAAAAAGACCCATGCCTGTGGACTAATCTATAAAATGTTTTCCTAGTGGGAGGATTGGAAATTGATTTGTGTCCATGGTGCGCTCTGTCTAGGCTTTATCTCTATACGAAGTCGAATCTGATCAAGAAGCAGGTGGCAAAAAATTTAGCTGTCGGGCTTAGAGATTATTTTAAATGTTAATTAGAATGGGTGGTATGTAGACAGAAGTCTCAGGTGAAGCTTAAGTAGTCTATAATGGCTCAAGAAATGATCAAGATAAGGTTTATTGCTTTAAAGTAATATAATGTGGAGAGTGGACAGTGTGGAATGCTAAAATTAATGTACAGCAGCTTTTCAAACCAAGGAGCAACTCTGTGTGCCGTGTGTATTTGTGTGATTGTGGGTGGATGGGTGGCACACGTATGCTTTACATGTGCTGTATCTATTAACTAGAAAACAGTACATGAAATTCACACATACATTCAAATAAGTGGGAGGCTATTTATAGTCACTAAGAGATCTTTTTGCTTCAACACTGTTAAGCCATTTGTCACAGCAAAAATTGTACTGTGCTACATAACTTAAATCACAGATAACCATTGCTCTTAGTTCAGTAAGTCACGCAAATGAGCATTCACAATTAAATATCCTATATCGATCGATCAATTATCATATTATATATAATCGATATATACTTGTTGTTTCAAATTGCTTAAGCAACGTGATTAATTATATGTGGTTATTAAACATAATATTTCAAACATCATGCACTTGTTGTTAAAGATACTCTTTTTTGCTTTAAAAAACGTGCATTAGTAAAGTAATATTTTGACCGATGCGCCCTCTTGTGGCCTCAAAAGGGAAGCCAAAGGCTTTTGAATTATGCCTTTTAATTCGAATATAATTCGAATGTTGATAACATTTTAGTACAAATTCGAATCTAGTTATTCAGACAATACGACCGCCCTAACAAAGATGAGACGAATAATTGCATTATTATTTTTTATTTTATTTGTAAGTGAAAAGTATTCTCGATGCATCGCAACGTTCAGATTGAGGCACTGATGGCAGATGAAGTATTCCGACGATGTTTTTCATACTTTTCTGGACCTTAAATGTGTAATTTACTTAGCAGTCAATGGGACAGTCACACGCTTACAGATAGCTTGGGATTACACAAGATTTGCATTTTAAAGAAATGATGAGTATAGGTCGAATAGTATGACAATCTACACGCTAACACACACTATACTATACTATATATTTGATTTGATATGAGCTAATCAATCGTTATATTAAATCGTAGTTGGTAGCGTGATTTATTGTAATGCTTTTTTGCTCAGTTGGACAGAACAAACATGATGCTTGTACTTGTTCAGATGACAATGTACAGGATTCACACTGGTGTGGTGACTGAGAGCTACACATTATGGCTTACGGACAGCTTTAAACACAAAAATGTTCCAAAAATGCTCTACTTCAAGGCTGTTTTCTACTTCCTATTTATCCTGAAAACAAGTAGTAATGTGTAATCCTGAAAGGTAAAATAAAGCAATAAACCGCAAGAAGCAGTGGATTATATTTGTATAATTTATAACATCTAAGGGGCATTGTTAGGAATGACGTGGAGCGAAGCCTTTCTGCATTTGTACATTTTCATTACAACGTTATTTAGCATTATCATTTTAAAGCAGTTTTCGTTGTGAAGTAATGTCGGCTGCTCCCCACAACGCTGGTGATTTCAAGTTTTTATGGATTATTGAGGATCAACCCCCTCCTACATAAATACGAACCTGCAATGCAGCTGCAACTGGCTAACTTTACACCCACTGGGCTTTCTCTGTTGATGATAGCCTGCAGGCTGGATACACTGAACTCAGTATATGTGTGCCTGAGGGAATGAAATCTGACAGCGTGAGCCCAGAGGGATATCTGACAGCACACTAACTCTCACACGCAAGTGTTAACAGCAGAGACATAGCGTAAAGACCCAGGTGACTCAGAATTTCAGTCTGTAGATTTGAAACGATGGTAAAATCACTCTCACAGTTTGTCGAACAGATCTGTATTTACTAGATTTTGCCACCAGAGGGGAGTAGATGCATAAGTACCCAAATCAAACCAAACCCTAAGATTTTACTTCAGGCATAGTCAGGCCTACACTGAACATTTATGTTTGCAGAAAATGTCATTTTATAAGCTAAACATCCATTAAGCTATGCACGGTGTGCATTTAATTATTAAAATATATAAATAGTTTTATGTCTTAGCAGTTTAGCCCAATAAGCATGTGCTAGCAGTATTGCTTTAACTTGCTTTATCAGTTTTAACTGTATTGTGCAGATTTCACAATAGCAATTTAATACTATCCATAGATTCTATCTTGCTTCATATATATATATATATATATATATATATATATATATATATATATATATATATATATATATATATATATATATATATATATATATTCATGGAGTATCATAGGTGGATATGGACGAAAAAAAGAAGAGAAAGTATAAAAATTCACTGTAGACACGAGGCATGGGAAACTGAAGAAATAAACTGAAGGAAAGGGCAAGACAGGGGAGTAAAGGAAAGGAACTGATTAAAAACCATCTGATCAAGACCTCAGGCGGCTTTCTCTCTGACTGCAGACTTTGGCTGTATGCTGCAGACAGTTTCAATTTCAAGCATCTATATTTATCCTTGAAGAAAAATGAACAGTTAAGCTGAATAGTATAGGGAGACTTGGGGCAATTGTGACAGAAGGAATTATAGCACACTACATGTGAGAATTTCTGAGAATTCTGAAAACAATGAAATCAAAATTGCCAAACCTTTTTAACTTACCCTCAAAACCACGTCTCTTTTCTTCTCTGTCTATGTATGCACTATCATCAGAGGAGGTTAATTTCCTCCAGCAAAATGTCACATGTGAGAACCCAATTCTTATTTAGCAATTAACAATGATTCAAAAGTCATGTTCGGTCTTGTTTTCTAATCAACATGCTTAAGTCTTCAGTCACAATAGGGAAGAGAAGACGATTGCAACTTCATTAAAATGTCAAGTTGGAAACTGATCATGATATAGCAAAACAAACAAACAAAAAAAACAATTCAGTGATTAGTAGTTTCTATTAATTAAATAGTAATGTCCTAGACAATTACACACATATAAATGAAAAATAGCTCTAAAAAAATTATATATATATATATATATATATATATATATATATATATATATATATATATATAGCAATAATTAACTGAAGTGTTAAAGGATGTCTTTCTTATAAAAAAAAGCTTTTGAGGAAAATGTTCCAGGATTTTTCTCCATATAGTGGACTTTAGTGGGACCCAATGGGTTGAGTGTCCAAATTGCAGTTTGAATGTGGCTTCAAAGCTCTCCCAGACAAGGAATAAGGGTATTATCTAGCAAAACAATCAGTAATTTTCCTAAAAAATTACCATTTAAATACTTTTAACCCCAAATGCTCATAATGCAGCTTGCATTAGATCTATGCAAGTGAAACTTAGTGCATGCATTACTTAATCACGATGAAAATATCACACATTTTCTTTGTCTGTGCATGGTTCAAGAAGATAGAGTAAGGCAAAAAATCTAATTTTCTCCTCCAACTTCAAAATCGTCCAACATAGTTGGTTTTTGTTGTAAATACTTGTTTGCTTTGTAAACACTGGGTTGGTACTTCTACCTTGTGTTACCTTTCCAAGGTAGCTACATATGGCTTTAAGTCAAGCTAGCGACGCTGATGCTAAGCTAGTATTGTGCACTTATGGTTAAAAAGTAGAGAATGTTTTTAGTAATACAACATAATTGTAAGTCTTTTTTTGTAGCATAAATATTTGATTATTACGATTGCTATGTTTCCAATGACAGATACATTTTCTAGTGAGCGTGTTGGCCCCAGTCTCCCCTGCTGATATAATGGCCTAAATGAATTCATTCTATTTCCAAACTAATGAATTAATCTGCTGAGCTGCTAATCAGCTTAAGAGCCTGTAGAGACATTTAGCCGTGAGTCTGAGCAGACACACATGTTCAGATCACAATAGCCAATGATAATTTCCAAAAATCAGCATATGTGAGGATGACAATGAGTATATCATCAAGACTTTCATTAATGTATTCATTTATTACTATAAAAGAGGGTAGTAAGATCATACAGGCATCTTTACTTTGGCAGTAAGGACAGCCTTTGTATATGCATGCACATTTTATCAAAGATGAGGTAATCTGTTTTAATCTGTTTCAGATTATGGACCACGGTCAGGTGTGGGATAAGGGTTAAGACCAAGAAAACAACAGATTTACCCTCCCCTCAAATGTCTGACAGACCCAATTTATAAAAGCATAGTTGCTGTCAACCTGAATAGATTAGGGATTTGTCACACCTGATAAGAGTGATCCTTTACACTCCGATGGGATCGGATCCAAATCAACCCAGGTATAGATCATCCAGTCCTGGCGTTTACCAGCTCAGGGCACCAGTCCTAACAACTCACCAGTCTGGAACATTGTGTTCAATTTAAAGGTCCAGAAACCTTTAACATGTTCACATTCCATACACATGATACACTGTCTATATACCAAGGACAGATAATTCTAAAATGTGATGGATAGCACCATGACCAAGGTTTTATTTGCATCAGTGACAGAATAAGATCTTTTCTCCAGATGCACTCTGTCAGTAATGACTGTCAGGAAAGAGCCCAAATACTAGTGATGGTGAGTGTTAGCACAGAACATCGAGACAGTATTATCTGTTTTGCAGGCTGTCTGAGGAACTGTAGTTTCTACACAAGGTGTTTAATGTAGGGAGAAGGGGGGGAAGAAAGAGCTGCAGAGGGTTAATGCGCCACATATGGCCGGCTTGGCAAGCCAAGAACAGGTTTGCTTGTACTTAAAAGAGATGAAAAGAGATGGGGGTAGGCTGGGAAGAGAGCGCTTCCATTATTTTAACTCACTCGAGGCACCTTTGGAGCAGAGACCAGACATTTCTGAAAAACGCGTACATGTGATTCATGTTGGGAATTTAAATGGGATCATATGACGATGCTGAAAAAACATTATTTTGTTTACAATGCAATGTGTTAACATGGTTTAAGGCTCAAAAAATGCATACCTTTTTACAAAGCTTGTCATTCTGAAAAGCATGGTGTGCTCTATTTGGCCAGCTGTCCAGTAATTTGCCGAATATCTAAAGTTTGTGGTGGAAAGAATACTACAGCAAGAATAAGTTATGTCTTCTTTCTTTGCGTAAACAGTTGGATGATGCATATCAGTTAGAACGATACCTCTTTGCGTTGGAGAATTTAGTCTTTGCAACTTTATGGATCTTATCTATGCGTGAACAGCTTGTAACACTCCAAAGAGAAAGAAATATTTGAAATCGCATCGCCTCTATAATAATAAGATTAGATTTTCGAATACTTTAAAAAATACAGATTCATATCTGCTGAATGGCACTGGTGTAAGAAAGTATATCACTTGGATGTTTTTCAGATAATAGCTATAAGAATTTTTTCATATGTTTATTATTTGTTTTATCTTATAATTCTATGAGACACAGATTCTATATTAAACACAGGAAAATAATTTGAGCATTACACACATATATATATATATATATATATATATATATATATATATATATATATATATATATATATATATATATATATATATATATATATATATAATGAGATTTACCATGACAGTATTGTAATTATTGGACAAAATGCCATGGCCTACTGAAATTTATGCACACAAAATGAGTTTTAAGAATATTGTAATACTGGAGTACAATATTAACATGCAATAAACATGTAGCATGCTTTAAATCACTGTACATATAGTAGAGCTTGAGAGAGTCATGTGCCAAGTGCAAAAATGAGGGTAAACTGCTTAGATGTATATCAACGAAGAGCAAATACACATAACCTTTGTCTTTAAATGTCATGTCTAAACGATAAAATGAAAATTTCCACGTAAGACGAGTGAGGATGGGGAAGGGAGGTTGAGGAAACGCCTGCGTGTTTAAACTAGGTGAGACACAATAAAGTTGCTGGTGGTAACATAGGACACGGAGGAGACAACAGCTTTTTGTGGAATAGCATGTCTTTAAAAAAAAAAAAGATGACACGAAGCTGTGCGTGCTACAAAGATGTCATGTTGACTTTGAAAAAGGATATGCCACGTTCTTACAACGCAATTCAATTAAGTTTCAGTAAACCTTGAGGCCAGAAAGAAGACAAAAACTTCGTGCGTCAACGGCACAGTCAACAGGTCCTTTTGTGTCTCCGCAGCGCACGCAAGGTGAAGCGCTCTGGACGACGTCACTCAAGCACACAGATAAGACATTTCAAAGAAACGCGATACTTTTCAGCTGGACGAGAAGGACAGTTGCAAACTATACATGAAATACAACTTTAACAGTATTAAACAAACTTGGTAAGAGGGAATTTGTTTTTGGAGGAGTGCCAAGAGCGCGACGAAGCTTATGTCTGCTCTACAGCTGATACTCGGCGGACTCTGTGGTCAGATGTCTCATCACTGAGGACAACACATGAACACGCCGAACTCGGAAACTAAGCCCCATGGTTAACAGCACATAATGCATCGATACGGATCGCCACCCAAGAGCTGGCTGGGGCTTCGTCTGCGACTAAGTAAGTGGGGTTTTGTTTGACGTGTTGCTGCCTGCAGTTAAAGTAAAATAAAAAGGTGTACCTGTATGCGGTGCTTCTAGGTGGCAGTTATGGCTAAAACAGCGTACCGACGCGATTAATCAAAGAAATAGTTCATTCTGAATTCTGTATTCATTTAATCACCCTCTTGTCATATAAATTAGCTGAATGTCCCAGTCGCTCTTTTCCATTTAATGAGAATGAATGATTTCAAACATTAAATAATCACAGAAGTATGATAAAAAGTGTAATACCTGAGTAATTTCAATAGGACATTCCCACTCTGAAATAGTCAGACACTGTATGGTTATATTTAACTAATTTCTGGACTGTATGTTTGATAACTGGAAATAGTGCGGTTTAACTCGTACAGTAATTAGACTATTGTGTGTTTGTCAGTACAGGATTATATCTTTTTTTGTCTATTTAAATCCTGTTTTTCTGCCACTCTTTGTTTTTTTTTTCTTCCCTCAGTCCTATATTCGGAATAACTTGTATTTTATAGTATGTTGTGACAGGTAGATAGACAGCTTGGTGGTTTACCTCTTTACTGGCTTATCATAAGGAAATATGATTCAGTCTGTATCAACAGTCAACAGCTCTGTTTCAACAGAGATTGCATTTAGTTTGGAATCAATGTGGAAAAAGTGAGAAAAATATGTTGCAATGGTAACACAGTGATAAGGAATAGAACAATTTAGAAAAATGTATGTTAACTTTTTCTTTCTATATAATAAATAAGCTGATTTTACCAAACGAATGGAGGTGATTGAAAATTATAAATGGTGACAATCATTATATTAAATGTAAACTAAATTTCCTTTTTGACTAAAGGTAATTCTAGGTTTCCTGTTTAGACTTTGTATTTATTTACATGAACTGTTTTACTAACGTTTCATTCATAGTTTTTTTTTTTTTTTTTGGGCAAGATTGGCCAAAAGCTCATTATTTGACATTCTTTTGGCCAAATATAAATAGTTTAAAATCCTTAAACATAAACATTAAAAAATAGTTTTACAGTGGAAACAAAGTGACTCTTCCATCTAAAGGAAATTCCTCTTGAGTTCTGTCTGTGAGGTCCAGGGCCATGGTTATTAAATCCAAACTTCAAACTAACAAATGGGGCTTTTATGAAGCTCACAGTTTATCAGTGAAGCTATTGAGTGGTATTTCTTAAAATAATGTCAAATATAGTCTACGCTTTTGAATTTATGGTGAAGAACATCAGTAATATAGACTTGTTTACCTGGCTTTGAATAGGAACCGTTGCATGGAACTGTCTTGTCTATTTGAGAACTGTCACTTGGCTGACTAATTTGGCATCTAGCCTCCAAACCAAGCCCATTACTAATTTCAGGTTGACTGCCCTGTTCGCCATGTGCACGGCTGTCCTAATGCTAGTGTTTTAAACAAAGATAAACAATGTCAGGAGAATCACAGATCAGAGGATTAGCCTAGTTATTATAATTGACTGTAGTAGCTGTCACACCACAGTGTTCTTTCATGTGTGGCCAACATGCTGGTGGTAACACTTGCTTTTCATGCTGAGTACCATGAGCATTATGACCAGCAAAATGCAGTGCTGCAAACAAAAGTTGGGTATGGTAAATGATCCTGTCATTAGCCTTTAAACAAACTGAATACTGAAATATATCATATTATATCTCACCTAGGGTGTAATCAATGCATAAGATAGTGGGTGTCTGCAGCAAGTTTAATATGCACAATTCTAAAATTACATAAAATAAATAATCAACAATTAAAATTCTTAAATAATATAACAATTATAAATATATATATATATTATATATATATATATATATATATATATATATATATATATATATATATATATATATTTTACATGTATTTACTAATTTATATCCAAAATATGATAGACACATAGATAGATAGATAAAATTTAACTAAAATGACTGCTTCTTTTATATCCTTAATGCTTTTGTCTGCCACACTGTATCTTCAGTTCTTCTTCTGGTTGCAGTAATCTGTGAATTTTTATAATTTTTTGATTAATTTAATAGCTTTTCTTAGTCTTAGTCTTTATTTAAACCTTTTGTGTACCATAAGTAAACAACAATACTCCAGATGAATGAATTAAATATTCAAACAGCAACAGAGCAACATACAGCAGAAACAAAACCACACTAGCATGCCTCAGCAATAAAGTTCAGCCGTAATTATTTAATGTAATAGCCAGATGAAACAAGCTGAAATATAAAAGACACTGTCGTACAGCAGCTCGCACAGAGAAATGTCTTGGTGAAGATCAAAAGAGCTTTGTTGTTTGTACATGTCCCAGCGAATGATTAAGCTGACAGAGTCTGAGACTGCGGCGTATTGGCTTGACTGCCACTGGAAGCCTGGTCATTAAAACTAACCCCTGCACGTCACACTGCTCCAAATCACTACCATATGGCTGGAAATGTTGGATCCCAACAGCTAAGACTCTCCCATGCTACTCTCTAATTTGTTAGAGCAAAATTAGAAATTGCGGGGGTTCTGGAGGGCACTCGCAAACTCTTGCAAGCTATTCTCTTAATCTTTATCTTAACCCTTTCTCACTTTTAACTCACTAAACCTGCTTTTGAAAGTTTTTCATCTTCCATTGTGCTCTGTATCCTTGTCTGTGACTTGAGTGTTTGTAAACCATAATTTCTACTCTATATCATACTATAGCTCTGAGATGCATGCAGTCTGTGGGCTACAAGTAGGTGGACATCTCAAAAGGCAGCTTTGTATCTCTTGCCATTCTGAAAAGTCACAGGTCCAAGTCTCCCTCACATCCCAGCATGCACTTCACATGTGGATGAATGCATCGCTTGTCTGGCGTAATGTGTGGGTCAAGCCCCCCCTCTTTTTCCCCCTTCACATACTGGCTCACAAAGTCCAAAGCACCCTGCCTGGAAACTTTAGAGAAATCCAGTATTCTGAGAACTTTTCTCCATAAGAGAACTCATTCAGGTTTTAGTACTTACTGCAATATGGAGAAACACGAAGAGCAGTAATATTTAAAAGACTGATGTTTGGTTCAAGGTGTGAAGAACATCATCTTGATCTTCGCAAGTGAGATGTGGTGTTAGATTTATCGTTGCGCTTGGATTGTAAGGCACAATGTTCTATTGGCGCAGACATGGATCTTATGAACTGGAAACTGTGCCATGTACACAGAGTGAGTTGGGGGTGGAGAAGTACACCTGGACCTCCCTCATGGACATTACCCAGAAGTCTTGTGGTAAGAGATTTTAATTGAATGGTGAATAGTGTGAGACAGTTCAGTTGAATCGTTATCTGTTTTTACCTTCATAGGTAAACTGATTAATTGTTTTTAAAGTCATTCAATTGTATTTTTTGAAGATATTTCATGACGTTTAAAGGAATAGTTCACCCAAAAATTTAAATTCTGGCATATTTTAATCACGCCCAAGCCATCCTAGGTGTATATGACTTTCTTCTTTCAGGCTAACACAATCAGAGTTTTTTTTTTATTAATCCTGGCTCTTTCAAGATTGGTAATGCTCGTGGATAGTGGCCATTATCTTGAAGCTATTATCACATGCCCCCTGAAAAAGATTGATGGGTTTTTGTAACAAAAATATTTATAGTTTTCAAATGATAACATAAATAACGGACTTCCGTTTATTTTTTTTTGTGAGAGTTTTTGCTTCTTTGCTGACTTCTGACTTGACATACGAGTCATAGGTGAGCCAAGAACTCTGTGCTCTCACGACCCATCAGTCTTCTTCAGAGGACACGGATAACCCCCCCAGAGGCTCAAAGGTTAGTTTCATAGGTTAGTATATCCTATTTGCGGAGCTTCAAATAATGGCCGCTATCCATAAGCATTACCAAGCTTGGAAGAGCCGGGATAAATTTTGAAAAAAAGTTAGTTTTTTTAATTTTTCATTTTTGGGTGAACTATTCCTTTAATGTGGTTGGGCTCTGTATTGTACTTTATTTCCCATGCCATGTTTCTTCTCAAATGTGTTTTCACTGAATGACTAGTAGGATAAGATTGCAATATTGTTTTCAGAGGGCCTTTACTTCATCTAAAAATGAACTTTTTCATCAATTACTCACCTTCATTTTATTCCCAAAACATGCATGAAATATGTAATAAAACCATCATAAAACTAGTCCAAACAACATATTCACAGTTTTTGATCATCTGAAGTAATGTTTTTTGTGTGATGAATTGGCTGAGGTTTTAGTTACTTGCTGAAAATTTTGCCTAGATCAGTGGTCATCATATATACCATATAAAGGGCAACAAATGGCATTCTGCTAGAAATAACTCCTTTTGTGCTCCATGGACAAAAAATAAGTCATACAGGTTCTTCAAGACGCATTGGATGAATAAATAATGATAGAATTAACTTTTGCCAGTGAACTGTGGCAGTAAATAAATAAATAAATCTAGTAGAACAAAGTGTCTTTTTTACCTAAAAGGTTATTTTTCTTGGCTATGTGTGTTGACCACCTGTTTGGTTTCCACTAAGTAGTCAGAAAGTTTTAGAGACCACTGTGACACCAAAGTGCAGAATGAGAGAGTGAGTTTTAGCTGTATTAGCCATATTACCCTTACTGTTTGATCTGTGCACTAATGACCTCCACTAAGATTGACCTTTGCCTCTGGAAATATTTTTTCTATCTAATCACTCACTTTATGCCTCTTTCAGTCCTTGCAGTCAAACATATTGCCTTTTCTTATCGTCTGAATCTTTGGTGGCACCTTAAATCTAGTGGCACACTAGACGGTTTTCAGATGGCCCTTTTTTTTCAAATTGTTTTTCAAAACATGCTTGTCTGTTGTGGTTACATAAGCAGGTTATGCCCAAACTCACAGCATCGGTTGAGCCAATGTTGCTATGTCGGGCTCTATCACCTAATCTCATTTGAGCCCAAAATGCAAGAGGATTTGTTTGCCAGAAATAAAGAATCAGTGACATCTCTCCTCCCAGCCCTACAGCTGGTAATGTTTTGACATTCTCAGACCTTTCAAATCATACATTGGCATCCATGGCATCAGTTTGGTGTTCCTCCAATGGAGGCAAAGGAAACGAGTATTAAATAAAATATTTCCGTTCTAGCACTTGAGACACTAGATGTGCTTAACGCTCCTCAGGAACTTCTGCAAACGACTAGGTAAACAAAGGGGCATGAAAAACAGATCCTGGCATTCTGCACATTCCTTACATAGAGGATTTCTTAGGAGGTGCCCTCTGCCTCTGACTAAAGAAGGAGAAATGGAATATTCTTCATGGAGAGATGGAGGCGAGTATGGAAATGGAATGTGAGCAGTGTAGAGGATAATATCTAGAGTCTGGCTTGGGCTATGTGGTGATGTTCAGCTTTCAGGAAGCTAGAAAAATGCAATTCCTTGATGAAGTAGATATTGTGTACCTTGTAAATGCCATGCTATATGAATACATTCACACAACTATATGGGTGTTTCTTCAACCTCTGACACTTTTTTAAGTGGCAGTGTGGCTAGAAAGGAGAATGAGGAGTGAAATCGATTAAAAAATTCTTACACTTTTTTTGCATTAAACCCTGTGGGTTTCTAGGTAAGTGGAATATCATTGCCATCACTGAAAGGAAAATCAACCAGTCTGCCAGCAAGCTTGTAATGTCTGGAAATCTCAGATTTCCGCCAACTTTTTTCGCTCTCTCTGTTTTTCTCTCGATTTTCCTTTTTGTGTTATTGTCCTTTCTTCGGTTTTTAGTCAGTCCCTCCCCTTAAAGTTGAATATTTACTCTCATTGTAATCATCTTTCTCTGGTACCCTGGTAGTCAATAGTCTTTATGGCTGAAGGAAGGGATGTCATGGACAAATCAAGTTATACAGTTAATTTGGTCAGCATATTATGCAGTTAAGTAGTTGAGTTATATTACTAGCTCATGTTTGTGGTCTAGTGCTTTCTGATTGAGTTGCTTTTTCAGTCGCTCTCTCTTAAATATCCTCTCAGCTGCCTCATCTTTTGCATCCCATATTGCTGTTATGTCTTTTGGCTCATGCCCAAAGACATATCCCCCCACAGGCTCACAGAGTTCACAAGTCTCTAAATGGTATCCTAGTATGAAATGTCTCAATCATATTTATCTGCTTCATTTATCTTCTTTATATTACTACTAGATCCATATAGAGCTGTTCAGTTGGTGGCCCTGAAGCTAGGATAAAAAATTTAAAAATATTTAAAAAAAGTTTTCTCTGGTATTTTAATGATTTTTTGGAATGTTTGTTTCATTGTGTAATATGCAATGTAATCGTCAAATATTCATGATTGTGTGAATACATCAAGTACATATTTGATGATTCAGATTGTAGAACTACAGTCACAGGTTTTGCAACTGATTCAAGTATTTGCAAGTATCGTCATAAACTCAATAATTTAGGTGAAAGTAAATTAAGTGAAAACAAACAGTTGAAAAAGAAAACATGACAGTATATTGGATCCTGGCAGATCTAAAAAGCGACAGCAGATATTTCTTACTGTCATTCATGTTAATTAAATAACAAAACAGTAAATCTCTCATTTTTCTTAACTAAATCACTTTTGTAACTTTAATATGAAGAAATATATATGTAATTTACACAGTGAAGAATATGCAGTGCTTTATACACTTGCTTACTTTATACAATGTATATCACATTTCACACAACACACACACACACACACACACACACACACACACATATATATATATATATATATATATATATATATATATATATATATAGTTATCATGAAATCAAATGACTCATTGTGATATAAAATTCGTCAACATCACTTAGCCTTTACAGTTAGGCTTACAATTTGACTTTACTTTTAATACGTTCCCACATATGGTTAATCTTTAACCTTTTTTTATGTTGTTTTAGGTGAGAAACCTTTACAGGAGGAGAAAATTGGCATCTTGTGTCAGCACCCCAACTGTCCCGAACACCGACTTGCTTCCAAGGTGAGCCGTCAGAATGAGTCACAGGGAAGCCCTGTAGGGTGGTAAATGTTCACCTCTGAAATGTTTTTGTGGACTTTTATGGACAAAAATCCCAGGCTTGACAATTGCATTTATCCCATGGAATATTCCAGCACAATAATAATTTGTCAGCATGTGTGCTTAGGGATCTGACAGGAAAAACAAAAGTTTTATTTGTCTTTGTGCTGTTGAAAGTTCACTGGCGAGAGGACGGAAATGATCTTATAGGTGGCATTTCACCAACCTTCTCCTGGGAGTCTGGGGATACAGGCATGGAAAAGAAAGATTAGGGTATATGAGGCTGTTCGCATATAAACACGCTTAAACAAAACACAATATGTCTCTCCCTTCCTGTTGTTCTGTCTCTCTCCCTTTATACACACTGCCTCTCTTCTTATGTCTCTCTGTTTGTCTGTTTTTGATTATGCTTTATTGTCTTGGGACCATTGCCAAACTGGTTTGACTAAAAAGTCAGTGTATTCCTTCCTGTGTCCCTCTTTCTTCTAAACATCAGTCACTCCCATTATTTTGTCACTGGTAAACCTAAACCTATTTATTACAACACTTTCCACTTTTGTATTTTACCTTTAAAATCGTTGACTATAATGCAGCCATATAGTAATATGAGTACTGATGTATTAGATATAGTAACCTTAAATTGGACAAAAACATTTGTGTGTGTGTATATATATATATATATATATATATATATATATATATATATATATGTGTGTGTGTGTGTGTGTGTGTGTGTGTGTGTGTGTGTGTATACACCTAAACATCAGAGGACCAACTGAAGTGCAAGTCAATTTAGTTTCAGCTCATATCTAAGTGGAAGATTATTGGCCAAAATAATGCAGTTTATCAATCCTGGTTTCTGAGACTAGCAATCTTTTGTTTAGTAAGACCAACAAGGCAGCCTATCTTGTTGAGCAGGTACAGATGAGAGAGTACTGACAGTTTCTATATGCAAAAATAATTGCCAGTAACAGCCCTCTTCAAACTCTGGATCCAGATAAACCCTGTATAAAGGACACCAATAAAGTTTGTTTACACTGAACATCTCTGATTCATTATAGGACATCACAGTGATGTTTGCTTGTTTTTTTGGTGTCCTACATTTCCTGTCAGCTCAACTCTGCCAGTGTCCTCTGAACTTTAGCAAGCTTTCGAAAAAAAAAAGAGTCTCTGGGTAAACACTTCTGTTTCTAGTCCTCTCTGATCGAAGCCAGACTTTACTTAATGTACCCGATGTTTTTATCTAAACCAGGAACACACTTATGTCATTACCCTTAAAATATGGAAAGATGAGAGGCACTCTTGTTTATTTGAAAAGGTTTCTGCTGAAAAGGAGAGTTTAAGTGTGCGTGTATGAGTCTATTTATGTTTTGAGGTCTTTGTGGCTTGTCTCTAGTGCACTACAAGTTTCATGTAGGTTTGTTCTTCCTGTCTCCTGCAAGGGGTCAAGAGGTGAAAATACACAAAGATGATGACGATAGTTTTCTGTTGACGTTTAACTTCTCATCCTGCTAGCTGACATTTAAAGCTGAAGTGTATATTTTTTAATGTTAAAATACTTTAATCTCAGATAGCTTTGAGTACATTAATATTTATGCTTTTAGTTTGTTTTGGTCACAGTCAATAAACTCAAAATGTATAATTCATGAATTTATTTATTTATGTATTTATTGTGCTATACAAACTTGTAAATGCAGGAAAAAAACAGAACTGTCACTTAATTTGCAAGATAAAATATAAACCAAGAATTGTGAAAAAAAATCTGATTAGAACTAGGAGATAATCCAGAATTGTAAGGTGAAATCTCATCGCATTCTGACTCTCTTTTTGAATTGATTTTATTTCTTGCAATTCTGAGTTTATAACTGAGTTATCTGATGTTTTTTATTACTCAGAATGGCAAGAAAAAAGTCAGATTTGTGAGATATAGACTCAGAATTGCTTAAAGTCACAAAAAAATTTTAAGTCCATGATGGAAACAGACTTTCATAGTTAACAAACATTTAGAAACAAAAGCAATATTCACAATATACAATTCCATGTTTATTAAGTAAGCCACTAATAGATTAATTTCTCTGAAATTGTTATACAGTTCGTCTGACCAATAGTAGCCAGAAGCAAGAAAATTACACACTTCAGCTGCTCTTGTGTGCAAATGAACTGGTGTATGTCTTTATTTTAGTATGTGGCAAAACTGGATCCATTAAAGATTAATTCTGCATTAAGCCAACACAGAACAGGATCTGTAATATTTTAGCGCTGTGTGAGCATGTGTGTGTTTATGCATTGATAATTTATGTATGTGCGTGTGTGCGTTTGCATGCTTGTGTGCATGTGTGAATGTGTGTGTGAAAAAGTTACGAAATAGGCCGGCCATCCTTATCCCTTACACAAACACAGACTAAACAGTGACTGCACTATAATAAACACAGACATTAGCAGCTGACTGTAATTTGTGTTGTAAAAGATGAATGTGCTGCTTACAAAGACACCAAGCTGGAGCAGAACATGCGTTAGCAGATGGGATAATGGTGTCTTTCAGACACTTTCTTCAGGAAAACGCCAGAATGTCGCCTTGTCACAGGGTTGCCAATGTCTTGGTTTCAAAGGCTTGATTTCAGTTAGAAAAGTAGGTTAATTGCTTTTCAGTGTTCAATAATATATTTAATCTTTTAGCTTGAGGTTAACCTGGCATCTTGTTGATATGGATTTTCCTCACAAAGTAATTTTAAAGACATCAAGAAGCTCAACCATGAAATAAGCTTATTAAATTGATCATTAACCCACAAATGAAAATTTTAATGATTTTTTTCATGTTGTTCTTAACCTCTATGATTTTTCTGCACTATATGGAGTGTACGATTAAAGTCAGTGGGGTCAATACAGCACTGAATGTTATTCAAAATATCTTCTTTTGTGTTGCTTTTCCTTAGCAGTTTCTCAGGCTCGTTTACAGCCATTAATGTGATATAAAGGATTATTTCTTCTTCAGCAGCAGGTCTGTGCTTTGTCTACTCTATCACTGCTTTATGTCTGTCTCTGTGTTACCTAACAGCTGAGTCTGTGAAGAAACTGAACTGAAACTTGTAGCACAGCAGCCTTTACAAATGCACACTTTCAAAACCTTATGCGCTGCCTACAATATTTAAAGGACAAAAGAATTGAAAAGAGGAGCAAATTAAGATTCATGGAATGCTTTGCATTGTGAATAAACACTGCTGCTTTCTACCACCAGATGGAGCAAGAATACTCTAGCTGCTAGGAAAAGTTCTACTTTGTGTGCAGCATATTTGAAGGAGAAATTTGTACCCATAAGAAAAAAATAAACATGATATAACCTTTACAAACCTTTTTAGGACAACCAATTTTTAAAGCTTAAATTTAATTAGACTTAATTGAATATACGTAGATTGAAATTGAAATAATACTGCAATAATTATTTCAAATTAAGTTAATTTTAAATGTTTTGTTTTGTTGTTGTTGCAGGAAATCAAAGTAGATTTTGTATAATATTATTATCTTGATTGTTTTCTTAAATTTTTTGTTCTTTAATGTTATATATATATATATATATATATATATATATATATATATATATATATATATATATATATATATATATATATTTTTTTTTTTTTTTTTTTTTTTTTTTACTTAAAAGTAATACTTTTGTAGGTTGATTTCTTGAAACATTTTAGCAGTGTATTTCTGTTAAAAACGTTTTTATGTTTGTTTAAAAATCCTATCCAACCCTGCCCAGCAACATTGCCTTAACCAATGGTGTTAAGACAAAAATGTGGGGCGGGGCTATCTGTAATCCCTGACCAATAGAAGTCATTATGAGTGTTTTGTGAAACCATTTGGAAACAGTCATTGTTTACAATACTGTTTTATGGCAGTAATGGAGGTAGAAAGACAGAAGATAGATAGACATAATTCAGCTTTAAATAACTTCTTCTCCCTAGTTGTACTTTCTTTTTCTCCCAGTGGCACTGGCATGAGACCACATGTGAAAACAACCTATATTACCTCTCATATTTCCTGCTGTACTGGCTGTGAGCATGAATATCTCTAATTCTGTCCTTGTTTGCAATTTTTCTTTTGCCAAATACAGCTCTCTGCTTTCTCATTCACTCCTTTAAAGGAGACCTCTGATGTCACCAAGTGGGAATTAAAACTCTGGATGAACAAAGAGGTCACAATGCATGACCCCTAAAGAGTAAAATTACAGTCATTTTCAGCTCTGCATCAGATATCAGAACCTCCACTGCCTCAGGCGTATTCACGTGTAATGACGACATGCTTTGAAACTAAGCCAAACGTCAGTTGTTTGGATGAGTGCATAGGATCAACATACTATTTTTTAATTTTTTACAAACTCTGAATGTAATATACCTCTTAATATGTAAAGAATAGAGCAGAAATTTAATTAATTAATTACGCAACATTGGTTTCTTAAATAAGATATTATTATAATAGTTTACTAATGTTAACTGAAAGGTACAGTGTGATACCCTGATTAACCCAGGGCATTTTTTAAATGTTTGAGCACTTCCCATCATTCTTCAGAGGTACAAACAGTGAGATCACACTTATAGTCCTCTTACACATTGCAGTCCTCATAAGGGAAGGCCAAGAGACATAGCCACAGGAAGTTGTTGTGGATTCAGGGTTGAGTAAAAACAGGAAATAGATTCAAATGTGACGTTTAACTGTTGAAAATGTCCTTCATGATGACACTTCTGTCTCCTCGGATTTCTGAGAGATTGCTGCCTCTGGGACATGTTTTACCTGACCTCTCACATCCTTTGATCTTTTGTTTAGTCTTTTAGAGTCTTGTTTTTTTCTGTGGTCAGTAACGGCATGTTTTAAAAAAGTTTTGAGGTTTGTATGTTTGTGCATTGTCGTTTTATCATCCTCAGGTTCTTGTGATTTTATTAAAGCAGAGTATTTTATGAATTTAGGACATTATCAAGCCTGACATCAGCCTGCTATATAAAGCACAGACAAAGAAAGAGAGGAAGGATGGAGAGAGTAAAAGAAAGGGGGTTTTGATACTGTAATATTCTAGATTTGGTAGAAGTAAGCATAGCCGCAGGCTTCAAAGACTCAGTTTTTTTGTAGGATATCCTGACACCACATGACCCAGGCCCCTGCAGGGGTGTACTCTGGGAAGAGTCGATGGAAGAGTCGATCAAAGTAGATGATTGCAAGAGAGTTGGTACAGATTTAAGATGGAAATAATATAACTAAAGGAAAACGCCAAAACACAAGTCTTTCACACCACTGTATTTACTCTTTGTTTAAAATATTTCCTCATTTCTGTGTCAGTGAGATTCTTCATTATTAGCACCACTAGCAGACAGATTAGTAAGTGTATAATTTTTTATTAAACAAAAAACAATTTTGGGGTTAGTATTTTTTGTTGGAATTTTTTTATTAATGATTATTATTTTAAATAAATCATATGTTCACCAAGGCTGCAATTATTTACTACTAATATGAAATTTATTAATAATTACAAATAAATCTTAAAAAAGTAATTTATTCATGCAATGGCAAAGCTGAATTTTCCTTTACATAATCCTTTAGAAATTACTCTGATATGTTGATTTGGTGATCAATAAGCATTTCTTAATATAGTAAATGTTTAAAAACATTTACACTGTTACATTAGCATGCATGCTCTTTTTAATTAGAATGCACTTGTTAATTAGCTGGTAATACTATTTTACAGTTTTTTGTCTTTTCCCAGTAATAAGAGCTATACTTGTATGTCTGTCATGGCCACAGACTTGACTTGCCTTAAAGAGACCAAACAGACAGAACTAGAGCTGATAATCTCAAAATGGACAGATTTAAGATAACAGTGCAAATATTTTAGCATGTTTTATCTGATCAATGTAGATGAGGACCAAAGTAAAAACAAGAACAGAGAATGAGAATAAGCAAAGAAAGATTATAAATTTTGTGTGTTTGTTTTTTGTATGGGTGGTTGGACAACTGTGTTTGCTAACTGCAAAATCAGTGGGAGCGGGTGTGGCTGGAAAACCGCAACTGCTCTTACACCCTCTTTCAGATCTATTAGTCGGTACACACAGCTGCTCTATCTGAATCACCTACATCACACAGACTCTGAGCTGTTCAGAAGCAGCCAGTAAGAAAGGAAGGAAGCAGGGGAAGTGGAAAAGGGGAGAGAGGGAGAGCAAGAGGGGGGAGTTGGGTCTCTCAAAGCATCGAGTTGTCCCAAGACTCTACATCGTTCTCTGCCGTTCTTACAGACCACTGAGAAGCCGTCACTTCAGCGGAGAGAGAGAGACAGGCAGATGCACACACACATGTGTGTGACACCAGCATCAGGTGTGTGTCATGAATGCATTGTTGTATGTTATTTCACGGCAGTGGATGAGGTTTTATGGTTGTTATTAAAAAGTCTCTGAGCCGTGGTTTTTACCACATATGTGTGAAAATTCTCAGATAAATGAGGCATAGCCAAACTGATGACAGATGTAGCACTCTCTCTCTCTCTAGCTCTTAGTTATCTAGAGGTAGCTTAAGTCTGTGCTTTCCTTCAATGGCTTTTTGTTTTTGTTTCTCATTTTAAACACTTTTCTTCTTCTGACCTTTAAATATGGGTGTACACTGATTTGCGATTGTTAACAGGTCGTTTAGGTTGTGATAACTGCAAGTAGAGAACAATAATGGATTTTTTTTCTCCAGGCCCGAAATGTCGGCACAAGATAATCACAAGCTGATTTTATTAACATGACTTCAGGGGCAAAACTAAAGATGAACTTCGTAATTACAAGGCTCTTTGGCTTTGAAAAAAATCTAATATATATATATATATATATATATATATATATATATATATATATATATATATATATATATATACTTTTCTGTGTTTATGTGTGTGTGTGTGTGTGTGTGTGTGTTTGCATACATGCATGAGAAATATTCACATGGCATTTGATAGGATATCATTAGATCATTAGTGACATATGCATATTCAACAATAACCGCTGGGTTGACCTCAAAGTGTATTCATTTAGCAGAGTGTTTAAAAGTATATTCATTTTAAAGTATGAAACAAATAAGACAAGCTCAAACAAAAGAAACAAAAAGTCATTGTTTCAACTTTTAAGTCCCAGGTAGTTCTCCTGGCTTTCTCAAGGTTTTTTCCTTACTTTAACTCATTGCAAATGCATTTCAAGAAAGAAGACAAAGGAAAAATAGGAGAAAAAAGTCCCAGGTAGGATAAAGTAACAGTTTGGCTTGGCAGTAATTCCTCTTAGCCTTATTTAGCCCTAAATTTTAACTTATGAGCAGCAATCTGGCTTTGCTTTGTTCCCAGCTGGAAGCTATATTGATAAAAAAAAAAAAAAAAAATATATATATATATATATATATATATATATATATATATATCATTGATAATGAATGCGAGCCTTCACGTTTTCATTTATAATGATTAGTTTTCAGTGTGTGGTTTTTGAGATTATGTAACCGCTAGAATCTGCCCATTTTCCTGTTGCTCGTCTCCAATTGTTGGTTGGAGTTTGCTGGCACATGCCCTCTGCCTTGCTTACTTCTTGTGGTTTTCTCTCAGAAAGTGCTCAGGCGCTTTGTCACTACTTCAGCATGGAGATGCGTTTGTTTTGGCACCTTAAGGAGGTTTAGCTTGAGTATCTGTTAAATATATTTCAAGAGGTTTTGATTTGATCCTGTACGGAATTTATTCGAGAAGCAGCAGTTTGTGAGGTAACCATGAAGAGAAAAATCAACACTTTTCATATGATGGCTTTAAGTTTTGTTTTGTTTTCCGTCTGAGTGTGAGCTGCTTCTGTTTTAATGCATATCAGGAGAACAATAGAAGGAAGCACACAACCAGGAGGTCTTAATCCCTCTTTCTTTTTCTATCTTTCCACACTTTATTTCCTGCTGCTGTTGGTCTTACAACTTGACTTTCAAATGGCCTTTGGTAAGAGTGCTGATGATGTAAATTAATGGTGTGTTGAGCTTTATGGTAACATTATGTTGCATAATAGCACATCAGACAGTTTCTTCAGGTTTTGTGTCTAAAGGGTTGAGTTTTATTCAAACTAACAGATTGCTATTTTTATGTGAAGGTCTTGAAATATTTTACCATGCCATCTCTGATTTTTTTTTCTGATAATGTGATACTCTTTGATACTTGCTTGTTTATGGCACTTAATGCTAAGTAAATAAAGGCCTTTTATGTGTAGATTTTGGTGAACTCTAATATTAGATCCAGGCTTTATAACACTTAAATAATAGAAGCAAAAATACTGGTCACACTTTCTTTTAAGGTCCAATTCTCACTATTAACAAACCATTTAAAATTGTAGGTATAGGGTACGATCAGGAATTAGAATGTGGTCATGCAAAACTATGTGCTTTGTACATATTAAGATATTTTGGATGTTTCAGTACAAAGACACAAATGAAAGTGTAAGTCACATAATAAAATTATTATTAATAATAATAGTAAGTAAAAATATATTTAAAAAACATAGGCTGAACAAACATCGACTATTTAAAGATATTATTTGATATGATTGATATCTTTCAGAAATAATTGTTAAATTATAAAATTCTTGTGTATACACTTGAAAATTGTTAGATGACAAATGAAAGCATGAATATTGCTTGAAGAATATTCTCATTCAGGTTTATTCTCACATTAATAGAAGCACCCATATTTATAGAAACTTCAGTGTTACATTTGGGAAAATTAGTTTTTTGTCATACTTTCAAAAAGAAAATGATGCACACAGTTTAATTTCACACTGTTGTGTTTGCAAATTTGACATTATTGCTCTATGATTTATGGCTCAGGTGTGTCACCACCCATCGTGTCAAGACCTTAGAGACGGCAGCCCACTGCACCTCTGTGAGTCATGTGACTCAAACTGCCACCCCGTCGCCCGTGACGGCATGATCTTTGACAGGCATCCACGGTTTGACCTGCAACCACAAAGTAAGGCTCTTTTTCAACCTATCAGTTGTTTTAGATGTTTTAATTCAGGTGGAAATTGAAAACAGATGTCAGCCAACCGCAAAACGAGCATGACACTTGTCACTAAACAAGTAAATGTTAATTATTATTACCAGCTTCTGGCAGGATGTTAGCGTTGCCTCACTTCCTCTCCCCGACAGGTTCCATCCTGGCCCGGAACGTGTCCACTCGTTCCTGTCCGCCTCGCACCGGTCCCCCCTCCGACATGGAGGACGGAGAGGATGGATACTCTGACCTAGGGTCAGTTCTTTTTCACATTTATCTCTCCATTATTACATACTAATGTTTGTAATAATGAAAGAGGAAGTCTGTGTACTTTCCAGTGGCGTCATACACTGGAGAACATCTGGGATTGGACAACTATTCCTTTTGATGGTTAAACTGCTTTAGGAAAGGGACAAAATGTAAGAGAGTAAATCTGACCTCTTAAGCAGCTTTATAAATTAATGGGTACATACCATATTTTTAAGTTATAAAATTAATTTGAACAATAAATTGCTAAATACTGCACAATTTCAAGCAACAATAAATTATAAATACTGAAATAGTATAAAACAAATATGAAGTAAGATAACGAAAAGGGGGTGCCGGGACCCACTAGAAGGCCTAAGCACAGCTCCAGAATGGCTTGTAATAGTTCCAGATTAATAAACATTAATTTTGTTTTGGCAAAACTTAGTTTACCGCCTCTTTTCTGTGGATGGTAGTAGTGACTTGTTGTACCAGGCACATTACGCTGACTTGTTTTAAACAAGGTGTAATCTATAATATGATTAATTTGCATAAAAGGTGGGTGGTTTGTGCTGAAAAGAATGACAGTGGCTTCATTTAAATACCTGTGCCTGGTTAAACTGGTTTATGGTTAGGGAAAAAGACAGCATGGCATACCTTGTGGGTTCAGTCATTTGTAATTATTTATTTATTTGTTTTTGTGCTTCTCAGGGATCGCAGGAGTGGAGGAATGAAACTGGTTAAGAAGAAGACGAGACGCCGACACACAGATGTAAGAGAAAAATTAGATATCTGATTTTTATTAACCCTGTGTACCAGCCTTTGTGTCAGCGATTTAATTTAGCAAGCAAGGTCTCGATAACTTTTTTTTCAAAAGCATAAGCTAATTGTTTACTCTTCCCTCCTGCAGGACCCCAGCAAGGAGTGCTTTACTCTGAAGTTTGACCTAAATATTGACATCAGCATGGAGATTGTCCCAGCTGTGAAGAAGAAAACCTTGAGGTGATTTTGTGTTTGAACCCCTAGGTGGTGCAATGAACTAATCAATGAATTTAGAATCATGGTTCGCTGACCTGCTATCTTTGTGTTTCAGGGAAGTCCTGGGAGCTGTATTTGAAAGAAAAGGCATTGAACTGTCACGGGTCAACCTGTTCCTAGATCAGTCTAATACCCCACTTTCACTGGGATTTGAAGCCTACCGCTTTGGTGGCCACTACCTCAGAGTACGAGGTAATACGTCTCTCAGAACTATAAATATTAGAGCATTGTTTGCAGTATCTCTTCACTCATTTTCTTTTGTACAAATAGAGATGTACCACTTGTGCTCAGCTAATATTTGCCAGTATTTGCAGATTAAGATAATATATATTTTAAATAGTAATATATAAAGTAAATTCAGTATCTGTATATACAGACGTAATGGATTTTTAATGATTGAAAATTTGAATATGTGATTTAATGAGCTGGAGAGGTGATTCTCAAGGTAGCATTTTCTTAGAAAGAAGGAGATTTTTATACCGATGCATGTTTCTTATCATCTGTCATGATTTAGAAGTGTCTGTAACAGCATGAGGAAAAACGCTATGATGACATTTACACTTGAAATGGTCATAGAACTTTTCATTTTTATATTTACATTAATGCATTACATTCGGAGCTTTTATCCACCGCAACCTACAGTGTATTCATGACATTAAGTGCATACATTCCCAGGGAATGGAGCCCATGATCTTGGTGTTAATATGACCATACTTAACTGTTTGAGCTCCAGGAAATGCCTTTATTATAAGTTATCTAATGAAAAATATTTTATGCAAAAAAAAAATTTGTGAAATATTACATAGGCCCTCATCAAATGCTGAAAGCATAAAATTCTCTAGAATCCCATTGTGATTTAAGAATGATCCAAAGCAGTTTGACCTTATAAAGGAATTAAAATGGCCAGTTTTGAACAATTGTTATATTAGGAGTTAGATAAATTCATGTGCTATTATCACAGTTTTGTAAGTGACAAATTGTGTGTGTGTATATGTATACAGCTCGACCAGGAGAGGAGCTGAGAGTGGAGAGGTGTGTGAAAGACCCCCGTTCTCTCAGTCTGCCTATCATGAGGACCTCTAGCACACATAGTTCCTCTACTGACCGAGCAGAGCATGGCTCTCTGGGACGCCGAGAGGCAGCAGACCTGCTAGTTGGCCTGGTACGTCACTCTCTCTATATAGGGAAGACCAGGGCTAGATGTCACGAGTGCTTTGTTCTTTTTTGTTTTATGAATTGTATTTCTTTTACTGTTTAAGTTATAATTGAAAAGCCTTAATAACATATCTTGAAAAGAAATGTTTTTTTTTTTTTTTTTTTTTGGTTTTTCTCCAGGGTACACTACCATTCAAAAGTTTGACTTTTTTAATATTTGGAAAGAAGTCTCCTATGATTACCAAGATTGCTTATGCTAGGAAAACTTTTAGTTTAATATACTTTAAAATGTAACAATTTTTTGATGGCAAAGCTGAATTTTCGGTATCATTACTTTGGACTACAGTGTCATATGATCCACCAGAAACATTTCTTATTTAAAAGTTGAAAACAGTTGTTCTGCTTATTGCATTTTTTTTCAGGATTCTGTGATGAATTGAAATAGTCATTATTTTTTGTAACAGCATTTGCTGTCACTTTTGATCATTTCTTTAAAAACTACTTACATCAAACTTTTGATCAGTAGTTTATGTGCCTCTGGAGTAAAGAAGGTGACAACTGGCCCCAGTTTCCCATTCTCTTTATCACTCTCTTGTTTATTCTAGCATTTCTATCACATCCTTTTACCTTTCCTTCGTCTTTTTTATTGTTCTTGTAGGAATGTATTGATTATGATTGCTTTCATCTGATATCTATATTCCACACATTTTTTTCAAAACATAATTACAATAAATGTTTTTAGGATCATATCAGAGATAGGTTCAGGGTTGAGGTTGTTTGAATACAGGGATGTGTCTCGGAAATCCTGATTGCACTTCCAAATGACTCGACTTCTACATAATCAACATGTGCCAGCCTGAGTATTCAAACTCAAAATCAAACAAAGAAACCTTCCCAATAAAGTAAACACACATGTCCTTTTTGTACAGCACATTTTAATCCTGTGAAATATTGTATGTGTTTTTAGGCCCTTGTTGAAATCAGTCACTTCCAGTTCACATAAAGAATTTGCATACTGTATCAAACAGGAACAAAGTTCAAAGCTCATGAAATTTTATTTCCTTGTGAACGTCAAAATGTTCTGTCTGCTTTATCAGCAGTTCAGTAGAGCACAAGGTTAACCTATTTCACCCAGGATGTCCCTGATCCTGTCGAACTAGTTGGAAAGACTGGCCCCTGTTGTAGACAACAAATTTTTATTTATTTTATATATATATATATATATATATATATATATATATATATATATATATATATATATATATATATCTATCTATATATATATAGATAAATAGAGATAGATAGATAATATTTTGTGATTCAGCAAAATGTATTGGTACTCGTTCAGTTCTCATACATACTGATTCTGCTTCAGTTCAGACTGATACGATTTGTAACAACAGGTGAAGTTTGCTCTGAAGATATAATGCAGCAGTGTTGTTTCAGTCCTGTAAGTTTGCTGTAACTGTGCTGAAGATGTATGGTAACAAGTTAGGCTTACATAACTAGCCATAAAAGTGATTGTCAAGCCATAGAGAAATGATAAGATAGCGTTCTACAGCCTGATAATGGCATCTGGAGAGGCAGCAGTGTGTGTCACTTCAGTGAAAAATGGCACAAAGCACGACAGAGTGGCCAGTAAGAGTGGCTGAGTTGCTTTCGCTCCACCTTTTATCAGCATTGGCAACAAGGTCAAAGGTCGTATCAGGAGACTGACACAAGCAGAGAGACGCATGTGGAACAACACAGGAAGACAAAGAAGAAAAAGAAGAGAAAGTTAAATGTTTGGTCTAATTTTGAAGGAGTTTTGAGGTGAATTCGAGCCCATTATGTTTCATTTTTCAACCATGATTCAAAACTACAGGAAATTTGAAGACGACTAAATCATTCTCAAGGTATCTTTTATACTCTATCTACGTTGAGCTACTCCATCCGGACTTTGCGTCTCTTACATAGTGAAACCCGTGCCAGTTTGGAAATGCTAAATTTCCGTCAGAGAACATGGAATGTGCCCAACATTTCAGCATTCCCAGAGGTTCCAGGTGGAATGCTGATCCACTTCAGTCCTCTGAATGAGCTTCCTCGGATTCATGCCCACAGGCCCCATACTACGGGACTGGTTGCCGCCCGCATACAGCGCTTTGAAGCTGGAGACATGCCACCTTTGAGCCCTATGCCTGAAACTTCACCAACCCCTACTAACAACAATACATATATCTTGGGAGATACTAAACAAGGGATCAAGGTATTTCTGCATTATTCTCGTTTAATATCGGTCGTAAATCCTCTAAGTTCAGGAAAAGCTGTGATTTATTTTCTCTAAAAACAAGTTAGGTAACCTAAACAAATGTACTTCAACAACATCTAAACTGTTTTTATGATATTATATAATGTTGTATAGAAATAGCTAGGCTAAATGAAGATTCATTATATTATATGCATATTCCTTTTATAGTGACAATTGTCAGTCGTCTTTTTTACACAATGGAATATTAATCCAAGTAGTGAAGTTAATGTATATTATATAAGATTAATATCATTTTTGTAATTCTCTTTATGTCATAAGGTCAGTATATTTTGTGGGAAATAGAAACCTAAACTATCTCTCTTGTTATCTTTATGCAGTATTATATGATTAGAGGTGTGTTACTTACTGGGGAAATCTGGGTAAATGAGTAACTATGTACAGAAGAACCTAGAAAGTTTAATACTTTTGTTGGCCTGTTTTTTTATTTCTGTATCACCTCTTAACTTATTTATGGAAGTTGTCACATTATGGATATTTTGCTAATATTGTACATGCAAAAGTGCATTTAGACAAAATAACATGTATTTTCAACACAAAATGTCCATCTATTTTGCATATTTTATAAAAAATGGCATATAATATAAAACAGGCATAATATATCCATGATCATATTGTATTTGGTAGATTTATCAGGATGACAGAGAGATCAGCAGAGTTTGTTTTTATCTTGCTTTATCTTTACCTGATCTTAATGTTGGTTTTGGACAGTTCAGAGAGACTCTGCAAAATGCAAATTAGGCAGTTATGCGAATTGTGTAAGCACCTAATTAGTCACAGTCATTTAAGGTACCATTGTATTTGTCAAAAAGTGAATAATTGTGTCCTGTGCCTCAGGACACAAGACCCCAAATGTGTTTATATTCACAGTGCATGTTTCAACACTTATCGGATCACTGTTTAACCAAATAGAGTGTGTATCTTAAGGTACATTTGACAATTCACCCAAAAATATAAATTCTGTAATTATTTACTCACCCATTATGTCATTTTAAATCTTTTTTTTTTTATTGCGTGGAACACAGAAAACATAACAATTATGAAAACGTTCCGTTGCTCAGAGATTCTTTAGAATAAAAAATGTTATTTTGATTATTATAGTGCTCTTCACACTAAGAAAAAAAAGTTTCTTTTGTGAACTGTTTGCTGAAAGGTTCTTTGGGGAACCAGTGGTTCTACAGTATGGCATTGCTGCCAAAATCCACTTTTGGAATATTTATTTTAAAAAGGGCAGTTTTGTAATAAAAAATTTTATTTTGTTATTAACTACCCACCTTCATGGCATTACGAACTCATAAGACCTTCATATTCACACCATAAATTACAATATTTTTGACAAATCCTACCCTACCCTACTGTAGACAGCAACGCATCTACCATGTTCAGGGCTGAGAAAGTTAGTAAGGACATCATTAAAATACTCCATGTGACATCAGTAGTTCAACCTTAATTTAGTGAAGCTACAAGAATAACAACTTCCACTTGAGAATTCTTCAAATATTCACAAAAGTGCCACGATGCATGCTTGTGCATTCCTCTGAAAAGCCACAGTTGTTAATGGCAGTGGAGACTAAGACAGAAGAGAAGAAATTGTTGAATAAAGTTTTTATTTTTGATTTATTCGAACAGAAAAAGTATATAGCTTCTAAAATTTAAAGTTCAATCACTGATGTCACATGGACCATTTTTACGATGTACTTACTACTTTTCTGGGTCTTGCCAGTTGCTGTCTATGAATGGTCAGAAAGCTCTCTGATTTCATTGTGTAACTTACATTGTGTTCAGAAAATGAATGAAGTTCTTATGAGTTCAGAACGACATGAGGGTGAGTAATTAATGACAAAAGGATTCATTTTTGGGTGAGCTATCCTTTTAAAAGTGTACAAAGAAAGGCAGTGGGTCCAGAACAATATTAAATGTCATTTAATTGTATGGGTCCAGTATATAACAAACATACATTTTTCAAAATATACACATTTGGAACAATGTTAGGGTTAGTACATTTTTGTATGAACTATACCAACTATCCTGTCACAGAAATACTGGATCAACCAATGACAAGTTGTCCTACCAAACAGACACGTTAAATATATATCTGCATTTCTCTTTTCTAAAATGCAACCTAGCTATGCCACATACACCAAGCAGCCGTATACGTTGCCTGGCATTGATATCCCCTTTTACCATCTGCATTCACAGCAGATGTGCAGTAAACACCGTTTTGCAGTCAGCTCATGTCACTGGTTCAGTGCTGTTGATTTGAAAGTGAGCAGCTGCTAGGATCGGTTGTTTGAGGTAGCTGAGGTAGCAGAAGGAGCTCCTCCTCCCCTGCTCCTTTCCCCTCTCTTCCTGCTCACACAATAGGAGGGCAGGATTCTGCAGTTACTATGACACCCGGCCAGCCCTCCTCAGCAATGCAGCGGTCTACGGTTCAGTCCTCTCAGCCTCCTTCAGGTTCATTCGCGCACACATATACGCGCAAGCCGACAAGCCTGTAGAAGTGGATTTGAATGCACTAGTCCTTTGACATCAATGTAGCATTTGTGAGGGTGCAAGAGGCAAGCAGGCTGTAGAAGATTCATTCTGGGAGCAGCATGGGCCTGGCTTTCTTTTGATGCCGTGCAATGCTGTGGACTGCCTTGGAAATGCCTCTGACATCTACGGTGAGCTTATTATTGCTTGTCTTCTCAGTTTGACACTTTGGCTGTGTCTGCATGGTTCGTATAAACCGTTTTTAATCAAATACGAATGTTCAAAGAGCATCTCTCTGGGAATTGAGATGGAGAAAATGTTGCCTGCAGCGCTTGTGTTGCTCATTCTAATCAAACTGCCAAATCTCTTGATAAACATTACAAATGTAACAGTTTTATACTCAAGATTTTATTAGTGAATGAGCCAAAATTAACTTTTTTGGCATTGTTAAGGGTATAAAGAGGTCTCTGTGATAGGAAATATAATAATATAATATCATCAAGTGCTGTCAGGGCGCAATGTTGACTTGGTGCTCTTCAGAGAAAAACCGACCAAACAAATGAGTCAAACAGGTTCTCCGGATGGACAAGGACCAAGACAATGTCAGCTTGTCATCTTTGAAGGATGAGTATAATTAGTTTTCTGCAACCAGTATGGTCTGTCAAATGCAGCAAGTAGGGGAGTTTTTCAGAAATCTGGCGAGTGAATTTGTCTGATCAAAGCTAAGAACATATTGAGTTGATCTAGAAATGTTTATCAATCTGGTAAGCAACAAATCTCCTTTTGTCTTCATCATGAGGGCCATCTTGGGCACAGAACATTCAGTCTGTTAAGAAACATTGGCATTGGTGCAGAATTGGCCTGAAGATCTCAAAGATATTTTTCGGACAAAAAATGTCAGGTTTGTGTTTAACCCATTGAAATGGCATTTTCCATTCAAAAGAAAAGAATCATCAGAACACAATGTCCAAGTAATGAGCCCCGAGGGACATTAAGTGGCTTTCACCGCTACACTCATGCATTCTTCATTTCTTTCCATTGTCGTGAACAGGGAAAAGCCTTTCCCCTGTTTTCTGAGACATGCCTTGCCTCTTTTCCTGTTGTTGCCATTGGGTTCCTCTCACTGGCTCGGGTCACAGGGTTTGATGATTCTTGTCAGTCAGGTCTCTAATGCTTTAACCTTTCTGAGCAGAGAATGTTGGCAAAAGCCACATGGCCTTTTCACCTGTTGACAGCTGAATATGCTGCCTAAGGTCAACAGAATTTTTTTTCCTTTTTAACACACGTGTCGTCCCATCCTCAGGTGAAAGATGTCCCTGAACCCACAGAAATGATTTGAGAACAGGCCTGTCTTTGTTTATGTATAAATGTCCTGAGTGTTTTGCTTGCACTTCCTTACCTGTCAGAGTCATGCTATGTCTGACACTTAAAATTCCACAGTTCAGGCTGATGATTTCTCAAAAGGTGGTTGCTTTGACTTGTCAAAGTTTGTATGAAATGACCTTTATGACTATTGCTACGTCGTTGATTTATTCAGCTTGTCTGTGTTTTGTATGTTCCAGAGATGTAAGTAATTAAAGTAAATAATCAACTGAAAAACAATCATTCTGTATAGGGCAATTATCTGAATAATTATAAAAATGATATTAAATAAAATGTATATATATATATATATATATATATTCCTAAAATATAATAATATAATTACTATGTTATTATTATTATTACTACATAATTTTAAATTTATTTTAAATAAACAGTTGTCAGTGTTTTCCAGTTAATAAAGGCACATATAAAAATGAAAAAACTGTCAGTTGTGTCAATACTACTATAAATAATTTAAATTTAAATAATAAATAAAAGTAAATAATAAGTATAATTAAATCATTATTATTAATATTACTATGTTACATAATTTATTGTTAGTCTCACTCTCTTTTGTGTTCTTTTGTTTTGTCCTTTTAAACTCTTATGGTGGGTCCAGAACCCCCCAGCTCCCCACCCACCCTAATTCAAACACTGGTCTCAGTTTATTTTTCTTTATTCTTATTTTTTGTCTTTTTCTTCACTCTATGTCTGTGACAGGGTCAAACACGTCGGCGAAAGAACATGCCGGAGTTTCTGGGCGATGCCAGCGCCCCCAATCAAGACTCTGTATCTCAGTTGAGCGGTTCTCTCCCAGGATCTATAACGGGTACAGACCGCTGGAGGAACCGTGCCGCCAGCCGCTTTAGCGGCCTCTTCAGCTCCAGCTCAGGAAACGGCTCTCTTGGGAAGGTGAGCATCTGTGAGCATCCAAGGGTTGTTGTTTTACATGTGCAAGGCACTTTTTCATATGCACAACAAGCACTTACATATTCTTGGCAAGCCTTTTGCATTTCACACTTGAGTGAGTGTGTAACCAATAAGGAAGAGATATCAATTTGTTAAAGTATTGCACCACTTAAGGGTGAAATTGGCCAACCACAAACAGGAAAAATGTACAAGTAGACTTTTCCTATAAGTCCACACTCAATTTTCCATCACGTGCAGGACCTTTGGTGTGTTTTTGTAAGCATGCCCTAGAGATTTAAGTTGGTTGACACCCTTTCTGGCTCAGGAGTGTAAAGTTGGGGTTAAAGCTCAGGCTGGGATCTTTTCCTCTCTATGTCAGTCTTGTAAAAATCACATAATAGCTTGACGTTGGTCCGGTATGGACAACAATGCCTGCTTAATGGTGACTGCTGCTTATGAGATCATTAAATTTACTCACTGCTGAAAACAATATATGAGTAATCATATTGTGTTTAATGTATGAGTAATCATATTGTGTTTAATATTACAGAATTGTCAGTTTTGGTTGAGCTATTTCTTTACATAATGGGGTAAAATAAATACAGCATTTTTCAGTTGTTATTTTTAATATCTCGTTATGCTTTCTTCTGTTTTTACATTTTTGATTAACTTTGCCATAATTGAATGCCTACTCCAAATTAATTTTTAAACAATCGATTTTTCATCTGTGCATTATAATGATCTGATGTCTAAATTAACTTGTAGCATTTAAAATGATTGATTTGTGCTTTTACCGGGACTTTAATTTATTTTAATTTTGTTCAAACAAAGTAGAAAAAAAAATAATTTTCTCTTCAATTTAAATGTGTCTTCTCAGGAGTGTGATCGTGTGGAACAGCTGCAGAGTAAACTGTACTCATACACTATGTTCGGATTACCCAAGATGCCTCCGCAGCTTTCGTTCCACAGAGACTCATGGGAAGAGGAGCCTAACCTGGAGCTAGAAGAGAGCTGGAAGCAGCTTTTGGACAATCCTGAGGTAAACGCACTGTAATATAAAAATGCGTTTTAATATAGTTTACATTCAGACATTATGACCCATAATAAATTGTGGATCAACATAATACAACTTCATAACCACACAAATAAACATAATGTACTCTCAGTGCCCCAACTTTCTGTGAAATTATTTTTTCCCTTGCATATCATTAACATGAGACAAACAATGTTTTTAATGACCACAGAACTCACATATACATATATATATATATATATATATATATATATATATATATATATATATATATATATATATATATATATATATATATATATATATATATATATATATATATATATATATATATATATATATATTATTCTAATATGCTGAAACATTTATTTTGATAT